>NC_082706.1:169909443-170556790 GCF_030144855.1 Hypanus sabinus
TTGGATGGTTAGATAGCTTAAGGATGCAGTTTATTTTCAGGCACAGTCAGACATTCCTTCCCAAAGAATGGGATTTACTTCAAACACCAAGCTGTATTCCCATGAAATCACATTTGAACAAGACTCCAAGAATTACAAATTCATCAAAGGGATTTGGTGCCAACCAAGGTCCATGGTGTAAGTCTGAGTTAATTTAAAATACTAATTCACCACTTACAGATTCCTTGGACATCCACAGTCTCAAATATTCCACCCATCTGATTTCTAGCTTATTCCTGAGTCCATGATGATTGCTTGATCAATCAATAACTCTGACATGATCCATGCATCATTATGGCTTTGGATGAAAGTCAATATTCTGAGTATCTGAAGCTCAGTAGTTAAAATTACCTGACCCTCTTCCCTAGATGCTTTCCAAAGTTCACCACCTGTGTCTACATTACACAACTCCCATTCAGAGATAAAATTAGGCTAACTGATTGACAGACCTATGAGAACGGCAATGCAATGATATACAAGCGGTAAGGAAATGTCAGAGGAATGATCAACATTCCAAACCCCACATGGTCTCATAGATAAGGAGGCCTCTTCATGCCTCTCTCCACACTTCACAACACATGGAAGAATCACTGAAAGTGGCAAGGTCAAAGGATGTACTCTGGATGGGGATTTCTAATTACCACCACCAACAGAGGTTTGGTAGAACCATCACACAGCAACTTCTAGAGGCAAACTTACCTTATATGGTCTGAAATGAGCCAAGTGGGATAAACTCATAACAGATCTGGTTGTTCAAAGCTGGACATCCAGGAAGCATTCTAGCTAATCAAAAGATGATCAACACAGCACCAAAATCTGTAATCTCATTGTATAGCATATACAGTATATCTCTCCCACCTATTAACATCAGACCCCAATGCCCTAGAATGGAGAAACCTAACAAAAGTCCTTGACAGGTAAAGCCCTCCCCACCATTGAGCACGTTTACAAGAAGTGCTGTCACAGGAAAGCAGCATCCATCATCAATAAGTCCCACCTTCCAGCCCAAGTTGTCTTCTTCCTGCTGCCATCAGTAAGCATGTACTGGAGCCTCATGTCCAACACCACCAGGTTCAGGGACAGTTAATACCCCTTACCCAAAGGCTCATGAACCAGAGGGATAATTTAACTCATCCCAACACCGAACTGATTCCTCAATCTATGGACTCACTCTTAAGGACCCTCCAACTAATGTTCTCAATATTTATTATGTATTTATTATTATAGCTTTTGTATTTGCACAGTTTGATGTCTTTTGCACATTGCTTGTCTGCCCATCTGTCTTTGTCATCCACGAGTTTTCATTGAGTCTATTGTGTTTCTTTGTATCTACTGTGAATGTCCACAAGAAAAAGAATCTCATGGTAGTATGTGGTGACATATACATGCTTTGATAATACATTTACTGTGAACTTTGAATGTTGAGCCAAAGGTTTTAGTTTAGCTCAATGAGGAGCTTTAAAGGACATACCAGGAGCAATATCAGGTTTATCAAATAAGGGGTTGCCAACCTGGTGAACGTGCAGTACAGGAACAATGTCAGTGTTGAAGGTGCAGAGGTAAGTTACCTCAAAGCCAACAGATCAGGTCAAAAGTGAATTTGGATCACTTTCACATTGGCTGGCATGGATGAGTGGGCTGAAAAGTCTGTTTCTGAGCTGAGTGGACTCCTTGAATCTACAACTGTAGTCCTGTCACATCTAGTTATGACTGATGGTGGACAATTAAAATATTAACAGGAGAGGATGGCACATCCAACACCAGTGATCATGAGACTGGTATGAATTTCCCAGTACCAGATATAGCCTGTGGAGTGGATAGTCCATCTCAACCTCCTCTTTAGTCCAAACAGTGGTTAAAAAGCCAAATTCCATGGATGAAGAAACAGTACTTTCCCTTGACATCAAAGCAATATTTGAGCAACTGTTATATCAAGGTAAAGTTGGAATCAGTGGACATCATCCAGTCTAATGTTTGGAGTCGTACCAGACACCCAGCTCCAAGGTGTTGCTGCAAGAACTCTTCTGAGCAGTGTCTTAGATACGAGCACCTGCCGCTATTTCATTAACGTTTACTTCCATCATCAGGTCAGAAGTGGAGATGTTCACTAAAAATTGCATAATGTTCACTTCCATTCTCAACTCATTCCCAATGAACCACCCCATACATTCATGCAACAAGACCTTGACAAGTAATAAACAATCTAATTTTTGAGAAGTAGCAAGCAACATTCACATCATAATTGTACTAGGAAACAGACATCTACAAGCCAAGACTTAAATACCCTTAATGTCTAATGGCATTACCAATCCAGAATCCTCCTGCAGATCAACACTGAGCAGAAGCTCAGCCAGAACAGCCACATGAAAAGCAGAACTCCAAGAGCAGGCCAGAGATTGTATATCCTGTCATGTGTGAACCACCTATCTCCCCCTTCCACCACACTACCCTCCACCCCCAACCGCCAGAGTCCTTTTTTGGAAGGCACAAGTCTGAAGTGAAATACCCTCCATTTGCAGCAATGTTCATGTAGCTCAACAGCATCAAGACAAAGTGGCCTGCTTGGTTGGCACCTATGCATTCATTCCCTCTGCTACCCAGTACAAAGTTGCTGCAGTGGGTTTCCAACCTACAGAATAAACAGTGACTATAGCAGCACCTCCCAAATTCACAGTCATTGCCACCAAGTTAAACAAGAGTTTCAGGTACAAGGGGAACCTGCATCGCTTGCAGATATCACTTGAAAATGTGTACCGTACTAGATAGATAGATAGATAGATAGATACTTTATTCATCCCCCAAGGGGAAATTCAACATTTCTCCAGTGTCCCATACACTTATTGTAGCAAAACTAATTACATACAGTATTTAACTCAGTATAAATATGATATGCATCTAAAATCACTCTCCCAGAAGGCATTAATAAATAGCTTTTAAAAAGTTCTTAAATAGTTTACTGAAGTGCATTGAGTGGTAACTTAAGCTCAGTCCTAACCCTGGCACTTTAACATGTCTTGCCCCTGGTGGTTGAATTGTAGAGCCGAATGGCGTTGGGGAATAATGATCTCTTCATCCTGTCTGAGGAGCTTTGTATTGACAGCAACCTGCCGCTGAAGCTGCTTCTCCGTCTCTGGATGGTGCTGTGCAGAGGATGTTCAGGGTTTTCCATGATTGACCGTAGCCTACTCAGCGCCCTCCGCTCTGCCACCGATGTCATACTCTCCAGTTCTGTGCCCACGACAGAGCCCGCCTTCCTTACCAGCTTATTAAGACGTGAGGCGTCCCGCTTCTTAATGCTGCCTCCCCAGCACGCCACAACAAAGAAGAGGGCGCTCTCCACAACTGACCGATAGAACATCTTCAGCATCTCACTACAAACATTGAATGACGCCAGCCTTCTGGGGAAGTACAGTCGACTCTGTGCTTTCCTGCACAGGGCATCTGTGTTGGCAGTCCAGTCTAGCTTCTCGTCTAACTGCACTCCCAGATACTTGTAGGTCTTAACCTGCTCCACACATTCTCCATTAATGATCACTGGCTCCATATGAGGCCTAGGTCTCCTAAAGTCCACCACCATCTCCTTGGTCTTGGTGATATTGAGACGCAGGTAGTTTGAGTTGCACCATATCACAAAGTCCTGTATCAGTTTCCTATACTCTTCCTCCTGACCCTTCCTGACACACCCCACTATGGCCGTGTCATCAATAGAAGGCTTGTTCCCTATATCCTTTACAGAATTGTAGCATTAATTTTTAAAAATTTATCCAATAAAGCAACTGTAGTCTTGTTCTAACGTCTCACCTGGGAGACTGTAGCATACCTTTAGCACTGCATTCGAATGTTGACCTTGGTTTGTGTGCTCAAGTCCCAGCAACCCTTTGTTATCTCAACCTAAAATGCTTTGTTCTGGAGTAGAGATAATCAAAGATCAGCCATTGTGATCCTCTGTCCAAATTTAACAGCCCAATGTGCAGTGTGAGAGAAGTTCGCAAAGGAACATTGAGTGACAGAGAAAATTACTTGACAGTAAAAAAAAATTAATGCATCCTAAAGTTCAACCAGAAAGCGCCCAATGAAGGGACTCGGCCTGAAACATTAACTGTTTATTCATTTCCATAGATATGCCTGACTTGCTGAGTTCCTCCAGCATTTTGTGGGTATTGCTCTGGATTTCTGGCATCTGCAGAATCTCTTGTGTATACCTGATTTTATTGAATGTTCTAAACTGGCAGAGTGGAAAAAACATGTGGTAAACGTATATTGCTTGCTGGAGTCCACAGCTGAAAAAAACAACAACAGACTTCTTGCATGGTCAAAAAAGAAGTCTAATGCCTGTCAGAGGTCCACGGATATAGAGTTGTTTGTTTAAACAAATGGTTGCAGAATCGACTGCACTCCAGCAAAGTATCAGAGCAGCAGATGTTGTGGAGTCAAAGAGTCATACAGTGTGGAAATAAGACCCAACCGGTCCATGCCAAACAAGATGCAAACTATCTCAATTTATTCATATTTGGTCAACGTCCCTCTAATTCCCTTGCAGGTACCTGCCTGAATGCCTTTTAAATTATGTTAATGTTCCTACTCCACCCATTTTCCCTGGCAGCTCATTCCATATACAGCCCATTCTCTGTGTGAAGCTGTTATTCCTTGGATTTCCATTAAATCTCTCTCACTTCACCCTAAACATTTGTCGTCCTATTCTTGATTCCCCACCGCAGGAGAAAAGACTGGGTGCATCCACCCAATCTATGTCCCTACTTATTTTATACATCTCGGTAATATCACCACTCATTCCCTTATGCATCAGTGAATGAAGTCCCAACCTGCTCAATCCCTCCTCAGAACTCAGTCCTTCCAGTGTCTACATTGTTTCCAGCTTGGTGGGATCATTCTTATAGGAGGGTGACCAAAACTGAATACAATATTCCAAATGGGGACTCACCAGTATTTTGTACAACTGTGACATGACACCCTAACATCTATACTGAATGCTCTGATTGATCAAGCCAAATCTCAGAAAAATTGCCTTCTTTACCACACTGCCTACCTATCACACCACTTCCAATACACCTCAATCCCTCATTTCTACACCACTTCCCAGTGCCCTACTGATCATTGAGAAATTTCTACTCTCATTCGTAGATAATTTATGGAGAAGTACAGCACAGAAATGCACCTTTCGGCCAATCTAGTACCTGCCAACCTTCCATTAACTTGCACCCAAACCATGGCCCTCCATATTCCTACATTCCACGTTACTATCCAAACTTCTCTTAAACTTTGAAATTAAGCTTACATACACCACTTGTGCTGGAAGCTCATTCCACACTCTCATGACCCTCTGAGTGAAGAAACTTCTCCTCATGTTCTCCTTAAACTTTTCACCTTTCATCCTTAAACCATGAACTCTGATTGTAGGTCCACCCAACCTCAATGGTAAAAGCTTGCTTACATTTACCCTATCTTTACCCCTCATAACTTTGCATACCTCTGTCAAATCTCCTTTCAATCTTCTATGGTTCTAAGGAATAAAGTCCTAACCTATTCTCTATCACAAAACGTAACGTCTTGTAATTATCTTCATTTGTCTAAATTAAACTCCATTTACCATTTCTCAATCCACTTACCAAGCAGATGAAGGTCCCTGTGTAATTCCTGATAATTGTCTTTGCTGTCCTTAAAGGAATTAGCAATGATGGTAGACTCATGATGTTGAGTTCAAATATACTAACTTCATTGTGAAACTGGAAATGAGAAATGTCCACAATTACCTCTGAGATCCAATCACTGAATATTACTGATTTGATCTGTTTTTAAAGATAGCTACCAACTTATGTTGAGCATCACCAACAGTGGAAAAGAGTTCTGAGGCCAAGCATAAAATGTACTTCATTCTCCATGTTTGAGCAGAGTTGTTGTATCATGATTTCCCTGATGTGCTTAAGACAAGATTTAGCCTGGATTTCAGGACTACTACTTTCATTGAAGATAACTGGCATCAACAGGAGAGAAAGAGTTGGCCACATCACAGGTAGTGATGCATAAGCAAACTGGAGTAAGTAAGAACACCTGGTTGAGAGGATGTTGGATTAAAAATCTCCCTCTCAAACTCATTGAAACTAAGGAGCTATTCATTGATGACGGGAAGGGGAAGTTGAGAAACCACATTCCAATTTTCATTGGTGGGTCAGAAGTGGAGATAGTAAGCAGATTCAAATTAATATCTCAGATTATCCGTCTTGGGCTCGCATACTGATGGAATAACAAAGAAGGTATGCCAGTGCCTCTACTTTTTTTAGAAGCTTAAGGAGATTTGTCATATATCAAATACTCTATCAAACGTTGAAAGACAAATTGTGGAAAGTGTCCTGACTGGCTGCATCATGGGATGGTAGGGGAATTCCCACATACAGGAACACAAAAGGCTGCAGAGATTAACGTGCACAGACAGGTCCATCGCAGTTACAGCCTTCCCCACCATTCACAGCATTTACAGGAAACCCTGCCTCAAGAAGGAAACAATTTATCATTAAGGATCTCCACCATCTGTGTCGTGTTCGCTTCTTGCTGCTACCAATAGGCAAGAAGTACATCACTATCGGGCTCATGCACAGGTACTTTCCTACAACCATCGCGTCTTTGAACTGACCTGCACAACCTCAATACTTTCACAACAATGGAACACTATAGATCAAAGTTCAAAGTAAATTTATTATCAAAGTACATATATATCACCATAGACAACCCTGAGATTTATTTTCTAAAAGACATACATAATAGATTTAGAATAGAATAATATCCATAATAAAATCAATGAAAGACCACAGCACCTGGATGTTCAACCAGTGTGCAAAATAACAAACTACACAAATACAAAGTAATATAATCAAATACATAAGCAATAAATGCTGAAAACATGAGATGAAGAGTGCTTGAAAGTGAGTCCATGGGTTGTAGGAACATTCCAGTGATGGGGCAAGTGAAGTTGAGTGAAGTTATCCCCTTTGGTTCAAAAAGCACCGATGTGCCTTGATCAAACAGCTGAAAAAAAAACGCTCTCCTTTAAATTCTTCCTGCCGGTCTAACTCACTGATGCTCACATGCCTGTGCAGTCGTGTCTCAAAGTCCTCAAAGTTCAAAGTAAATTTTATTATCAGAATACATACATGTCACCAAATACAACTCTTGAGTTTTTTTTTTCTGTGGGCATAATTAGCAAATCTATAGAACAGCAACTGTAAACAGGATCAATGGACAACAAACTGTCTGAATGAAAATATAAATAAATAGCAATAAATAATGAGTATGAAATAACAAGATAAAGAATCCTTAAAGTGAGACCATCGGTTGCAGGAACACCAAAAGTAGAATGAGTTTAGTTATCAATAGACAATAGGTGCAGGAGTAGGCCATTTGGCCCTTCAAGCCTGCACCACCATTCAATGTGACCATGGCTGATCATCCACAATCAGTACCCGGTTCCTGCCTTCTCCCCATATCCCTTGACTCCACTATCTTTAAGAGTTCTATCTAACTTTTTCTTGAAAGCATCCAGAGAATTGGCCTCCCCTGCCTTCTGAGGCAGAGCATTCCATAGATCCACAACTCTCTGGGTGAAAAAGTTTTTCCTCAACTCCATTCTAAATGGCCTACCTCTTATCTTAAACTCTGGCCTCTAGTTCTGGACTCCCCCATGATTGGGAACATGTTTCCTACCTCTAGCATGCCCAATCCCTTAATAATCTTATATGTTTCAATCAGATTCCCTTTCATCCTTCTAAATTCCAGTGTATACAAGCCCAGTTGCTCCAGTCTTTCAACATAAGACAGTCCTGCCATCCCGGTAATTAACCTAGTGAACTAATGCTGCACTCCCTCAAAAGCAAGAATGTTCTTTCTCAAATTTGGAGACCAAAACTGAACACAATACTCCAGGTGTGGTCTCATCAGGGCCCTGTACAGCTGCAGAAGGACCTCTTTGGACCTATACTCAACACCCCTTATAATGAACGCCAACATGCCATTAACTTTCTTCACTGCCTGCTGTACCTGTATGCTTACTTTCAGTGACTGATGTACAAGAACACCTAGATCTTGTTGTACTTCCCCTTTTTCTAACTTGACACCATTCAGATAGTAAACTGCCTTCCTGTTCTTGCCACCAAAGTGGATAACCTCACATTTATCCACATTAAACTGCATCTGCCATGCATCTGCCTGTCCAAGTCACCCTGCATTCTCTTAACATCCTCCTCATATTTCACACTGCCACCCAGCTTTGTGTCATCTACAAATTTGCTAATGTTATTTTTAATCCCTTCATCTAAATCATTAATGTATATTGTAAATAGCACCAAGCCTTGTGGTACCCCACTAGTCACTGCCTGCCATTCTGAAAAGGACCCGTTAATCCCTACTCTTTGCTTCCTGTCTGCCAACCAATTTTCTATCCATGTTATTACACTACCCCCAATACCACGTGCTCTAATTTTGCCCACTAATCCCCTATGTAGGACCTTATCAAAGGCTTTCTGAAAGTCCAGATACACTACATCCACTGGCTTTCCCCTTTGTTCCAGAACCTGATGGCTGGGGGGTATTAACTGTTCTTGAACCTGGTGGTATGAGCCCTGAGGCTCCAGTACCTTCTTAATGGCAGCAGTGAGAATAGGGTATGACCTGGGTAGGTGGCTAGGGTCCTTGATGATGGATGCTGCTTTCCTGTGACAACATTCCGTGTACAGGTGCTCAATGGGGGTGAGTGCTTTACCCATGCTGGACTGGGCCGAATCCATTAGTTTCTGTAGGATTTTCCATTCAAGGTGATTCCATACCAGGCTGAATTGCAACCAATCAATATAGTCTCCACTGCACGTCCATAAGTGTTTGTCAAAGTTTTAGATATCATTCCAAATATTCAGAGACTCCTAAGGAAGCTGAGGAACTGCTGTATTTTCTTTGTTATTGCACTTACATACTGGGCATAGGACAGGTCCTCTGAAATTATAACACCAAGGAATCTGAAGTTGCTGACTGTCTCCACCCTGATCCTTTGATGAGAATTGGCTAAGGACTTTTGGTTTCCTACTCCTGAAATCAATAATCAACACTGTGGTCTGACATTGGGCAAGAGGGTGTTGTTGTGGCACCACTCAGTCAGATTTTCAATCTCCCTCCTACATGCTACAACTTGGTAAGGCCAAATTTGGAATATTGTGTACAGTTCTGGTCACTGAATTATAGGAAAGATATCAATAAATTAGAGAGAGTGCAGAGACAATTTACTAGGATGTTACCTGGGTTTCAGCACTTAAGTTACAGAGAAAGGTTGAACAAGTTAGGTCTCTATTCATTGGAGCGTAGAAGGTTGAGGGGGGATTTGATCGAGGTATTTAAAATTTTGAGAGGGATAGATAGAGTTGACGTGAATAGGCTGTTTCCATGGAGAGTAGGGGAGATTCAAACGAGAGGACATGATTTGAGAGTTAGGGGGCAAAAGTTTAAGGGAAACACGAGGGGGTATTTCTTTACTCAGAGAGTGATAGTTGTGTGGAATGAGCTTCCTGTAGAAGTAGCAGAGGCCAGTTCAGTTGTGTCATTTAAGGTAAAATTGGATAGGTATATGGATAGGAAAGGAGTGGAGGGTTATGGGCTGAGTGCAGGTAAGTGGGACTAGGTGAGATTAAGAGTTCGGCACGGACTAGGAGGGCCGAGATGGCCTGTTTCCGTGCTGTGATTGTTATATGGTTATATGCTGATTTGTCACCACCTATGACAGTGATGGCATCAGCAAACTGGAATATGACAAACAGCTGTGCTTAGCCACACGGTCATTAGTGTAAAATGAGTAGAGCAGGGGGCTAAGCACACAGCCTTGTGGTGCACCTTTGCTGATGGTGACTGTGGAAGAGGTCTTGTTGCCAATGCGAACTGACAGGGGTATGCATGTGAGGAAATCGAGGATCACATTACACAAGGTGATATTGAGGCCAAGATCTTGAAGCTTATTGATTAATTTTGAGGGGATGATAGTATTGAATGCCGAGCTGTCATCGACAAAGAGCATCCTGATACATGCACCTTTGTAGTCCAAATGTCCCGGGATTGAGTGAAGAGCCAATGAAATGGCATGTGCTGTAGATCTATTGCACCAGTCGGCAAATTGGAGCAGATCCGAGTTGTTTCTCCAACAGGAGTTGATACGTTTCATCATCAACCTCTCAAAACACTTCATGGCACTGGACACAAGAGCTCCTGGATGATCATCAGGGATGCTGGTTTCCACGTTCTTACCAATATAAGTGAAGTCTGCTTGAAGCAGGTGGGTACCTCAGACTGCCAAGGTGAGAGGTTAAGGATCTCAGTGAACACTCCAACAAGTTGATCTGCACAGGTCTTTAGTACTTGGCCAGATACCCTGTCTGGGGTTGGATATTTTCCTTATGTTTACTTTCCTGAAGGATGGTCTCACATCGGACACAGAGACTGAAATCACTGGATCATCGGGGGCTGTGGGACTTTATAATGGTTCTTCCATGTATTACCACGGAGTTGTCTCTGTGCTTTTTACTTGCACTAATGTTGTTTATGAAATCTTTTTGTCTCTCTCTCCATGTATAAAATATATCCTTTGTATTAGTTGTGCGCATGCACCGGCCGTGCATGCTGCCTGTTACAGCCGCTCCGACTAGTCTGTCTGTCTGTCTGTCTATCTATCTGTCTGTTGTCTGTACCTATGTGCTTGCGATGCTGCTGCAAGCAATATTTTCTTTCTTTGTTCTGTGCTATCATGTTTGCTGTTGTGTGCTGGGGCAGCAGGCTGACACCAACAGAATCAACAAACTCACTCGTAAGGCCAGTGAAGTTGTGGGGGTGGAACTGGACTCTTTGACGGTGATGTCTGAAAAAGAGGATGCTGTCCAAGTTGCATGTCATTTTGGACAATGTCTCCCGTCCACTCCATAATGTACTGGTTAGGCACAGGAGTACATTCAGCCAGAGACTCATTCCACCGAGATGTAACTCTGAGCGTCATAGGAAGTCATTCCTACCTGTGGCCATCAATCTTTACAACTCCTCCCTCGGAGTGTCAGACACCCTGAGCCAATAGGCTGTTCCTGGACTTATTTCCACTTGGCATGATTAACTTATTTTTATTTAATTATTTACAGTTTTATATTGCTATATTTCTTCACTATTCTTGGTTGGTGTGGCTGTAATGAAACACAATTTCACTCAGGATCAATAAAGTATATCTGTCTGTCTGATATCTCATTATACTTGGGCACATGAAAATAAATTCGACTGTTTGAATATTGGGGAGATCTGGTAGAACAAAAAATGAAGGTCTACAAAGTTTTTACTAAGGCTTCATGCTGTACTAATCAGACCACAACTAAACACTCTGCACACAGAGTGCTCATATCAGAGTAATTGCGAATGAAATATCTAACATGGTCTCAAGTGTAACAGGCTTTTGATCTGGTGGAGATTAACAGTGACTATGCTTTAAAGTCAGTGATGAAGATGATTAAAATAATAATATATTAATCATAATACTTAAAAAATAAATGTTACTTTTGAATATCACTTTCCACAAGTAGGTGATAGAAATAAATTTAAAACACCATTGAAAATTATTATTGGAATATATTAAGAGTACACAGATTGATTGAATTTAAAGTCCAACAGAGTTCAAAATGAAATTGTATGATAAATAGGCAGGTTTGGGTGAAATATTAGATGGGGGTTGAGTGACTCAAATGACCTTTTCTCAAATATAGCTCTGCTTTAATTCTGCCATGTGTATCCAGGTGATCCTCATGACCAGAGAAACCATAGAATATTCAGAATATAGAAACGTTCAACAACAGCTTGCTATTTTAGCAAAAGTGATGAAATAATTGGATGAAATCATTCAATGAAATGGAGGTCAGAGGAAAGGTGGGTGCATGGTGTAATTTCTGTTCGCTGCTATTTGCTGCCAACTCTTTTGTTTGTTTGAATTTGCAGCACCACTGCCAAGCTGTTTGCCCTTGCTCTCCAAACAAAGTTCAGGGAACTTTCAGCTGATTGAAATGGAAATGTACTAGTTTTATTAGTATTCCACCTGCTTTTGTAGCACTGGTGTCAAATCAGATTACTATAAAATAGTCTACAACCACTGCTATAGTGGGATTAGTCATGTTAAGGAAATTGCTATTAATTAAACCATTCTAGAAACTCAAAGTTTGATTTAATTAAAGCCAGTCCAATCAATTTAAGATTGATCTGGGCATCCCAAAAGTTTATTGCAACAGAATAATAATCTTAAACCAGAATTACAAAAAATAATGTCTGTAAGCAGATATCAGGGACTCGTTTTTTTCGGTGAACTTCCCTTTTAAGTGCTAGAAGTTCTATTATTCAGACAGTAATGTACAAGACAGTTTTCTGTGAATCTCTCAACATTATGCACATTAGAGATGTTTAAATATTGCTATTGTGTCCAATGACATGGATGCAAGATAAGTGCAAAGCAAGATGGAAAACTGAGCATTTAAAAGAAGTTTAATTTACATTTAACCTGAATTATTCATACTTAAGGGTGCTGGGTGAGTTGGGCATTGGAATGAAGGCCAAAAATAATTATTATGTAAACCGCAAATTTTACATCTGTGTCAGCAGGAATGGCTGCCTCAGATATTCTGACAGAACACATCATTGATAATGATATTTCACTTAATCACGTAATTCTTAGGACGCAGAAGAAAGCCTTTTTTGAGATTATGCCAGCTTCTAGTTGAGTTGTCTGGTGGGTATTTAAAGCAAATCTCCATTGGTATCCCACCAGTGTATTCATCATTACTGCAGTCCCTCCAACCACTACACATCTCTTCTCTGACTATTCTGCAAATTTTTCATTCCATACCATCAAGCAGCAACTGCAACTCCAACACACGTTCTCCTCTAGGCAACCCCCCACTCCAGCCCACCCCACTCAATCCACCCAAATTCCTCTGCTTATTCTACTATTATGGAGTAAACAGAGGAAAGGATTTTTTTTGGGGTGTTTATCATTCAAATCCTGTTCAGTTGTACATACCTCCTTAGTTTTCATGGATTGGCAAATCTCCTGCACTGCGCAATTTCAAGATTTACTTGGAGGACTACCAAGGTGCAGAAGTGCAAAGTCATGAAGAAATGTAATCCTATGTGAGAAAGTGAGTTTTATATTTGAGGAGTTGGTCACCAAAGTGAGGTGAACAAGCCATATTTTATGGAACAGAAGATAAAGTATGTGAATCTGATACGGAAAGGAATGGACTGCAAGGACTGTAGAGTAGAAATAAGCATACATGGCTGATAGTGGAAGAAACAAATGTTATTAAAAAGTGGCAATAAATAGATTTGGAATGGAAATTACAGTTAAAAATTCAACTTAGGATCAAACATAAACCTTGTACCACACAGTATGGTTCAATCTGAAACATTACAAAGAAGTGGCTGTTTGGAAGGGCAGAGGCGATTGCATTCTTTTACTGAGGAATAGCTGATCTTAATGATGAGAGGATTGAAAGTAAATGTCTATATGACTAGATCTAATCAATTACATTGGGTTTTAACACAAAAGAGCATCTATAAGCTGCAGGTATGTGCTAAAGTGCTGTGAATTCCATGAATTCCATCTTCCACAATCCCATTCCTTAGCATAAATTATTGGGACAACGCCTTGCTTTTCTAAGAAGATCTGAGAATGACCATTTTCTACAATGACGTTTTAAAATGCAGTATTCTATCATGCTCTCAGAGGAGTTTTGTTCTGACTATGTTTAACCTCAACTTCTGAAGTGTACTCCATTGGGACTAGACATCAGTTTTTAGAATATGGTTTCCATTAAGGGGGGGGGGAGAGGGAGTAGTGGAATATTGCTACATGATTTGTTATTTTGCTTTAACTGCTAAGAAATGCTGTTTATGTGCTTTTATCTACATCTTTCAGGTTGTACATATTTTAAATAAGTTGCAAATGGTTCCATAGAAGCAAATATTTATTTAAAAATTTATTGGTGATTTATGAATGGAAATTTAATAATCTGGAAGTGATGACCAAAATCTGAGCAGATTGGTGATAATATCTCCTCCTCTCTGACAATCAACACTGGCACACCTCAAGGGTGTGTGCTTAGCCCAGTGTCCTACTCCATCTACGCCCTTGACTGTGTGGCTAGGTACAGCTCAAATACTATCTATAAATTTGCTGATGATATAACTTTTGTTGGGTTGGTAGAATCTCAGATGGAGATGTAAGGGGATACAGGAGTGAGATGTACCTCTAGTTTAGTGGTGTCATAGTAACACCTTGCACTCAATGTCAGTAAGACCAAAGAGCTGATTGTGGACTTCAGGAAGGGTAAGACAAAGGAACACATACCAATCCTCATAGAGGGATCAGAAGTGGAGAGAGTGAGCAACTTCAAGTTCCTGGATGTCAAGATCTCTGAGGATCTAACCTGGTCCCAACATATCAATGCAACTATAAAGAAGGCAAGGCACCAATTATATTTCATTAGGAGATTGAAGAGATTTGATTTATCAACTATAACACTCAAAAACTTCTATAGATGTACTGTGGAGAGCATCCTGACAGGCTGCATCACTGTCTAGCATGGGAGTCCGGATGGCTACTACAGAAAGAAGTTGTAGAAAGTTGTTAAATTAGTCAGTTCCATCTTGGTTGGGTACTAGCCTTGTAGTACCCAAGACATCTTCAAGGAGCAGAACAGCAGAAAGGTGACGTCTGAGGATCCCCGTCACCCAGGACATGCCCTTTTCTCATTGTTATCATCAGGAAGGAGGTACAGAAGCTGACAGCACACACTCAGTGATTCAGGAACAGCTTGTTCCTCTCTGCCATCCGATTTCTAAATGGGCATTGAACCCATGAAGACTATCTCACTTTGTTCAATATATATTATTTATATTTTTGCACTATTTTAAGCTGTTCAATATACATATATCTACTTACCATAATGGATTTACTTAGTTTTTATTTTTTTCTTTCTATATTCTCATGTATTGCATTGAACTGCTGCTGCTAAGTTAACAAATTACACGACACAAGCCAGTGATAATAAACCTGATTCTGATTCTGATTCTATTGTGTGTATTAATATAAGGCACAAAATTATCTTTGATCTCAATTATTTTTCATTAAACAGATAAATTTTAATGTTTTATTACGGTACTAAAATTTGGGAAACAACTGTAGGCTAGCTAAAAAGGAATATCCTTGTAACACACACAAAATGCTGGAGGAACTCAGCAGGCCAGGTAGTATCTATGGGAAAAAAAGTACAGTCTGCTCCTCATCCTGTTTTCTCCAATTCTGCTGCATTGTTTCAGTCCAAAACACTGACTGTACTTTTTTTCATAGATGCTGCCTGGCCTGCTGAGTTCCTCCAGCATTTTGTGTGTGTTGCTCAGATTTCCAGCATCTGAAAAATTTCACCTGTTTTTGGGATATCATTGTATCTGCCATTTACCAACTACTTCCAAAAAGGAAAAAAGTCACTTCATCTTTCATTCAAGCTTTTTTTAAGGGGAAAAAAGAGACAAGATTGAGTACTTGAAATGCAACAACTTTGTGGGGCTAGATCACACCTGTTGGAATCTTTACAACTCTGGGGAGGAGATTGTGCAAATGATTATTCAATGCTAATCTTGTGTTTGTTAGGATAGTGGGTCATAAATTAAAGGTGAGTAAGTGCAATGTTATAAAACAATGGCAACACTGAAGACTGTTGCAAATGTTCAGCCTTCAAAAGCAACTTAAGAGATGCTGAGTTATCCTCATTATCTACACAAGGAACATGTTTTTTAATCAACACATACAGTAAAACTTCTACAAACCTCTTTCCAATAAGTGTCTTGGAAAGGAATCACGATTCATTGATTAAATACATAGGTGATGAAACAAACCTGTAAAATGGAAATTAAACCTAAGATGTAGTTAAAAGCTTGCTTGCTAGCCTTTAGTTTCTTCTATAGAGTTAATTAGCACATAACATTTACCCTGACCTTTGCCAGCAATGCCCATATCCCAAAAGACAAATGCCTTCTATCACTGGTAGAATAGTGAAAGCTAATAATTTTTCTTTGAATTTATTCCTTGATTCCATTACAGTCACCTTCTTTGGGATGATCAGTAGTAAAGTTATTGAAAGAATTGTGAAAGGCAGGATTAATCTGTACTTGGACAGATAAGTATTAACCAAAATTATTCAGTATAGTTTCATATGGGGGACATCCTGTCAGAGAATTTAACAAAGTGTATTGGTGTAGGCAGTACACTGATATGGTCTATATGGACTTCAGTAAAGCCTTTGATCAGGTTCCACTTCAGAAAGAGACTGGTCTAAAAAACTGGATCTCGTGAGATCCAAAATTAGCTTGGTACTAGGAACAGAAGGTGATGATGTAGCAAAATACAAGCATCTGTGGAGGCAGAGTTGTTCAATATTTCAGGTTGAAATGCTACATCAGGAAAGTAGTATGCTTTGTGAGTGAGAGCATTTAACCAGTGGTGCAAACACAAAGATTATTGCCGGGTTCCTTACTGGATATTGGGTGTAAAGTATGATAAGTAAATTTGCAGATGACATGAACATTGGTGGATTTGTTGATAGTGAGGATGGCAGCTTTAGACCAGAGGACATATTTGAATTGACTAGTAAGATTCAGGAGGGGAAGAAGGGAGAGCATATACTGGTTCTCATGAACAGCTGTCAATGGTGAACAGCTTTATGTTCCTGGATGTCAACATCTCAGAGGACCTATTCTGGGCCCAACAGCGGAGAGAGAGAACATTTTGCCAGGTATGGAGACTCCAAAGCATGGGATTGCCATAGACTGTAGAGGGTTGTAGACTCAGTCAGCTCTATCATGGGCACTGATGACACCTTCAAGAGGTGGTGCATCAAGAAAACAGCATCTATCGGTAAGGGCCCTCACCATCCGGGTCTTGCCTTCTTCTCAAAGTTCATAGTAACTCCTTGCTACCATCAAGGAGAAAGTACAGGAAATGAAGACCACACTTTGTGATTTAGGAACAGCTACTTACTGTCTGATTTCTGAGTGGTCTATGAACCCATGAACACCACTGAATTATTACTTTCTTTTGCAATATTTATTTATTTTGTAATGTGTGGTAATTTTATGTCTTTCCACTAAAAAAAAACTAATTTCATGACATAGTTATAATAAACCAGGTTCTGATTCCACCACTTTTACAGTGAAGGTATTGTCATGGTGTTGTTCAGAAGGGATTCCTGGGATTCAGATCCAGTGATGTAGAAAAAAACTCAATATATTTTCATGCTTGAATAATATGACATTCAAATTCATAGTCACAATTATTTATCACATGTACCTCAAAACACATAGTGAAATGTCTCAATTGTGCCAACAACCAACACGCCCCAGGTGTGCTGGGAGCAGCACACAAGTGTAGCCACCATCAACAAACATCAACATGGCATACCCACATGCAGAATAACGCAAAACACTACAAAGCCGAACACACCAAGGGACAGAGCAGGAACAGCAAAACAAGCCCCGGTCATACACAGTCCTCTGACCTCAGGCAGGCTGTTTTCAGCCTCGACCTCCAATGGACTCATCGATTCTCAGCCATTGCGTGATCATACTATGGCAACAATCATACCAGTACCCAAGAAAAGTTGGTGAGTTGCTTCAATGTCCATCACCTAATTGTGTCACATCTACTGTGGTGAAGTGCTTTAAAGATTGGCCATGGCCAGAATCAAGTTCTGCCTGAGCAGGGACATGGAACTGCTGCAATTTACTTATCACAACAATAAGTCTACAGTGGATGCAATCTCACTGGCTCTCCATTCGGCCTTGAATCACTGGGACAGTAGAAATACATACCTCAGGCTGCTGCTTATTGATTACAACTCAGCGTTTAACAAAATCATGCGCTCAGTTCTATTCAACATGCTCCAAAACCTGGCCCTCTGTACCCCTCTCTGCAACTTGATCCTTCACTTCCTCAGCAAGAGACCATGGTCAGTACGGATCAGAAATAACACCTTCTCTGTGCTGACAATCAATACCGGCACACCTCGAGGACGCGTGCTTAACCAACTGCACTACTTGCACTACATCCATGACTTTGTGGCTAGGAACAGCTCAAACACCAGCTATAAATTTGCCAAAGACACAACTATTGTAGGCAGAATTTCAGCTGGTGCAAGGAGGTGCCTAGGATGAGATAGATCAACTGGTTGAGTGGTGTCACAACAACCTTGCACTCAAAGCCAGTAAGATCAGTTCTCCTCGAAGGATCAGCAGTGGAAAGGGTGAAGAGCTTCAAGTTCCTGGTTTTAAACATCTCTGAAGATCTATCTGGGCCCAACACATTGATGCAATTACAAAGAAGGCAGGGTAGTGGCTATATTTCATTAGGAGTTTGAGGAGACTTGATTTGTCACCGAAGACTCACAAATTTCTACAGATGTACCATGGAGATCATTTAACTGTTTGCATCACCGTCTGGTATAGAGCAGCCAATGCGCAGGATCAGAAAAAGCTACAGAAAGTTGTAAACTCAGCCAGGCCCATCAAGGCCATTAGCCTCACCAGCATCGAGAACAAATTTGGAAGGTGATGCTGCAAAATGGTGGCATCCATCAGCAAGAAACCCCATTGCCCTCTTCTGATTGCAATCATTAAGAAGGAGGTACACAAGCCTGAAGACACACAATCAGTGTTTTAGGAACAGCTTCTTTCCCATTGCCATCAGATTTCTGAATGTACAATGAGCCCATGCACGCTACCTCACCATTTTTTCTTTTTTTTGGATTTCTTTTGCACTAGTCAGTTAACTTAATGTTTCTATGCAGTATATTCTTACTGCAATTTCTAGATTATTTATTTAAATATTGTATTGTTGCTGTAGAAGATCAGAGTTAAGATGGCATCAAATGACTATGTCTTCTAGCTCATCTAAGGAAGCAGCTTAAATTCATCCCTTTAATGTCTCTCTTTTCCTTTTCAAGGTGGTTGGGATTCCATCATGGTACTTGATCTGCAATGGCATTCAAAACTGGTATTTTCTCGGCAATAACTTCCCATTTTTGAAGCTCACCAATTGATTAGCCATTTTTGGACATTCTCTAGATGTGGCACAGAAGACACCTGGGGGCAGCCCTGCACACCCCTATGGATGATCAAATCCAGGCTGATGCCACCAGGTATCATGGGCGAAGGAACATCAGGATTTCACAGCAGTGGATACCGTAGACAGAGGTCCCTGTAGTTGAGTGACTGCTCTCTCTCTTTGTCTCGATGTTGGGGAGAATTTGTTTGCAATTCTTGGGTCAGATAATCTCAGAATAAAAAGCAACATGCCAGACTGTAACACCATAAAAGCAATGGCTATTGTCCACTTCCACTATGAAATGGATGCGTTTTCTCTGTTGCTTGTTAGTGAGAAAGAGAGAGAGTCTGTGGCATGTCAAACGTTGGGTAAACTATAGTGTTTGTTGACTGCAGATCATGATCTCTCTTTGGGTGCTTTGCTTTTGCATAGTGGGGGTCTGTGAGCTTAACTCAAATGTATCAGTATTACAGTTGAGTAAAGGAAATTACAGAAGCATGAAAGATAAGTTGACTGCAATAGATTGGAAAAGAACACTGGCAGGGATGATGGCAGAGCAGTAATGGCTGAAAATTTTGGAAGCAATTCGAAAGGCACAGGATGTATACACCCCAAAGAGTGAGAAGTATTCTAAAGGAAAGAATGCATGGTAGGCTTCCACATAGTATGCTTATTCAGAAAGTCAGAAGGCATGGGATCCAGGGAAGTTTGGCCAGGTGCATGCAGAATTAGCTTGAGAAAGCAAAGGGTCATGGTGGAGGGAGTACATTTGGATTGGAGGGTTGTGACTAGTGGTCACAAGGATCCCACAAGGACCTCTACTTTTCGTGACTTTTATTAATGACCTGGATGTGGGGGTAGAAGGGTGGGTTGCCAAGATTGCAGATGACACAAAGGTTGGTGCTGTTGTGGATAGAGTAGAGGATTGTTGAAGATTGCAGAGAGACATTGATAGGATGCAGAAGTGGTCTGAGAAGTGGCAGATGGCGTTCAACCCAGAGAAGTGTGAGATGGTACACTTTAGAAGGACAAACTCCAAGGCAGAGTACACAATAAATGGCAGGATACTTGATAGTGTGGAGGAACAGAGGGATCTGGGGGTCCACAGATCCCTGAAAGTTGCCTCACAGGTAGATAGGGTAGTTAAGAAAGCTCATGGGGTATTAGCTTTTATAAGTCGAGGGATAGAGTTTAAGAGTTGCAAGGTAATGATGCAGCTCTATAAAACTCTGATTAGGCCACACTTGGAGTACTGTGTCCAGTTCTGGTCACCTCTCTATAGGAAGGATGTGGAAGCATTGGAAAGCATACAGAGGAGATTTATCAGGATGCTGCCTGGCTTAGAGAGTATGCATTATGATCAGAGATTAAGGGAGCTAGGGCTTTACTCTCTGGAGAGAAGGAGGATGAGAGGAGACATGATAGAGGTGTACAAGATATTAAGAGGAATAGATAGAGTGGACTGCCAGCACCTCTTCCCCAGGGCACCACTGTTCAATACAAGAGGACATGGCTCTAAGGTGAGGGGAAGAAAGTTCAAGGGGGATATTAGAGGAAGGTTTTTTACTCAGAGAGTGGTTGGTGCGTGGAATGCACTGTCTGAGCCAATGGTGGAGGCAGATACACTAGTGAAATTTAAGAGTCTACTAGACAGGTATCTGGAGGAATTTAAGGTGGGAGATTATATGGGAGGCAGGGTTTGAGTGTCGGCTCAACATTGTGGGCTGAAGGGCCTGTATTGTGCTGTACTACTCTATGTTCTATGACACAACCATGGCTAACAAAAAAGTTAAAGCCAACATATAAACCAACGTGAGGGCATATAATAAAGCAAAATAAATGAGAGTTGGCTACTGGAAAATGATGCAGGAGAGGTAGTAAGGTGGGGGGGGGGGACAAGGAAATAGAGGACAGACTGAATAATTTATTTGCATAGGATCTTCACTGTGGATGGCATTAGCAGTATGGTGGGAGTTCCAGGTGTCAGGAGGCACAAAGTGTACAAAGTCACCATAAACAAAGAGAAGTTTTTTTATGAAAGTACAATGTCTGAAGTTAGATAAGTCACCTAGACAAGATGGTCCAGAATTCTGAAAAAGGTGGCTGAAGAGATTATGGAAGCATTAGTAATGATCGTTCAAGTATCACTAGATTCTGCAATGGTTCTGGAAGACTGGAAAATTGCCAGTGTCACTCCACTCTTCAAGAAGGGAGAGAGGCATAAGAAAGGAATCTATGGGCCAGTTAGTGAGATCTTGAAGTTGATTATTAAGAATGAGGTCTCAGGGTACTTGGAGACACATAATAAAATAGGTCGTAGTCAGCCTGGCTTCCTTGAGGGGAAATCTTGTCTGAGAAATCAACTGAAATCTCAAGCAAGATGGGCAGGAGAGAATTGGTTGATGTTGTATACTTGGATTTTCAGAAGGCCTTTGATAGGGTGCCGCACATGAGATTGTTTAACAAGCTATGAGGTCATGATATTAAAGGGAAGATTCTATCATGGATAAAGCAGTGGCTGATTGGCAGGAGGCAAAGAGTGGGAATAAAGTAAGTATTTTCTGGCTGGCTGCTGGTGACTAGTGGTGTTCCACAGGGGTTTGTGTTGGGACCGATTCTTTGTACATTGTATGTCAATGATTTGGATGATGAAATTGGGGGCTTTGTTGAAAGGTTTGTAGACAATATGAAGACAAGTGGAGGAACATGTAGGTTTGAGGAAGTACAGAGGCTACAGAAGGACAGGTAGATTAGGTGAACGGGCAAAGAAATGGAAGATGGAATGCAGTATTGGGAAGTATATGTCACACACTTTAGTAGAAGAAACGAAAGAGTTCACTATTTTCTAAATGGAGAGAAAATACAAAAAAAAAATGAGGTTCAAAGGGACAACACACACCAAATGCTGGTGGAACACAGCAGGCCAGGCAGCATCTATAAGGAGAAGCACTGCTGACGTTTCAGGCTGAGACTCTTCGTCAGGACTTCATCAAAGGGACTTGGGAGTCCTTGTGCAGGATTCCCCAAAGGTTAATTTGTAGGTTGAGTCTGTGGTGAGGAAGGCTAATGCAGTGTTAGCAGTCATTTCAAAAGAATTGGAATATAAAAACAAGGATGTAATCAGAATCAGGTTTATTATCATTGGCATGTGACGTGAAATTTGTTAACTTAGCAGCAGCAGTTCAGATAATGTTGATACTTTATAAAACATTAGTGAGGCTTCAATTGGTGTGTTGTTTGCAGGTTCCAGCCTCTTATCTTAGAAAGGATATTCAAGGGCTGGAGTGGGTTCAAAGGAGATTCATGACAGTGATTCCAGGCTTGAACAGTTTGTCATATGAAGAGAGTTTGATGGCTCTGGGCCTGTTTTCACTCAAATTCAGAAAAATGAGGGGTGACCTCATTGAAACCAATCGAATGGGGAAAGCTCTTGATTGAGTGAATGTGGAGAGGATGTTTCCTATGGTGGGAGCATATAACACCATAAAACACAACCTCAGAATAGAGTATTCCCTTTTTAGAATGGAGATTGGGAGGAACCTCTTTAGCCAGAGAGTGGCGAATCTGTGGAATCCTTTGCCACAGGCAGCTGTGGAAGCCAAACCTTTATGTAGATTTAAGGCAGAGGTTGACAGATTCTTGACTGGTAAGGGCATGAATGGATATGGGGAGAAGGCAGGAGACTGGGGCTGAGAGGAAAATTGGCTCAGCCATGATGAAATGGCGGAGCAGACTCAATGGAGCAAATGACCTAATTCTGCTCCTATATCTTACTGTCTTATGGTCTTATAAGCATCAATAGGCTGTGTAGATCAGTGAATGTGAAAATACTGTTTGTAGGAGTGTCATGCGAATGACTGGTAACTATATCTTTGAGAAGTATACACAATCTAAGCAAAAGCTTTGAAGATTCAACTTCTATATATAGGTTATGTGTTCTAACTTCATGAACTTGTGAAGGTATTACAGTGGTCATATTTGTGGGTTTGGGAGATATTGCCAAACCATTATTCCCTGTAATATATTCTGTAGATTGTATGTGCTGATACCTAAAATCAAAGTGTTCCTTAACTAGAAGCCAAAATGCACTGTAAGTCAGCAAGCAAATGTGCATTCCAAGTCAGGACATGGGCAATTGTGTATTGTAAGGCTTCAAGTTTACAAAAAATATGGCTAGCCAGTAATCTTTCAACAGCAGATGATCTGTTACCTGGACAGAATCCACACGTGTTAAGCAAAAAAGTTCAGAAAAAAGCTACTGTGGGTCTCCAAGAGAGCAGTGATTCCAGAAACAGCGCAGAACAATGGGTCTGGAGTGAATAAGATACTGAAACAAATAAACAAATGGAACTGAAAGTCTATAAATTCCCAGAACTCGATGAATAGTGTCATCACGATTTGAAGATAATCAAAATAATAGATTCCATAGACTCTAGAAGAACGCCACATGTTAACAGACAGAAAATATAAGGTAATTATTTCAGAAAAGATGGAGAGAAACCAGCAAATTACAAATGAGCTGTTTTCATACCAGAGGCAAGGAAATGCTGGAATCTATTATGAAGTTAGTGATAGCAGGGATATTAACATACAGAGAGACCCTGGGGATGAAGTCCATTATCCCTTGAATGTGGCAACACAGATAGATAGGGTATTGAAGAAAGCATGTAGCATACTTGCCTCCATGGGTCAGGATCCAGAATATTAAAGTTCTTTTTTAACCTTACAAAACCCTGTTTAACCTGCACTTGGAGATTTGTGCGTATCTCTTGTCACCATACTATTGCATTGGCTACACTGGAGAGAGTGCAGGGGACATTTGTCAGGATGTGGCCTGGACTAGAGACATTGTTATGGAGATGGCAACACACGTTCTGTGTAGTCCCTTTGATTTGCAGATATAGATTGCTTTCCCAGGAGCAAAGGAACCTGAAGCGTGACCTAAGAATAATATTTCAAATTACAAGAGGCATAAACCAGGCAGATGGGAGATTTTTTTCCATGGTCCAGGTTTCTAAAAAATGAAGCACAAGTTTAAGATGAGATGAAAAAGCTTTAAAGGGGATTTAAGGAGTAAGATTTTACACAGAGAACTTTCCATCAGAGTAGCTGTTGGAATCAGATACAATTACTATGTTTCAGAGGCATTTGCACAGCCACGTAAATAGGCAAGGCATAGAAGAATAGGGACCTGATGAGGGCAAATGAGAATTGTGTAAATGGGCAAAATGGATGTCATAAGCTGAAGAACCCACATCTGCGCTGCTCAACTCCATGACAATGCTTCTAAATGTCAAGTCATCAGCTTTGGTGAAAAAGTAGGAAAGCAAAGTGTTTTTAAAATCGTGTGAGCTTGAAATCTATTGTTGTTCAGAGAGACTTGGGTGTCCTTGTGTACTTATCACTGATGTTTAATGTTCAGGTATAGCAAGCAATCTCATACTTCAACAATATATTCTTAGTTGAGTCCACAGCAGGCTTCTCTATCCAAGGAAGTATGAAAATGTTATAGAGGTAGTACAGTTTAGGTTCACGAATGATTCCTGGAATATGTCCTACAAAGTGCGGTTAAACAGATTAGTCTTAATTTTTTTTAAGAGAAGAATGACAGTTGATCTCATTGAAGGAGTCAATATAGCTATGGGGTTTGATAGTGTCGGTGTATGGTTGTTTTCCTAACTGGATTATCTAGAACCAGCGGGCCACAGTCTCAAAGTAGGCATCTGGGCATTTAGTATTGAGATGAGAAGAGATTTCCTCACTCAGAAGATAATAATTTTTTGGAATTGGGACCTGAAGGAGCAGTAGATGCTCAATGACCAAATATATTCAAGACCAAGATGAATAGTTTTATGTCATATTAATAAGAATCAAAGGATATGGAATTTGTTCAAAGAAAGCAACAGCAAGATTAAAAAAGCAAGAATATTCTTGAATAGCACAGCAGATACAAGGGGCTGAATGGCCTACTTCTACTTCTTTTTCTTGCGTCCAGTTAAATCAACCAATGTTAGCACAGTTAACAGAGGTAGCCTTAGTCATATTTTTGTTCAGAAATGTTGTTCAACCCTTAACAAATTTTAATAGTCCTTATCTATTGAGAAGCTGTAAATATGGTTTCATACATGGAAAACCGAACGTCCTGCGCTCTATACGTAAGGTGTTCTGAATACCAGTTGCAAGTGCTGTGTCTTCAACAGCAGGTTAGATCCTGAGCATCCTGTAGCAAGTGATGCACTTCTTTACTCCCTCAAATTTTGTACTACCTACCAGAGGTTTGATGGAGGTACTATTATGGTTGCATTTATTTTACATTTTAATGATAAATGCAGCTCCAACATCACTTGGGAATATTCACACCATCTGAAGCAAAGCATCTGGGTGTCAGGACTTAACCAAAACCCATCCACCACCATAAATTGTATCTCTCTCCACCACTACAACAGACACTGCAGCAGTTTTAGAAAGAAATGATATTCCAAAAACCATGAGTTCATAAATTAGGAATGGAAAAGTCCTTTTCCAGTCCCCACAGAACACCATTCCTGACCATCCTATATGTAGTAGATACAGATACAGATGCAACTATGCTCTGCCTATGGTCAATGAGTATTCCAAGGTGTTTAATCCAACACTTCTTCCTTTCCTGTGTTTCTGGATGAAGACCCACTGTATAACCAGTATACTTAACGACAAGCCACACTTATTAATCTGGAGTGCAGAACAGGCCCTTCCAGCCCA
This sequence comes from Hypanus sabinus, assembly GCF_030144855.1. Lineage (NCBI taxonomy): Eukaryota > Metazoa > Chordata > Chondrichthyes > Myliobatiformes > Dasyatidae > Hypanus > Hypanus sabinus. The sequence continues at coordinate 169,935,386 of NC_082706.1, forward strand.
AAGAGCCACATCACCCAGCAACCTATCTAATTAACATTAGCCTAATCAAATTTTGTACTATCTACCAGAGGTTTGATGGAAGTAAAATTACACAGGTTCTATTTGGAGACTCCTGACTAAAGCCAACAGGGGAGTCTAATATAATTATTACATTGTTAAATGTTTTGATCTTTTTCATTATTTGTGCTTTGTAATCTATCTGTACTTAGAAACAAATATAACTTTGTTTTTATTTAGCTTAAAGCATAGAGATCAAGTTAAACTATACTACATTAATACAAAAAAAATCCATTGTTTGCAAATAGGAAATTACCATTGGTGAACTGGAGCACAGAGAACTGCAGTAATCTTCTCTGGAGGGCTAAAAAACAGATTTAAAGCTGAATATACTTTGTAAAATAGCCATTACAATAACCATTTGTACAATGAAAGAGCAGACTTTTTTTTTACCCAGAAGAAGTATGTGCTGAAATTAAAGAGGTATGTTTTGGAACAGTAGAAAACCAGTCATATTTTAATATTTACACAAACATTGATAAAACTGATAAAAATATCAGAAATTGCTATTTTCTTGGCAAGAAATCAATTTAAGTCTCAGCCAACACTGACCGAAGGCAAAATGTTTGAATGGTGCCCTGGTGGCATTGTGGTTAGTGTGACACTCTTACAGCTTAGGGGGTTCTGGAGTTGGGAGATCCATTCCAGTGCCATCTGTAAGGAGTTTATACATTCTCCCCCTGACCACATGGGTTTCCTCTGCTTGCTCTGGTTTCTTCCCACAGTCTAAAGATGTACTGGTTAGTAGGTTACTTGGTCATTGTAAATTGTCCTGTGATGATCCACTTTTGCACAGTTAGAATTCTTGAATTCCAATTACTTTTGTCCTGGGTATATTGAGTACTGATCCTCATGATCTACTGCCTAGCAGATGGATCTTGAGGGTGTGGAGTCCTCTTTTTGTTTCCAATAGTGGGAAGTGTTGGCAATGTAGTGGCAATGAAGCAGAGTGCATATGAGCATAAGCCATGAGGAAGCCTGCACTCTTGGCAAAAATAAATGCTCCTTCCTGTTGGGACAATATGGGATGGTGCAGTAACATAGTGTTAGCGTAGCACATTACAGCACCAGTGACCTATATTCAAATCCTGCCATTGTCTGTAAGGAGTTTCTATGTTTTCTCTGTATCTGCATGGGTTTCCTCCAGGTGCTCTGGTTTCCTCCCACATTCCAAAGATGTTCGCATCAGTGGGTTAATTGGTCATTTGGGTGTAATAAAGCAGCATTGGCTCATTCAGCAAAAAGATAGATACTTTATTGACCCTAAAAGGAAATGACTGTGTCACTGGAGCATTACATGTGCACAGATATAAAAATATTCAAATATTAGAAGAGAAGTAAAAAAAATAAAAAATAAGTTGCCTCAAACAGTCTAACAGGAGGAGGTCATTACTCCCCTGCTCTAGGTTGACTCATTATAGAGCCTAATGGCTGAGGGTAAGAATAACCTCATATAGCTCTCTTTGGAGCAGCGCAGTTGTCTTGGTCTATTACGAAAAGTGCTTCTCTGTTCAGCTAAGCTGGCATGCAGAGGGTGAGAAACATTGACCAGATTTCCCAGGATTTTGCATTGGGTCCTTTGTTCTACCACAGCCTCCATTGCATCCAGTTTGACTCCTATGACAGAACCAGCCTTTCTAATCAGTTTATTGAGCCTATTGGCATCACCAGTGCTATTGTCATTGCTCCAGCACACCACCACATAGAAGATTGTACTGGTGACAGCAGACTATGAAAGTCTTCTCAGAAAGTAGAGGTGACTCTAGCCCTTCTTGTACACGGCTTCTTTGTTGGTGCTCCACTCAAGTCTGTCATCCAGGTGCACCCCCAGGTATTGTAGGCCCTAAAACACATCCATGTCATTACCATCAGTAGTAACAGGGAGCAGTGCAGTCTTAGTCTTTCTAAAGTCCATCACCATCTCCTTTTGTCTTACTGACGTGCTGCAGATGATTCAGCTTGCACCATTTGACAAAATCCTCCACTAGGGCCCTACATCCTCCCGTCCTCCCTTTATACACCCAACTATTGCTGAGTCATCAGAGAATTTCTGCAGATGACATGACTCAGTGTTGTATCTAAAATCTGAGGTATACAGGGTAAACAGGAAGGGAGTCAATACAGTCCCCAGTGGGGCTCCAGTGTTGCTTTTAGCCACGTCTGGCACACAGCTCTGAAGCTGCACAAGCTGTGGTCTGCCAGTCAGGTAGTCCATTATCCAGATTACAATGGAAGTGCCAACATGCATTGAATGGAACATTTCCCCCAGCAAGGAGGGCTATATTGAATTTAATTGAATTGACTTTATTTCTTACATCCTTCACATACACGAGGAGTAAAAATCTTTACGTTACATCTCTGTCTAAATGTGCAAAGTGCAATCATAGTAACTTATAATAATTAATAATAAATAGTACAGTCAAGGTAACATCAAGTACACTCAAATCAGTGTGAATTACTCCCATGGATCGCACAAGCAGGGGTACCCAGTGTAGGAAAGGTGGCACAGAGTGGGTAAATGCCATCTTTCGGACATTCAGAAGGTTCAGTCTATTGTACCTGAAGTGACAATCAGCTAATTGAACAGAAGATGCTAAGGAAATCGTAGAAATTAGTAGTATACTGTAGATCTGGAATGAAGCTCGCAACATGGCTGCCATACGCCTTGAAGGATTAAAAATGGTGTGTAAGGTCCAGTTACTGTGCTGTATCTTTGCATAAAGTAAAAATTCATGATTGCCTGCCGGGGAATAAAATATGGTGCTCTTTCCTTGAAAATCTCGGTGATCACCTTGAAGCCTTTCTTTACACATATTCAAGCCTAAACCATGGATTAAATCAATGGCAGTGAATATCAAAGGAGGATTCAGTTTTTGGCCTGTTCTGAAGCTACTGATTTCAATAATATCCAATATTGAACTAAGAGCTCTCCTTCCCTCATCCCCTCCATTTTTGAGCAGCACATCCACTGCTTGTGCCCACTATTCATTCTGCATCCCAAGAGGAATTGTGAGCAACAGAATACTGACCAGTGCCTCCATGTCATTGTGCAGTTGCTTTATATAGGTGCCCTTAAGTCAGGAGAAAGTCACTCTGAACTTTCTACTCCATCCCCTGTAGACAACTTGAAACCATTAAAAAAGAACAAAACATTGGGTTAAATCATTACAACTGCTAAAAATAGCAAAACATATCAACAAATACGTAATTTCCACATATTTAAATGGTGTTGATAATGGAGTAAAGAATAATGATCTCAGGATTCCTGTCAACAAATATGAATCATATTGAATGGTTATACAACTGGATTAGTCAAATTGTTTGTATTGGATTACTGCTTTCATTTTTCCTTCAGCTAATAAATGCATCTGAAGATAGTTTTTTCCTGCATTAATCCCCAAGAATTTAACTTCCGGTTAAAAGGTTTAGGGAAAAAAACAATTACTTCTTGCGTTGCAAAATCTATAGATTACTAAGTGGTTTGGCAGGAACCAGGAGATCAGGAATAAAAGTCATGTACTGACTGGCTCATAAAAACCATAGAATTAATCCAAAGAGATAACAAAAATATTAAAACATTTTTAAAAATGTAGATGTTGGAAACATGACATAAAACCACAAACACAAAATGCTGGTGGAGCACAGCAGGCCAGGCAGCATCTATAGGTGAAACACTGTCGACGTTTCGGGCCGAGACCCTTCGTCAGGACTAACCGAAAGGAAAGGTAGTAAGAGATTTGAAAGTAGTGGGGGGAGGGGGAAATGCGAAATGATAGGAGAAGACCGGAGGGGGTGGGATGAAGCTAAGAGCTGGAAAGGTGATTTCCAGCTCTTAAACTTGTTTGCCTGTTCTCCATCTCCCTCTGGTGCTTCCCCCCCTTCCCCTTTCTTTCTCCTGAGGCCTCCCGTCCCATGATCCTTTCCCTTCTCTGTATCACTTTCACCAATCACCTTTCATTTTGTGTGTGTTGTTGTTTGAATTTCCAGCATCTGCAGATTTCCTCGTGTTTACTCATAAAACCACAAAATTTGGGTTCACTCAATAGGTCAGAAAGCATCCATCGCAAAAGTAACAGAAGCTTTATTTCATGTTGAAGACCATTGGAATCAGGAAAGTGAGAAAAGTACGTCATTTTTTCACAGTTTTCCAGTTCTGATGAAAGAGCCTCAACCCTGAAACATAAACTGTTTTTCCTTCTGCAAATGCAGCTTAGTTGCAGAGATTTTCAACAGCATCACTTTCATTATAATGACAATATTAATTTATCCATTAACAGAATACAAGAAGATAGGAGTAGGAGTAGGCTATATGCCTTTAGTCTAAAGTCTGTCCTGTCATTCAATGTGATTATGGTTGATCTACTTCAGGCTTCATCTCTTCTGCCAGATTCCCAAAGCCCACAATCCCTTGATCTTTCAAAATTATACCTCTCAACTGTCAAAACTTGTAATGATCTAGCTTCCACAAGATTCACCACTCTATCTGAAAAGAACTTTCAATGTATCTTGGTTATAAATAACTGGCTCTAATGAATTCCTCGGTGTTGTAATTTCAGAGGACCTGTCCTGGAGCCAGCACTTAAATGCCATTATGAAGAAAGCTCATCAGCACCTCTACTTTCTTAGAAGCGTGCAAACATTGACAAACTTCTATAGATGGGGAATGCAGAGCATGTTGACCGGCTGCATCACATCCTGATATGGAAACACCATTGCCCTAGAATGGAAAGCCTACAAAAAATAATGGATATGGCCCAGTCCATCATGGGTAAAGCCCTCCCCACAATTAAGTACAACTATACAGAGTGCTACCACAGGAAAACAGCATCCATCATCAAGGACACCCGCACCACCCAGGTCAAGCTGTTGCCATCGGGAAGAAGATACAGGAGCCTCAGGACTCACACCATCATATTCAGGAACAGTTATTACCCCTTCATCTTGAACCATTAGGGATAACGTCACTCAACCTTACTTGCCCCATCTCTGAACTATTCCCAAACCTAAGGACTCACTTTCAAGGAGTCTTCTGCTCATGTTCCCAATATTTATTGCTTATTTATTTATTATTATCTTTTTTAATTTTTGTATTTGCATGCTATGATGTCCTTTGAACATTGGCTGTTTGTCTTTCTTGTTGGGTACAGTCTTTAATTGATTCTACTGTGTTTCTTGTATTTACTGTGAATGCCCATAGGAAAATTTAATCTCAGGGTTGTATATAGTGACATATATGTACTTTGATGATAAATTTACTTGGAACTTTTGCATTTTTAAAACCTTAACTTCAAATCTGCAAATGCTACCTGGGGCGGAACTTTAGTAGGATGCCACAACTTTGATCTTTTTAAAGGAAATAGCAGAGATGGTAGCATAGTGGTTACAGTGCTTTACAGGTGACCCAGGTTCAATTCCCGCTGCTGTTTTTAAGGAGTTTGCACATTCGTCCTGAGACTGTTTGGGGTTTCCTCCAGTTGCTCTGGTGTTCTCCCACAATCCAAATACTTACTGGTTGGTAGGTCATTGTAAATCATCCTGTGATTAGGCAAGGGTTAAATTGAGGATTGCCAGGCAGCGCGGCTTGTTCTGTGCTGAATCTCAATAAATAGATAAATGGACATTAATCTATAAATGAAATTGGGATTGCATTGGATGAAGAGTGTATATGCCTTTACATAGCAGTCATAGAGGCAATCATTACCACAATAAAAGGCTCATGAGTCCTCCATGTCAAGGCTGGCTATTGTGTTCCTATCTTTTCTAATCCCATTTCTCAGCACTTGGTCCATGACCACCAATAACATAGCATATCTTTAAGTACATAATTTCTTCCTCAAATTCACCCCATCACTTACATTAAGTGGATATCTCCACTAATGGAGGTTTTTCACTGTCAATATTTTCACATGCCATACTTATGCTTCTCATATTTTGTATACTTCAATAAGGTCACCAGTTGGCCTTCTCTGTTCCAAAGTAAACAAATTCAGCTTATTCATTCAATACAAACAACATGCTGGTGGAACGCAGCAGGCCAGGCAGCATCTGTCGGAAGAAGTACAGTCGATGTTTCCAGCTGAGACCCTTCGTCAGGTCTAATTGAAAGAAGAGTTAATAAGAGATTTGAAAGTGGGAGGGAAGATCCGAAATGAAAGGAGAAGACAGGAAGGGGAGGGATTAAGCTAAGAGCTGGAAAATTGATTGGCAAAAGGGATACAGAGCTGGAGAAGGGAAAGGATCATGGGATGGGAGGCCTAAAGAGAAAGAAAGGGGGAGGGGAGCATCAGAGGGAGATGGCGAGCAGGCAAGGAGTGATAGTGAGAGGGGCAAAGAGAGAAAAAAGAGAGAAAGAAAAGAAAAAAGGGGAAAATAATAAATAGATAGATAGGTAAATAAATAAATAAGGGATGGGGTAAGAAGGGGAGGAGGGGCATTAACAGAAGATAGAGAAATGAATGTTCATGCCATCAGGTTGGAGGCTACCCAGCTGGAATATAAGACGTTGTTCCTCCAACCTGAATATGGCTTCATCTTGACAGTAGAAGAGGCCATGGATAGACATATCAGAATGAGAATAGGACACCCCCATCCCCTTCTTACCCCACCCCTTATTTATTCATTTATCTGACTACCTACCTATCTATCTATTTATTTATTTATTTATTTATTTATTCATTCACCTATCTATCCTTTTTCTCTTTCTCTTTTTTCTCTCTCTGTCCCTCTCACAATCACTCTGCCTGTTCTCCATCTCCCTCTGATGCTCCCCTCCCACTTTCAAATCTCTTATTACCTCTTCTTTCAGTTAGTCCTGACGAAGATTCTCGGCCCAAAACGTCGACTGTACTACTTCTTATAGATGCTGCCTGGCCTGCTACATTCCACCAACATTTTGTGTGTTGCTTGAATTTCCAGCTTCTGCAGATTCCCTCGTGTCTGCAGCTAATTCATTCTCTTGGCTAAGATGAAATGCTCCATTCCAGGCAACAACCGGTGAATGTCCTTTGCACTCTCACTGCTGCAGCAATGTTCTTCCAATTGGAAATGCTCCGGTTGTTCATACTAATGTTTTACTTCGTTGTACCCTAAACTTCCTGTCCTTATATTTATGCCCTTGACAAACAAGGCAAGTATCCTACATACTACTTCAACTCCCTGATATCCGCTTTGATATCCTGGTATATGTGCCTCAATATCGCCCTCTTGCTCTATAGTTCTTGCATTTAAGTTCGAAGCACATTCATATTACCTGAGAGGAGGTATTTTCAGTAACACACAGAGCACAGGAGTTGCTCAGCTGGCCAGGCAGCATCCTCATAATTATCTAGATTATCTAGACAGATAGATGTCTTCAGTTATTTTCAGTCTTACAGCACATTAGGGTGGATAAATCCTCAGGGCCTAACCAAGTACATCCTCAGACTTTGTGGGAGTAAAGAGTAGAAAGTGCAATTCCCTTGTGAATATATTTGCTTCACTGTTGGCCACTGGTGAATTCCCAGCAGACTAGAAGGGAGTTAATGTAGTTCTGTCGTTGAAGGATATTAAAGGCAACCCAGTGAAAAACAAGCCAGCCAGCCTGACTCCAGTAGTGGGGAGGTTACTGAAGGGATCTACCACCATTTGGATAGGCAGTCTCTGTTTAGGAGGGGTCAGCATGGCTTCATGTTTGATGAATTTTCTGAAGTAACCAGCAAGGCCTTCTTCAAGGTTGCACATGGTATGCTGGCATTGATGGGTAGGTGCAATAGAATCCTGGGAGAGCTGATCAGTTGAATTCAAAATTGGCTCAGGTGTAGAAATAAGAAGACAGTTGAACATTGCTTCTTGGAACAGAGAGTGAAGACTGGTGATTGGTGTGTCACAGGGGTCAGTGATAGTACTCTTCTTATGTGGTATTTATAAACATACAGTGGTGACAAGAAAACAACCTCTCCCTCAATGTTGCAAAAACAAAGGAGTTAGTTGTCGATTATAGGAGGAATGGAGACAGGCTGACCCCTATTGACATCTATGGATCTGGGTTTGAGAGGGTGAAAAGCTTCAAGTTCCTCAGCATCCACATCACCGAGGACCTCACGTGGTCTGAGCACACCGGCTGTGTGGTGATAAAAGCACAACAGTGCCTCTTTCACCTCAGACAGATGAAGAAGTTTGGCATGCGACCCACAATCCTCAGGACTTTCAACAGGGGCGCAATTGAGTAGTAGCCTGACTGGCTGTACCACTGCCTGGTGTGGGAACTGTACCTCCCTCAATCGCAGGACTCTGCAGGCCCAGCACATCTGTAGATGTGAACTTCCCACAATTCAGGACATTTACAGAGACAGGTGTGTAAAAGGGCCTGATGAAGCACTAGGGAGCCGAGTCACCCCAACCACAAACTGATCCAGCTGCTACCATCTAGAAATGGTACCGCAGCATAAAAGCCAGGATCAACAGGTTCTGGGACAGCTTCTTCCACCAGGCCTTCAGACTGATTAATTCATGCTGATACGATTGTATTTCTATGCTATATTGATTGTTCTGTTGTACTTACTATTTATGACAAATTACTATAAATTGCACATTGCACATTTAGACGGAGATGAAATATGAAGCATTTTACTCCTCATGTTTAAAACGGACGGATAAAGCCAATTCAATTAAATTCCTTTCAAATGATTTGGATCTGAATGCAGAAGGGTTGATCAGTGGATTTGTAGGTGACAAGAAATTAGATAATGTTGCTAGTTCAGAAGGTTATTATAGATTACAGCAGATCTTGATCCGATGGGAAAGTGTCCAAGGCATGGCAAATATATTTTGTTAGAGATAATTGTGAAGTGATACATTTTGGGAGGTAAAATAAGTGTAGGACTTATACAATGAATAGCAGGGCACCAAAGAGTGTAATGCAACAGTGGGACTTAGGGGTACAAAGGCATATTTCATTGTAAGTGACACCATGGGTACACAGAGTGCTGATAAGGGGGTTGAGTATGGAAGCTTGGGGATTATGGTTGTATAAGTTATTGATGAGGCTGAACTTGAAGAACTGTGTACAGTTTTACTCACTGTTAATAGGAAATACGTAGTTAAAACTAGAAACAGAGCAGAAAAGATTTATCAACATGTTTCCAGGATGAGAGGGACTCAGTTTTTGAGAGAGGTTGGCCTTGAAATGTAGGAGTTTGAAGGGTGACTTTATAGACAGTTTATAAAATCATTACCCCTTGAGTTGATAAGAATGTCACTTTTTTGTCAGGGTTCTTGAGGATGTCTGTTGAGGTGGGGGAGTCTGGTGTCAAGCATGCATTCAGTCGCCTCCAGCATCTGAGTGGGTGGAGCACGGACAGAATCCCAATGCAGGGTGCTGTGCTGCTTTGTTATCATCCACATTCTCATGAAAATGATTTCTATACAGTATGTTGCAAACAACAAAGTGCCCTTGGCACATCATTCTCGGTTTCCAGTCAGAAAGACACAAGGAATTCTCAGGAGGACATTACTGGCGGAACAGAAGAGACGCTCTCCTGATCTTCTGCTTTGACCGTCCGCTCTTAAACAAAATCCTTCAAACCGTTATTCCTATGGGATGGAATCTTGCCGTGCACAAATTTCTACATTACAAACATAATAACTTTTCAGAATACACCTTTGCAAGTAAAGTGCCATAAGGTGATAATACATAGTTCTGCTTTGCAAGTGTCAGCGACTCTGGAGTGGCACAACTCTTTGAATTCAAACGAAGCGCTTGTGACTTTTTGTGTATGGGCTACACCGTAATCATGACTTGGGTGACGTTACCCACAACTCCAAAACAAGCTTTAGAAAGCGCACACATGAGATACCTAAACGTGAATCGGGCTAGAAATCCAAACAAAAATATCTGATAATGATCCGACTCCAAGACTAACCGTCCATGACAAAACAAACAGTGACGGTTACAACGTCGAGCCGCGCACGTGATGTTGCACTCACTTTAATCTTAAACATCGCGACTGGTAAGTCAGTATAGACACTGTAAAAAAGAATTTTCGTTTTTTCCCCCACGGGCTGCAATTAAAAGCATTTAAAGTCGCTAAGCCTCGCCAGTCATATTTTAGTATAGATAATGCCTTCGAATTATCAGTGAAGCCAACAGCAGCACAGAAACAGCCATAAGCATAGACTGCAGACCAGCGCGCACCTTTCATTATAATACACGTGATTAATACAATTAATAATACTTGTGAAACATCAACAAATAAATTAGAAATTGCAACTTTGCCACGCTTATTTTAAGAGTTTAATCTCATAGAACATCAGAAATTATAAAGACAACCCCGCTGGTCCCGACACTGCGTTTTATATTTAATAAACACTTTAAACTCCCTCCGACCCTGGCGTCACAAAGCCTTTAAACTGGGCCCGTTCCTAATGACTCATAACATTACTTTGATGCTTTGCTTCACCTAACTAAAAAAAGGTAAATAATTAAAAGTCTGCTTCTTGGCTTCCCATCAAAGGGGGGGGGGGGCGTTTGCTTCAGTTCGCTTTTATTTGGGATGTGTTTTCCCCAGAAGTCAATCCAAATGGATGATTATTTATTGTAAATGCCCCATTACCCTGTACGGCATTAGCTTTGAAGTCGACCAGTACTTCTCAGAAAGCTAGTTTGGAAGCTTATTGTGTTAGTTGGTGTTCGTACGTGCCGTGTTTTATAAAAATAAAAGGTGAATCGATCTTCATTTTACCTGATCCAGTTATTTTGAAAATTGCCCCTCGTTATTCAGGGACCTTTTCTGAGGAGAATTCGAACTTGCCTCATGATAGAACCAGTAAAATATCTGGAAACCTCCTGAAGTTATTTCGAATGTGTTGGAGCTGCATTAACAACCTGGGTAAAGTAACACTTTTCCAATACACTTTCAGCTATTTCACCGTCCTTGAAAGAGTTAGCCCAACTTTCTTTTAAACTAAAACCCAATTCGTTTCACTAATGAAGTTTAAAAATTCTATATTTTTCATTTGCATGGAAACCAATATCTGAATTCGTTAACTGGCGTTAAGTTCCTTTAGATCATAAGCGTAAAGGCCTCATGGTCTGTTGTATCTAGTCAATAATTAGTTAGCAAATAAGCAGGAACTTCCCAACAGGTGTAATGTGCACATTTGTAAAACTCAGTCATCAAATAACATGTTCGTTTCAGGAACTCAACATGCTGTTGATAAAACGCAATTAAATTAGCCTTCTTGCATGCTAGACAGGCAACATCCAAACGGATACATTATTATGGTTTTAATCTCAATAAATTAATCCTCTAAAATGGTCAAGAATAAATGCATTCAAATTTACCAATGACTCTGTACATTCGTTACATTACAAATGCATATTCACGTCAATACCGAAATGCTATTTAAGATCTGCTTAAAAATACGTCGAGCATGTGAACACCTGCAATAAACAGATAAATAAACACAGTAATGATTAAGGGAGAAGATTTTAGATGTAAACATTTACTTAGTTGGTGACTCAGAATACAGATAGGCTGTTTCTGTTTAGTATGACAAGAGCTTGTAGGAAATCAGAGTAAAGCTTGCATTAACGCAGCTAGTGCCTACCTAATGGATACCAGTAGTTTGTCACCAAGCCTCTTTCGAAACTGTCTTTTTTTAAAATCCCGGTCTTCTGCCCGATACTTATGGTAGAATATGCTTTTGAAATGTAGCAATTTATAAATGTTAGCTTTTGCTTTGTGCATTGTTGTTAATTGAAAAGGGCAGTCCTGTGCTATTGTACTGTTTTAGTTCCCAGGCCAAATCAATTCTTTGCTCGCATACAATTGTTTTAAAATGAATTAGGGAGGGTTCTATTAAGGAATGGCAGCTATTCGTCAACGTGTATGCTACTGTTTAAAACAAAATAATTTGAAATGTTTCAATTCGATTAAATTACAACACAACTTTCATTTTGGCAAAATCATTCAGATTCCTGGTACTGGTGTTGAACAAAAATATTTTTAAAAAATTGCAAGTGTGAAAATTTGAACAAATGGGAAATTAATAGGAGGTGAACGTGTTTTCCAGAAGCTTATAGCCTGTCTCTTATACACACATGTTGATTTTTACATCTCAGTGGCCCGGGTTAGTGAAAATTAATGTCAATTTATCTCAACAATAAAGACCCTTGGAAGGATGAGATTGCTGTATGCTGAGCAGACAGCGACGCCGATTGCGACTGTAGTTCGAAGGTACGATTCAGGTCTCTTGACAACATAAAGTTCCATTTTAGGCTGTGCGGCGGACAAGTTACACAACAGCTCTACATTGCAATTGTATTTGAAGAGGAATAGAATTTCAAACTACAGAAGAAATGCTTAAAGATGGAAATATAAGAAGACTCAGAATTAAATATGTCAGGTAGAAAAGTAACGAGAGTTCAGTGAGATCTTCGAACAGAATCGAACAAAGATTGAGATATAGCAAAGACAAAAAAAAAGGAAAACTTTACTTTCCGTGTTTACGGTAACGAAATGGACAAGAAGGGAATGAAAACCACGTTAAGATTTTCTATACCAAAATAAACTTTAATGATACATTTTTTAAAAAAACAATAAATTGTTCAACGCTTTCTTACATTCGCTTGAGATTCGAGTTGAAAAGAGGGAGAAAGGTTGTTGTTTCGAACCCATTTTGAATGTATTACCTTGGCGGGGTTTAAGTCTGATTTGGAAGGTGTAAGATAGCATTATCAGGGAAAACTCGGCCCTTATCTTCTTCAATTGTCTACGGTGGTCAGTTTGAGCTTCGTTGGCGACCTGGACGATTTACATAATTAAATAGAAGGGGCACCGTTACTCAGAATACATTATTTTTCCCCCAGTTAGCAGACTCCTAAATCCTACTTTGATCGAAGCAAATTTCCGTCTTTGATCTGAGGGGAAAAAAAAACGCCACTGATCTCGAACTCTCACCTCTTTATTTTGAAACAAATTTTAATGACAATTTTCAGTCCATTTGTGCAGAATGGATTCCAATTTATCTACAAAGAATAGACAAGTACCAAGTACTTAAGATGATGGAAATCCGAGCATATCCACAACAGAATAAAAACAATCCAGATCTAAAACCTGAGACTGCATTTCTCCAAGGTTACTGCTAAATATTATCATTGTTTAACCTAGTTCTACCTCGATGCACCGCGATGATAATCTAATGAACAGTTTGCAAGCTTTTCACCGTATCTCAGTGCATGTGACAATAATAAACCAATTCCAGTTTCCATGCTTTTCCCCAGAGTAAATCAATGTAGTTAAAATGTTTATTGTCTGCATAAACAACAATCTATTATTACAATATGCTTCTGAGTTGATTAAATCACGCGTTATTTAATCAACTGTCCCACTGTTTGTTTTAAGCTCCAGCTGATTTTCTCTCCATTAAATTTGCAGAAGACGGAATCCGATGCGTTTGCCTTCCCACGGCTCCACTCCACAGGCATCATTACTGCCAATCCATTCTCAACCCAGTTTCGACCATCACCAATACTGTCTATCCCAGTTCTTACCTGTCTACCATTGAAGCTTATACCTGTGCCGTGGTTCCACTTGAATTCGAAGTTTATTGAACAATCAGCTGGCACTACTCGGCCATCGCAGGGCCCACTGCAGCTCAACCAAACCAAGGAATTTAAATTCTTTGTCCTCGTCTCCAGTTCTAACACCTCTCTTTTCGCACACGATCATTGAAATATTCCCCATCTACTGCACCATTGACTTAAACTTATTTCCTGTCATCGGTACCTGGGTAAATCTACCGTGTCTCACGCAGCCCTTTGGGCTTCATGCCCGCAAACCCCTCTCCACTTGCCCCAATCCGTTCAATGCCATTCTCAGGCTTTAAGAACGTTAAAGATTTCATCCATTTTGGCTCTTACCACTCCCCACCCCCCCAGCACCACCACTTTTGGCTTTAATTTTTTAATATAAATCCCAGCGTCTTCAGGTTAACATGGGAGTTACTTTTACAACACATGCATCACATTGACGGGAAACGAAATACATGTAAGCAGTAATGTGCTTGTAAGGTTTTCAAGGTTATAGCGCGTGAACTGAGAAATACATTCGTCTTTCATTGTTATTGCGTTGTCAGGTAGGAAAGTACTCGATTCAGACTGATTCTTTCCATCAAGTACAGAAACGTTGTTCGCTCCTTCTGCCAGTGACATATCTGCACGTAATAAAATCGGGTTTATATTTGCTTATTGTTCTGTGGTTTTGAAGGCATGGCAAGCCACTTATTTGAAGGTTTACAACATCACAATAAAAGGTCGTGTATTAAAATAAAGAGAAACGTGGCTTGGTCTTACTACATGCAACAACATTTTGACTTTTGCTAAACATTTGTATTCCAATAATACTATTTATACTTTGCACGTGACCTTTCAGCAACTGCCGTAAATTAGAGGTCAAGTTTGGTACACAACTTTAGTGGAAGCCTTGACTACATGACAGGAAACCATATCAGATTTTCATTGCTGAAAAAATATTGGCATTCTCACACAAGGCTTTTCATTTTCTTTGTATAATTCCCCCTCCCCCATGTGTACTTACAAGGAAAGTTACAATATGCAATACATTAAGGCTCTTGCTGTATCCAGGCCGTATCTATATAAATACTTTAATTCGATCTGTATTGCACTTGAATTTATGCTGTACTGTACAAATGTCTTAGGCACATTTAAAAAAATCTGTAAAGAGAGATGCTCTCAAAAATCATGACAAGTTTCGACAAATCATTAAAAAAATCTATTATAAAGAGCAGTGAACAGTAAAACAAAACAAAATCAAATCGGCATTTGGTGTGATCACCCTTTGGCTTTAAAACCGCTTCAATTCTCTTAAGATACAATTTTGTAAGAATATCGGCTGGTACGTTGTTCCAAACATCCTGGAGAACTTGCCACTGTTCTGCAGACTTTGCTGTCTCCTTGCCTCCGTCTCTCTAGGTAATCACGGGCAACCTCGACGATGTTGCGATCAATGCTCCATGGAGGCTATACTATTTGTTGCAGAATTCCTTCTTGTTCTCCTTGCTGAAACTAGTTCTTCATGACCATGGCAGTGTGTTTGGGGTTATTGTCTTGCTGCAGATTGAAGTTGGGACCGATCAATACCCTGCTGGTGTTGTGTGATGGATGAGAATATGTTTTTACTTCTCAACATTGAGGATGCCATTAATTCTAACCAGATCACTAACTCCGTTCGCAGAAGTACAGCCCCAAACCTACAGGGAATCTCCGCCGTGCTTCTCGGTTGGCGGCATCCATGTAGCGCTCTCCCAACTCTTCCATGGGCAAGCTGGATCCTGTCTGAGGCAAACATTGACTCCTCAGTCTGGAGCACTTGCTGCCATTGTTCAGCATCCCAGTCCTTGTGACTTTGTGCATTGGTGAGTCATTGTGCTTTGTTTCTACTTGGGACGAATGACTTTTTTTTAGCAGCAACTCTTCCATGAAAAGCGCTTCTGGCAAGACTTCTCCGGACTGTAGAGGGATGCACTTGGGCTCCAGCGGTCTCTGTGAGTTCAGAGCCGATAGCAGTGCCGGACTTCTTCCGATTTATAAAGGACGTCAGTTTGATGTATCTCTCTTCTGCTGCACTCGGTTTCTTTGGCCAGCTGCTGCGTTTCTGGTCCTCAACCTCGCCAGTTTCGTTGTGCTTCTCCAGAAGAGCTAGGGCAAGACATCTTGAAACTCGTGTCTGCAGTCTGCTTGGGAGAGATTTTGTTGATGCTGGATGGCCACCTTACGTCTTCTTGTTATTCTTGCTCTTGCCATGGTGGAATAACTGATGATTTGAAAGTTAAACTATCACATCTGCCACACCTTCAGCTGTTAGTTTGGTTGTCCTTCGTACAGTTTGATTCCTTCTACGCCCGTTTCTGTTAATCAGTTTAGTTCATTCAACTCATTATGTCAGTGATCGTTAGCACCTGTTTGTTGTTTTTGTTTAATCATTCACTGGGCTATGTACCTACAAAGTAATCGAGTTTTTATTTGAAAAGTAGTCTAGTACTTAATATGTTACTTTCTTTAACGAAATACCAAATAAAACTTCTGTAACATGTAATTATTTTTAGAAAAATGAATGTTTGGAAATCTAAAATTTGCTCCTTTCTACTGACATACCAATGCCGAATATAAAAATAAACTATAACTAAATTTATATAAAAATCTAGGGTGCCCAAGACTTGCACAGCACCGAACATTTGAGTTCGAATACGCATATCTTTTGAGTTAACTTTGCCACGCATTTGTACATTATTGTTTTTTAATACAGAGCAAGGTGTACTTCAACATTGTTGATAGTAAAGGAACTTCTCTGTTTCGCAAAAAGGAAACAGAATGTTTTACACTTGAAAAGCCAACGTTCTCTCTGGAAGGCAGTAAAACAAAAAAACAAAACCATAATGCAGGGCGCACTGCCAACACTAATCGGGGCATTAATAGCCGAGTTCACCTTTTTTACATGGAAGTAATTTTCTAACATAAACAGATTAACCATTACATATGTTTTCTTAAACAAAACATGCACTCCAGATTGATAATGGAGATCAGAGCTCTTTCAAGGATTTCTGTATAATGAAAAGAGTAAGTTTTTTTGGAATTAATCTTCAATTCAAACGTAAACTTAGCGTTTTACAGTGTGTACCAGATCAAGGTAATTACCAGATGTAAGGAATAAACGACGCTCCCTCTCTGATTCATGTTTTTATTTTATCTTTATGAATAATAAATATTAGTGAGAGGAAACACCGGTCAATTTATGTATATATATCCGTGATCAATTTAGATAACAACAATAAATTACATTATCCTACCTAACATCTTATTCCTCAGCGTTAAACAGAAACTCGGGTTACTCATCTTAAACGCAATTTAAAAAAGAAAACTTGTGAATTCTTCAGAGATCTAAATTGTCGAGTTTTTTTTTAACTTTACTAATCAAATGCATTGTTTTGTTTCTAGCTAGTCAAAAACAAAAACCGCTAGATAATGTTCAGATAGGGTAAAAGTAAGTTAAGACATTGACTTAGATTTACAACCTAAAATGGAAACGTTTCCGTTGAAATTAAAACACCCGAGCAAATGTTCCAGGTATAACAACATAGTTAAGTGCTCATTGATGATGTTGCGCTGTCCCTAGAAAGAATCTCCGTATATTGCAGAAAAATACAGACAATATTAATAGTTAGGTGCAAGCCGTCTTCAATATCGAACCGAAACTACAACTGATCTTTACAATATGCAACACTAGATCTTCGGAAGGTCGAACTAGCGACAGTAATAGTAAAACTGATTCCAACGATGACATATAATTGTGATGTTGCCATTTGAATATAGTCCAAGAATCTAACTCGCTTAAGTATGCCCGGGAAGGAAACGAGACGAATTTAAATCGTTTTCCCTTTTAAAGGGTATTGCGAATACTGTGCCAATTCAGACACTCCGAAAGGGGTTGCTGGGTTCTGTGGCCATGAGAGGTTGGTGAAATGGAATGTAGCATTTTAGTTAAAGAAACTTCCAAAAACCCCGACGTCACCCAGAATATGATGGAGCATTGGGAATGATGGACTGACGGACGTACATTAGGAATGTAAATGTTCACTTGCTCTAATGGGACTTGAGAGGGACAGGCGCGGAATTGCTGGTACCTCTGGCTGGATTGTTTGGAACCAGGGGATACAGTCTTGACATAAGGAGGTCGGGGGGGAGGTTAACCCTTCAGTGCAAAGATCGAAGATCGTTTTCACAAGTGAATAGCAAAAGTTTGGAATTCTTTGTAGAAGGCGGCTGGGGTATTTGCGGAGGGGGGGGGTCTCAACTGCGGATTGTACTCATTGCTGACAATAGACTTTAAAATAGAACATTATAGGATTATGAATATTGTAAGATTATGGCATTAGCACAGTAAATAATATCAGCCATGGCGGAAGACACAAATGGCCGAATGGCCAATTTCTGACTTTCCCTTTCTCATGTTCTCGGGAACGTTAAGCAAGAAATTACCGGTTTGTCGTAAAACCCGTCAGGTTTGTTCATGTCTTTCATGGCAGGAAATCTACCGCTCTTGCCGAGTTAACTATTTAGGACTGCAGGTCGCCAATAGTTTTGACTCTCAATTGCCTCCTCAGTTTAGGAGCAATTGCAGATGAGCGATAAGTGTCGGCACCGTCAATGTCACCTATATCCGTGCACAACTAGTCAATGCGACTGTGAACGTAGTGTGCATTTGCTTCGATTGAGCCGCTGCACACATTTCCCAAATAAATCAAGAATCAACTTTGCGGCGATCCTTGACCAGACCTATCTAAAGAAGTTCCAATTCACGGGCAAACTGAGATTCAGTAACAGTCTGCGAGTTTATTTTTATTGTATTTATTTGATTTAGACAGGTATGGATACACACTCTTTGGTAAAAAAAAAGATTAAAATAGACTTCAAAAGAATTGGGAATCTCTACATTGTAGATGTAATCTTCTGCAAGAAGTACCAGAAGTCAGAAGATTAGTTTCGGGATTTGGCACATAACGAAAGGAGGAGCTAACGCTGCATGTGGGAGTTGAAGTTCCGCCTCTTAGAGCCTTTCCCGGAAAAGCCCCGCCCTGTGGCTTTTCATTGGTCGTTATTTTATTTATCAGGCCTGTTTGTCGAAATTTTCAACCAAAATTTGAGACAGTGAGAGAAGTGTGCGTGTGCTCCAGAGCCGAGCGAATTCACCGCCCAGTCGTTCCCTATCCGCTCAATCACTGAGAAGGGAAAGCAGTCAACCCAATTTTAACGTGGTTCCTGGTTCCTCTACTCCATCAGGAATGAGCAGCCCTGATGCTGGTTACGCTAGTGACGACCAGGTTCAGGGTAGCTGCAACATGACCGGAATGTTGCCGACGATGGGATCCTGTCAGTGGGTTGAACCTATGAGTTCTCTCGTAGATACCAAAGTCGCTGGCGCTGCCGATCAAGCGAGCAATCCCGGCAACCGTTCCAAGTCTGAGAGCCGCATTCGTCGGCCGATGAATGCCTTCATGGTCTGGGCAAAGGACGAGCGCAAAAGACTGGCGCAACAAAACCCGGACCTCCACAATGCCGAGCTCAGCAAGATGCTGGGTAAGTACTACCGCGGGGTGGGTGGCGGAATCTCAGCAGTTATATTGAGCTGCTGCCTTTTCGTGAATAATATCCATGTACTTCATTAAACAACGCCATCTGTCAAAGCTCGCAGCTTTAAAGACAAGCATCCAGAAATGAAAGGTACTTGTTTCAAACACACCGCATACATTAAAACAATTATTCACTTAGAGGGAGATAGGCATTCGATCATAGAAGGTAACAGTTCTTTTATTCTGCATCCGCAGGTAAGTCGTGGAGAGGCCTCTCCTTGACTGAGAAACGCCCCTTTGTGGAGGAGGCTGAGAGACTTCGGGTGCAGCACATGAAAGAACATCCCAACTACAAATACCGGCCTAGGCGGAGGAAACAGATTAAGAGAATCAAGCGGGTGGACACGGGCTTGCTGATGCACAGCATCTCTGAGCAGCAGCTGAGCAACGACGGGCGCGTTTGTAACCAAAGCATGAATATGTCGTACCACGACACCGGCTACTGCATTCAGAGCCAGATCCCGCACCTCAGCCACTACAGGGAAGCCCAAGCCATGGCAGCCGGTATGGAGACTTTCGGCTTGCCAACCCCTGAGACTTCTCCTTTGGACGTTTTAGAGGCAAGTTCTGTATTCTTCCCTGCACCGTTGCAAGAAGATTGCCAAATAATGCCTTATGGGAACAGCACTGGATACCATCCCCACCAACAGCACCCCGACTACACTACCCAGGAAAACCAAGCCGCCCTTTTCGGTCGGCAGAGAGCTGAGCTGGGAGTTTCCCAGGATGATCAGATGGGACACGACGGCGGTTTCCACGGGATGTTCAGTCCTTGCCATAACATGGTAGCAATGTACTACAGCCAGATGTGCTCGTCAAACGGCCAGCGGCCCCTGAATATGCATGTTGGGCAACTCTCTCCACCCCCTGAACCGCACCGTGTGGACAACCTGGATCATCTCAGCCAGGCTGATCTGGTGGCGGAAGTAGATAGCAATGAATTCGAGCAATACCTCACGTCGGTCGCACGACCTGACCTGGCAGGACTCGCCTACAATGCGCCCGAGGCAAATCCGAACGGACTCACTTCAGCAGAGAACAATCTGATTTCCTCCGTCCTTTCCGATGCCAGCAGTGCCATGTATTACTCCAATTTCACCTCGGCATAATGGACTCGCAAAAGAACTGTGCAAAACTATCGACCAGTATTAAAACCAAAATGCTTTAAAACTCTTACTTGACCTCAGGGTGTCTTGGAAAATGTTGCCTGATAAAAAAATTATTTAAGATTGCATATTTAAACTAACTTTTCACTTTGTGCTTCAGATAAACACGGCGGGGTTTGGGTTTGTTTGAGCAACACCACAATGACCTTAACTTTGTATTTTCTTCACCTGGAATTTATTTTCTAATAATGGGGGAAAATCTGTAGAACCAATCTGTCACAAGCAGCGTCCCGCAGTTTGTACTGGACGAGAATTGCTTCAGCAATCATTATGTAAATATTTAATTTCTTATTGAAATGAGAATGGTTTGTATTTTTCTTTTTTGCACTTTTAGCTAATAAAGTTTTGAACACTATAAAATCAAACTCTGCATTCGTAACCCAGTAAATCCTTCATCGTGTTACAGTAATCCGGTTACAATACCGGTTACAGTATATGTAGATAGAAAATCAACGTTTCCTCGCAATGACAAGTTGAAACTCGGTATGATTTCGAGGAAAAAGACCACAGAACTACTAACTATAAATTATTAGCAAGTAAATTGAATATCCTTGTTTTGCCCAATGCGTCATTCTGTTAACCAAATCTTCCAGGAATTCAGAGAGGTGTATTTCTGTACTAGTTTACAGGATCTGAGCAATCCATTAACCTATATTTCTGAAACGTTTTGATTACTGTTAAGAGGGCGAACAGAGTTGCAAAGGTCAGAACATTTCCCCTGACTTCCCTCAATTGAGTTGTTCTGGTTAAAAGTAAATCCTCTTCAAACAGGCCGGACGTGAAGGTCCGATGGTTAAAATCGCCAGTCATCTACTGAAGTTTGTCAACATCGCGAACGTTACGGGTTAATAGGCCTGGAAAAATGGTTATCCCACAAAGAGTACAGATAACTTTTATCCTTTAACCAATTAGGATACTGTATAGTTTACTTCACCACACGGTAATGGGGTGGGGAGGAGTTCTTGAAACTTAGAGTAAACTCGGGTATATCCTAACATTTAAAGCTATAGAATACCCACTTAAATAGTACAGATCATGAGGTAGGCATACGGTTCATTGCAATGCTCCTCCAGTGTTCCTCTTTCCCAGTTGCATTAAGGTACTACAGGGATTAGTTAAAAATATGCAGTGATTATGGAAACGTCGGAGATTTATGGTGAAATACAAATCACGTTGTTGATAACATTTTGCCTTTTCTGTCATGTGACATGCCCTCAATTACGGTTTGATTCAGACTCTGATTCGGGGTTCCCTTTCCCCTCAATGACGTTGATTGTACGGAGACACTGCCCGGCTCAAAACTGGGCCATTAGAAAGTCATTAACCATTTCTCATTTTCCAGCTGGCCCTGTAACAGCAGGTATGCAATGTAACTGAAAAGAACGCATGCTTCGTACTTCGTATTAAAATTAATAGACCGACCCTCCACACTATTAGATTATTTAATTGGCTGAGATGTTGTCCATCAAGAGCTGTCTTAACCTATCCAGAACTAGCCACAAGACATAGGAGCAACTCCTAGTGAAAGCCAGATTAGGTAATGTGTGTTTAAGTGTGGGTTTGGGTTAGGGGTGGGATGGCAGTGTTGACAGCTTTTCCTTAATACCTACAAACTAGACATAATACATATTAGTCTGTTCCTGTGGTGAAACATCAGTGCCAAATTCATTTCCCTTAACCAGCAGAATGTAATTCTAGAGTTGGATTAGAATCTTCAGTACCAAAGCTCAAAATGCAAAGCATCAGTTAGCTAAATTTAAAGGCCAAATCAAACATAAAATTGGAGGGACTTTTGAGGAGGTAATTTCAATTATATCAATGATAATAATGAAAATAATGTAATTTAATAGCTATTTATTAACCTATCCTTATAAACAAACTTAGCCTTAACTCATAATATTACTTATTAATTATAACTTATCCTTATAGGCAATACCTTATCTTTGAAACACAGAGATCGCAAATGCTTGTATCTGGGGCAACAGTCTGCTGGAGGATCACTCTTGAGTCAAACAGCATTTGTTGGGGAATAGGAATGGTCAATTTCAGATCAAGACCCAACGCCAGAGTCTGAAACAATTCAGTTGCTATTTGACTTGTGTTGCTCGTGTAGATTGTTTGTTGGATCCTGGTAAATCTCTTCTGTGTTCTTCTTATTGCTGCACATCATTCTGGCAGTATGGCACCCAGAGCTGTACAGAATCAGAAATGGGTTTATTATCACTGACTTACATGACACAACTTAATTGCAGTGCAGTGCAATTACTATAAATTACAAGCATAATTAAATAGCTAGAAGGAATAATGAGATTCATGGGTTGATAGACCATGCAGAAATCTGATTACAGAAGGGAAGAATTTGTTTCTGAACTGTCAATGTGAGTATTCAGACTGACACTTGACGAAGTGCACACAGTTCTCAGGCTGTTTAAAAACTTCCTGCTCAGAGTAATGGTTGGCTCATGCAGCTGTAAAAAAAAGGAGGGAATATTGACAGGAACAGCTGAGCTGACACTACATAATTAAATAAACAAAAAATAAAGAAAAAAATAATCTTAGTTGAAAAAGAGTAATTTTCAAATGGCTGAGAGACCTTGCTGGATAAAGTAGAATCAAAGTTTGACGGACAGAACTGTCATTGGCCATGGGAAAGCCTTAAAATTGGAGATGTTTCAGTTTAAGTACATTTCATGAAGGAGAAATTGTACTTTTCTGATGCTACAAAACAATAAATTTCATGATATTTTTCAGTAATAATAAACCTGATTTTTATTCTGATTGGAGCTGTACTTTTACAATCCTAGTGCCATTATAGTTAAATTCTAGATTTAATCCTTTAATATTTTATACGAATGCAACTAGTTTGAAGTTCTCTGCCTTTACTGAGATCTTGTGCCCGGATTCTATTTCAAAGTCTAAATGAGGTTTGAAATACATATTACATGGCAGAGAAGCACAAAACTACAAGGAGCTTTTACACTTGAATCCATTCCACGTATGTAGTAGTTGTCTTCGGCTACTCTCCATTGCCATACCATGTAATAATAAAGGAAATCACTTATATTTGTTTGGAGTGCAAATGTCCTTATATTAATTCTGATGACATTATATCCACCATTCAGAGAGTTCATTAAAGAATCCCTTTTATACATATATTACTTACTGCAATTCATAGTTTGTGAATTATTATATATGATATTAAACCTGATTCTGATTCTGATTTCTTTAACAGAGTGCAGCAACAGATGTTGACCAATCTTGTACCATTTGTCCTAAAAATCAATCATTGTTACTTAATGGTAAACCAAACGATGTTATCCTTCTCTCGAATAACTGCAGTGAGGAATAGAGAAGCAGATAATAGAGCAAAACCTTCATTCGGGTGTGATTAATATGTAAAAGATAACATTCGTATCATTGAAGTAAGCATATCTACAGTAAAAAGTATTCAACACCAAGTTTTGGCATTGAATGGTATTAACATCATTGAGCTCAATGTTGCCAACTTCCAGGTCAGGTACTGGATATCCTGTTCTGAGTAACCCACCTTCTGACTCTCAAAACCTTTCTACCAACCACAATCTTCACTTGCTTAGAAAAAATGGCACTTCCAATAACACCAAAGAATCTTAGCACCATCCAGGTAAAATCAGCTGGATCAATTGTAACACCATCGCTCATATAATTTTAATTTTATAATTTTATCCCATCACCAACTTACTGCAGTTGCTATTTACAATGTAGAACAGCTAAAGAATGCAAGTCTTCATCCTCTCCCACTAAGAAGGTGGTCAGCATGTATATGAAAGCATCAACTGCAAGTCCCTGCCAAGTCATATAACATACTGACTTCGAAACATTGCTGTTGTTCTTGGAAATTGCTTCCCAATAGCATAGGTTCACTTCCACCTTTTAAGAGAGCATTTAGGGATAGGCATAAGTGGATTTCAACCAATGTACCCTGGAGAGCATTCTGAGTGGCTACATCACCATCTGGTATGGGTGGTGTGGGGTCTACTGCACAGGATCAAAATTATTTGCATAGAGTTGTAAACTCTCATGGGCATTAGCCTCCAATAGTATCCAGGACATCTTCAAGGAGCGATGCCTCAAAAAGGTGGTGTCCGTTATTAAGGACCCCATGACGCTCTTGAACTCTTCATTGCTACTATCAAGAAGGATGAAGATGACGCACTGAATGATTCAGGAACAGCTTCTTCTCCTCTGCCATCCGATTTCTGGATGGACATTTAATCCGTAAACACTACCTCACTACTTTTTAAATTTCTATTTTTACACTACTTACTTAATTTAACAATTTCATATGTATACACACATGTTCTGTAATTCACAGTTCTTTCTTTTTTATTATATATTTGCTGCCGCAAAGTTAACACATTTTATGACATATGCGGGCGATTTTAAACCTGATTCTGATTCTAATAAAAGAGAAAGCATACATCAAGATGTACATTATTGATTGTGAAGTGCTCTCAATGACCTGAAGATGTGTAAATCATCAGATAATACTTTTCTTCATCATGTCAAACTTTCATTATTTCAAATCAATACAATAAGGTGGTGTCTGCAATGAAGGGATTTTTCTCTGTCTGAAAGAGCTAAGAAGTTTTCTTTTAAAGTCTAGCTATGATATCTGTGTTAATATCACTTTTGCAGAAGTGATCCTCTACAGTTTGAAAGAGGAACTTTGCTCAGGTCCAAAATGCTGTAGGATTAAAACGGGCAAAGAAATACAACTACTCCTGGATTGTTTATATATTGAGCAACTTCCCAGGACTAAGAGTATGATGAAATGGGTTACAGCCTCTCAGGAAATGCCATGTTTAGTTTCTTTATCCACAGTCTTCAAATGATAACTGATATGCTAGAAAGCTTGGAGACAACTTAGACTCTACAAAATTAGTCCTGGAGGGTTAATTTAGGACTCACCATGTGAATCCTCATCTTAGATTACGTCTATACCTTGTCATTTGCAAATCATCTGATGAGTTTTTAGATCTTTACAGCAGATAATATGAAGTTATCTGAAGATAATATTATCTGATGCCTGTTCCTCTAACCTAGACTGCCTTTGTTATTTCATCAACCTCATAATTAGCGATGCTGAATTACGTAAATATCCATTGCATACTGTTCAGTAAACACTTTGTGCTTCTTCCTCCCCTCTCCCACCTCTAACTCTGATTCCTCATCTTTTCTTTCCTCCAGTCCTGGTGAACGGTCATGGCCTGAAATGTCGACCATACTCTTTTACACAGTTCCTGCAGCATTTAGTGTGTGTTGTTTGGATTTCCAGCATCTGCAGATTTTCTCTTGTTTGTACTTTTCACTATTCTAGTATTTGATGTTATCTTACAGCAGTTAAATTGTAAATACTACTATATCCATTAAAAAAAATCTTCAAAGTCATTTATTTCTTCTAATGCCCTTTGTCCTAATAGCTAACAAGAAAAAGGACCTTTAAGGATGCAAGTCTGCCTCTTTGCTACCAATTGAACATTATGCTTAAAATACAAGTTCTGCAAACTTAATGAAAAAGTTGATTCTAGTTGAGTTAATTAAATAAAAAAATATACATTGTTCATCACCCTTCCTTTGCTGAAAGTATTAATTGATTCTGAATGAGAATCCATAGGTGGCAGCACTTGAATGATGTCACATCAATGTCCCTGTGTGGAAAGCAGCGAAGGTATGTAATAGAATGCTATTGAATTTGGAGATAAAGCCAAATCTGATTGTAGGGCTCTTTGATTAAAAAATAAGCATATTCTGCTTTATTCTTGCTAATAAAATTCAGGAATTTGCTTCCAATCAGGTTATAATTTCAGGAGTAATAAAAATAATTAATAAATCTAGTAATCATGGAATTAGTGCTGACTTAATGACAATAATGGTCAACAACAGCAGTAATCCAAATTATTTTAGAAACAAAGGTTAGAGATAAAGTGATATCATTAAAAATTATTGTGTGGCCTCAAAAATTGCATTTCTGCCCCATTAGAGAGCAAAAGTAGTCAATGTTGATGCCAAAACCTAGTGAAATAGAAATATTGATTCAGAAAGGAAGTATTAAAAAAAATTACATCTTGTATGTATAATTTGATTCAAAAGGAAATAATTAAATTAGGAATTCATAGATCAAGACAAAAATGGGAATCTGATTTGAATTGATGGGAAAAACTGGTCAAGATTATGTTTTGATAGTATGAGAAGTACAATAAATGTTCGACTTAGATTAATACAATATAATTTTTTACATCAATTATATATAACACCGCAGAAAATAAATAGATTAAATTCAAATATGTCTGACCAATGTTTTCAATGTAATCAAGAAATTGGTACCTTTTTACATTCTACTCGGTCTTGTTTTAAAATTCAATCGTTTTGGATAAATTTAAGACTTTTATTGGAACAAATTACTGGAGTACAACTCCCACATAGTCCACTATTATTTTTATTAGGAGACATTGAAGGGACAATACTGAAACTTAAATTGAACAAGTATCAGAAAAAAATTATAAAAATTGCATTGGCAGTAGCCAAAAAAGTTATCGCAGTTAGTTGGAAATCTGATTTATATTTAACTATGGATCGTTGGAATAATGAAGTACATAGTTGTATTCCATTTGAAAAAATTATGTATAATTTAAGAAATGAATATGATATATTTTTGAAAATTTGGCTCCCATACTTACAAAAGATAGGATTAAATACATAGGTCCTTTGAAGTTAAAATTATAGTAATTGGGGAAAGTAAAAAATAAATATCAAAATTATTTTGAACTCCATGGAGAATGTGGGGATCCTCCGATATCCAGGCAATCTTTCTCTTCTTTCTTTTGTTTCTTTTGACAAGGGTTAAGGGGGGGAGGGTTAAGGGGAGGTGGGAGGGTTAATATTATCTTTCTTACTATTTTACTATTACATTTATTCTTTGTAATTTCTAAAATTTAATAAAAAAAATTATTGTGTGGCCTCAAAAATTGCATTTCTGCCCCATTAGAGAGCAAAAGTGGTCATTTTGGCATCTAATCAGCAAAGCACTTACTTTGACTTCATAATCTGAAGTTAACTGTATATTTTCAAGTCTTTTTGTAAGTAGGATGGTCTGATGTAGATCCAGAAGCAAGCCTGTCTAGGTAGGTCCAAATTTTTAACCTCTTCTTATACTTCAACACTATTTTATTGTTTCTCTCCTTTACCAGTCTCTTTTCATTTATAGATCGATGATGCAAAATAATGTAAGTATCTGATAACAGGAAGGAAAACAAACAGCCCCTCAAGCATGTTCAACCATTCAACTAGATCATGGTTGATCTTTTACATCACCACTATTTTCCTAATCTAAACCCATATTTCTTTATCACCTTAACATATGGAAGCCTCTGGATCTCGGTTTTGAATATACATAAATATCGACTGAGTTTCTGTAGAACTCTGAGGTAGAGAATTCCGATGCTACCGTTGGACACACTTTTTCCACTCCCTGTCTTTTGTCATTTCAAGGGGATCCTTCTTTCTGTGACAACCTTGTTCACTCTTCCACATACACCAAGTCTCCCTTCATTTTTAGTGGCACCTTTCCAGGCAACCAAAAGGATTGTAATACCTTTATCTTTGGCCTTCCAACAGATTAAACAGTATCTTCAAAGATAGAAAAAAAAATAAGTTAACAATACCGGACAGTTCTAATGCAAACTGAAAAATCTAGTTATCTGAAATTGTTATTTTAACTTTGCCCTGTCGTGATGTAAGGTCATTGACCTGAGACGTGAATTCTATTTCTCTTTCCACCTATACAACCTTACCCCATGAGTGTTTTTCACATTTTCTAACTTTGCTTTCCATTTGAACTGTACACTTGTATTGCAAAGACAATCCCAGGCATTTTAAGGGGCTCGTTGATCCAAAGGATAGAGAACCCAATTTTCTCATCCACTTTCATGGAGAGAGTCACAAGCCAGGGCTACAAGGGAAAAAAAATACTTTGGACAACTCTGTTTGAAGTCTTCATATAAAAAGTAGTCCACCAATAAGTAATTTTGTTCTAATTCTTTATAGCAATATGGAAAAATCTGAAAATTAGTATATTTATTCAGCATCCTTTCAGTCTCAAATTTTCTTTCCAAGCATTTTTTACCTTGCTTCTTCAACATCTCCCCATCCCCAATTCCTTATCTTGCTATTCCTTATCTAGACTGCATGGCAACACTTGTGGTCTGTCTCCCGCACGTCCTTAGGTGTGCTGGTTATTAATGCAAATGGTGCATGTTGCATTTTGCAGATGGTGCATATTTTGATGTATATGTGATAAGTAGATTTGAATCTGAATCTGAATAATATATTTTTTCCAAGTTCAGACATCGCTTCAAAACCGCACATCATCTTGCTCAAAATATTTTTCAAAACTTATGTATTTTAGTTCTCCTATTATTTACCCAAATTGCTGTATGTTGTTCATTGACCTTCCTGTGAAGATGCTATCTAAAATTTTATTTCCAATTCTTATCCATTTTTTTTTGCAGTTTGTATTTTAGATTACTTTCAAGGTGAGTGCTGTCTCCCTTTGACTTTTGTGTTACCAGAATTAATATTTAGACAATCTTTAGGATGCCAATGGTAAAAAGTAGGGAGAGAATATAAAGATGTTAATTGTTTTGTTCCGCACTTACCTGCTACTCTTCAGTGGAAGGTAGCAGGGTCTTTCTTTCAGATTTTGACTATTGCATCGTGTATATCAATAGATAAAGAAGCACTTAAATCACTGTTTATAATGGCATAAATCAATATTTATAATGGCAATTATATTTCCATCTTTTCAAAAGAAAAAGGGAAATTTTAATAATCACTGGAATACATTTTACGAAGTTCTTTGTGGGAGTGACAATGACTGACCAGAGCTTTTGAAATTTAAATCTAATTTTCTAAACCAAACAATAAATTTACTTAAATAGCCCGAAAACGTTGATGTAGACTCCTTCGATAAATTAACAATTCAATTCAAAACAAAGATGTCAGTTATACACAGAACTGTGCCAGCTAATCCATTGTTCATGCTTGAATTATACAGCTTGATTCCTGTCTTAAGCCCATGACCTTGGAGGCAACCAACCAAACTGTATGATTTTTATAACAATTTAAAGTTGACAAAAAGTTATTTACAGTTGATTTTAAATGTATTGCAGTCAAATTTCTGTTTCAGTAGCTTTACTAATGTCCTGAAACCAAGCAGATTTTGTTTCTATTTACAGGGCTGCAGTTCCTTGAATAGAATTGTGAGGTTAAGAGATTCAGTTTGCCCAAACAGTAAAAGAAAACTTCTATATTTTAATGATGAGTGCGATGAAAATTATATGTTACTTGAAGCCCAGGAGATCTGACCCCCGTCCCCAAACTAATACCCAGATTCTGGAAGTAATCCTGCATGTCTCAGAGCCCTTCACTCTATAACATTCCCTTGAAGGGGTGATGAGCATTTCCTTGCTGTCACTCAGTAGTCTTGAGCTTCCTTGGCTGGTGAATTTTAATTGATACATAAACAAAATAGGGAACATTAAGATGCTGAGGTCAGCAGAGGGACTATGAGGACCTTTGAACAGATTAACCAAGATTGCTGTGCACATGTGACCTCTTTACTGAGTGGAAGTTGATAACAAAATCTGCCGTTTAGAACATAATTGAGACAGGCATTCAATCAAGGACAACTGGGCAAACACTTTGCATTTATTTAGAACACATATAAGTCATATTTAGATACAAATGTATTTTGCTTTTGTAATCCCATGAGACAGTAAAAAGGTCTCCACTGCCTGTAAAGTTGGGCTGCAAAGATGTCTTAAAATTTGTCATGTTTTTGCCAGCAAATTGTCTGAAACACACCGGGAATCTAAAATCCTTCATTGGCTGCTGGTCTTGCATTTCAAAGTCAGGACCAAAGCAAACTGATATTCTTGTTAAAAGAAATTTGGCGCCGAAAATTACCCACTTTGTTAAAGCGGAATAAGACGGCAGCTTTTGCAAGACATTCTTCATATCTAAAGTCCGTGTTAGGCAATATGCCTAGTTTAAAGAAGGAATGGGAGGCAAAGATTAAAGTATTTGAAGAATCTGATGTGCTTGGGGCTTGGGGATAGAGGGGTTGACTTAAGAATGGATGGCATTGTAGTCAGCAATATTGAGACTCATTGGCCAAAGGATAAATGTGCTACGTTTATTTTGTTTTAATGAAACTCTCCCCTTCACAACCTGCTCCCTGAAGCTAAAGGATTGCCTGGTACTCCAGTTTCATCAGGAAATAGTGCCACAGCTAAGTGGAACTTAGGGGAGTAAGGTCTTATATGATAGCTATATGGCAATAAGCACCATATCAGGTCATTTAATTTTAGATTTACTATCACCTATGTTTGACAGCATTACAACTCTGACTCTTTCTGGTTGCCCAGCTTTAGGAAGGATGCCATTAAGCAGGTTAGGATGCAGGAAAGATTCATGAGGATGTTAGCAGGCTGGATGGCTTCAGTTATATGGAGAGGCTGGACAGGTTGGGACTAGAGGAGATGTCAGGGTTAAGTTCTTTACACAGAGAGTGGTGAGTTTGTGGAATGGGCTGCCAGTGACTGTGGTGGACTTAGATATGATAGGGTCTTTCAAGAGACTCCTGGATAGGTACATGGAGCTTGGAAAAATAGAGGATTATGGGTAATTTCTAGCGCAGCATTCTGTGCTGAAGGGCCTGTATTGTGCTGTAGGTTTTTTATGTATCTATGTTTCTTTCCCTGTGGCATTGGAGGCTGAGGGTTAACCTCACAAAGATACATAAGGGTGTGGGTAAGGTGGGTGGCCAGTCGTTTCCCCAGGGTATGGAAGCCTAAAACTAGAGGACACAGATTTTGAAAACGCAAACTTGAGGAAATCTGCAGATGCTGGAAATTCAAGCAACACACTGATTTTAGGTAAGTGGGGAAAGATTTAAAAGAGATTCAAGGGGCAACATTTTCACACAGAGAGTAGTGTGTATATGGAGCAGGCTGCCAAAGGAAACCACAGATGTGAGGACAATCACAATGATTAAAAAGCATTTTGACAAATACATGGAAAGAAAGTTTCAAAGTGATAATAATTTTTAAGTAATTTTGGCACATTGATGTACCACATATAATGTCGTAATATTATAATACTTAGATGAAAAGCTTGCAACTTATGTTCTCTTGTAGTATGGGCAGATATGTCGTTTGGTCCGGATGGTCCGGATACAATACGTGTTAGGTTGCTGAGGAGAATTGAAAAGAATCTGAATACAATTTCCCAGTCACTTAAATCTGAAAGAGATCCCCGAAGAGTGATGGATTGCAAATGCAAGATGATTTTTAAAGAGTGAGGAGAACCCCAGTGGCAAGACAGTCAGCCCAAAGCTGGTGAAGGGGAAACTCAGAAGCATTAGTCCAGAACAGAATGCATTTCACCTGAGTTAACCATGGAGTATTAAAATAAAGTTTTATAAAAAACTACAGCTCAGCATTCAATACTACGATCCCCTCAAAACTAATCAATAATCTCCAAAATCTAGGCCTTGATAACTCCATGTGCAACTGGATCCTCGATTTCTTTAGTTGCAGTCCCCAGTCATTATGGATTGGCAACAACATCTCCACAATCACCATGATCACAGGTGCACCAGAAAGCTGTGTGCTTAGCCCTCTGCACTACTCAGTTTATGCTTGTCATTGTGAGGCCATGCACAGCTCCAATGCCATACTCAAGTTCAAAAGCAAATACCTTCCTCAAACAGTAAGGCTGATCAACACTTCCACCCATAACCCACCCCTCCACACTCCCAACCACCATAACTTTATCATTTCCTGTCAGTCAACTTATGAGAGACAATCCTGTGCCAAGTGTCACCTTACGGACATACAATCAATCTAAGTATATGTTATTTTATGTATTTAGTATGTATTGTGGTTCTTTTATTACTGTTTAATGCATTATCTTATTGAGTTTTTTTGTGCTGCATCAGATGTGGAGCAACAGTTATTTTGCTCCTTGTCACATTTGTGTCCTGGAAATTACATTAACAATCTTCAGTCTTATATTTTGTCACCAATGTCATTGGCCGAATCAAAGGCAGTGATGAATTGGCATTTAGGAAAGAGATTGAAAATGTGGTTGAATGGTGCCACAATAACCATATAACCACATAACCATATAACAATTACAGCACAGAAACAGGCCATCTTGGCCCTTCTAGTCCGTGCTAAACACTTACTCTCACCTAGTCCCACCCACCTGCACTCAGCCCATAACCCTCCATTCCTTTCCTGTCCATATACCTATCCAATTTTTTTTTAAATGACAATATCAAACCTGCCTCTACCACTTCTACTGGAAGCTCGGTCCACACAGGTACCACTCTCTGAGTAAAGAAGTTCCCCCTCATGTTACCTCTAAACTTCTGCCCCTTAACTCTCAACTCTTGTTTGAATCTCCCCTACTCTCAATGGAAAAAGCCTATCCATGTCAACTCTATCTATCCCCTTCATAACTTTAAATACTTCTATCAAGTCCCCCCTCAACCTTCTAAGCTCCAAAGAATAAAGACCTAACTTGTTCAATCTTTCCCTGTAACTTAGGTGCTGAATCCTAGGTAACATTCTAGTAAATCTTCTCTGTACTCTCTCTATTTTGTTGACATCTTTCCTATAATTTGGTGACCAGAACTGTACACACTACTCCAAATTTGGCCTTACCAATGCCTTGTACAATTTTAACATTACATCCCAACTCCTATACTCAATGCTCTGGTTTATTCTCACTGGCATGCATCATGAAATTTGTCAGCTAGCAGCAGTACATTGCTGAAAGGGGAAGCTTGCTACATGGGCAACCACTTGCTCTCCATATTGTACTACCCTGGCTTGCGTATCACATAGGTAGCACAACATCCATGGCTGACTTCGACCAATGGAGGGCCTCACTTTCCAAATCTGTCCACTTAATCCACTTTGTGTAGTTTATTACATAAGCTAATGCCCTTTTTGAACCAGTGGCTAGAACAATTTAAACTTCAGATTCTGGAATCAGTCACCACATTGGAATCAATCTAAAGGAAAAACTTGGAGCTGTTACCTCACAGAGACGGAAACCCACCTTCAATCCTGATCTCAGGTGTTGTCTGTGTGCAATTTGCATTTTCTTCCTGTGATTGCATGGATTTCCTCTGAATATTTAGTTTCCCCTCACATCCTAATGGCACCCTACTTGATATTTGGCTACTGTAAGTTGCCCCTAGTGTGTAGGTTAGTAATAGAGTATGGGCATATTGATGAGAATGTAGGGGAAATTTAAAAATGTGATTATTAGGGGATGATGTAAATGCCTGCTTGTTGGCTAGTGCAGACTTGTGGGCTATGCTGCCTATTTCCTACTGATACTATTTTTATGCATCTGCAAGTTTGGGGCCATTGAGTATTCAGGGAGATAAGTTGCATATCTCTAATCAAACTCATTTTTTTCATATAATTACTGCACTTGCTAAAGTCAAAGATCCGGATCCCTTAGTGATTTTATGTTATTTCACAGTCAGTCATATTTTGGAATAATTGAATCATTTACATGCGTTCCAAGATCACAACCTTTTCAATCTTTGTGTGTACCAGAATGAGGAAATATGAGGGTAACAGTCAAAAGTAGTCTTACTTCACTTTCTATTTAAGAGGAGTATTTACTTTTCCAGATCTGATGAAAATAAAACAGGATGATCTAATGTCGTACTTTTATTTAAGAAGGGCATTAATCAAATATAGTAAGCACAGATTTGTTTAAAAGGAAATCCTATCTGACAAATTTGATCGAAAATTTTGGAGTCAAAATGTACTGATGGGGCAGTGCCATTGAAGTAGACTACAGTAAAGCATTTGTCAACTGAAAATCTATGGTTTCACCTTATCCATTGTGAGAAAAGCATCATTCTTTTCCAGTAACTTTGTTCTCCGTTTCTTCAGGGACAGAACAAAGATAACGTTCCACTGGCCTTCAGCTTCTACCCCATGAGTCTCTGCATTCTACAGATCATTTTACAGAATTTCTATCACTTTCATAGAAATTCCACCGCCTGATACATCTTCCCCTCTACATTTCAGATTTTCCCTGCTCCACCCTTCCCTTCCCACCAACTACATTCCCTTTGAGTGGCACATTTCCTTGCAACCACAGGTGATGCAACACCTGTCATTTCACCTGTTCCCTTTCCACCATCCAGGGGTTCAACTGTCATTCCAGTGAAGCAGCAATTCATTTGTACTTCTTCCAACTGGAAATGGAATTAGAATTGGCTTATTATTGTCACATGTACTAAGGTACAATAAAAAAGATTGTCTCGCATATTCTTTATACAGATCAACTCACAGCGCATTGAGATAGTACAAGGTAAAAGAATAATAGAATGCAGAATAAAGAGTAATTGCTACAGAAAAATGCAGTGCAGGTGGGAGATAAGGTCCAAAGTCGTAACAAGGTAGACCGTGAGGTCAAGAGTCCATCTTATCATATGAAGGAACCATTCAACAGTCTTATAACAGCGGAATAGAAGTTGTCTCTAGCTTGGTGGTACATGTATTCAAGCTTTTATATCTTCTGCCCAGTGGGAGACAGAAGCATCTGAATATACTGCATTTGACATATCTAATGCAGACTACTTCAGACAATCACTTTGCAGTCTGTTCAAAGGGTGCCTCCGGGCTTCCCATTGTCTGCCTCTTTAATTTTCTGTCCCATTCTCACTCTGACTGGGATCTCCTGTACTGCCACCCTCTCTGTAGCTTTATAAGCTTATTTTGGCTCCTTTCAGTTCTGACAAAAGAGTCTCTGATCGGAATCACAGGCTTTCTTTCTCTTCCTACAGATGTGGTCTGACCAGGTGAGTATTTGCAACATTTTCAATTTTTGTTATATGCATTTGACAACATCCCATACGAGATCCAGGGCAAGTTGTCTAAATTAGGATTGATGGTGGTTGATTGATTCTGTGATCAGAACTCTAAAGCCAGTGGTAGAACACAGGGTTTGGTGCTGCTTTAGTCTTTTTCAAGCAGGTGGGAACATCAGATTGAAGCTTTGAGAAGAATGTATGTTGCTGCTTCATGAAAATGTTCTGCAGATCCTGGAAATCTGGAAAATAACTGAAACTGTTGAAAATTTTAGGTGGAATATTGAAAAACTTCTATTGAAAACTTGTCAACCTGAAATATGAACTGCATTTCTTTCTTCAAAAGTGCCACTTGATTTGCTCAATATCAGCAGAATGTTCTGCTTTTCATGATTATGATTTCAACATAAGTTAAAGGAAAACAAATTGAAAATATTTATTACATGCAAACAAGTGTGACACTCCAATAGCAATGAATAAAACTTTTAGAACTGTGATGCATTGAATAATGATTATTCTAAATTCTGATTTTTTTTTACTGTTTTGATCTATAGCAACACCTTTAAAACATTAATCAGTATTTTTTTCCATAGGTTGCTTATCAGAAGAGAAACTTGTTTTATGTCTACTGTTTTGAGCTGTCAGGGGAATATAGTAATTGTTCACTGGAAAGGAGGCTGCTGCAGTTACCCACAGAGAGTATGGTTAGGAGCCACTGAACTTGGTTCCTTTCCAAGGTATTGTGCAATTATTTCACAGTGTCTAATTTACTTAAAGCTTCTTGTTATTGCAGTTTAAAGCTTCAATTTATCCCACATACATCCTGTTTAAAACCACTTTTTTTCTTGGTTGAACAATGACGAAGTATCATATATAATTATGGTTTTTACAGATGGAAGCTGCGTATTGAATATGTGCTGATTTTGATATGGTGCGGATTGCAGAAATGTATGTTCTGCTGGTCTGAATTGAGCTGAAGATAATGATCAGAATATTAAACAGAACTCTGGCTAAGGAATAAGAACATTTTTTAAAATTTTTATTACATTGAACTCATGCCACAGAAACTAGTCATGCAGCTCACTGAACTATTCTCATGCTTATTGACCACTTGAATCTCCACACTAATTTAATTCAGCATTCTCTATTATTACATTCTTCTGGTGCTTTTTTCTCTCAAGTACCTCTCCAGGTTCCCCGTAAATTTGTGATACTAATAGCCCCAACCATTTTGTGTTACAGCATATTCCACGTTGTCTCCATTCTCCAGTGGATGCTAATTATCAGCCTCAGATTAACACTGCCATGGAGTATGGGTCCTTAAACTTGTTGGTTGAACTTGAAATTTCATTTAATCTCTCCACTCCTGTACAACACTCTACCTGTGGGAATCTGTACTCCCTCCCTCCATGCCCCCCTACCCCATTTCCCTCAATGTTTCTATTTTCCTGTAAAACAAATGAAGATGGGGAGGGGGAGAGGGAGAGGAAACAAGAGAGAGTGATGAAGAGAGAAGGAGAGGAAGAGTGAGTGAGAGAGAGAGACAAACAGTGAGAGAGACTGCTTATGCTCTATGCTCTACTTCAAATGAGAATTTTGAAAATTTAAGCATGAAGATTTCTAAGTTCGTCACTATCAGAAATCTTTTCTCTGCCCTCCATTACATGTTTGCCACCTTTCCATCTCTACATCCTGTTTTCAGATATATCAAGAAGGTTCATAATTGCTAAGCAGTAGAGATAGAATGAAAGTTTTGAAGGTTAAAAAGTTGGTGAAAGATAGAATATAACAAAATAATGAGAACTTTCCAAAATATTGGCATACCATAATTGATAGATCAATATTGTAAGGAGTTATGATTAGAATTGAAACTTGGAGCTGTTAGCAGGAAGCAAGCTCCAGAGTAAATTACAGACAGCAGAACAGAGTGAATCTTTGGTGAACTTATGGATGAGATTACAATACACGAAGCTGAATTAGGACAAAGGAAGATGAGACTGGGTTAGATAATACAATATAAGGCATATGAAGTGTCCAGAAGAGAGAAGATACAATAAAACAAAATAAGTTAGGCCCACAGAATACAGGAGACCATAGCACTATGGCAGTTCGAGGAATGGAAATTCACTCTTATAGAATTCACAGAGGCATTACCAAAATATCTGCGATATGGAATTAAAAAAAGGTTCTTATGAAATTGATGTCAAATAATAAACAAACACAATTTACTGTTCATTTCAGTTCATATTTCTTGCTGCATGTGCAAAGAATGAAACTTCATATTATGGAAAATTGCAATACAGAATTGCAATGTTTTCTAGGTGCACACTCCATGTGCTCCTCCATCATGTGGCGATCACCTGTAATAATAGCAAAATAAGACAGGAAAGCAATTATCATATAAATAGAAGAATAAAGATGACATATGATGGTTACAACACCAGTTAAAGTTAAATTTATATCCTGCCTTTGGCATAGAAAAACATCTAAGGCACTTTAATTATACCATTGCACAATCATATAAGGTCCTGGTGAGGCTGTCTGGAATATTGTGTACAGGTCTTAAGGATGGATATACTGTAAAAGCATTAGAGGGAGTGCAATGGAAGTTCACTAGACCGCTTTCTAAAATGAAGAGAGACTGGACTGGACTTATAATCTCTTGATGTTAGAAGAATGGGATGTGACCTTATTATGCAAAATCTTTTCTGGACTTGACAATGTAAGTGCAGAGATGATATTTCTCCTGGCACTTACAACCAGGTGTTGCACTCTTAAAGGAGAGGTTTTGTTATTTGGAACAGAGATGAGAGTAAGTTTCTTCATGCAAAAGGTGATGAATTGATGCAATTTCCTACCCCAGAGTTGAGGATGCTCAGTCACAGAATGTATTCAAAGCAGAGAATGGTATATCTTTTGATGTAAAGGAAGTCAAAGTATATGGAATTAATGAAGGAATGTAGGTCTGATGTAAAAGAAAGTCCTGTTCCTCTCTCTATTTTTTGTGTATAACGGGAAATTCCATATCATGAAGTCTAGTCATTGAAGGGATGGTGTCAATTGTCTAAAGAAGGAAGATAGGTATGCAAAAGAAAATTAAGTGATAGAAGATTGAATTCAGAGAACATAGGTTGGAGTGTTGGAGAAAGCTTAAACATGCAGTATAGAGAAAGAGAAGAGATCCTGACAGTTTAAAGGCAAGAAATTGAATTTTAAACATGAACTGATAGGTGCCAAAAGCCAATGTAGTATTTGCAGAAAGGATTAATAGATGAGTTTGACTTTGTGACACACGGCACAAGTTAGAAATATGATGAATACTGTCTACATATTTGGATAGTTGCATTTCCAATTACATTTGAGAAGCTTTGTGCGTTCCAGGGCAAGGTTAGCCTGCTAGATTAGCTCTCGCTCCACCAAATAAGCATTCATTCCTTGCATCCTGAGTGCACTTTGACTGCAATATGCACTTTGAGGCTCTCTCTACTGCCATTGGAAAGGAGATGCAAGTGCCTTAGATCCCACTCCACCAGGTTCAGAAACATTTATTACCATTCATCTTGTGAACCAGTGTGCATAATTTCACTCACCCCAACAGAGAACTGATTCCACAAAATACAAGAGATTCTGTAGATGCTGGACATCCAGAGGAACACACACAAAATGCTGGAGGGACTCAGTAGGTCAGTTAGCATCTACGGAAAGGAATAAACAGTCAACATTCAGGCCGAACCCCATCAACAGAACCTATGGACTCACTAATAAGGGACTCTACAACTCTTTCTCTCAGTATTATTTATTTACTTATTCATTATGATTATTAGTGCAATTTTTTTCTCAGCTGAAGCTGGTGAAACCTAAGGTATAGGCATGCATGCAAGCATGCTCATTTCTCAACTGCTAGGAACTTTCAGACTATCCTACTGGTGTTTAGCATTGTGGCTTTCTGAAGATTTACATAGATATTGCTGTGTAGCCCTAATTGTTTAATGCTATTTTGTAGGGACTTTGGAGTGATACCATTTGTAGAAATTACTATCAGTACAATGCATACCCTATTCATATTCCATAGTCTTTCAATTTCCTCTCTTAATTTGACATATTTCTGGTGTTATTCACCTAATGATTTCTTTAAGTTATGTGTGTTTGGAATGGAACAGTTTGTCTTCTTTTGCAATTGTTTGTCAATCTTTGTGAGTAGTATTTCTTTGTTCTGCTGAGAATGCCTACAAGAAAGTTACTCTCAGGATTGTATATGGTGAAAATATGTACTTTGATTATAGATTTAGTTTGAACTTTGAACAACAAGTTCCAACAGTACTTTCCAAATTCACAACCTGTATCAAGACTAGAGCAGAAGGGAAAGTACTATCGGCAGGTTTTGAGGATACAGTTCCTGGAGCTGTATCACCATTCCTTCACCACAGTTCCGGAATTTATTTTCCATCAATGCCCTTCTCTGTGAAGGACTACAGAAGTTCAAGAATGTAGGTCACAACCGCCTTCTCAAGGGCAATCAGAGTGAACAATGTATTCCATAAAAATCATAAGAAGAAAGCTGTGAGGGTTCATGGAAAATACTGTATGCAGGGTCAGTGAGGTTGTTAATGCAGAGGTGACAAATGAACACTTGGTGCAGCCAGCAGAATGTAATCGGGGAGAGGTGGCTGCTACTATAGTGATGAAATTAGCTGATTTTCAAGATGAAAGCGATGCTCCCAAAGAGATGAAAACAGTGTGAAAATTTCTCTAAATTTATTTAAATAGATATTCAAAATAACACTTCTAAAGCAAATATTAAGTTACTTTTATTTTGGAACTCCTCACTTCTCTCTTACGTAGCTTCTTCCAATGTCCTGCTGCAATAAATGTTCTTACATGCAGTCCTTGGCAATATTTTCTAAGATCTATTGTGTGTTTTGTTTTGGCCAATATCCATACAGTCAATCATCAAGGCACCAGACACAAGCTGCTTGGTGGCAACAGAGACAGGCTGGAACAGCAGAAAAGGGAGTTTTGAGAGATTTATTGTTATGACTTTGAAATCTACGTCTAACATAAGTGAGTAAAAGGACACAAGGTTATGTAAACTACTGGACTACTTTAAAGTCCACTCCTTTACTGCTATCCTGGCTTCAGAAACAGCATGTCACAAATATGCACCATTGAAAACATACATGTATTGTCATAGTTCATTAAAAAGAATGCAGCAACTATGTTGAAACTAAGCACAATCTCCAGGACATTTTCCTCATTGGAGTATGAGTTATAGTTTCTGTGGAGAAACGTTTCATAGAAATGGCTTAATGGATAATTTTATAAATGGAATATGATAGACCAATACAGGCACAAGTGCTCTCCTCTTGATTGTGCATTACCAATGTACATTGTTAAATGAAGAGCATTATCCTATGTTTATGATTTTCCAGATTTCATTATTCGATTAATAGTGTTATTAGAAAGATTTGCATTTACTTTTCTGCTTTACAAATAATGAACCTTGCTTTTTCATAGAACATAGATTAGTACAGCACATTACAGGCCCTTCGGCCCACAATGTTGTGTCAACCCTCAAACTCTGCCTCCCATATAACCCTCCATCTTAAATTCCTCCATATACCTGTCTAGTAGTCTCTTAAACTTCACTAGTGTATCTGCCTCCACCACTGACTCAGTGGTGCATTCTGCATTCCACACACCAACCACTCTCTGAGTAAAATAAATTCCTCTAATATCCCCCTTGAACTTCCCTCCCCTTACCTTAAAGCCATGTCCTCTTGTATTGAGCAGTGGTGCCCTGGGGAAGAGGCGCTGGCTGTCCACTCTGTCTATTCCTCTTAGTATCTTGTACACCTCTATCATGTCTCCTCTCATCCTCCTTCTCTCCAGAGAGTAAAGCCCTAGCTCCCTTAATCTCTGATCATAATCCATACTCTCTAAACCAAGCAGCATCCTGGTAAATCTCCTCTGTACCCTTTCCAATGCTTCCACATCGTTCCTATAGTGAGGCGACCAGAACTGGACA
Organism: Hypanus sabinus; assembly: GCF_030144855.1. Taxonomy (NCBI): domain Eukaryota; kingdom Metazoa; phylum Chordata; class Chondrichthyes; order Myliobatiformes; family Dasyatidae; genus Hypanus; species Hypanus sabinus. The sequence goes on from NC_082706.1 coordinate 169,976,766, forward strand.
CAGTACTCCAAGCGTGGTCTAACTTGAGTTTTATAGAGCTGCATTATTACATTGCGTACCTTAAACTATATCCCTCGACTTATGAAAGCTAACACCTCATAAGCTTTCTTAACCACCCTATCTACCTGTGAGGCAACTTTCAGGGATCTGTGGACATGTACCCCCCAGATCCCTCTGCTCCTCCACACTACCAGGTATCCTGCCATTTACTTTGTACTCTGCCTTGGAGTTTGTCCTTCCAAAGTGTACCACCTCACACTTCTCTGGGTTGAACTCCATCTGCCACTTCTCAGCCCACTTCTGCATCGTATCAATGTCTCTCTGCAATCTTTGACAATTCTCTACACTATCTACAACACCACCAACCTTTGTGTCATCAGCAAACTTGCCAACCCACCCTTCTAACCCCACATCCAGGTCGTTAATAAAAATCACAAAAAGTAGAGGTCCCAAAACAGATCCTTGTGGGACACCACTAGTCACAACCCTCCAATCTGAATGTACTCCCTCCACCATGACCCTCTGCCTTCTGCAGGCAAGCCAATTCTGAATCCACCTGGCCAAACTTCCCTGGATCCATTGCCTTCTGACTTTCTGAATAAGTCTATCTTGTGGAACCTTGTCAAATGCCTTACTAAAATACATGTAGATCACTTCCACTGCACTACCCTCATCTATATGCCTGGTCACCTCCTCAAAGAACTCTATCTGGCTTGTTAGGCATGATCTGCCCTTCACAAAGTCATGCTGACTGTCCCTGATCAGACCATGATTCTCTAAATGCACATAGATCCTATCTCTAAGAATCTTTTCCAACAGCTTTCCCACCATAGACTTAAGGCTCACTGGTCTATGATTACCTGGACTATCCCTACTACCTTTTTTGAACAAGGGGACAACATTCGCCTCCCTCCAATCCTCCAGTATCATTCCCGTGGACAACAAGGACATAAAGATCCTAGCCAGAGGTTCAGCAATCTCTTCCCCTGCCTCATGGTACTGCCTGGGGAATATTCCATCAGGCCCCGGGAACTTAACCATCCTAATGTATTTTAATAACTCCAGCACCTCCTCTCCCTTAATATCAACATGATCCAGAAAATCAACCTCACTCATATTGTCCTCACCATCATCAAGTTCCCTTTCATTGGTGAATACCGAAGAGAAGTATTCATTGAGGATCTCACTCACCTCCACAGCCTCCAGGCACATCTTCCCACTTTTATCTCTGATCGGTCCTACCTTCACTCCTGTCATCCTTTTGTTCTTCACATAATTGAAGAATGCCTTGGGGTTTTCCTTTACCCTACTCGCCAAGGCCTTCTAATGCCCCCTTCTTGCTCTTCTCAGCCCCTTCTTAAGCTCCTTTCTTGCTACCCTATATTCCTCAATAGACCCATCTGATCCTTGCTTCCTAAACCTCATGTATGCTGCCTTCTTCCACCTGACTAGATTTTCCACCTCACTTGTCACCCATGGTTCCTTCACCCTACCATTCTTTATCTTCCTCACCAGGACAAATTTATCCCTAACATCCTGCAAGAGATCCTTAAACATCGACCACGTCCACAGTACATTTCCCTGCAAAAACATCATCCCAATTCACACCTGCAAGTTCTAGCCTTATAGCCTCATAATTTGCCCTTCCCAATTTAAAAATTTTCCTGTCCTCTCTGATCCTATCCTTTTCCGTGATAATGCTAGAGGTCAGGGAGCAGTGATCACTGTCCCCCAGATGCTCACCCACTGACAGATCTGTGACCTGACCCGGTTCGTTATCTAATACTAGATCTAGTATGGCATTCCTCCTAGTTGGCCTGTCAACATACTGTGACAGGAATCCATCCTGGACACACTTACAAACTCTGCCCCATCTAAACCCTTGGAACTAACCAAGTGCCAATCAATATTAGGGAAGTTAAAGTCATCCACGATAACAACCCTGTTATTTTTGCACCTTTCTAAAATCTGCCTCCCAATCTGCTCCTCGGTATCTCTGCTGTTACCAGGCGGCCTATAGAATACCCCCAGTAGAGTAACTGTTCCCTTCCTGTTCCTGAATTCCACCCATACTGACTCAAAAAAGGATCCTGCTACATTACCCACCCTTTCTGCGGCTGTAATAGTATCCCTGACCAGTAATGCCACCCCTCCTCCCCTTTTCCCCCTTCTCTATCCCTTTTAAAGCACTGAAGTCCCTTTTCATTTGGTGAAAGTTAATACAGACAAATATAACATGATAATCATTACATTATTAACCTTTTAATGATACTGACTTGGAGATATTTATTAGGTAGTGTTCATCTGGCAGTTCACCTGTTCTTTTATGAGATAACACTATAGTATCCATTAAATCCACTTGATACAGCAGCTGTGGTCAAGTTTAACATCTGTGGCGCAGCACTTCAGCTTGAAGAGAACCTCCTCAGCACCATATTTGCTTGTCAGCATTGACTTTTGAGCGCAGATGGTGCCCTGATGAAGTTATGCTACTAGTTGACAAATATGCCTGATATATTGAAATTGTATAGTACTTTCCAAGTATGCTCAGAAAATATGTCACAATTGCACATCATGGGATAAAATTGCTGCACAATTTATATAATAGGTATTGTTTTGAAAAGGGGATATAGTTAATATATGAAAATCAAAATATTGCAGATGCTAGAAATCTGAAATGAAAACTGAAAATACTCAGCAATTCTGGCAGCATCCATGTAAAAGGAAACCAAGTTAATGTGTCAGATTAAAGAATCTTCATTAGAACTGGAAAATTAGTTAGCAAGGCAGATGGAGGGAGAAGGGAGAAGGACAGACAAGACAAAGGGGTGAGGTCCACGTAGCCACGGTAAAGCCCTTAGGTTAATATATTATTAAAGGCGGTTTCAGAAAGAGCGAACAACTTATGGGACACGTGATACGTGTGACATGCAGATTAGAGCTGTTGCATGAACTGAAGCTTCTCAATAGATAAAGTAGAAACTTAGGAGACAAAAGAAAGGAGTCAATATTGTATAATTCTGCAGCAGGTTTCAATGTCATTAACAAAATTGAGCTAACTGAAATTAATATTGCAATGTCCCTGAAGTTTACATTGGACCTCATTGAAGAATGGTAGAAACCACAGACAGATGGATCAGAGTAGAAGTGAGATGAAGAATTGAAATGACATATAAGTGGAACTTGGGCTCACCCCTGCAGAGTGAATGATGGTTCATCACATAATGGGCATCCAGTTTGCCTGTGATTCCTCCAACACAATGGAGACCACATTGTGAACATCAAATGTGAAAAACTATTTTGGAAGAAGTGCAAGTGAATTGCTGCTTCAAGTGATGAGAAAAGATGAAGTTAAAAAGATTCTTGATTGGTCAGGGCATGAAGGGATTTGGGGAAAAAGCAGAAGATTGGAGCTGAGAGGAAATGGTGGAGCAGAGTCAATGGGTCAAATGGCCTAATTCTGCTTCAATATCTTATGATCTTATGGTCTAAAAAAACCAGGTGATTCTTGGTGATGTGGAGCGCCATGTGTGGGGAGTGACTGTGGGGATGAAAGCCTGGACCAGAGAGTTTCAGACACAACCACACTGAGCACGGGGGCCCCCCAAGGCTGTGTGCTCTGTCCACTGCTGTTCACTCTGCTGACTCATGACTGTGCAGCAATACACAGCTCGATTCACATCATCAAATTCGCCAATGACACGACCATGGTGGGTCTCATCAACAAGAACGCGAGTCAGCTTACAGAGAGGAGGTGCAACGGCTAATGGACTGGTGCAGAGCCAACAACCTGTCTCTGAATGTGAACAAAACAAAAGAGATGGTTGTTGACTTCTGGAGGGCATGGAGCGACCACTTTCTGTGGAACATCGACGGCTCCTCAGTAGAAATCGTTAAGAGCACCAGATTTCTTGTTCACCTGGCGGAGAATCTCACATGGTCCCTCAACACCAGCTCCATAGCAAAGAAAGCCCAGCAGCGTCTCTACTTTCTGCAAAGGCTGAGAAAAGTCCATCCCCCACTCCCCATCCTCACCACATTCTAGAGAATGTATTGAGAGCATCCTGAACAGCTACATCACTGCCTGATTCGGGAATTGCACCACCTCAGATCGCAAGACCCTGCAGTGGATAGTGTGGTCAGCTGAGAAGATCATTGGGGTCGCTCTTCCCACTATTACAGACATTTACACTACACACTGCACCCGCAAAGTTAACAGTATTGTGAAGGACCCCATGCACCGCTCATGCAAACTCTTCTCCCTCCTGCCACCTGGCAAAAGGTACCGAAGCATTCGGGCTCTCACGAACAGACTGTGCAACAGTTTCTTCCCCCAAGCCATCAGACTCCTCAATGCTCAGACTCGAGACTGACATCTACATCATTTATTATTATATTGTAATTTGTCCTCTACTGTGCCTATTGTCTTGTTTATTAATTATTGTACTGCCCTGCACTGTTTTGTGCATTTCGTGTAGTCCTGTACAGGTCTGTAGTCTAGTGCAGTTGTTTTACGTAGTCTAGTGTAGCCTTGTGCTGTCTCACATAGTCTAGTGTAGTTTTGTGTTGTTTCATGTAGCACCAGGGTCCTGGAGGAACATTGTTTCATTTTTACTGTGTACTGTACCAGCAGTTTATAGTCGAAGTGACAATATACTTGACTTGACAGAGAATTGTAAGAGAGACAGACCCTTCAGAATGCTGAAAGGGAGTTGAGAGGGATATCCAGTGATGGAAGGTGGGAAGAATAATCTGCTTTATGCAGAGATGCATGAGAGGAAATGAGGTTAGGGAAGTTTTATTTTCCATCCGGCTGGAAAGGAGGGGGAATGAAACTGAGGTATTGAAGTTGAATGAGATGCAGTTGGGAGCTCTGGCCACCATTGTAGAAATATCATGGATGCATTTATAATGAATGTCAGTATATGATATGCCATGGGAGAAGCCACAGTTCAGAAAGGACCCTGCATGCAAAGTCAGAGCAAATGCAATGAAGTTGGTGGAACTGAATAGGGAAATTGAGTCTCTGAGGACATGTGATGGGAAGAAATGTAAATGAAAAAGATTTTTTATTATTTCATATATTTATTTTTAGTTAGAGGTACAGCACAGTAACAGGTCCATCTGGCCCAATGTGCCCACACTTTGCAATTACACCCATGTGACTAATTAACCTACTAATCCGTACATCTTTAGAATGTGGGAGGAAACCAGAGCACCTAGAAGAAACCCACACGATCACAGGGAGAACATAAGAACTCCTAATGGACAGTGATGCAACTGGCTCTGTTCCAGTGTTTTACTAACAGTTACACTATTGTGCCATCAGTTATGGGAGTCTCTGTAGACTTACGGTGGATGCTTGACCTAATCTGCACCCTGCAGAAGAAACTGAGAGATGCTAAAGGGAAGGGAGATGTCAGTGATGGGTCAAATAAAGGTAAACACAGAATGGAACTTTCAGCAAAAGTAACAAAACCTCCAGGTTTGGTATGAGTGCAAGATGCATCTTCAATAGTCATTATAGTACCTGACCACACCATTTCAAAGATACTCCCTCAATCTTATCTACTCCTTTTCCATCCTCTCTGCAACCTGTTCTCTCTCTTTCCTCTCTTGTAGGCCCTTCAACCAAACGCATTATCACTCTGCCCTGCAGAATGATTCTAGCCTTTTCTGTTCTAATTAAAGTCAGGACATGGTAAGTTGATAATAGGGTCATAAAATGAAATCATGAATGTATTTAAACTCCCACCCGAAGTAGTGGATTGTTAGACCTCAAAATTAGAAATATCACAACAATCAAAAAATCGTTGGGGGGAGCATAAACACTGGAGCAGAGTTTGGTGATTTGGCCCATTATGTTTGCTCCTTCATTCAATCAAGGCTGATATTTGCCCCCACTCAACAGCATTCTCTTGCCTTTGTTCTGTAGCTTTGACGTTACTAATCAAGAATCTATCAACTTCCCCTTGAATATACTCAATGACTCACCCTACACAGCTGTCTGGGGCAATGGATTCAACAGACTCCCAACCCTGGCTAAAGAAATTCCTACTATTCTCTGTGCTAAAGGGGTGCCCCTTCTATTCTGAGGCTGTGCTCTCTGGTTCTCGATTCTCTGATTCTCCCACTACTGGAAACAACATCTCCATGTCCATTCTGTCCAAACCTTTCAATAATTACAAACACGAGAATTATCTTCAGATATTGGAAATCCGAGTAACAAATATAAAGTACTGGAGGATCTCAGCAGGCCAGGCAGCATCTACGGAAAAAAGCCCAGTCGAAGTTTCGGGTCGAGCCCTGCCAAAGGGTCTTGGACCGAAATGTCAGCTGTACTTTTTTTTCATAGATGTTGCCTGGACTGCTGAGTTTTTCCTACATTTGTGTGAGTTGCTTTCAATATTTGGTAGGTTTCACTGAGAAATCCTCAACCTTCTAAACACCAATGAATACAGGCCCAGAGTCATCAATCATTCCTCATCTGTCAGTGCTCTCCTCCATAAACCATCTCTGGACACTCTCAAATGCCAGCAATCCTTTTGTAAAACTGCTCACAATACTCCAAATGTAATCTCCTTGCTTTCATATGTTAATCCTCTCAAAATGAATGCTAACATTGCATTTGGGGGAGGGAGAAACACAAGATGATAGGTGAAACCGGGGTGGGGGGGAGGGGGGTTGATTAAGTAAAAAGCAGGTACCTGATGCATGAACATTGATTTCTCAAATTTCTGGAAATGCCCACCTCCGCCTTTCACCATTCCCCATCCTCTTTTCCCTCCCTCACCATATCTCCTTGCCTGACCATTTCCTCCCACTGCTGCTCCTCCCCCTTTTCTTTCTTCCACGGCCTTCTTTCCTCTCCTGTTAGATTCCCCCTTATCTTTCACCAATCAACTTCTCATCTCTTTACTTAACCCCTTCCCCCACCTTTCAAATCTACTCACCCTTTATTTTCCAGTCCTGCTGAAGGCTCTCGGCCCAAAACATCAACTATACTCTTTTCCATGGATGCTGCCTGGTGCCGCTGAGTTTCTCCAGCAGTTTGTGTGTGTTGCTTGGATTTCCAGCATCTGCAGATTTTCTCCTGTCATGTGAAAAAATAGTTTGTACCTTCATTCTTTCAAGCAACGTGCATGATTGTACATTTCTCTACACTGCACTGTATTTCATCTGCCACTTCTTTTCACAGTTTTCCAACCTGCCCTTCAACATAATCTTAGTATCATCCACAAACTTGGCCACATAGAATATGGACATTAAGTATATCAAGTCTGTGCAGGCTTCTGTAGAATACTCTGTCCAGCTCTTTCCACATTGCTATGAAAATTATTTTCCACAAATACTCTTGTAGTTCTGTTTTGCTCTGTTGAGGCCTGCAGAAGGATGGCAGCTCAAACGCCAACTGATTATACAATTCCAAAGATGCCGCCGGACTTGTTGAGTTCCTCCAGTATTTTGTGTATTTTGCTCCTGTTTTGTTATGCATGATTGAAACTGCTTCCCTACTCACGGAGATTCAAATTATCACCACACCTCAAAAGAACATGTTTTAAATACTTTATAAGTGCTTCATCGTGGAGTTAAAAAAAACAATGCTACTGATCATATTTTAGAAACGTAGAAACATAGAAAATAGATGCAGGAGTAGGCCATTTGGCCCTTCGAGCCTGCACCGCCATTCAGTATGATCATGGCTGATTATCCAACTCAGAACCGTATACCTGCTTTCTCTCCATACCCCCTGATCCCTTTAGCCACAAGGGCCATATCTAACTTCCTCTTAAATATAGCCAATGAACCGGCCTCAACTGTTTCCTGTGGCAGAGAATTCCACAGATTCACCACTCTCTGTGTGAAGAAGTTTTTCCTCATCTCAGTCCTAAAAGGCTTCCCCTTTATCCTTAAACTGTGACCGCCTCATTCTGGACTTCCCCAACATTGGAAACAATCTTACTGCATCTAGCCTGTCCAATTTTATATGTTTCAATAAGATCCCCCTTCAATCTTCTAAATTCCAGTGAGTATAAGCCTAGTTGATCCAGTCTTTCTTCATATGGAAGTCCTGCCATCCCAGGAATCAATCTCGTGAACCTTCTCTGTACTCCCTCTATGGCAAGAATATCTTTACCATTTTAAATGGTAAATTTAGTCTAAGGTCTATGAAAGTCAAATTATCCTACATGCAGAGCTAAAATAGCATACTAAAAGCTATCATAAAAGCATTCATGAAATTTCTTTGTATGCAGCATGTGCTTTATAGATATTAACACAGAAATAAACAAAAATCTGTCATAAATTTAGAAAATACCCATGAAGCTATTTTTATTGAAAGGCTTGCTCTTTTCTGAAAGGATTATTCCACTGTACTTGTGATACTATTTACTGAGACTGTCAGTTTGCAGTTATCCTTTGAAATCATGACTTCACACAAGGGAATAATTCATACAAAGAAAGAGGGAAGGAACAATTGTTTAAGCAATCAACTTAAGGATGTAGTGTTAAGATTTTTATTAATATTTTAACAAGGGATCTGTCAGCTATTAATATTGAATAGTGAACTCTCAGATCAAATGTTTATTCTATCCAGTTATAGATATCCTGATTAAAAAGGAACTTCTTACTACAGACATAAACATTTGTAGTACCCTTATTAAATACAACAAAGATTATCATTTTGACATGAGTATAAATCCAACGAAAATCAAATTAACTTCTCTCCTTGAGTATGCCATTGGGGTGAGTCTATTGTATCCTGAGATATGAATTATATTATAATTATTTTTAAAAGTGGTAATACAATAGTAAAATTGTGTCATAAATTCAAGTGACACTTCAACACTCCATCTGTTGAAATGCTCAAAAGATGTTGATGCAATATTACATCCTATTTTTTACAGAGCTTTTTCTGATTCAATCACATTTGGTGAAAAGTTTTTTTTTACTTAATACAGTATTACAGAAGTGAGCGTAGGCTCAATTGCTAAGGAGAAAGTGATTGGGAAGCTAAAAGCTCTGAAGTTAGATAAGTCATCTGGGCCAGATGGACTACAGCTCAGGATTCTGAAGGAGCTAGCTGAAGAAATTGTGGAAGCATTAGTAGTGTTCACTTGATTCTGGAATGGTTCTGGAGGACTGGAAAATCACAAATGTCACTCCACACTTTAAGAAAAGAGGGAGGCAGAAGAAAGGAAATTATACAAAAGGCTAGTTAGTCTGACTTCAGTGGTTGGCAAGATGTTGGAGTCCATTATTAATGATGAGGTTTTGGGCTACTGTGAGGCACACAATAAAATAGGTTGAAGTCAACATGGTTTCCTTTTGGAGAAATCTTGCCTGACAAATCTGTTGGAATTCTTTAAGGAAATAACATGTAGGGTGGACAAAGTAAAGTCAGTGGATGTTGTTCACTTGAATTTTCAAAAGGTCTTTGACAAGGTGCAGCACATGAGGCAGCTAAAGAAGATGGTATTACAGGAAAGGTAGTAGTATGGTCAGGCTGACAGGCAGGAAGAAAGGGGTCCTTTTCTAGTTGGCTGCTCATGGCTAGTGGCATTCTGCTACTTCTCACGTTATATATTATTGATCTGCATGGCAGAATTGGTGTTTTTGTGGCCAGGTTTGGGCGTGATACAAAAATAGTTGGATGGGCAGGTAGTTTTGAGGAAGCAGGGAGTCTGCAAAAAGTCATAATGTAGATAGATTAGAACAGCAGGCAAAGAAGTGCCCAATGGAATACAGAGTAGGGAAGGAGTAAAGTCACAGACAATTTTCTAAATGGGAGCAAGTTCAGAAATCTGAGGGGCAAAGGGACTTGGGAATCCTCATGCAGGATTTCCTAAAGGTTAATGCGCAGGTTGAGTTGGTGGTAAGGAAGACAAATGCAATGTTAGCATTCATTGTGAGAGGACTAAAATAGGAAAGCAAGGCTTTATACAACACTGCTCAGTCCACACTTGGAGTATTGTGAGCAGCTTTGGGTCCCATATTTATGGAACAATGCACTGGAATTGGAGAGGGTCCAGAGGAGGCTCAGAGTGTCCAGAGTGAACCAGAGGAGGTTCACAAGAATGAAAGTATTAATATATGAGAAACACTTAATGACTCTGGGCCTGAACTTGCTTGAGTTTGGAGGAATAAGGGTGGATCTCATAGAACCCTATCGAATATTGAAAGGCCTATATAGAGTGGACGTGGAGAGGATGTTTTCATTAGTGAGAGAGTCTAGGGCACAGACTCCTAATCCAAGGATGTCCCTTTAGAACAGATATGAGAAGGAATTCCTTTAGCCAGAGGGTGATGAATCTGTGGAATTCATTGTCACAGACAGCTGTGCAGGCCAATTCACTTGGTATATCTAAGGCAGGGGATAATAGCTTCTTGATTAGTAAGGGTGTCAAAGGTTGTGGGAAGAAGGCAAGAGGCTAGATTTAAGAGTTAAAATAAATCATCCATGAGTGAATGGTGGAGGGGATTTGATGGGCTGAATGTCCTAATTCTGCTCCTATGTCTTATGGTCTTGCATTTTTATCTAGGTTATTATTTCTCCCTGGATTCTCATTAATTAAATACTGGCTTTGGCTCAAACAATAATATTCCTGCATGCTGTACCAAAGCTGATATCTTAGAATTGAATGATTTTGAGTTACAGAATATTGGCTACTTTCTTCCACACACTCAAATCATTTCTGTATCTGACTAACTTGCTGATAGTGATTCAGTTTGACACAATGGGCTAGTGTTTACTAAGAGTGTTAATTGGTTACTTTATATACGGTATATGATTAATGCAATTTTGTTATTGGAATGAATTCTCATTTATAGTTTGAAAAAGCTAATTAAAGTCAAATGGTTCTGAAAAGAGTGGAACACTGGAACTTGTATTTGAGTCAAAGTGCTAAGGCAGCATTTTTTAAATCTCTTTTTGACCCTAAAGCAGTTGTATAGTAACATGTATTATGGACCCGATGATACATTTATACACACTGCAAAGGAAACACAAAAAAATTTAAATCATTCCCATTCCTTCCTCTCATTCGATGATTGCAAATCCAAATGACCTTCTGTCTCAGGAGATGCGCCTGCTGCTCTACTCTTTAATTAACCTAAACTTTCTAGATCTAAATGTGAAATTTGTCGTTTGCTCTCTGCCTCCGACTTGAGGAGAGCTTCCAAGAAAAACATGAATTGATGTCAGAACAACTTCCTAATTCTTTGGTGTTTTCATAGAACAGGTCTACATTTCAGCCAATTTACCCTTCCCCCGCTTCACAAAAATTATAATGTCTTTTCCATCAGTCCTGGATTGCGGTATGTATCTGAGCTCCCAATCCTATACAGTACATAATATCAATCATATGAAGAGACCCTTAGGTTTCCTCAGCAACATTGATCCATTCCTCATCTAGGAATGAACTAAGACTTCCAATTTTATTCTGATGGGTAAAATTGTGAGTTCAATGTCTCTTGTCTCATTTGAATTGTACATTCTGCTTAAAGTTACTGATTTTTTAAACTGTTAAAATATACTGCATTAATAATACTAATCTATTTTGAAGCTATCAATGAGTGATTATTAATTGATTTTTATGGGTTTAGTAAATGAATGGCAATGCTGAAGATTTAATTTTCAGTTAAGTTACAATGCAAGGGAAAATAAACAAATGCGAATAAAGCTTATGATCCATGAAAGCTTTGTTTTTGAAAAGTTAAATACAGTTTGTGCCGAAGATATAGCTAATAGTGATAGTTTAGGAGTTTCTTTTGGGCCTTCTGAAATTTTGACCCATGACAAATATTCAATATATTCTGCTTAGTATAGATTAGTGGACTGTTTCATCAACTACCTTCACTCTGCAAGCCACATACAGGCCCAGAGGGGATTGATGCGACAGGGCTTAGGACCTAGTGTGAGGAACGAACTGATGTTTGAGCAATTTAAATGCCAGGCCAGATGGATTGAAAAGATAGGGTGTCAGGACAGGAGTCAAGGGTCAGGCCTCTGTGCTCTCTGTGACATCTACTTGGCCCTGTGCTGAACTGAGACCGAGGCTGTGGCCTGCTCTGGCTGCTCCAGGCTTCATGTCTATGGACTCACTTATGTTCTGGGTGTTATTTGCTTACTTTTATTGTTTGCATTATTTTTTTTCTTCCCCTCTCTCTCTCTCTGCACTTTGGTGTTTGACAGTCTTCTTTTTATTATTTTTTGGGGTTTCTTTGTTTTGTGGTTGCCTGTAAGGAGACGAAACTCAAGGTTGTATAATGTATACATACTTTGACAATAAATGTACTTTGAACTTTGAACAAAAGGCAGGATTTCCCACGCATTGGCCATCCATTTCAATTCGTCTTCCCATTGCCATCCCAATGTGTCAATCTATTGCCTCCTCAACTGTTATGATGAGGCCCTGTCAGGTTGGAGGAGCAATACCTCATATTCCATCTGGGAAGCTTCCAGCCTGATGTCACTTCTGGTAATTTGTCCCCCCTTCCCCTTCTCTCATTTTCCATTCCCCGTTCTGGCTCCTCTCTTACTTTTTCTCTTCTTCTCACCTGCCCAGCCCCTCCTTCCATGATCCCCAGTCCTTTCCCATCAGAGTCTTTCTTCTTCTGCCCTTTACCTCTTCCACATATCACCTCCCAGCTTCTCACTTCATCCTCGTCCTGCCCACCTAGTTTCATCCACCATCTGCCAGATTGTACTCCTTCCGCTCCTTCAACTTCTTGTTTGGGCATCCTCTCCCTTTCTTTGCAGTCCTGATGAAGAGCTTCTACCCTAAGCATGGGCTGCTTATTCCTATCCACAGACACTGCCTGACCTACTCAGATTTCCAATGCTTTGTGTGTGTTCTCACAAAGCATATAGGATAACCACAAATAATGAACAGCTTTTTAAAAAAATCAAATGACTACTCATAAAGGACCTATGAACATAATTCTTCATTTCAATCATTAGCTTTAAAACACTGTCACTATTGTTTCTGCTTTGATTTCACGTTTTATGAGGATGGATCCAGCCTTTCTGTCTAGAACTGACTGGTGTTCAGAAAGACCTCTGTGAAATTCATATAATGTAAGTGGTTACTCCTTGTTAACTAAATGGTGCAAGGGAGATTCCTGGGAAGCTGTGAGTATAATCAGTTGACACCACGGGCCAATGCTTGCTCTCAGAATGATTACACTTGAGCAAATATTGTTCTGGCATCCTGCTGGGAGAAGGGCACGACATAATGAATTCCTTCAGAAAGCAGCCATACTTGTCTTCACATCTGTGTGGAAAATATACATACGCGGTCTCTATTTTAGCACGCTATTATCAAAAGGTTCACTAAACATTTCAGTTCAGTTATTCAAGCCTAAAACATAATTACAAATTTAGGTAATCTCTCCTCAGGCATTTTCCCAGCAATTGTGGGAAATGTAACATTGACCCCACAACCTCTCCCTCTCCGCCATCCAAGGCCTTAAACAGCCCTTCCAGCTGAGGCAGAAGTTTCCATGCAGCTCCTCCAGGTTTGTCTGTTGGTGACAGGGCCCTCCTCTTTGTTGGTAAGTGGAAGGGTAGACTAGCTAACCAATTTGCTGAGCACTTGCACTACAACAGCCATATCAATCCGGAGTTCAGGTTGCAAGCTATTTTGGCTCCTTTCCTCATTTTCACACTGACCTGTTTGTTGTTGGCCACCTCCTCAAACACTGTGAGGCCAGACACAGACTAGAAGAATAGTGCCTCATATTCTGCATGGGTAGTCTACAGCCCAACAGCATGAATATTGCATTTTTCAGATTTTGGGTGATCTGTTTCCCCTATGTCTCTTCATCTCTCCTTTTGTTCTTTCAAAGTTCTCCAACACACTTTTACTACCACCACACCCCTGGCACTTATCCACTGTTACCCAGTTTGTTTTCACTCCTTTTCCTACTCTATCTGTCCATCACCACACACTCGCCCACTGTGTCTCATCCCCTCTCTGCAATGTTCCCATCTGCCTCCCTCTGTTATTTGGTTCCTTTCCTATCAGATTCCATTGCCTGCAGCCCTTGCTTGTCTCCACCTATCACATCCCAGTCTCTGTCATTACTCCTATTCTTCCCCCCACCATCTGCCAATCACCCTCCTCACCTGGATTCACCAATCAAGTCAAGTCAAGTCACTTTTATTGTCATTTCGACCATAATTGCTGGTACAGTGCATAGTAAAAATGAAACAACATTTTTCAGGACCATGGTGTTTCATGACACAATACAAAAAACTAGACTGAACTACGTAATAAAAAAAAACAACACAGAGAAAGCTACACTAGACTACAGACCTACACAGGGCTGCATAAAGTGCACAAAAAAGTGCAGGCATTTACAATAAATAATAAACATGACAATAGGGCAAGATGTCAGTCCGGGCTTCGGGTATTGAGGAGTCTGATAGCTTGGGGGAAGAAACTGTTACATAGTCTGGTCGTGAGAGCCTGAATGCTTCGGAGCCTTTTCCCAGACAGCAGGAGGGAGAAGAGATTGTATGAGGGTTGCATGGGGTCCTTCATAATGCTGTTTCCTTTGTGGATGTAGCGTGTAGTGTAAACATCTGTGATGGCTGGAAGAGAGAGCCCGATGATCTTCTTAGCTAACCTCACTATCCACTGCAGGGTCTTGCGATCCGAGATGGTGCAATTTCCGAACTAGGCAGTGATGCAGTTGCTCAGGACGCTCTCAATACAACCCCTGTAGAATGTGATGAGGATGGGGGGTGGGAGATAGACTTTCCTCAGCCTTTGCAAAAAGTAGAGACGCTGCTGGGCTTTCTTTGCTATGGAGCTGGTGTTGAGGGACCAGGTGAGATTCTCCATCAGGTGAACATCAAGAAATTTGGTGCTCTTTATGATCTCTAGTGAGGGCCATCGATGTTCAGCAGGGAACGGTTGCTCCGTGCCCTCCTGAAGACAACAACCATCTCTTTTGTTTTGTTCACATTAAGAGACAGGTTGTTGGCTCTGCACCAGTCCGTTAGCCGCTGCATCTCCTCTCTGTAAGCTGACTCATCGTTCATGCTGATGAGACCCACCACGGTCGTGTCATCGGCGAACTTGATGATGTGGTTCGAGCTGTGTGTTGCAGCACAGTCATGGGTCAGCAGAATGAACAGCAGTGGACTGAGCACACAGCCCTGGGTCCCCCGTGCTCAGTGTGATGGTGTTGGAGATGCTGCTCCCGATCCGGGCTGACTGAGGTCTCCCAGTCAGGAAGTCTAGGACCCAGTTGCAGAGGGAGGTGTTCAGGCCCAGTAGGCTCAGCTTTCCAATCAGTTTCTGAGGGATGCTTGTGATGAATGCTGAACTGAAGTCTATGAACAGCATCCGAACGTATGTGTCTTTTTTGTCCAGATGGATTAGGGCGGGTGGAGGGTGGTGGCAATGGTGTCATCTGTTGAGCAGTTGGGACGGTATGCAAACTGCAGGGGGTCCAGTGAGGGGGGCAGCAGGGTCTTGATATACCTCATGATGAGCCTCTCGAAACATTTCATGATGATGGATGTAAGTGCAATGGGTTGGTAGTCATTTAGGCAGGACACTGAAGACCTCTTCGGCACGGGGACAATGGTGGTGGCCTTGAAGCATGTTGGAATGGGGGCGCTGCTCAGGGAGATGTTGAAGATGTCAGTGAGAACATCTGCTAGCTGGTCTGCACATGCTCTGAGCACTCTACCAGGGATGTTGTCTGGTCCAGCAGCCTTCCGTGGGTTGATCCTGCACAGGGTTCTTCTCACGTCGGCCATGGTGAGACACAGCACCTGGTCATTTGCACTTGCCCACCCCTCCCTCTCATCTTTTTATTCTGGCTCTCTTCCCTTGATTCTCTCAGTTCAGATACAGCATCTCAACATGAGATATTAACTGTCCATTTCCCTCTACAGACTCTTCCTGATCCATTCAGCATCTTCAGTGTCTTGAATACACATTATTCTAACTTATAGTGGGTGGAACTTAGGAGGAAGATGGCTCCTAATGGTGACTCCTTTGCTTGAATCTTTGTAAACAGCTTTATTTCTATCTTTTTTTTCCTTTTCAAGGTTCTTTTGAAGACCCTGACCTGAAGTTACATGCTGACTTCAGTTCTTTGCGGAAATGGGACCTGCTCTCAAGGCCTCACAACTGGGCGCTTCTTGATATGCCAAGGATGTGGCCTGGAAGACTAGCGTGCCTTCAGTGGTGGATTTTTGTGGCTCTGGGAACAGGCTGATTCGAGGCCAGTGCTGCCACCTGATGTGTCGTGGGAGCACACGGAAGATCGTAAGCAGTGAGCTGGCTGCTGGCTGTGTGCCCAGGGACCTGAGTTCTTTGGGCACAGAGCTTGGAAAAAGTGATGCAACAGACTTTTAACTCCATAAATCGGCAAGTTGTTTTTGTTATGTCTGCCCTTTCACTGTTATTAGGAGGAGAGAGAGCTTGTGGTGTGTCGAATACTGGGTGAATGAGTAGTCTTTGGGGTACAGCAGATCTGTGTTTTTATTGATGCTTTGCTGTACACTTGAGTGCTCGGTGGGGGTGCCGATGGAGTGCTCGGTGGGGGAGGGGGTGTCATGGCTTTGCTGCTGCTTATGCATGGGAGGGGGGAGGTGTAGGGCTTTGGGGTTGTAACATTTAATTGTCATTCATTCTTGGGGTACTCCTCTGTTATCATGGATGTTTGCGAAGAAAACTAATTTCAGGATGTATATTGTATATATTTCTCTGACCTTAAATGTGCCTATTGAAATTATTGCATACTGACAGCAATGGACAGATGGTATAAAATGCATGCACTACTAAATCAAGAATCACCAGAATTCTGTATGTCCTGATTTTGTGAGATTGATATAATCAGTGCCGAACACTTTCCACAGTGAAAACTGATCTACTTCACGTTTACCCTTCTTTTTTTGGAAACGTAGAAACCACTCCTTTGTGATAATTCAACATAATGTTGCCAATTCTTGGTTGCTTTTCAATCAACACTTTTATTCTTATTGAAATACTCAGCCGTACACCCACGGAAAAGTATGCTACACTCCCACTGCCTTCACAATGCAACACATTTTTTAAAATCAGATGGGTGTAAGCATACTGGCTGCAATTGTTAAGCACAGGGCATGCTACCTTAATCAGATACACTTTTCATCACCCTTTTGGACATGCTACTAAAGGCTGGTTATTTTATGACCTCGTGGCCCTTTCAAGTTGCTTTGTCTGTGCATTGCCAATGTTGTCGATGCAGTCAGTACCACAAAAATAAAGAATACTGCGGCTGGAATGGAAGTAAATTCTATCTCACTGATAAAGGAATTTTAAATTTGCCTTTTCAAGATTATGTATAAATTGCGAATCCAAGGTTGGATAACCAGTAAACTCGTCATGAGAGTTTCAAATCAATAGTGTCCTGTTTTCATTGCTGGCTGCAATCCAAAATGTCAAAACTTAAGGGAATTCTGTGTATGCATGTTTATGCACGTTCAAATCTCTCTCAATCCTTATTGAACCCACCGCTTCCCTCTGAAGCTCTCTGGTTATTGTTCACTACATCCATCATAACAGTCATCACTGGGCCTCTGAAAGCTGCTATCACACTTCAACAGTTCACCTGCACCTCATCAGTGCATTTACCAGGGTTGTTTTTTTCTGACCTCTTCCTGTCTTATATACTTCCCTTACTGAGCAAGTGAACCAGTAAACATTGCCCCTCCTATCTTACTCCCCACAAGCCTTATGCAATTTTATTTTTCTCCCTCAAGTTCTAATCCCACTAAAATGCTGTTCACTGAACCCTCCGTCCTGGCTCTTACGCTGCTTGCTGTAGTTAATGGTTCTCCCTCTGTTCATGTACTTCTAGCCTTCCCTTCGAATCTGTCATTATCGGCAATCTCTTCATAAGCCGAAAACTTCAGCCCTCCACCCTCACAACTGACACCTCCCTTTTCTCTTCAAAGCCTTACATGCTTTTAAATTGTGCTCACTTCTCCAGAACCGCTGGGTCCATTGTATCAACAATCTGGATGATAATGTACTTAAATGGATCAGCAAATTTATGGATGGCATCAAAATTGGGGGTGTAGTGGACAACAAGGAAGACTATAAAAAATTGCTACAGGACCTTAACCAGCTGGAAAAATGGGCTGACAAATGGCAAATGGAAATCAATACAGACATGTCTGCAGTGTTCCTCTCTTTATTATTTCATGTAACTTTTTAATATATGTACAGTATATACTTACGTAATTTGCATTGTTTACATTATTTATTGCAATGTACTGCTGCCACATAAGAACAAATTTCATGACATATGCCAATGATATTGGTTCTGATTCAACAAGAAATTGAACTCCTAAGAATGAGCCATCAGTGCTCAGCATGGGACTTTCCATGAAGGAAAATGGCAATAATTGGCAGTCTGACTCTTAAAGGGACAGCAAAAGCTAAATGAGCTCTGGGGAGATGGAGTGCCAAGATTTGAATGACTTCCTCTGTTCAGCTGGGACCATGACAGAAACACTATCCCCCCCCCCCCAAACCCCACAGTCGGCTCCTGCTAGCCAAGGGTCATCTGAATGGTGCTGGTGAAAGTCCTCTATCAAGGTAGGGTCTAAGATGTTTCGTGAAGGAATCCAACTTCTGTCTTCCACTCCATATCCCTCCCAATCTACAAGATACTGCCTTTTGCCTCAAACAATGGGTGTTTCCAAAAGTTACCAGACTGTAAAGATGGGATGTCCCTCAGCAATTCTGGAAGACAGAAAAGGTTTGGGAACCGGAGCCAAGGTGCTGGCACTGAAGGGCTTGAGACTGGACACATAGAATGTGGGGAGAATCTGCAAGGTGTCAGGAGTTGGAAATGATAAGTAACTGTGTTGCAGGATTTTGAAGGATTGATGTGACTAGGGGCCAATTTTCTGGATCCAACCCACATAGAGAAATTTCTAGTTGAGAGTCAGACCTGCCAACTGGAAAGGAGTGCTGGTGCCTGATGTTTCTGGCAGTTGGCCTGGTCTTGTTGTTGCTGCCATGAATTGGCCACAAGTGTGTCTCTCGTTAACCCATCTCTGGACCAGTTCATCTGCTGATGGAATCCCCAACTCCGCTTCTTCTTCCAGAAACAGAGGAGGACAGTATCCAAATTGGCAATCAAAAGAGGACATTCAGTGACGAATGCTGAAATATATTGTGTGCAAGCTCCACCCAGATCAGGTTGTCATTCCAGGTTATAGGGTTCCCCAGGGCTAGATATCAGAGTGTTCGCTCAAGGTTCTAGTTAACCCTCTCTCTTTGTCCATTGGTTTGCAAATGGAACCCAGATGGCTAACCTGGGAGAGGAACCAATAAACTTACAAAAACGCCTTCCAAAACTTAAAAGCAAGCTGAAGGCCTCAATTGGAGATGATGTCCTAGGGTAAACCGTAAATCCTGAAGACATACTGTAACATGAGCTTGGCAGTCTCTGAAGCAAATGGTAGTTTGGGAAGTGGTACAAAGTGGTAGACCTTGGAGAATCAGTCTACAATCACCATGATTACTGGCTTACCCCAAGATACCAGAAGACCAGTGACAAAGTCCATAGGAATATGGGACCAAGCGTGGTAGGAATGGAAAGAGGCTGAAGCAGACCTTGAGTCTGAGGTCAAGGTTCTTTATTTCATGTATCACACATTAAGACATATTCTTAGTTATCTTTAGCTATACCTGGCCACCAGTAATGTCTCCTGACAGACCGTAGGCTGCAAGCCACACCTAGATGCTCAGCCATGTTTGAAGCATGCCCCCATTTGAGCACCTCTGAGTGCACAGGTTCTGGAACAAAGATGCATCTGGGAGAACCAGTACCTGAGCCTGCCACATGTTGCTCTTGGGCTCGGCACACCATCATGTCTATGTCCCAGCAGATGAGTGCCACCACTCTACAGCTGGGAATTATAGATGAAGGTTTATAGACAATAGACCAATAGGTGCAGAAGTTGACCATTCAGCCCTTCGAGCCTGCACTGCCATTCTGAGATCATGGCTGATCATCTACTATCAATACCCGGTTCCTGCCTTGTCCCCATATCCCTTGATTCCCCTATCCATAAGTTACCTATCTAGCTCCTTCTTGAAAGCATCCAGAGATTGGCCTCCACTACCTTCCGAGGCAGTGCATTCCAGACCCCCACAACTCTCTGGGAGAAGTAGTTTTTCCTTAACTCTGTCCTAAATGACTTACCCCTTATTCTCAAACCATGCCCTCTGGTACTGGACTCTCCCAGCATCTGGAACATATTTCCTGCCTCTATCTTGTCCAATCCCTTAATAATCTTATATGATGTAATCAGATCCCCTCTCAATCTCCTTAATTCCAGCGTGTACAAGCCCAGTCCCTCTAACTTCTCTCCGTAAGACAGTCCAGACATCCCAGGAATTAACCTCGTGAATCTACGCTGCACTTCCTCTACAGCCAGGATGTCCTTCCTTAACCCTGGAGACCAAAACTGTACACAATACTCCAGGTGTGGTCTCACCAGGGCTCTGTACAAATGCAAAAGGATTTCCTTGCTCTTGTACTCAATTCCCTTTGTAATAAAGGCCAACATTCCATTAGCCTTCTTCACTGCCTGCTGCACTTGCTCATTCACCTTCAGTAACTGATGAACAAGGACTCCTAGATCTCTTTGTATTTCTCCCTTACCTACCTCTACACCGTTCAGATAATAATCTGCCTTCCTGTTCTTACTCCCAAAGTGGATAACCTCACACTTATTCACATTAAACGTCATCTGCCAAGTATCTGCCCACTCACTCAGCCTATCCAAGTCACCCTGAATTCTCCTAACATCCTCATCACATGTCACACTGCCACCCAGCTTAGTATCATCAGCAAACCTGCTGATGTTATTCTCAATGCCTTCATCTAAATCGTTGATGTAAATCGTAAACAGCTGTGGTTCCAATACTGAGCCCTGTGGCACCCCACTAGTCACCACCTGCCGTTCCGAGAAACACCCATTCACCTTTACCCTTTGCTTTCTATTTGCCAACCAGTTTTCTATCCATGTCAATATCTTCCCCCCAATGCCATGAGCTCTGATTTTACCCACCAATCTCCTATGTGGGACCTTATCAAATGCCTTCTGAAAATCAAGGTACACTACATCCACTGGATCTCCCTTGTCTAATTTCCTGGTTACATCCTCGAAAAACTCCAATAGATTAGTCAAGCATGATTTGACCTTGGTAAATCCATGCTGGCTCGGCCCAATCCTATCACTGCTATCTAGAAATGCCACTATTTCATCTTTAATAAAGGACTCTAGCATCTTCCCCACTACTGATGTTAGGCTGACAGGACGATAATTCTGTTTTCTCCCTCCTCTCTTAAAAAGTGGGATAACATTAGCCATTCTCCAATCCTCAGGAACTGATCCTGAAATTAAGGAACATTGGAAAATAATTACCAATGCATCCGCAATTTCCAGAGCCACGTCCTTTAGTATCCTAGGATGCAGACCATCTGGACCTGGGGATTTGTTAGCCTTCAGTCCCATCAGTCTACTCATCACCGTTTTCTTCCTAATGTCAATCTGTTTCATTTCCTCTGTTACCCTATGTCCTTGGCCCATCCATAATATCTGGAAGATTGCTTGTGTCTTCCCTAGTGAAGACAGATCTAAAGTACTCATTAAATTCTTCTGCCATTTCTCTGTTTCCCATAACAATTTCACCCAATTCATTCTTCAAGGGCCCAACATTGTTCTTAACTATCTTCTTTCTCTTCACATACCTAAAAAAGCTTTTGCTATCCTCCTTTATTTTCCTGGCTAGCTTGCGTTCATACCTCATTTTTCTACCCATATTGCCTTTTTAGTTAAGTTCTGTAGTTCCTTAAAAATTTCCCAGTCATCTGTCCTCCCACTCACCTTAGCTCTGTCATACTTCTTTTTTTTAATGCTATGCAATCTCTGACTTCCTTTGTCAACCACTATGGCCCCTTTCCACCCTTTGAATCCTTCCTTCTCTGGGGGATGAACTGATTTTGCACCTTGTGCATTATTCCCAAGAATACCTGCCATTGCTGTTCCACCGTCTTTTCTGCTAGGATATCCGTCCAGCTAACTTTGGCCAGCTCCTCCCTCATGGCTCCATAGTCTCCTTTGTTCAACTGCAACACTGACACCTCCAACCTGTCCTTATCCTTCTCAAATTGCAGATAAAAACATCATATTATGGTCACTACCTCCTAATGGCTCCTTTACTTCAAGATCGCTTATCAAATCCTGTTCATTACACAAGACTAAATCCAGAATAGCCTTGTCCCTGGTCAGCTCTCGTACAAGCTGTTCCAAGAATGCATCCCATAGGCACTCTACAAACTCCCTATCCTGGGGTCCAGCACCAACCTGATTCTCCCAGTTCACCTGCATGTTGAAATCCCCCATAACTACTGCGACATTACCTTTGCCACATGCCAATGTTAACTCCCTATTCAACTTGCACCCAATATCCATGCTAATGTTTGGTGGCCTGTAGACAACACCCATTAGGGTCTTTTTGCCTTTACTGTTCCTCAGTTCTATCTCAGTTCAGTTAGGCATTCCAAACTGCCGAGAGACGGTGTCTGGTTTTTGAATTTTGATTCTGAGCAGTAAGTAATAAAGTAGTTAAACCTGTCCTCATGGCCAAAGCAGACATATGCTTGGATGGACAAGTGTGATTATGTATTTGAGGTACTAGGAAGTCAGAGATATCAGTAAAGATAAAGAATGCAGTTTGAACATTGGCCAGAGGTATCGTAGTTTTTAGGGGAATTTCATTATGGCTGATCCAATTTTCCCCTCAGCTGCAATCTCCTGCCTTCTCCCTGTATTCTTAAATCCCCTGACCAACCAAGAATTTTTCAACCTCTGTCTCAAATATATATAAAGGCTTGGCCTCAACAACTGCCTGTGCCAAAGAATTTCACTGATTCAGTACTCTCTGGCTTCAGAAATTTCTCCTCATCTCCATTCTGAGTCCATGGCTTTATAAGAAACATATTAACATAGAATAGATGAATGGCTGACTGGCAGGAGGCAAAGATTGAGAATAAAAGGGCCATTTCCAACTGGCTCCCTGTGACCAGTGGTGCTCCTCAGGGGTTAGTGTTGGTCCTGCTATCTTTGATGTTATTTGTTAATGATCTGGACGATGGAATTAGTAGCTTTGTGGCCAAGTTTGTAGATGATATAAAGATCGGTGGGGGGACAGGGAGTGTTGAAGAAGCAGAGGGACTGCAGAATGTGTTAGACACTTGACAAAAATTGGCAAAGAAGGAACCCAGTGTAGGTAAGTGGAGGAATAAAGCTGTAGACTATTTTCTAAATGGGGAGTGAATTCAGAAATCAGAGGTGCAGAGGGACTGAGTGTAGGATTCGCTGAAGGTTAACTTACAGGTTGAGTTGATAGTAAGAAAAGTAAGTGCAATGTTAGCATTCAAGTTGAGAGAATTAGAATATAAAATAAAGGCTGTAATGCTGAAACTTCTCAAAGCATTGGTCAGATTGCACTCAGAGTATTTTGAGTAGTTTTGGGCCCCATATAGGACCATGAGATATAGAAGCAGAATTAGGCCACTTGGTCCATTGAGTCTTCTCCATTTCATCATGGCTGATCCAATTCTCCTTTCAGTCATAATCTCCTGCCTTCTCCCTGTATTCCTACATGTCCTGAAAACCAAGAATCAATTAACCTCTTCCTTAAATATACATAAAGACTTAGCCTCTGTGGCTGCCTGTGCCAACAAATTCCACAAATTCACCACTCTCTGACTCAAGAAATTCCTCCTCATCTCCATTCTAAAAGGACTCCCCTCTATTCTGAGGCTGCGTCCTCTGGTCTAAGACTCTCCCACTATGGGAACCATCTTCTCCACATCCACTCTATCAAGGCCTTTGACTATTCTTCAGGTTTCAATTAAGTCATCCCTCATGCTTCTGAATTCTAGTAATTACAGGCCCAGAGCCATCAGATGCTGTTCAAATGACAAGCCATTCAATCCTGGAATCATTTTGTGAAGCTCCTTTGAACCCTTTCCAGTTTCAGCACATCACATCCTTTCTGAGATAAGGGGCCCAAAACTGCTCACAATACTCCAAGTGAAGCCTCACCAGTCCTTTATAAAATCTCAGCATCACAACCTTGCTTTTATATTCTAGTCCTCTTGAAATGAATGCTAACATTGCATTTGCCTTCCTCACGCAGGCTCAATTTGCAAATTAACCTTTAGGGAGTCCTACACAAGGACTTTGAAGTCCCTTTGTACCTCAGTTATTTTTGTATTTTCTCACTATTTAGAAAATAGTCAAACCTTTCATTCCTTCTACCAAAGTACATGACCATACACTTCCCAACACCGTATTCAGCACGAACCTGATTTTCCCAATCTACCTGCGTATTGAAATCCCCTATGACTATTACAACATTGCCTTTTTAGCATGCATTTTCTATTTCCCATAGTAATTTGTAGACCACAACCTTACCATTATTGGGGGTTTGTATACAACTCGCCTCAAGGTCTTTTTACCCTTGCAGTTCCTTAGCTCTATCCACAATATTTCAACACTTTCCCACCCTATGTCGTCTATTTATAATGACTTGATTTCATTTTTTTAATCAACAGAGTAATGTCACACCCTTGCCTTCCTACCTGTCTTTTTGATATATTATGTTACCTTAGACTTTAAGCTCCCAACTATAATCTTCTTTCAGCCATGATTTCATGACACCTACATCATACAACTGTGCTGCGTTCATCTAGCTTATTTCGTATACTATGTGCATTTAAATCTAACACCTTCAGTCCAGTATTCACCCTTTTTGATTTTGTGTTGCAACTCATGCTGTTGACTGCAATTTTGCACTATCAACAGCCTGGCCTCACTACATATTGCCTCTGTTTGTCAACCAGCTACCTCATCTGTAGCACTGTCATCCATCTTTCCTATGATACTTCTTGATTTGAAGTATACTCAGCTCAGGACACTGGTCACACCATGCTCAATCTTTTGATTCCAAACTTCTCTGAGGTCTTATCAACATCTGCCTCCACAAGTTCTCCACTAGCTATTCTGGCTCTCTGTTTCCCATCCCCCTATAACTCTAGTTTAAATGCCACCATGCAAAATTACCAAACCCTCCCACTAGTGTATTTGTCTCCCTCCAGCTCAGATGCAAACCAACCCTTCTGTACATGACCCTCCTTCCCTAGAAGAGAGCCCAATGATCCAAAAATCCCTCCCTTCTACTCCAACTCCTTAGCCATGTATTAAACTGTATAATCTTCCTAGTTCTGGCCTCACCAGCACCTGGTACAGGTGCCAATCCTGAGATCACAACCCTGTAGGTCCTGCCCTTTAACTTAGCACCTAACTCCATGAACTCCCTATGCAGAACCTCATCAGTCATCCTACCCATGTCATTGGTACCTACATGGACCACATGTTCTGGCTGTTCACTGTTCCATTTAAGAATGCTGAGGATTCGACCTGAGATATCCTAGACCATTGCATCCAGGGGATAACATATCATCCAGGAATCTTATTTTCATTCACAGATCCTCCTGTCCATTCCCATAACTTACAAATCCACTATCACCACTAGATGTCTCTTCTGCCCTCTTCTCTTCTGTGTCACAAAGGCAGACTCAGTGCCAGATGCACTACCATTGTGACTTTCCTCTGTTATCTCCTCCCCACCTTACCCCAACAGATTCCAAAGTGATATACCTATCGTTGAGGAGAATGGCCACTGGGTTACACTGCACTGAATTCTTAATCTCTTTCCCCTTTCTGAATGTCACCCAGTTTCCTATGCCCTGCACTTTAGGTGTAATTGCCTCTCTATTTGTCCTATTTATCACCCTCTCAGCATCCTGAATCATCTGTTCATCCATTTCCAGCTCCAACTCCTGTCAGTACCTCCAGTTGAACTTCGCCCTTTTTGTATGTTTTCCCCCTAGCTGTCAGTCTGTGGTTTTGTATTGCCATCTGCTCCTGCTCTACTCCGGCCCTTTATTACTGAGTAACGCCGTCTCTCACCTGCTTTTCATTATTACTGTATTGCTGCCACCTGTGTCTCATTGTGCTCCACCTATCATCTGCCTCTCTGTTTATTTCAGTCCTGTGTTTTCACCTGTTTGTTGCCAGATTGTGCTAGTGAGTTTTCCTGAGCGTTTCCAGCATTTGTATCTGTACTCTGTCCATCTGAACATTGACCCTGCCTGTTTCCTGATTCTGGTTTTTGGATTTCTCTGGATGCTTTGATTTCTGCCTGAGCTTTGACGTCAACTTTGTTTGCACCTCAGGTGGGCTCATTTTATATTTAGAAATTAAGCTTTCTTTGGGCTTCAAGCTAGATACAGATATTGATTATAACAGATGTTTCAATGACAAACCCTTCAGGGACAATGCTTGGGCATGTCTAGTCCAGTGGTGTTCTATGTTTATTCGTTTATCATTCTTATCACGTAGTTAGGGACAGTGAAATGCTTGTCTTGTTAATGGCTCATACAGATTTTTTTATTCATTACTACAGTATATTGAGATAGTACAAGGTAAAACAGTAGCAGTGTGCAGAATAAAATGTTGCAGTTATGGAGAAAGTGCAGGGTCATAATGAGATAGATTGTGAGGTCAAGAGTCCGTTCTGTCATATTAGGTAACCATTGAATATTCCTATAACAGCAGGATAGAAGGTGTTCTTGAGCCTGGTGGTGGGGAGTAGAAGTGGGGAAAGTCTCATGTATTTAGTATTTAGTGTTTTTATGTACTGTTAAATTATAGTATATTAGTACATTTTCTTTTTACTAGCTCCCTTTAGAGCAGTAGTTTTCTGAGCATGCCTGACATTTCAGGAGTAGCAAAACAGCCATTGAGCTCAGTCGTACGTTTGTATAATTGATCATATTTAACAAAAGTTTCATAGCCGCAATTCGCAGTTGGTAGACTTACTGCACAATTCACAGTGAAACCATGCAGAGCCCTTCAAGAGTGGAAAGCTGAGGGCTGGTCATTCACAACTAGTAATGCGGACAGGTTGAAGGGGACTAAAAGCATCAGTGTACTGTCCAAGAGTTGCTGAAGGTATTTTTTCATTTAGGGGTGTCAAGAAGTAAAAGGCGTATAACAGAAGATATTGAACTATAAATGAATGAACAAGTCTGGTACATTTGAGGGTATAGGGGTTTCAGTGTTCCCTTTCTCTAAGCAGGTTTGTACTTTCCATAAGTCTCACTCCCTTCTCCCATAATATCTATACTAATCATCCAACTCCCCTGGTTCTCATTCTCAGTAAAAATAGCACAGGACCCTATCCCTCCCTTTCTAAGTCTCCATTCTAAACAAAACACCACCTTTCTAATTCCCTTCCCATTTCTAACTTCCCTTTCCTCTCAGTCATCAAGTATAAAGGCCTGAACAGGCTAGATATGGCAAAGTTATTTCCCATAGTAGGGGATTCTAGGACAAGAAGTCACGACTTCAGGATTGAAGGACGTCCTTTTAGAAATGAGGTGCAGATAATTTACTTTAATCAGAAGGTGGTAAATCTGTGGAATTTGTTGCCGCGAGCGGCTGTGAAGGTCAAGTCATTGGGTATATTTAAGGCAGAGATAGATAGGTGCTTGATTAGCCAGGGCATCAAAGGGTATGGGGTGAAAGCAGGGGAATGTGGATGACTGGAAGAATTGGATCAGCCCATGATTGAATGGTGGACCAGACTCAATAGACTGAATGGCCTACTTCTGTTCCTATATCTTATGTTCTTATATTCTCAATTATCTAAACTGGATTCTGTAAAGGATTATAACACGATATGATCACTGGCTCACCTGCTGTTGATTTGTAGTATTGTCTATTTTTATTTCAGGTTTCTTACGTTCTTTTTTTGCACTGGTTCAGTGTTACTGATATAATTCATCATCCTCAATTTCAAGCCCCAGTCCATTCTCAGGTTGGTATTGTGTATCTCAGACTGCAACTCTGTAGAAACTTACTGTATCTACTTACTTGCCATCTTCCAGGCTGTCTTTCCTTGCTCCTGTGGTGCTGGATTACTGACTCAATTACTCAGAAGACTTTGCTTATTCCTTTCTCTATTGTCTTCCCTCCGCTGTATGCATTGCTAGCAAGATCAGACACTGGTGCTGCTTCCTGCACCCATGCTGAACTCGTTGATTTTATCCACTTTGCCTCCAACTTCCACCCTGCCCTCAAATCCACCTAGTCCATTTCTGACACCTCCCTCCCCTTTCTCAGTCTCACTGTCTCTATCTCCAGAGACAGCTTATCCACTGATGTCTATTATAAACCAATGGACTCTCACAGCTACCTGGACTATACCTTGTCTCATCCTGTTACTTGTAAAAACGCATCCCCTTCTCTCAATTCCTCCGTCTCCACCACATCTGCTCTCAGGATGAGGCTTTTCATTCTCGAGTGAAGGAGATGTCCTCCTTTTTCAAAGTATGGGGCTCCTCTTTCTCCACCATCAATGCTGCCCTCAACCGCATCTCTTCCATTTCACGCAAGTCTGCTCTTACCCCATCCTCCAGCCACCCTATCATGGATAATGTTCCTCTTGTCCTCACCTACCATCCCAGCAGCCTCCATGCCCAGCACATAATTTTTCAAAATTGTTGCCACCTCCAACTGGATCCCACCACCAAACACATCCTTCCCTCCCCCCCCCCACCCCACTTTCTGCTTTCCACAGGGATCAATCCCTACGCAACTCCCTTGTCCATCCATTCATCCTTCTTCACTGATCTTCTTCCTGGCACTTATCCTTGCAAGCAGAACAAGTGCTATATGTGCCACTACAGTTCCACCCTCACTACCATTCAGGACCCTAAACAGTCCTTCCAGGTGGGGTGACATTTCACCTGTGAGTCTGTTGGGATCATATGCTGGTGCTCTCGATGTGGCCTCCTGTATATCAATGAGACCCGATGTAGATTGGGAGACTGCTTCGTCAAGCATCTACACTCCATCTGCCAGAACAAGCGGGATCTCCCAGTAGCCACCCAATTTAATTCCGCTTCCCATTCCTATTCTGATATGTCCATCCACGGTGCCCTCTACTGTCATGATAAGGCTACACTTAGGTTGGAGGAACAACACCTTATAATCCATTTGCGTAGCCTGCAACCTGATGGCATGAAAATTGATTTCTCAGACTGCCCCCCTTCACCATTTCCATCCCTTTTTCATTCTCTCATGTTATCTCCTTTCATGCACATCGCCTCCCTCTGTTGCTC
This sequence comes from Hypanus sabinus, assembly GCF_030144855.1. NCBI lineage: Eukaryota > Metazoa > Chordata > Chondrichthyes > Myliobatiformes > Dasyatidae > Hypanus > Hypanus sabinus. Next base: position 170,006,055 of record NC_082706.1, read on the forward strand.
CTCCCCACCCCATTTCTTCTTTCATCCATGGCCTTCTGTTTCTTTCACCAATTAACTTCCTAGTGTCTTGCTTCATCCCTCCCCCTCCAAGTTTCACCTGTCACCTGGTGTTTCTCTCTCCCTTCCCTCCACCTTTTAAATCTACTCATCCTTTTCTTTCCAGTATTGCAGAAGGGTTTCGGCCCGAAACATTGACTGTGCTTTTTTTCCATAGATGCTGCCTGGCCTGCTGAGTTGCTCTAGCATTTTGTGTGTGTTAACCAGGCACTCAAATTACTTAGATAGGACCTACCATAAAAAAAAAAATCATCTTTCACTGGATCTGCACACTGGATGTGAGCACTTTCTGAAAATCTTCCCATTTTTCTGTTGAGGTCAATTAATAACTTACTGCTATAAACCTATGTTGCAGACTACAATATTGGCTTTCATTGTTGAGGAAGAGTATTTACTGTTTCTTCTTACACCAGATTATAAAACTCTAAATTTTAAAATTTAGATCACAGTTCAAAGTAAATTTATTATCAAAGTACATATCTGTCACCATATGCAACCCTGGGATTCATTTTCTTGTGGGCATACTCAATAAATCCAAAGAACTCTAATAATTTAAAAAATACCTGGATATGGTTGTTATATTTCTTTTGTCTTTCAATGGCAACTTCTACTTCATTATACCTTTGTACATAAATCAGTGAACTACTTCACATTTATTAAGTATTTATAAAGTGAATATCATTCATTTAAGTACTGTGAAGCTAAGAGGATTTTGTCATTGTGAAACGATTGATGGTGGCTAAGCCACCCACCATGCATCCCAATGGATGAAATCTAAGCCCCCAAGCAAATTCTCTTCTAGCCTTTTGTTTGTACATGGTTAAACTATTGGGCCTGATAGGGAAGCACCTTTCAAAAAAAACACTACTCTTTTTGATCTCACATTACCCCAAAAAATAATTCTGTCCTTTAATAAAAAGAATCTACTCTCAGTGGCCTTTTATTTTGTACAGGAGGTTGCCAATAAAGTGGCCACTGATTGTATGACCTAGACTACAAGACTGTGTCTTTATGTATAGTGAGGACTTTGTAAATGCAACGTGACTGCAGGATATTATCTCTTGCAGTTAGGAGTTTAGGTTTAACTACTTTGCAAATAATGTTGGAGTCACATGATCTGCATGACTCCAGTTCTAGCATAAGGGCCACAGGAATTTACAATTGCTGCTCTTTCAATGTCAAAGGAGGTTTCCTAATTAGCTCGCCGCAAGGAGTTTTCATATACCCCTTTACAAACGACTCACAGGCTAAGCAGCATATTTTGTTTAGCATCCCAGACTTGGGTCAGATTTTGAAAGGAAGCATTTTCCCAATGCTCACTATTGAAGCACTCAAGAGTGCAACTAAAGTCTATGCAAGAGCTCAGATCTCAGTCCCTAAAGCTGCCTTATTTATGGTGCAGGGTAAGCTAGTTCACTATTTTAGACAAATGACTGTCCTATGTAGCAGAGGCTAGGAATTTATCAGCCATGGAGTTCTATTAACAAGCATATGTTTTAGTAAGATCTGATTGAAGATTTGTCTAAAATAGTGTCCCCCAACATGCCTATGCTTCTCACCTATCTTACTCCCAACTCTTCTGCTTGCATGCAATCATGCATAGACACACACATCCACACTTAATTGAGTCATATGAGAGAGAAACCATTTATATATATCTACTAATCTATGTACTAGTATTTGTTCTGTGGCCTTCATTTTGTTTGTGCTTCTTTGGGTGAATCCTTGTGATCTTAGAATCCAGAATACAAAGTACCTTTGAGCTCTGGTTTCTCCTGGTCATAGTTTGCTATTTAAATGAAGAAAATAAACTTGGTCACAGAACTTTAAGTCAAAGCACTTTCCACAAAGTGGCAAATGTTACTTATTTATTCTCCTGCATCAAAACAGACATATTTCAATTCTTTGGTTTCTTCACTTAAAATAATTACATAAAAATACTTCCACTCTTTATTCTTCCATCTCACAATCTACTCTGCTTCCCTTCGCTTTTGTTCCTGATTTAACATTGGTATTCAATATTCAATATTGTGTTCATCTCACAATCTCCCAAACTGGTCAGTTAAGATGACTGCATGTTTCATTCAGATCTCAAATCACCTGTAGAAACTTGCACCACTAATTAAATGTCTACAGGTAGGCTTAACTATGGATGGAAACCATCTGTTGATGATCTTTAGTGATTTTGAGGCAATAAAGGCAAGTCATTTAAGGTTTTGGTTCATTTATTATTTTCAAAGTATACAACTCTGAAATTCTTCTTCTCTGGGTAGTCACAAAATCAAGATAGAAAGAAAAAGAAAGACTGTGTGATCATGAACCTTCAAATTCCCTCTCGCTACACAAAAAGTGAACAAAAACTGAACAGGCACATCAACCCCCAACCCCCCCCCCCCCCACCCCGCCATACAAAAAAATGAAAAAGATCAGGAGAAAAACACAAAATACAAAAAAACTAAAAGACTGAAAAGAAGTCTATAGTTCAGGTCCACATTCAAAATGTAGAAAGCCTGTGCAACATTCTCTGGGCAGAGCAGCAGGCTCCTCCTCTCCGGTCGAGTAGCAGAGCGATTCTCACCAATCAAAAGCCAGGCAGCCTATCCTTACCTTCCGCATTTGCCAAGATCCTTCAATTGGCCTTGTTGAAATGAACATGGAACTAGTTAAATATTCACCAAGTAAATAGACAGATAATTATGGATTACATTATGGTAGGATTTGAATGCAAATATTAGCCAGATGTAATTATTTATGTATTTTCATATCTTTTATGGTATAGAAGAAATCATTATGCCCTAAGCTAGCTTTTAGAACAATCACTTCAGTCCCATTCCCTCAATTATTTTCCTGTAATTCATTCTCTCTCGTATGCCATTAACTCCTCAAATTCTCCTACTACCCACTTACAAAAGGTTATTTATAGTAGCCAATCAACCTACCAACCAACCTATCTTTGATAGATGGGAGGGAGCCAAAATACCTGGGGGAGAACCCATCCGTTCACAAGAAATATGCACAAATTCCCCACAGACTACACCAGAGGTCGGGATTGAACCTGGATCACTGAAGCTGTGAGGTCACAGCTCTGCCACTCTGCCATCCAAAGAGTTGCACTGTGAGCAAACTGAGTAAGATTGACTTACATCACACTTGTGTAGACTGAACTATGACATCATTGAAATGTAACATTTTATTAGGATTGATAGGGTAGAGGTTGAGACACATTTTTCTCAGGTTGCAGATTTCCAAGTTAAGGGAAAGAACTCACAGTAAGGGATCAGTGATTTAGGATTGAATTGCTAAATTATTTTTTACTTAGAGGGCAATACATCGTTTTAATTTTCTACCCAGACACTAGGGATGCTCAGTCATTCAGTTAATCAACATAGAAACAAAGAAAAACCTACAGCACACTACAGGCCCTTTGCCCCACAAGGTTGTACCGAACATATCCCTACCCTAGAAATTATTAGGCTTACCTATAGCCCTCTATTTTACTAAGCTCCATGCACCTATCCAAAAGTCTCTTAAAAGACGCTATCATATCCATCTCCACCACCGTTGCTGGCAGCCCATTCCACGCACTCACCACTCTCTGAGTAAAAAACTTACCCTTGACATCTCCTCTGTACCTACCCCCCAGCACCTTAAACTTGTGTCCTCTTGTGGCAACCATTTTAGCCCTGGGAAAAAGCCTCTGACTACCCACACGATTAGCACCTCTCAACATCTCATACACCTCTATCAGTCACCTCTCATCCTCTGTCGCTCCAAGGAGAAAAGGCCAAGTTCACTCAACCTATCCTCATAAGACATGCTCTCTAATCCAGGCAACATCCTTGTAAACCTCCTATGCACCCTTTCTATGGCTTCCACATCCTCCCTGTAGTGAGGCGACCAGAACTGAGCACAGTACTCCAAGTGGGGTCTGACCCCACTGAAACATATTTTCAATTACTATGGGTTTCAGGGGTAAGGGAATGGGGCAGAAAAAAGGTTTTATCAAATGGAAAAACTGGTTTGAAGGACCATGTCCCTCACACATCTTTTTACATTCTTAAGCTTATGGTCTGTTGTAGTTTCTTGCCTGCTTTGTTCCCTTTAATAATGAAGCAAAACCTGCTCTTTAGAAATTGGAAACTTTTTGATTAAATGACAGACTAATAATGCCGCTGATCAGAAATCTAATAATAAAAGATAATGTGCTCCTTGTTTTTGCAAAGCATTCAAAGGGAATCTATGAAATATATTCCATGAAATATGATTTATTTCCTGAAGAGGAAATCACTTGATGTTTTTTTTCTCTCACATCTCTGTGATCTTAATAGAAAAAAACTAATTCTCAAGTCAGTTTCACTAATTGTTCTCAAATAATTTGTTAACTTAAATGGGTAAATTTAAATTGGTTTATTATTATCACATGTACCATCTTGCATACAATTGATACGGATCCATTCATTACAGTAGTTCACTGAGGTTGTACAAGGTAAACCATAATAGAGTGCAGAATAAAGTGTTAAGTTGCAGGTAGCCAATAAGGCGTAATGTCATGTGGAGGTAGATTGTAAGGACAATAGGCCATCTTCTTCTAGGGAACTGTTTAATGGTTTTATAACAGTGACATTGAAGTTGTCCTTTGTCCCAGTGCCTGTGCTTTTATGATTTTGCATTGCTTGCCCAACAGGAGGGAAGAGAAAAGAGAATGTCCAAGGTGGATGTCCAAGGTTGGCTGCCTTACCAAGGCTGTAAGAAGACTAGACAGAGTCCATAGAGGGGACGTTGTGATGTGCTGAGTAGTTTCTTGAGGTAATGGGCAGAGAGACTGCCATACCAAGCCATTATGCAGCTGTTTAGAATGCTTCCTATGCTGTGTCAATAAAAATTGGTGAGGGTCAAAAGGGCCTTGCTAAATTTCTTTGACCTCCTATGAAAGTAAAGGGACTGATGTGCCTTTTTGTCATGGTGCCAAAGTGCTTAGACCACAACAGTATTTGGTGATGTTCACTTTGAGGAACTTAAAACTCTCAATTCCTTTGACTTCAGCACCATTTATATAAACTGGAGCATATGCACTGCCCTCTTTTCTAAAGTTAGCAACCAGCTCTTTTGTTTTGCAGGTGTTGAGGGAAATGCCAAAAGAACTGGCTGAAGAATTGGAGTGGGGACAGGGATTCAGATTTCTGGATAATTGGTACATCTTCTGGGGCAGGTAGGATCTGTACAAAAGGGACAGGTTGAGCTTGAATCTGAGAGGGACCAGTATTCTCATAGGCAGACTTAGTAGGGCTGTTGGGGGAGTGGTTTAAGCTAATACAGGAGTGGTATGGGAACCAGTATAACAGAACTGAGGGTGAGCCAGCAGGTTTACAAGTAGCTGATGGGTGTAAAATGAATGTAAGAAAGAACAACCCAATGATTGGGTACAAATGCAGACAGAGCAAAGAGTTAAGTTGTACCACAGAGGCAAAATTCAAAAGGATGAAGAATGCAAGTATGAATGTGCTGTGTTCAAATGCACGTAGCATTCAGAATAAGGTGAACAAACTCATGGTGCAGTTAAAGATTGGTTGGTATGACATTGTGGACATCACTGAATCATGGCTGAAAGAAAGCCATAGATGGGAGCTTAACATCAAAGGATACACTTTGCATCGAAAGGACAGGCAGGAATGCATGGGTGTGGTGTGGCTCTGTGAGTAAAAGATGGAATTACATCATTAGAGAAAGGTAATATAGGGTCAGAGAATGTTGAATCTTTGTGGGTTAAGATTGCAATGGTAAAAAAAACATTATGGGAATCATATATATGCCGCCAAATAGTAGTCAAGATATGGGGTTGAGATTGCAAAGGGAGCTGGAAAAGGCATGTAATAAAGGTAATGACACAGTTGTAACGGGGAATTCAATATGCAAGGAAGTTGGGAAAATCATATTGGAGTCAGTTTGTAAGAGAGGGAACTTGTTGAATGCCTATGAGATGACTTTTTAGGGCAGCTTGTGCTTGAGCCAACTCGGGGAAAGACTACCTTAGACTGAGTGTTGTGTAATAACCCAGATCTTATTAGGGGGCTTAATGTAAAGGAACCCTTAGAGATAACGGATGCATTAGTCGTGATCTTTCAAGAATCACTTGCTTCTGGCATCACAGAAGGATGGAAGATTGCAAATGCCATTCTGCTCTTTAAGAAGGGAGGATGGCAAAAGAAAGGAAATTATAGGCCAGTTAGCCTAATCTTAGGGGCTGGGAAAGTGTTGGAGTCGACTATTAAGGATGAGGTTTCAGGGTACTTGGAGACTAATGATAAAAAAAAGTCAAAGTCAGCATGGTTTCTGTAAAGGGAAATCTTGCCTGATAGATCTGTTAGAGTTCCTCGAGGAAGTACCAAGCAGGGTGGACAAAGGAGAGGCAGTGGATGCCATTTATTTGGATTTTCAGAAGGCACTCGATAAGGTGCTAAACATGAGGCTGTTTAACAAGATAAAATCCTATGGCATTACAGGAAAGATACTGGCATGGATAGTGGAATGGCTGACAGGCAGGAGGCAGTGAGTGGGAATAAAAGGGGCCTTTTCTGGCTGCTGGTGACTAGTGGTTTTTCCTCAGCATGGTCAGTATTGGGACTGTTGCTTTTCACATTGTTTGTCAATGATTTAAATAATGGAAAATAAAATAATATAAAAGCAAGGAGATAATACTGAGCCTTCATAAGACACTAGTCAGGCTGCACTTGGAGTATAGCCACCAGTTTTGGGCCCCATATCTCAGAAAGGATGTGTTATCATTGAAGAGAGTCCAGAGGAGTTTCACGATGATGTTTCTGGGAGTGAAGGGGTTAATATATGAGAAGCATTTGGCAGCATTGGGCCTGTATGCGCTGGAATTTAGAAGAATGCATGGGGATCACATTGAAACTTGCCAAATGTGAAAGAACCAGATAAGATGGACATGGAGAGGATGTTTCCTTTGGTGGGGTTACCCAGAACTAGAGGGCGCAGCCTCAAAATTGAGGAGCACCCTTTATAACAGAGATAAGGAGGAATTTTTTTAGCCAGAGAGTAGTAAATCTGTGGAATGCTCTGCCAGAGACTGGTTTGGAGGCCAAGTCCATGCTTATGTTTCAGGGCATCAAAGGATATGGCAAGAAGGCAGGAGTGAGTGGGGTCGAGGATCACCCATGACGGAATGGCAGAAGACTCGATGGTTGGAATGGCCTAACTCTGCTCCTGTGTCTTATGGTCTTATTTTGGAAAGGTACATGTGCAGTATAGAAATAGAGATTTCAATGGAGTTATGGCAAAAATTCAGTGATCTTTGAATAATGTAAAATTTTAAGCCATTATGCAGTAGAAACATACTGTATATGTTATGTTCTGTTAAGTATTTGAAATCTTGGCATTACCTTTCATTCCTTTAAAATGAACATCAGAGCTTAAAACTTTTAATGATTTCAGCATTAAGGAAATATTAAGGAAATTAAGGCAATTAGATCTTTTCTTCAGAGAAGATAAAATGGCAAATTTGCTTTACTGCTGTCCCTTTGCCTCCACTTTCCAACCCCCACTCAACCCATCAGCTTCTCATCATTCTGTTCGCCAGGAATTCAAATTAAAGCCATGAAGCTGTCAGGTAAATATTGGCAGTAGTGCTGCTGTTGATCTAATGTTATTTCAGAAGTGGTGTCAAAGATTATTGAGTCAGTTCCTTGCTTTCTAACCTTTGATTTTATCTCAGTGGTATCTGGTGAGATGATGCCAGTGTCTGATCAGATGATTAGCATAACTGCAGCTTCATTCTGCAAGAATAAACTTTTACACATAATATTGTGGAAAATCAGCCTAGATTTGGCATGGTCAACATGAGCAGATGGTCATGATAATGGTGTCTCTGATGTTTAACACAGCGTCTTCCTGTTAGAGAACGTGCGGATGAGCCAGCAAGTTTTTTTGTTTGAAGCTTTTCTTAACCAGCTTTTAGAACTTCAGCAGGGATACTGTCCACTACAGAGGCCTCATTCCTCTTCAGCTGACAAAAGGCAGTTTTTGATCTCTTGCTGTTTTGAGAATAGCAAGGCTAGACGACATTAAATTCCATGGGACAGAATGAAGTACAGAGTCATCGTTCAATAAGTCTTTCAACTGCTTCATCCAGTGCATTTTAATCCTTGCATTTGAATAAACTTTCCTTATTCTTCCATCTCTACAGGGTGGATCCTTGGGTGTTTGGGGACTGTGCTGAAAATTCAGAACATAGCATGGCTACCAGATATCTGTTAGACCTCTGATGTTTTCTCTGCTCTTGAATTCTTGAATCAAGGCTTCTTTTTAATTAGACTTTAGGTTCCACATACTGGCAGATGAGATGGAATGGAACTTTGAATCCAAGGACACCTTGCATTTCTGATTAATTTGTTCCTGTTATTTGTGTCAAGCCAGAGAGGCCAAAAAACAAAGTTGCTTTCTCCAATAGGGGAAGGTACAGGAGGGTCCTCTTCAAATGTCTCGCCAGTGATCAGTTAGCGACTCTGTAATTTAGTGTGGATCTTCAATATGTGGGAATGCCAAAAAAAGTGATGGGAGCTACATCAGCCACAATCTACGACCTTCCTCCTTCTCACAGATGCTGGTTGCACAGAATACATTGGAGTTTACCTGTGCTCAGAAATTCACCTGCGTTCTTCTTGCACTCCCACTGCAAACTCGATTCAAGCCAAAAGACCCAATGTCAGTGCAATAGGACTGAACAAAACTGAGTCATTGCACAAAACCTCTTCTCATTCTTCCTCATTACAATACTGCACTTCCTCTTCAACAAGCTCCTCTTAGAGTCTGCAAGGTTAATTGGGAACCATTTCTGTTATGTCCCTCCAGCTTCCTTCACGGGGCTGAAGTGTGTAGCTGAGACTTACACGTGTGCGCTTTCAGAGACCGAGCTCCAACTCTTCATTGACTCCTTCATAGTGGTGTTGGCTAAATGAGCCATACACTGGGGTAGTAGGCAGTCATTGATTCCAGGGGATCATGGGTTTGTGCCTCTGGTGGACAGTGTCCTCTTCAGGGAGCAAACCTGGGTGGGAAGATTTGAAGAACCGACTGTTACCCATGCACCCGGTTCCCCCTCTCCACGTCACTGAATAGTCCAAGGGAAGGGCAAGCGCAGATAGAGCTTGGCACCAGTGTCGTTGCAGAGGTTGCCAGAGTGAAGTTGTAAACAACATCAAACTGCCTTGGGGACTACGGCTTCAGATTCCTTCCTTGGGGTTTACTCCTGGAGCTTTTCCCACGGGTGGGTATGGACACAAGGCAGCGGAGGTTTAAAATCGGAGTTTTCCTTTCCCTAGGCAGGGTGCGTCCAAGGCTAATGAACCCCACCTGTCCAAAGCAGCTGGTTTTGAGATGCCCGTGGTCCACCTTTGCCCTTCTCTTGTCAGTAGAAACAGTTCTGCTGGGCCTAAAAGCTAAGCCACACATGAAGGTCAAGAGTTGGGCTTGGTTGTCAGAGGCTGTTAGAGACACACACCATTTGGAGCCCTTTATAAGTAGTGAGAGCTTATCCACACTACCCCCTCTAGCTATGACAACATTAGGACACTACACTACATATCCTCAAAGCAGCCATCCTCCAAAGACCTATCCAAATTAAAGACCAGCAAACAACCATTATCATTTACTGTTCATTGAAGGTGTTAGCAATTTGGGGAATATGAATATTTTGCACACCTATATCATTAATTTTCTTTCCCAACTTGATCCAGTCAGAATCCTATCTAAACAAGCTTTGTTAATAATACTACAAAAGTCAAAACCAAAATCCCTCTGTATTCTAGCAGTGCAACATTTTAATAGCTGCCTATGTCAAGGATTGACATAGTGTTGGTGCATGGCCAAGTGGTTAAGGTGTTGGTCTAGTGATCTGAAGGTCACTAGTTTGAGCTTCGGCTAAGGCAGTGTGGTGTGTCCTTGAGCAAGGCACTTAGTCACACATTGCTCAGTGACAACACCAGTGCCAAGCTGTATTGGCCATTGCCCTTCCCTTGGAAAACATTGGTGACATGGAGAGGGCAGACTTGCAGCATGGGTAACTGCTGGTCTCCCATACAACCCTGACTTTCCAAGGTGCAAATCCATGGTCTCTTGAGATTGATGTCTATTATTAATGTCAAGGAAAATCTGCACCTTAAAACAGTTTTTTATTTCTTAGTCTTCACATATCAGTTACCACATGGGCTTGACATTAGCCTTAAAGCAGCACTGATGTGCTGGGACCAGGTTAGGCCCTCAGAGATATTAACATCCAGGAACTTGAAATTGCTCACTTTCCCCACTTCTGCTCCCTCTATAAGGATTGGTACGTGCCCCCTCAATTTACCTTTCCTGAAGTCCACAATCAGCTCTTTAGTCTTACTGCAAGATCACTCAACTAGCTGGTATGTCTCGCTCCTGTATGCCCTCTCATCGCCATCTGAGATTCTACCAACAACGGTTGTGTCATCATCAAATTTATAGATGGCATTTGAGCTGTGCCTAGCCACACAGTCATGGGTGTAGACAGAGTAAAGCAGTGGGCTAAGCACACATTCCCAAGGTGTGGCAGTGTTGATTGTCAATGAGGTGGAGATGTTGTTTCTGATCTGCGTAGATTGTGATCTTCCAGTTAAGAAGTCAAGGATCCAGTTGCAGAAGGAGGTACAGAGGCCCAGGTTCTGTAACTTTTCCATCAGGACTGTAGGAATGATCATAAGTGCTAAGCTATTGTCAATAAACAGCATCTTGATAGTACATGCAGTCCTCACGTGTGGTAGAATCAGCAGAGGACAGATTACCTGTGAACATTGATCTGTGAGTGAGAATTACAAGTGATAGCAACTGTTTTGAAAGTAATCTTTCTATAAGACAAAATTACAGGGGTTCTGACAGATATTCATATTTTTGCTAGTCACTGCTGAGGGATCAAATAGCTATTTTCAAGAAGGGCAACGAGTACAAATTGGTAATTACAGTTCAGTGAGTGGAGTGTCAGGAATAGATAAGTTATTTTCAAAAATTTTGAGAAACAAGATTAATCTATACCTGGTAAGACAATGATTAATCATAGTTATCATGGTTTTGTTAGGGGTAGATCTTGTCTGACTAATTTGATTGAATTATTTGAAAAGATAACAAAGTGACTAATAAGGTCATTGCAGTTAATGTAATCTACAATGGACCTCAGTAAGATATTTGAAAAGTTTGTAACTGGTCCAAATAAGAGCCAGAGGGTTACAGAGTAACCTTTTATTCTGGCTGTGTGTGGTATCCACTTGCTTCAAGCAGGCTCCAATTGTACAGGTGTCCAAGAAGAGCATGATTCCCTGCCTAAATGACTGTTACCCAGTGGCACTTACACTGTTTTGAGAGGCTGATGTCTGGGTCACTCAGACTGGTACCAGCTCCTGTCTGGGTGGTGACTTGGACCCTCTCCAATTCACCTACTAAAGCACTTGGTTTACAGACGATGCTGTCTCATTGGCTCTTCACACACCCCTGGAGCATCTGGAGAGCAAAGATGCATATATCAGGATGCTTTTTATCGATCACTACTCAGCATTTAACACCATTATCACCTCAAAATTAATCAGTAAACTCCAAAACCTGGGCCTCTAACCCCTTGTGCAATTGGATCCTGGATTTCCTCACTTGCAGACCTCAGCCAGTTCACATTGGCAAAAACATCTCCTCCACAAACTCCATCAGGCTTTAATTCTAATTCTAATGTTCAAGGTCACTCTGAAAAGGGGGTCAGCTGTTTGGGGTTAGGGGTTGCCTAAGAACCTTAATCAGGGTCAGAATTTGGAATTAATTTCCCATTTGGCTACTTGAGCAGGGATTCAGGGTTAAGATTGACGGGTTGATTAGGAAGTCAGTGGTCTGGTGTAGAAATGAGTTCTAATGTCACAGAGTCATAGAGTGAGTCTTACAACATGGAAACAGGTCCTACCGCCCAATTTGTTGATGTCATCTGTGATGGTCAGATGGTCATCCCATCTGCCCATAGCCCTCTAAATCTCTCCCATCTACATTATGTACTTATCAAGATGGTTTTTAAACATTGCTGATGTGTCTGCGTCAACCACTGCTTCTGTCAGTTCATTCCAAATACACACTGCCCTTTGTAAGAAGAAGCTGCCCCTGAAGTCCCTTTTAAATGTCTCGCTTCTAACCTTGAACCTAAGCCCACTTGCTTTTAGCACCTCTTTCCCAGGAAAAAGACTTGGTGCTTTCATCCTATCTATGATCCTCATGATCTTATATACCTCCATTAGGTCACTCGTCAGTCTCCTATTTTCCAGGAAACAAAGTTCTAGTCTACACAACCTCTCCTTCTAATCTAAAGTTAGTGGCTGAGATCACTGGATGTGGTTAAGCATCAGAACTGTATGGGGGAGTGGGTAAAACCTAAAGGAGAGATGAGCTCAATTCAGGAGTAATAATAAAACATTGTTGTTCTGTTTGTTCCCATCACAGGCACACTTCAGCTCAATATAAACTGACTTCTGGGCAAAGTTTTCAAGAAGCATAGCAAAAGCGGAAGTATCATTTTACGCATATTTAACATATAAAACTGAATCATAGTTGCAAATATACTTTACAACCACAAGTGGCCATATGAACTTCTGGATTCACATTGTTCAACCTAGATGCAATCACATTGGTGTTCCACTCCAGAAGTAAAGTATCTTCTTTACATGATGCTTATGGGAAAAAAAAGCAGAACTGACTGTATAAAGTAACACATGCAAAATGCTGGTGGAACTCAGCGGGTGAGATAGCACCTACGGAAAGGAATAAACAGTTCACATTTTGGTCCAAGACCCTTCATCAGGTCTAGATGCATAAATTCTAGTTTTTAGTTATGTAGTGGCTCATTGCCCATTATACCTCTCAAATTGTTTCATATGGCTTGATTCAGAGACAGTGGTTCTCTGTAAAAGAGTCATTTCCCAACATCTAAAAAACAATTTTTATATCATAACCTTTAAAGCCATCACCATAACCATATAAATAAACAATTCCTCACAAGCTTAAGTGAATGTCTAAACCATTCATCCTGAAGAAACCCTCAACAATGTCCTGTCTAAGTAAATAAAAGTACTTTGGTGGTTATTTTTCTAATACAGAGAAGTCAGAATAATGTATTCATTTGGTCCTGGATTATTAATTTTATTCTTTTTATTAACTTGCTTTCAGAGGTATTTGTAATGATGCTATGAGAAACAAAGGAAGTGATCTCAAACTTCATAGATTTTGATTTAAATGAACTATAGACGGAAATAAAGCAGGAAAGGATTGACATTTTTGTTTTAGATGACAAGATTCCCTCTTGTGCTAAGACCTTCACCATATAGAAAGAGATGGCACATATGATAAACTAAATCTGCATTGCTCCAGCAACCGGTTTTGACCCTCACCTTAGGTACTACTTGTGTTAGTTACATATTCCTCCTGTGACCAGGTGGATTTCTCTTGGGTGATCCAGTTTCCTCTCACATCCCTAAAACATCTTGGTCAATATGGTAATTGGCCACTCTAAGTTACTCATAGCGAAGATGGGCAATCATTGGTGGAGTGTGTGTGGGGGGGGGCAGTTGATGGGCATGTGAGTAAAAGAGTTTTCAAATCAGTAAGTGGTGGGATAGGACCCACGGGCATATCCTGAGAGGCAGAATAGTCTTAATGGCCTGAGTGGCCTTCTGCATTTAAGAGTATAAATGACAATCAAAGGAGCCTTTATAATCTCTAAATTGGTGTTGGAAGAAATGAAACAAGATGTCAACAGTGAAGGTAGGTCACCATCATCATTATGTGCTGCGTCTTATGGTGTGGGTGATCACATTCTTTGACCATGATTATTCATGGTAATTATTTCTGCAGCAGTAGTTTGCCATTGCGTTCCTCTGGCCAGTGTCTTTACAAGCCAGAGGACCCTGGCCATTATCAATACTCACAATTAAATTGTCTGCCTGGCTTCAGTGATCACATAACTAGGAACTGCGATATGCACTAGCTGTTCATACAGCCATCTACCACCTGCTCCCATGGCTTCATGTGACCCTGATTGGTTGGGGAGGGGTGAGTTAAGCAAGTGCTACACCTTGTCCAAGGGTGACTTGCAAGCTAGTGGAGGGAAGGAGCACCTTACACTTCCTTTGGTATGGACGTATCTTTACCCTGTCATGAGGTAAGAATCTCAATTGGGTGTGAATCCCTTAAAAGCAAGTAAGGATTTGTCACTTCATGTTCTCAATATTTATTGCTTGCTTGCATATGTATGTATGTATTTATTTATTTTTCACATCTTGTTGTCTCTTGTTTTTCCACCCTGTTGTGTGCGTTTGTTCATTGTTTCTATAGTGTTTCTTTGTACTTGCTGTGAATGCCAGCAAGAAAATGAATATCACAGTAGTATACCGTGACATACATGTACGTTGATAATAAGATCACTTTGAACTTCGAATTTTGATTATTTCTTACTCCTATGCAATTTTAAACTGACCATTTTTCCATAAAAAATGAAAATCAAAGTAAAAACTAATCGTTGGAAGTTTGAGCTAAAATACAAAATTCTGGAAGCAATATTCTGAACTTCATAACTGCAGTTTATAACTTCCTCAGAACAAATTGAAATACATCTGAGTTCTTTTCCAACCTCTCTGAATGTATTAACCTTAAAATAGTATTTACTAAATCTTGGTCACTACAACATGCACCATTCTGCTATTTTGCACTTTTTGTTATATTTCAAAGTTCAAAGTAAATTTATTATCAAAATACATGCATAAATGTCATCATATGCAGCCCGGAAATTTATTTTCTTGCAGGCATTCATAGCAAATACAGGAGACACAACAGAATCAGTGAAAGACTGCACCCATGAGGATGGACAAACAATCAATGTGCAAAAGACAACAAACTTTGCACATACAAAGAAAAAGAAAGAAGCAATAACAAAAATAATAATAATAAATATGCAATAAATATTGAGCACATGAGATGAAGAGGCCTTGAAGGTGAGTCCATAGGTCGTGAAAACAGTTCAGTGATGGGGCAGGTAAAGTTGAGTGAAGTTATCCACTCTGGTTCAAAAGCCTGATGGCTGAGGGTAATAACTGTTCTGGAACTTGGTGGTGTGATCCTGAGACTCCTGTAACCTCTTCCTGATGGCAGCAGTGGGAAGAGAATGTGGTCTGGATTGTAGGGGTCTTTGATGCTGTTCTCTTGCAACAGTGCTCCGTGTAGTGGTGGGGATATGCTAATTATTATAATCATGCACACTGCTTTCTCTGTGAGAACAGGGAATTTCATTGCACGCTGGTGTATACGACAATGAATTAGTTGAATCTGAGACTTAAGCCCTGAATCTAAACTGTTGCATTGAGATAGAGCCTCTGGCTTTTGGCAAACTACCTTAATTTTCGGGTAGATGAAAAGTAGCTCGACTATGAGAATTTTTTGCATGTGAGTTAAGCACACTGGGTGTGGGAAGTCAGTAGAAGCCAGAAAGAAGGAATAAATTGAGAAGAATAAAATCTGGAATGAGACACAGTCACGGGGGATTTGGAACAGTTAGAATTTTGTAGAA
Organism: Hypanus sabinus; assembly: GCF_030144855.1. Classification (NCBI taxonomy): domain Eukaryota; kingdom Metazoa; phylum Chordata; class Chondrichthyes; order Myliobatiformes; family Dasyatidae; genus Hypanus; species Hypanus sabinus. The sequence continues at coordinate 170,021,728 of NC_082706.1, forward strand.
TGATATTCATGACAGGAATGAGGATAGCAGTAAGACATTGGCGTGTTGAGAAACTGAAGATAATAAAGAAGTGACTAAAGAACAGTGAGAGTGAAGTTGGGTGAATATGCCCTAATGGAAGTAGTTAATTGGTTTCAGAGAATGTCTACAGTGGGCATCCACTGTGGTCATATATTGTAAAATATAAATGAGGAAGCTTTGAAGATTCGGCTGAAATTTCCAAGTCTGTAACTGGGAAAAGCATTAAACATATTCACTGATTTATAAATCGTGTCAATGATAAAATAGAGAGACATCTGTCCAATTTTGTAAATGACACAAATGTAGATAAACTTTGTAAGCACTGTAGATGTATAGATAAAATTATAAATGAGTATTTTAATGGATAAAATGAATAGGCAAATCTGTGACAAATGCTTTGCTAAGGTAAATGTATTCCAAAAGTAAAATAAATCGGCTGAGAACAATTTTGTCATTGACATCAGTATTAAAAGAGTATTAAATAATTAAAAGAGCAATTGTAGGGTCAGATTATTAAATTATCTATTTTGTTCAATAGCACAATGACTTTCAATTTAATTTTAGGTTGTATATGATTTTATGTTGATATATTCTTTAAATGTAGAATAAATCTCAAATTTATACTGTATGCGGTATACATATTTCAGTAATAAATTTACTTTGAACTTTTTGAACTTTAAAAATAATAGTGGTCAATCTGTATTAGAGGAAAGAATATATCAATACAAAGCATAATATAATACCACACCAGGATCAGGCTTTTTTTTTTGTTTTGCAAATTTAGGAATAAGTGGAGACCATCATTGAAGCTAAAAACAAAGAATTAGTGTGCTTCTTAAAATGCTAAGAAGCAGAATACAGTGGAAAACCAAAGAAACTTGAAAGACGTTTGGGGAGGTGGGCAGGTGGTGGGGGTGGGTTGGAGATTGGTGGATGACTCAATTTTAGGATTCATTAAAAGTTTATAAACAAAAACAGTTACAGAAAAGCATCAAAAGGCTAATGTAAAACTGGGCTTTATATCAAAAGAAGAGGTGCATAAGAGGGTAGGAATTTTGCATCTACTGTATAAATCATGTTTGGGTACTCCAACTATGAATAAAACAATTGATATTAAACATTTCAAGGTGCCAGTCTTCAGGAACAATTTTGTCATTGACATCAGTATTAAAAGAGTATTAAATAATACTGGGACTCTAAGAGTTAAATTATGATGAGCAATTACAGTAAATAAAGTTAAGGAATGAATACATTGAAATTTTGAGAAGTATAAGGAAAATTGATAGAGTAGATTAAATGGTAACAAATCAGCTGTTTAGGAAAACACAAAATGCTGGTGAAACTCAGCAGATCCGGCAGTGTTTTAAAAAATGATTAAACAATTGATAAACAGGGCCTGATAAAGAGCCTTGGCTCAACACATCAACTGTTTATTCATTTTCTAAAATGCTGCCTGACCTGCTGAGTTCCTCCAGCATTTTGTGTCTGTTTCTCTGAATTTCCAGCATCTACAGAATTTTGTTTTTGATTAGCTATTTAGGATTATAGGTAAAGGAAACACAGTGCTAATGTTAGGGGCTGACTTTTATGAGTAACGTATTTCTCTTGTGAGAAGGTGGAGAAGTTTGAAACTTCTTTAGAAATGACAGTTGCTGTTGTCTCCAACTCTTAACTTTAACCAAAGGTTAATCAATTCTTGTTAACCAAAGACATTAATGGATATGGGGAAAAGTCATGTAAATGGAGTTGGGCCATAGATTCTGTTCTGTTCTTTAGTTTGAATGATACATTATGAAGGATAACATGTCACATGATAATTTTGAACATTTTATTTGAGGTATGATACATGACATACAAGAACAGAATAAATTTCAGAACCTGATGAGTTTGAGTTAATAATTACAATTTCTGTCAAAATCAACCAGCTTTTATCACTGGCAGAGGTAAGTGTATTTCAAAGACACTAATTCAGGGATATATTGGCCAAGAACAAATTTGGACATTTACCTCAATATTGAGACTAAGGGGTATCTGTGGTGCCAGATTATGTTCTACTTTAGTTGACAGTAACTTAATAACTTAATTTAGTTTAAAATGTATAACTAATTATGCATTGTATTCTTTATTTGTTAATAATGACAGAGAGGTAGCATTATTCAGCACAGAAACAAGCTCCACAGCCCAACTCATCAATGCTGAACAAGTCATGTAACTGAACTAGTCCCATTTACATTAATTTGGTCTATATTCCTCTGATACTTTCCTATCCATCTAACTGCCCAAATACCCCTTAAATATTGCAGTTTTGCCTGCCTCTATCACTTCCTCTGGCAGCTCATTCCATATACTCCCTAACCTGAGTGTCAAAATGTTGGACCTCAGGTTCCTTTTAAATCTTTCCTGTCTCACCTTAAATCCGTGCCTCAAAATGCTGAACTCAGCAGGCCTGGGTTTCAGCCCAAAATGTCGACCATACTTTTTTCCATAGCCTGGCCTGCTGAGTTCCTCTAGCATTTTGTGTGTGTTGATTTCCAGCATCTGCAGATTTTCTCTTGTTTCTGATTAAATCCACATCTTCTTGATTTGGACTCCCCTACCCTAGGGAAATGACTTTGGATATTTACCTGATCTAAACCCCTCATGACTTTATAAACATCTTTAAGGTCAGCTCTCATTCTATGTTTCAAGGATAAAAATCCTATCCTATCCAGCCTCTCTAGTTCCAGTAACATGCTTTTAAATCTTTTCTGCACCCTCCCTAGTTTAGTAGCATCCTTCCTATAGAAGATTGACCAGGACTGTATACACTGCTCCAAATATGGCCTTGCTGTGTCTTGTCCAGTTGTAACAATTATCCCATTTTCTGTACTCAGACACACATACTTTATGGATCCCGAGGGAAACTGGGTTTTGTTACAGCCGCACCAGTGTACTGCTACTCAGTTGCTCAGTGTTCTGAACGATTTATACCTTGAGGTAATTCGTACCTTTGCCAGGACCAGACAACACCTTTATTATTGCAAAAGAATCAACATTTTAATTTACATTCCAGAATTGTAGTAATATCCATCATGTATGAGTCTATTCAGAATGTTAGTCTATTCTGCTTATATTGACAGTGATTGGGTAAACCTGCATCTTCAACCAATGGGGGGTATTTGGTGGAATCAGTTGCCACCAGTAACAGAGTTCATCAGATGACCATCTAAAGACAAAACATATTTAAATTAAACGGGTACATTACTGAGGAAACCCTGACATATACAATATTTTCAGGAAGTAAAGCAAATTACCACTTGTAATTAGACTGATTGGATGGGATGTCTGAGACCAAATTTTTGAGTTAATTCACTGAAAAACCTTTATGGCCACCAACACTGATTGTTACAACTAGGACACGAGGAAGCCAAAAGCCTCCCTCCAACTCCCAACCCCCACGACCTCCCTCAGCTTGAAGTGTTATGACAAGGGAGGGAGAAGGAATGCAATCTAAAAATATAAGGAGTTATATCCTTGACAAAGATTAAGTGTAGCTGGCAGCGGCACATTAATGGGGATTTACCTGTATTTCCAGTAATCTGATGCTACTCTAATAAGGAGATTAAAATGAGGCAGTTTGTTTGTACATCAGTGAATAGTCTTAGCTCCACACGGTGTTAATGCAGTTTTCCAGCATATGATAGTTTAGATATTTGCCTTGATACAAAGGAGATAGTACTGACATGAAGTAACTGAATGCATATGCGGCTATACAGTAATGCTAATTGCTAATTTCACAATTATTCAGCTTAAAATAGACATAGGTTCCTGGAAGTGATCAAACATTTATCTCATCAATAGCCTGAACACACAACATGTCGCTGCATCAAATTGTAGATAGGCTGACAAAACATTTCTTGGATTCTACCTGCAGAGCCCTTTTAACTGTGGGAATGTGGGGCTCTGATCCAGTCAAATGGAAAACATAAGTATAGGTAAGATTTCTTTTCTGTACAAAAGTGTACTAATTAATTTACATTAGTTAAGTATATTTTAAATTGATTTATTGTTTTGAACATATTAAAATCATTTGAGATATTTTTTAAAATTTTAAAAATATGTATATCCATTTCAAATGTGACTTTCAGATACATTTAAAAAACAAATTGAGGAGGGGTTTAAGCACAAAAAAATCTGCACATGCTGGTAGTCCAAGCAACACATATAAAATATTGGAGGAACTCAGCAGGCCAGGCAGCATCTATGGAAAAGAATAAATAGTCGGTGTATCAGACCAAAACCTTTCATCAGGATTGAAGAAGGCCTTAATAGCGCAAGTGATCAAATTGCCAGACCATCAAAGACAGAGTCAGATAAGGTCCAGTCACTGCTCAGTGACTGTTTTGTCTTGGGGGATGACCATCCTGGCTAGTGAGCTGGGTTGAGGAGGGGACAAAAGGATTCAGCCATGATTAAATGGTGGAGCAGACTCAATGGGCCAAATGTCCTAATTTTGCTCCTCTGTCTTATGGTCTTATAACAGAAGATCAAAGAATTGGAAGATTAAAAAGACCTTGTGCCGTTGCAGAGAAATTTCAGTGTATGTTGGTGAGACACAATTTCGATCAATCGCAATCCTGCCCATTATAGTTTGTGACAGTTTTGAAAGGTAGATAAGGGTGGAAATAGGCACTGTGTGACCTCCGATTTCAAGTTTGGATTTGGCCTTCAATATTGGTGTTAGTTGATGATTAGTTTAGGTGATTTGATCTTAGATGATGACCATTTAGGTGTTTGGAGAAATTAAAACAAAGAGGTGTGAATTGAATTACTCTGGAAAAAGTGACTGAATTGTGATGTTGCATGGAATCTGTTTAATATGCCCTTGCCCCCCTCACAGTGAAGTCCTCTCATTCTGCCTCAATGCATAAACTTGATCCATGGTTATTAGACAATTAGATAGCACATGCCCATGTTTCTACATCTATATTACAACATGCTTCATTACACATAAATAAAAGGAGGAAGAGGTGAAAATTAGCAGTGAAAACTTTGAAAACCAAACTGAGCTCTTTTCCATCTAAATCTGATTAATGTGGTTAAAATGAAAGATAAATTATAATTGCCACTTGGCTGAATTGGCATAAATCAAAAGCGGCTTTAACTGTTGGATACTTGAGTTTCATAGGAGATCATTACTGCAGACACATTTCTGTTGTTTGCTGATAATCCAGTTAAATGGTAGTGTGGGGGAAAGCAAAGCACAACAATAAATTAATTCAACTTCAGATCCCCATGTAAAAAGAGTCTACAAATCTGGTGCCATGACTATCAAATGGTATGTTCATAGTTCTAAAATCTTGTATGGGCTTGTATACACTGGAATTTAGAAGGATGAGAGGGGATCTGATTGAAACATATAAGATTATTAAGGGATTGGACACGCTAGAGGCAGGAAGCCTGTTCCTGATGTTGGGTGAGTCCAGAACCAGAGGTCACAGTTTAAGCATAAGGGGTGGGCCATTTAGAACGGAGCTGAGGAAAATCTTTTTCCACCCAGAGAGTTGTGGATCTATGGAATGCTCTGCCTCAGAAGGCAGTGGAGGCCAATTCTCTGGATGCTTTCAAGAAAGAGTTATATAGAGCTCTTAAAGATAGCGGAGTCTGGGGATATGGGGGGGGAAGGCAAGAACAGGGTACTGATTGTGGATGATCAGCCATGGTCACAGTGAAGGTGGTGCTAGTTTGAAGGGCCAAATGGTCTACTCCTGCACCTGTTGTCTATCTTTCTATATAATTCAACTGATCAGCAATCTAAATTCAATTAAATATATTTATAAACCAGTAATATCCAACCAAATAGCAAACAGCAACAATGAATCATTCAATTAATAATGTATTTTTTAATAACCAAAAAATGCACCTCTCCTTGAAAGTCATTGATCTCCTTGACTTAAACTTTGACAAACTTCTATAGATGTGTAGAAGGGAGTATATTGACTGGTTGCACCACAGCCTAGTATGGAGCAACTAATGCCCTTGAATGAATAATCCTACAAGAGGTAGTGGATGCAGCCCAGCCCATCATGGATAAAACCCTCCCCACTACTGAGCACATCTACACAGAGCATTGTTGCAGAAAAGCAGCATTCATTATCAAGGACCCCACCATCCAGGCCATGCTCTCTTCTCACTGCTGCCATCAGGAAGAAGGTGCAGGAGCCTTTGGACCCATAGCACCGGATTCAGGAACTGTTATTACCCCTCAACCATCAGGCCTTTGAACCAGAGGGGATAGTTTCACTTATCTTCACTCATCCATCACTGAATTGTTCCCACTCACTATGTTCCCACCTTCAAGGACTCCTCATCTCATGTTCTCAATATTTATTGTTCTTTTATTTTTTTTTGTATTTGCAGTTTGTTGTCTTTTGTCGGGTGTGATCTTTCATTAATTCTATTGTGTTTCTTCGATTTCCTTTGTATGCCCACAAGAGAATGAATCTCAAGGTTGTATATGGTGACATTTAAGTACTTTGATAATAAATCTGCTTTGAAATTTGAACTTTTCTCTTTGAATTATGGTCACAACAAATGAAATGATCACCATATGATTTGTTTTTAGTTTTTATTAGATCTTGAACTACATGTGTGATTTTCCATTTGTTTTTGAGCATCTCAATTTCACTCATTTGAGAACATGAGATCTTTTTGAAATATAGTTCAATGTAATTATTAATAAACCAGAAAAAGAATGAAATACTTCCCATCTAGAGCAATATATAAGGATTAAGAATAGCATTGTATTTGTTATTCATTTAAAATCTGAACATTTATCAGCCTATGTATGAGGGATAATTTAGTACTGAGTGTTGGCAGGGACGAAAGCTGATGTCCTGCTATAAGCAGAGCTATGGTAAACTGAGTTTTCTCCATTATGTAAAATCTTCTTGTTGTAATCCCTTCTTCTACCTGGCCCTTGCTGTTAATACAGGCCACCTACTGTGGGGATTTAACTGGACCTGATGCACCCCACGTAGTCAGCAGAGACTGATAATCCCAGCAGTGGGCCTTATTTAACCAAATCAGGGTTTGTTGATCCTATCCCAGCTGGTGTAAATTGAGCCCTTGGTGAGTTGTTGACAGCCCAGAGGCTGACAGGCTCCAGAGGCGGAATACCCAGCAGGATTAACATTAGTTGACTTCACTAATTAACACTGGTGGGGATGATCCCACTGAGGAGGCATAATGACTGACAAATCATGACACCATAGCATTTCTCTGGCCTTCATTTTGACAGGAAAAATAAGGAAATGTGTATTTCATAAAATATCAAACTCTTCAAAAATAATCTTGGTTCTTACAGTTTTTTTATATATGCATTAGATTATTACTGGAAAATCAAAGGAAAAAAAGTAGTAATCAAGAAACCACACAGGTGTTGAAACCCTTTGCTTTAGAATGTGAATTGAGGCATTCATCTTTGTCTCTCTGTATGGGTGCCAATTATTGATTTACTAATGTCTTCACATTCAATTGAAAATGCTTCAATGATCCAATAATCAGTGCTCTTAGCCAAAGATGATTTTGTTCCCTACAAAAGCAAAAACACTGAGCTATCTTTAAGGTTTAGTTTCAAACCCATTTCATACCACCGTGTAAAATTATAGAGGAAGTCTGTAAGGACATGGGTTCTTCTCCAGGAATAGAAATAGTACAGGTTATGCAACAGCCAGCCTGAAATGTTCAATAAAGTTATAGAGGTACAATAAAGAAAAGAGGTTTAAGTTAGTGAAGCATAAAGACTAGATGTGACATTCAAGAACTTATCTTATACCTTAGCAAATCAACACAGAGTGGTAGAAGTGAGATTCCTGGAATTATCTGGGAAATAATTAGATTCCACAATGGGGGAAGGTGGGTGGTGGGTAGGGCTGTAGGTGCTTCAGTCACGATGGCTTTAGAGAGGTTGATTAGCCTTTCTTATCTGTAATTATCTTGTGAAGTTGTACCATTCGTGGTGCTTTTGGGTAAATGCACCTTATCCAATTCTTAGCATTCCTCCAATCTGTGAATGCTTGTAATCCAAGGCAGTAAACTATCTTGTCCTTTATAAAGTGTTTTTCCAACATTTAGACATTTTGTTACAATTTTTAACCTCCTGTTCTGTGTTGAAACTACACATGTTATAGTGTAATGTCTTTATCAGCATTATCAAAGACCCCCGCCATTCAGGCCGTGTTCTCTTCTTGCTTCTGCCATCAGGAAACAGCAACAGGTCTCACCCCACTAGGTTCAAGAACGGTTATTACTCAGGCTCTTGAACCAGAGAAGACAACCTCACGTACCTCAACACTGAACTGATTCCACAACTTATGGACTCACTTTCAAGGATTCTACAATTCATCTTTACAACTATTTATTATTTATTATCATTGTTTCTTCTTTTTTGTACACAGTCTGAAGATATGAAATTTTGAAGGACAATGTGGCACTGTAACTGTAGTTATAGAGTCAAGCCTCAGCCTCACTGGCTTTAAATGAGACAGTAAACTAGAACCCTCCGTATAGAGCATTAGGATTTTATATTTCCTCAGTTTCATGTACTCGTTAAGTCATGTTTATTGTCATTTAACTATATACATGTATACCTTCTATGCATACACACTTAACACATAATAACTTATGAAAGTAAGAATGAAATCTACAGATGAATTACACGTAAGTAAGCAACCAAAAGTACATAAATTAAATATTGTAAGGTGCAGTACAGGTTAATCAGTGACATTTTGAACGTGATGAGACAGGAAGTTCAGAAGCCTAGTGACCTGAGGGAAGAAACTGTTTCCTATCCTGACCATTCATGTTTTTATGCATCATGGTCTCCTGCCTAATGGCAAAAAGTCAAAGAGGATGCTGAGGTCCTTAATAATACTAAAGGCCCTGCATATGGAGCACTCCTGCTGAATTTCCCCAATGGATGGTAAGGGAGACCCCTATGATCCTATCAGTCCTTTGAGGGAACTTTCAGACTGATGCTCGGCTGCTGCCATACCAGATGAAGATGCACCTTGCCAGGACACTCTCAGTGGTGCTCCTGTAACATGCAGTTAAGATGGGGTGACTCTAAGGACTCTACAGCCTGTGTTCTCAATATTTATTGCTAATTTATTTATTTAGTTGCTTGTTTGTTTGTTTTTATTTCTTTTCTTTTTGTATTTGCTCAGTTTGCTGACTTGCACATTGGACGTTTGTCCTTCTGGCCTGTATGGTTTTTCATTGATTCTATTGTGTTTCTTTGAATTTACTGTGAATGCCTGCAAGAAAATAAATCTCAGGGAAGTAGTATATGGTGACCTATAGGTACTTCGATATTAAATTTACTTCGAATTTTGGATGGACATAAACAATCCTTTTGTATTTTTTGATAGAACTTTCCTCAGTAACTTTCCTCAGCTTCTGCACCAGTATCAACTTCTGAAAGTGTGAGGTTGATCCTTGCTGTGAATTATGTACAAGTTATGGAGGTCATCAGGTTGGTACAGTATTGTCAAATAGTTTGATATTTGGTTAAGGTTCATTTATTTCAAATTTTGCTATCCAGATAGAATCGTCAGAAGGCCCTGTCCTGAAATACCGAAGCCATTATCAATATAATTCTGAAGTACTCTACTGATTTCCTTCAGTATAATAGCTCAATCCTACCCAACACCCTTTCTGCCCCCAACTTGTCAGCTATGATAATGTCACTCAGCTGCTAACTACAGCCTGCAAACATGTTTCACTGCATTGAATCACAAAGCAGAATGCAATCCTCACTTCATCCTGCTACTGGCCCTTTGAAAGAATTGTCAAATCAGTTGCACTCCAGTGCTCATTGCCCATGAGTGTGGAAGGTTTTTACTTTTCACTAAGTGTTTGAAGATTGGTTTCAGGGAAATTACGTGAACTTCTTTCCAGCAGTAGGTGGAAAAGCAGGCAGGAGGGTTGCCTTTGTGACTGGAGGCATGTGACCTGGAATCTTCCACAGGAGCTGGTACATGGACCCTTGCTGTTTGTTACTTACATGAATGATCTAGATGTGAATTCAGGCGACATGATTGGTAAGTACATGGATGACAAGATTGAGAATGCTGTGTATTGTACAGGATATGCTTAATAACTGATAGGATACTAAGAAATTCTGAGGAACAGAGGGACCTTGATTATACATCCAAATATCCCTAGAGGCTGCAACATAGGTAGGTTAAGAATTCAAGTGAGATAATTGCCTTCATGAATCAGGGTATAGAATAAGAACAAAATGATTACGCTACAATATCTAAAACATTATTAAGGTTACAGCTGGAGTACCGTGCACTATTCTGGTCACCATGTTGCAAAAAGGATGCAAGACCAGCTTTGTCCCTGACAAGTTAAAAAAAAGAACATGATTTTCATAATTCCAGCTCTACAGAATACTTCCCTTCTGGGTAAAGTGAGTTGTGAATATATTCTGATTTTGACTGGAACAATGATGCTATAAATCTAATATTAATATCGTGATTATAGTAGAATACGAGAATATAGAGAAATAGAGAAACATCATGACTGTGACAAATGCTGCAGGGGTGCAGCACTGTAATGCTTGGCTGGAATGGAATGGCATATATGGGTGTTATGCTGGAACTGTCATCAGTGGGACTAAACACAAATGACACCCTTTCCGCTGACAGTGCTCTGTGTGGCTTGACTTTAAAAATTCAGTGAATTTCGTAAATAAAACAGTTTATTTAATTTTCTAATTTAATGCCCACAATTCATTCTACTGGAGTGTTTTTACAGTTGTTGGTTTACTTCCTTGGCTAATTAACTCACAATGCTTCGACTAAACTTGCTGAATGACTTGAATGTTGATGCTGCAGCTGGCGTATGGCTGGACAGATATTTTTGGTCCTGCAATAATCACAGTTGAAGGATTAAGCCTTTCTGCCAGCTTCCGTAGACTATATTAGACAAACGGCCACAGCGCTATTGCACTGTAACTTCATAATCAAAACACAAAATAAAAATCTCTCCCGCTTTTCATCACTAAGTTACAATTGAATCACTGCATCTCCAATTAAACGAGTAAGATTAATTCTTTTAATAAAATAAGGACTCTGTATTTTATTCTTTTCATTACATTCTGTGACCAAAACAGGTAGGCACGACTTCAAAGAATGTGTGAAGATCGTGTAGGTTGATTCAATTTTCTTTATTCTCAATATTCATATAGGAAAACACGTAGATGTAGAATTGAAGTCCGGCTTTTGATAACTTTCAGTGTTGTTAAAGTATGTTGCCCTTCTTTTTTCAAACATCATTATTTCCCAGTACCAAAACAGGCATCACAGTGAAACTTCCTTTCTCTCTGTTTGGTGTGCTCCACATATTGTATTTAATTGACAAAAGTCCTTCCAATTCAATTGGTCAAAACAAGAAAAAAAATTGAACTAACCTGTTAACTAATTTTATACTATCGCTCACTGCCAAAATAATCACCAAGACAGATAGTTATTTCTTTTTCTCCAGTCCTACTGAAGGGTTTCAGCCCCAAATGTCGACTGGACTCTTTTCCATAGATGCTGCCTGGCCTGCTGAGTTCCTCCAGCATTTTGTATGCGTTGCTTGGATTTCCAGCATCTGCAGATTTTCTCTTGTTGGCTATTTCTTTCCTTACTTTGTGTTCCTTGACCTGGACAAACAATACGAGGGAAAAACTTCACAGTATGGGTTTGATTTGAGGAGAATCATCTATTATGCTTTCTTAAAAAAATACTCAACTGAAATGCAGATCTATTATTTGTAATAATTAACTTACCCTCATGCAGACAAATTTATAGTCCTGTTAAATCAAAAGAAAGATTCCAAAACTGTGAAAAATTTACTAAAAATTAAAAACCAGAATTGTGAAGCTGAAAAAAGTATTCATCATCTTTGTAATTACAATACTAACTTTCCTCAGATGCAGTACTATATATTGCCTTACCAACTTAGCAAATTTGTTGATGTAGAAAACTGAAGTATCACCTGAGTAAATACCCTCTCTCTCTGTTAGGTCCAACAGTCTGGTAGATTTTCAACCGACCAACTTAAAATCAAGGAGCGTTCAAGACAAGTCAGGGAAATACCAATAGGCACAATCGGGGGGAAAATCCAAGACCATCTCAAAACCACTTTATATACCTTTAATCTCAGTGTGGAAGTGAGATCGTGAGGAAGTGAAAACAATATGAAACCACAGCCACACTGCCTAGGTCAGGCCTAGACTAACTGAGTTGCCAAAGAAGAATGGCACTTGTAAGAGAGGCTACTGTGATGCCAACAGTCACTCTGAGTGGGCTGCAGAAGCCAGTGGCTGCTTGGCTCATGGCTCCACAATCTCCAAGGCCTTGCACGAAAAGGATATTTATGGAACATCCCATATTTATGGGATTTTTATTAACGACCTGGATGTGGGGTTAGAAGGGTGGGTTGGCAAGTTTGCAGACGTCACAAAGGTTGGTGGTGTTGTAGATAGTGTAGAGAATTGTCGAAGATTACAGAGAGACATTGATAGGATGCAGAAGTGGGCTGAGAAGTGGCAGATGGAGTTCAACCCGGAGAAGTGTGAGGTGGTACACTTTGGAAGAACAAACTCCAAGGCAGAGTACAAAGTAAATGGCAGGATACTTGGTAGTGTGGAGGAGCAGAGGGATCTTGGGGTACATGTCCACAGATCCCTGAAAGTTGCCTCACAGGTAGATAGGGTAGTTAAGAAAGCTTATGGGGTTTTAGCTTTCATAAGTCGAGGGATAGAGTTTAAGAGATGCGATGTAATGATGCAGCTCTATAAAACTCTAGTTAGGTCACACTTGGAGTATTGTGTCCAGTTCTGGTCACCTCAGTATAGGAAGGATGTGGAACCATTGGAAAGGGTACAGAGGAGATTTACCAGGATGCTGCCTGGTTTAGAGAGTATGTATTATGATCAGAGATTAAGGGAGCTAGGGCTATACTCTTTGGAGAGAAAGAGGATGAGAGGAGACATGATAGAGGTGTACAAGATATTAAGAGGAATAGACAGAGTGGACTGCCAGCATCTCTTCCCAAGGGCACCACTACAAGAGGACATGGCTTTAAGGTAAGGGGAGGGAAGTTCAAGGGAGATATTAGAGGAAGGTTTTTCACTCAGAGAGTGGTTGTGCGTGGAATGCACTGCCTGAGTCCGTGGTGGAGGCAGATACACTAGTGAAGTTTAAGAGGCTACTAGACAGGTATATGGAGGAATTTAAGGTGGGGGGTTATATGGGAGGCAGGGTTTGAGGGTCCGTACAACATTGTGGGACAAAGGGCCTGTAATGTACTGGACTATTCTATGTTCTGTTCTATGAACCGTGGCAAGAAAGAAGCTCTGGCTGAAGAAAATGCATGTTCTTGCCTGTAAAGACTTTGCAAAGCGTCACTTTGAAGATACTGTAAAGATGTGGAAGGAAATCTAGTGGTCAAATGAGACTAAAGTGGAGCAATTTGGCCTCAACACAAAGCGGTACATGTGGTGCAAGTCTAATACAGCCAGGTAACACCATCCTTACTGCTGTTGTTTCATATGGCAGGTGTTTCTCTCTTCACACTTCTAATTGGTTTTTGTCAAGTCACTACTCCAGCTAGTGGCCGTGTTGGTGGACTGAGGTAAAGCTGTCTCAGATCATGGTGAGAGGGCATGTTTGGACTAGGTGGAGGATGTCCTGGGTTGGGGCACCACAGGGACAAGCTGGGGTTTGTCGGGACTCCCATCAGTGTAGTGTTTGTGCTGTGTTGGCATGTCAACTTCTGAGTCTATTTGTGGCTGTCCAGGTTTTTCGGGTAGCTATTGTAAAGACCGGGAGGAGTGAGGTGGGGGTCAGATCAGATCTCCACCGCGGGGCATGTGAGCATGCCAGTGTTGGTGCCAGTCAGTGTTTTCATCTTGGAGATGAGCTTTTCCAAGTTGTAGAAAGGTTATCAGGATTTAAGTTGGAAAGTTGTAGGAGCATTTTCGATGAGTTTATGGACTGGAATGTTGTTGGGCATATTTTGGATACACTTGTAGAATTTTGCTGAAGCTGTTCTTCTGTGGATCTCCGGGGGTGCTATTCCACTCATTGTTGGGAGCCATTGGACAGGTGTGGATTTTAGAGCTCCTGAGATTATTGTCACAGAAGATAGAGATATGTATTGATCATGTTTGTCTGAGCATTTCTCTCTCCCAGGTGGGGTGCGCAATATTCAAAGACTGAGAAACCTATGTTCATAGGACTGACTGGTTAGCACCCCATTTGGTTCCTGCTATCTTCATGATCATGGCCAAGCTGGATACCATCCCTGCTGTAAGATATGGACACCAGCAGCAGGGACTGGAAATCTGGTCAGAATTGATGGGAAGATGAGCGCTCCTAAATACAATGGGACCTTGCATTAAAATCCACTGACCTCTGCCAAAAATCTTAAACTGGGGTGTGCCAAGCTTAATCTAATCAAACATCTCTGGCAAGACCTCAAGATTGAGCTCCACTCCTGTTCCTCAACTAAACTGACATAGCTTGAGCAATTTTGCAAGGAATGGGCAAACCTTGCTCCATCACATTGTGCAAAGCTAATAGAAACACTCAAGAAGTCTACTGGCTGTAATAGTTGCGAGAGGTGGTTCAACTAAGTACTGAGCACAGTTTTTGATTTTTTAGTTCTTCATGGTTTACAAGTTTTTCTGTTTTTGTTTTGGTTCTACTGTGAACATGATATTTGCACATAAAAATTCTCAGTTAAATTGGTCAAAATCCTGTTTATAAAATTCATCTATGTGAACAAAGGGTTGGGGGCTGAATGCTCTATAAGATACTGCATTTTTATGGCCAACACATACCATTCTGATTGAACTTAATCCATTAGGCATTTAAATTACCAATTAACATAATTTCATACAGATTTCACTGGCTTTTGTTAAGAAATAGGCACTTATCCTTTATCTAATGAGTTAAATGTTGTTTGTTTCAAATGTAACAATACTGGAAATACTTGGAAGATGTGTAGCTCAGGTGGTTGATGGTTGGGTTGAGCTGTTCTCTGATCTTGGCAATCCATTTGCAAACATTCCATCACCATATGAGAAGACATCATCAGTGCACTAAGTATTTGTGGTGTGGCATAACCATAAGAATAATGAAATGGATAAAAGAATTTTCAAGATGTCATCAAACATTACAAATCCTGTGGGGAAAAAAACTGTGAATATTATGATATTTTAATTAAAGGAATGACTGCTCAATAAAGGCTTGGGAAACTTAATGCTCTACCTTCCTTTTAGTCGTCATTTTCTGGTCATACTTGTAGTTGAATTATAACATATAAGGGACAACTTTCTTACCTGTAGGACATTTTATGCTGTTGGAAATCTTTCCTCAATCCCCACTTTTCAGTTACTTCCTGTTTAGCCATCCTCACTAAAGATAGCCGCTTGAATTTTCCAGATTGGCAAAGAGCTTTCAAAGTTCTTGGCACAGCAGTTACCCAAGGAACACCATACATAATATGAGGACCTAACAATGAAGTGCTTATATTTCCTAATTATTAGATATCATAGATTTTAGATATTGCTGCACCTGGTAGGCACTAATGAACATCCAAGGAGAAAATTTAGCATTTCATGATTCTAGGTGCTGAATTAATCAGATTTCTCTTGTTCAGTACTTTACAAAGCAATTTACAATAATGGATAGAGAGTGGACATACAAATGAAAGAAGGGAACAGAAAAATGGAAAGGGTAATGTAGAGATATTGCTGAAATATGAAGTTCAGAGGATGGTTATTGAGGGTGGGAGCTTAAAAGGAAACTGTTGAAGTTGAAAGGGCAGCTCCTGATATTAGTATTAAAGTTAGGGGTTAACATAAATTAAAGATTAAAGAATTGTTACAGGTACATCAAAACTTTGAAACATATAGCAAAATGCGTCGTTTGTGTCAACAACCTATGCAGGTCGAGGATGTGCTGAGTGCAGCCTCCAGTCTCGGCTTGCACAGCATGCCCACAACTTGCTAACCCATATGGCTTTTGGAATGTGTGAGAAAAATGGAGCACCCAGAAAAAATGGGGAGAACGTACAAACTCCTTACAGATAATGGCAGGAATTGAACCCTAACCACTGCCACTGTAAAATGTTTTACTAGGTTTAAGGTTAGCGTGGAAGAGATCATTGCTGTTAGTACAGAAATTATTGTTGAGTATATGGGTGTTATTTTGTCAAAGAAATAACTGGAAATCAAGATGCTGGAGAAACAATCAAAAGTTTATTTGAAGGTTTTTTTCTATATAGGGGAAACAGTGGAAGGCAATTTTTAAAAAGGCGTTGTCAGAGAAATGGATTTTAGTGTGGCTGAAAATGTAGACCCCAGAAATGAGAATGAAAAATAAACTGTGGAGCATGGGAGGCAAAAAAGAACAATAATGGAGAAGTATTGTATGGATTACACAGGCCGAGGCATAAAAGTAAAGATAGACAGTCTGTCAGAGATGAAATTAAACAGTGCCATCAAAGACTCAGAAATAGGGAAAAAGTGGAGCACACCATCAAATCACCACATTCTTGTGGTAAGTCTTAATTATAATCAAAGATTATTTACATAACGAAGTCTCGGACCTATTTTAAATAAACATTACTGTTTTCCTTTCTGTTTGCAATCACAAGAAGCTATCCAGTTTGATTCTAATGTGTGCCTTTAAAGCAAATGTTGTGAAAGAATGTTGCTGCTTTAGCAAAACATGAACTTCTAGTCCTGAAAGGAAATTGCTGACTTTTTTCTTGAAGGAAGTAGAAATGCAAATATTCTAAAAATATTCACACCTCTTTTGAAGATGCAGACAATGGATATAACACATATGCTAGACAAAGAGCTTCCTGAACTAGACCCAGCATCACAAAACCGTATTTCGAGCATAACATACGAAAGCTCAGAATAAAAAGAAACTTTTTGTCATTTTATTTAATTTGCTACTACCAGTTCACAACATATACCATGGATAAGAAAGAAAACAGGAATGAATTGTCAGAGTGAAAAATTAATTCAAGTTGTCTGGAAGAAAATAGTGATTGCTAGCAGCATATTTTTAAAAAGGCAAAGTAATATATAATTAATTAGAACTATATCTATACAATAAAGACAAGTTCATTTTTATACAGGTTGCTTACTGAAACAATTATTAAATTTGTTAATCTGACTCAAAATTGTATTATATATTTATTTTTTATGAAACACCTGACAAAAAACTTACGTTTCAAACAAGTTAAGGATTTTGTTTGAATATTATATACTCGATACAGAGCAAACAAATGCTTATAACCTGTCTTCAAATTGAAGATGCTCCACTCCTGATGCACAGCCTCACTGACTGTGAGAGTCCAATGAGGAAGCCTAAATGATTAGTGGAACCCATAGGGTAAATAATTGAACAAAGCTCATTATCCCACCAACATATCCATAAAGCAATTGCCCTAACACCTTCCATATTAGCTGATATTGCCTTAGTTCTAAGGTCCAAACATTTGCTGGTGTTTGATGTCCCATAGAACTGGGGATTTATTGTTCTTCAAATCAACTGCCAAAACAAAATGGAAAGCTATAGAAATGAACATTTTTCAGTTTTTATTTGCTATGAAACCCTATTGAACATGCACCAATATGGAAAGAAAGAAAGAAATTACCTGTTGCAAGAAGTAAGGTATTGAGTCTACATTATAGATTTTTGGGCTAGTTCTCAACCATAAATCATGTTTATCATTGTACCATAATATGAAAAAGAATGGTTTCCTGATCTTTCTTTTCATCACATGAAGCAGGACAACAATTAGCTTCTCAACATAACTTTTGTAGATCCTTGAAATGAGTGATACAAATACTAAACAGTTCAACATCACAAAGTTAGCCATTTTGTTTCCTGAAACACTCCAATAATTTCATAGGATTCAAGCACCTTCAATTTATTACTAAATAATTAATATCTAAGATCTTAATTATTTATTTTATTTTACAGATTCAGCAGAGTAACAGACCCTTCTAGCCAAATATGCTTGTAATGATCAATTAACCTACTAACCCTACATCTTTGGAATGTGGGAGGAAACCAGTGCCAAGGGGAAAAAATGCAAACTTTTTACAGACTTCAGCGGAACTGAACCCAGGTTGTTGGCACTGTAATAACATTACACTAACTGCTACACTACCGTACTGCCCAATTCTTAATTAGATTAATAATGGGAGGGGTATGGAGGGTGATAGCCTGAGTGCAAATTGATGGGAATGGGCAGTTTAAATGGTTTAGCACAGATTAGATGGGCCAAAGAGTTTGCTTCTGTGCTGTAGTTATCTATGACTTGATTGATAATTACCCTTTGAACACTTAAAACTTTGTAAATCTCATCATTTTCAGATGCAGAATTCAAACTTGTAACACTTTCCAATGAATCAATATCACTCCATGGTCAAAGACCACCCTCTCACTATGAGCTACAAGATGATTTTGATGGTGTAAGTTTCAATTTAGACATTACGCATATAGACATAGAACAGTACAACATTTTGCCCCACAATGTTGTTGCCAATAATGACACAAAATTAATCCCTCTGTCTGCACATGATCTATATCCATCCATCCCTGCATATTTATGTGCCCAGTTAGAAATCTCTTGGAAAACACTCTCATATCTGCTTCCACTACCAACCCTAGCAGCATGCTCCAGTCACCTATCACTCTGTGTAAAATAGCTACCTCACTAATCTCCTTTAAACTCTACCCCTCTCAGTTTAAGCTGTGTTGTCTAACCTGGGGAAAAGATTCTTGCTGTCTACCCAATCTTCTTCTCTCATAATTTGACATAAATTTTAAATTAGGTGATATGGAGAGGATTTTTAAAGTTACCTAATTGGGGTGTTAAGACAATTAATTAACTTCCATTTAAAACATTCAATATATACTGAATGTCTTTGATTTCATGCTTAGTCTCTGATCTCCAGCTCCATGTTCCATGAATCTTAAATTTGAAATAGCTCCTTGCCCTCCTTCAGTATGCCAGTTTGGAAGAGCAAATTATACTTTAGGATTTACCCTTTTACCCGATCTTGCCATCCTGTCTGGCAAGGTTGTGTTAAGGTAGGAGGTTGCAAGGCAGTTGAAGTCAAAGCTAATAGCTTTAATCTATCAAATGCTTAGCTTGATTTATCGTTTTAACTAATTTAATGTAAGTCGAATAGTTTAAATGATAACAACAATTAATGGTGCTAGCTTTTGGAAACAGGTCAGGAGACATGGCTGCTGAGGGGATTGCAGGTAAAACTGAAAAGCAGGGCCCTAAGGCCCACCCCACTTTCCCGATCATCATCCTGGCTGATGTATGGTCCCCGGAAAATAAAACTAAAGCTATCAGAGTGACATTACCGTACAGAGGGACATTAAGGACTATTCTGTACTCTGCTCATTCCCAATCTTCTCAACATGGCACTCCAGCCCATTGGCTTCACCATTCACTGCAGGGACTGGACAACAGCATCAGGTAAAGGCAGAAGAGACATGGTCTGCTTCATGATTAGCTGTTGTGGTGCACAGTTATGACAGTTCTGACTTAGTCCTGCTCCCCCAGTCTGAAAAATCTGGCAGTCAAGAGTCACCTGCTCTACCTGCTCATATGGGGAGAAGGCAGGGAATGACTGGAAGAATTGGTTCAGCCCATGATTGAATGGCGGAGCAGACTCGAAGGGCCGAATAGCCTACTTCTGCTCCTACACCTTATGGTTTTATGGAGAACTCTGCCATCGTCTGGATGGCAGTGTATATTCCACCCTGTCGAACATCAAGCTGGCAATGGGGGAGCTGTGATCAATGGTCATGAGAGAGTACACCCTGGTTCCTTCCGGTTCATCGTGGAAGAAATTAACCAGGCCAGCTTGAAGAAGCCTCTGCCAAATTACCACCACAATGAAACCTATAGACCAGAAGAGTCAACAGTCAATCATCATTACACCACCATCATGAACACTTCTTACTCCATCTCACAGCCACACTTTGGCATGACCAATCCCCTGGCTATATTTCTATTCCTGACGTACAGGCAGAGACTGAGGACCGCAGCACTAGTGGGGAGGATTGTGAAGGTATGGTCAAGGGAGGCGAGGAATGTTTACAGGCCAGCTTTGAATCGGTGAACTGGATCATTTTCAGGGATTCGCATTTAGATCTGAATGAGTATGTCATAGCTTTCATCAGCTTATTTAAAACCAACATGAATGAGTGAGTGCCTTCGAGAATATTCCAGGTTTTCCTCAAATTAGAAACCCCAGATGAACCCAGAGATTCGTGTCTGTGGCATTCAGGACTGGTAGTCCAGAATTATGCAGAATGTCCAGATATAACCCATGAAGGGTCATTGTAAATGCAGAAATGTTTCAAAGGTACATTTAATGTCAGAGAAATGTATACAATATACATCCTGAAATGCTGTTTCTTCACAACCATCCATGAAAACAGAGGAATACCCCCAAAGAATGAATGACAGTTAAATGTCAGAACCCAAAGCCTCCCCCCAGCTCCCCCCTCCCATGCATAAGCAACAGCAAAGCAACAATCCCTCCTCCCCCACCAGCAAAAAAAAGCATCAGCACCCACCGCCGAGCACTCAAGCATGCAGCAAAGACACAGACTCGCAGCACCCCAAAGATGGCTCGTTTACCCAATATTCGACATACCACAGGCTCTCTCTCTCCCTAATGAGAGAAAGACAAGTGTCTCCATTTAACAGCAGGAGGGGAGACATAATAAACAACTTGCTGATTTATGATGTTATAAGTCCTTTGCGTCGCTTTTTCTGAGCTAAAGAGCTCGGGTCTCTGGGCACACGGCCAGCTCACTGCTTTTGATCCTCCGTCTCCCACGACACGCCAGATTCCTGCAGACACCGACCTTCAGTCCGCCCGTCTCCAGAGTCACGAAACATCAGACCCCCGAAGGCGAGCGAAGCACTCGGGCCACTTCCTTGGCATATCAAATAACGGCCAGTCGTGAAACCCCGAGAGTGGGTCCCATTCCCACAAAGAACCGAAGTCAGCGTGTAACTCCAGGTCACGGTTTCAAAGGAACCCTGAAAGGGGAAAATAAATATATTAAAGTTAGAAATAGAGCTCTTTCTGAAGGTGTAAGCAAGGGAGTTGCCGTAGGTGCCGTTGTCTCCTCCTAAGCAATACCTCATGAAATTAGAGACACAATTGGATGCACAACAACAGTGGTAGGGTTTGCATGTAATTACTTCCTATCAGGCAAACCCTACCAGCTGAAATGGCAATATGCTTCACTTCACAGTGAGCTCAAAGCAGTGAGCTTTAACAAGGAGGATAACACTGCACCTGTGTGAATCTCCATGACATTCAGCAGCCCTCTGATCTCTGTCTCAGAGGACGACGTAACAACATCCTTCAAGAGGCTGAATCCTTGCAAGGTATCAGGCCTCAGTGGTGTACCTGACTGGGAACAGAACCTGCTGGCTGGAGTGTTCAAGGACATCGTTTGCTTCTGGAGGTCCCTACCTGCATCAAAAGGGTAACAATTATATTGGTGTCAAAGAAGTACAGGTTAACCTGTTTAATAAATATTGCCTGATAATACTCACACCTACTGTAATCAAGTACCTCAGGAGACTGTCTAGGATTGACTGCTGTCTGAACAAAGATCTGGACCCAATACAAGTCATCCAGCACTGCAACACCTCTACAACAGATACAATTTCACTGACTCGCCACACTGCTTTGCAGCATCTAGACAACTGCAAAGCATATGTAAGGCTGCTGTTTATTAATTAAAGCTTCACATCCAATACCCTAATCCCCTCGGTATTAATGACCAAAACCTGGGGCTCTGTACCTCCCTCTGCAACTGAATCCTCAGCTACCTTATCGGGAGACCACATGCAATACAGATTGGTGATAACATCTTCTCCTCGCCAGCAAACAACAGGGTTGTATGCTTCACCCATTGCTAAGCCACTGTGCGTCTAAGCACAGCTCAAATGCCATCAGATTCAGATGGCATCCCTGTTGTAAGTAGAATCTCATGTGGCAATGAAGAGGCGCACAGGAGTGAGACAGATGA
Source organism: Hypanus sabinus (assembly GCF_030144855.1). Classification (NCBI taxonomy): domain Eukaryota; kingdom Metazoa; phylum Chordata; class Chondrichthyes; order Myliobatiformes; family Dasyatidae; genus Hypanus; species Hypanus sabinus. The sequence goes on from NC_082706.1 coordinate 170,043,894, forward strand.
GCTGGTCGAGTGGTGTCACAACATCAACCTTGCACTCAGCATCAGTGTGACCAAGGAACTGATAGTGGACTTCAAGAAGGGGAAGTTGGTAGAAGACACAACAGTCCTCATTGAGGGGTGAGCAGCTTAATGTTCTTGGGTTTCATCATCTCAGAGGGTATGACCTGAGCCCAATGCATTGATGCAATCAAGCAGAAGACACACAGGCAGCTCTAGTTCATTAGGAATGTAGAATGCAAAACAAGCTGACTGATTGCATCACAGCCAGGTGTGGAGTCTTTAATGCACAGGATGACTAGTGGTTGCAGAGGGTTGTAGACTCAGTTAACCCCATCATAGGAAAAATCCTCCCCACCATTGAGGACATCTTTGAGCAGCCATGCCTCAGGAAAGCAGCATCCATTGTTAAGGATCGTCACCAATAGGACATGCCCTCTTCTGATTACTACAACCAAGGAGCAGGAACCTGAAGACAAGCTCAATATTTAGAAAAGTTTTCTTTCTTTCCACCATCAGATTTCTGAATAGTCCATCATTATTTGCACAATTTATTTATTTTGTATTTTATAGCAATTTTATGCTTTTGCACTGTCCTATTGCCACAAAACAACAACATTTTGCATCATATACAACAGTGATTATAAACCTAATCCCGATAAAGAATATTAGAAAGATTAGTGCGTAGATTCCACAGCACAATTAAACTGAGATATTGTCAAAATCAGGGTTGGGCTTCCACCAGCTTTTAGAACAACTCCAATAAAGCAAAACGGAATTCTCACTTTTTGAATTAACAGCAGTCCCTGAGGATTTTAAGATGTTTTTATTAGATGGTGAGATATCCAATGTCTAATTGAGAATACTTTTATGTATTTAGGTGTGTAATATAGTTTAATCTGTTTGATTCTAAATTATTTTCATCTGCAGCACAAATGATACTCCTTTAATGGAGAGGAATACTGGATTAGTCATGATAAAAAGGCAGAGCAGACTTGATGGGCCAAGTGGCATAAATCTGCTCCTATACCTTATGATCTTATGGGCTTTATGTAGAGCTAAACCTCACTAGTGTACCAGCTGCCTGAATTGATGCATATCTTGCAATGCCTCACCTTTAAAGATTGCTAATCTTAAAATGAGATTCATGTTTTAAGACGAGAAGTTTCTTTCCCTTAAAATGATTAATCCCTTGTCACATTTTTCAGGCAACATGTAATAAAAGTAGAAAGTGCTGAAAGTATTAAACAGATCAAGCAGCGGCTGCAGAGAAAGAAACAAAAATGATCTAAGGTGAAGGAAGTATGCAGAACTGTCTCTGTGTCTTTGAATTCTTCAAACCGTGTGATAGATGGCATTGTCGAGAATTCACTCTGCAAATGACCTAAGATACTTTGAGACATAGGCGCATAAGCCAACAGAGATTTCACCCTGGGAGTGTTTATTTTCATTCAGCATTGTGATGGCCACATACCAATTGCAAAGTTGTTAAACTCAGTCAGGCACTTTAATGGCAAGACCTCGAGAATATTGATGTACAAAGACCTTAGAATCCATCCAGTGCTCTATAGAAGTGGCAACATAAGTAATTAAGACATATGTCCTGCTTGCCTACATTGGTCAGAGCATTAAGTTTGAGTCAGGCAGTAGGGCGATCACTCAAGTTGAGTATGATGTTCTCCTAAGGAGTTGTCTATTGATAGGTCCTCAGGTAGGTGTAGACTCTGACCAGAGATCCACATATTCTGATACAGTGTTGGCAAGAGTAAGTGGTGGCTGTGGTTAGTGGTTGGGTCTTTTGATTGTTGGTCTCTCCTTTTGCAGCTGCCACTTTTTCTCTGTGTCAGAGAGGACATCATTCTCATGTAGCACAGCTCCTGCTTAAACTTATTTCCTGCAGGCGTATATATTGAGTACAGTGTCTTCCCCGGTTTCAGACGTAATGTTGATTGTCTTCATGCAGATTTTTAAGTTATCTTTGAAACATTTCCTTTGCCAGCCAGGGGCTCACTGACCTTCTTTCAAATGGGAGAAAAGGATGGATCTATTTGGGGAGGCATGAGTTAGGAGTTGGTGTTGCTTTATCACAGTGGAGATGCTGTTATTTTGGCCTCCTCCAGCATGTGGTGTTAGTGTGTCTGTCCTTCCAGCTGATTCTTAAAGTCATTTGTCAGGATCTTTGTTGGTACTGTTTCAGGGCTTTCAAGTGTCTATTGTTGGTGGACAGTAATAGCAATGTTACAACTGTATAAAATGTTGGTTAGGCCATGTTTGGTGTATTCTGCACAGTTCTGGCCATCCCTTTACAAGAAAGATGTGGAGGCTTTGGAGATGGTTCAGAAGAGTTTCACCTGTATGCTGTATATATAAGACCATAAAACATAGGAACAGCATTAGGCAATTTGGCCCATCTAATCTTCTCTGCCATATCATCATGGCTAATCCAATTTTCCTTTCAGTCCCAATCTCCTGCCTTCTCCCCATGTCCTGACCAATGAAGAATTTATCAAACTCTAGGAGAGTATTAAGAGCTGGACAAACTTGGAAATTTCCCCTAGGGTTTTGGGAGCTGAGTGGAGACCTGAAAGAGCTTTATAAAATAACGTGAGGCATAGAGTCATTTTCCCCCATAATAGAAATGTCAAAATATGAAAATGTGCAAAATTGTCTTCATGCATTGTTTGCACTTTTTAATATGTGTGCTACGCACTGCAGTTACAACCAACCATGTCGGTACTGACTGAGGAACAGAATAGCAGGGCAGATGGGAAAACTACATGTTCTCAGGGAACAGAAGTGCCAGCCTAGACTGGGGGAACAGAGTGTCAGCCACACCAATTTGGTCTGCTTCCTAATTGATTTTGTACAGCACATTTTGTCTTGGCATAAAAGCAAAGTCAATATGATTTTAAAAAAAGCTTCCCCAATACAAGGCTACCTTCACTAAATAGATCTTTAAATGAGATAGGCTTATGCTCAAATAAGCAAACTGTGTAGTTATCTCAGCTCTGCTGGTGACAAGCAATTCATTTGTGTGTCTGTCTGACAATCATCAAAACACCAGCAAAGAACAGGAATACACAGTTTTGCCTATTAACACTTAGCACAAAGCGTGACAGTAGAATGCTGGAGACTCCATCAAAATGAAAAATATTATGGTTAGGGTGCTAATCGGCATGAGATTAAGTAACACGTCTTTGTCTGTGTGTCTTCATAATTAGTTTACTACTGTGGCTATTAAAGTAGCTGTGTTTTCTCTGTTTAATCCAAAGGTGACAAACTTTGTTTCAGTCAGACCAGTAGAGTGTAAAATTTACATGAGGCAGATTATTATACACTTTCCTTGTGGTGACCAGAAATAAAATTTGGTGTTTGCAAAAACGAATGGAAGAGTGTTATAAGAGTGAAAATAACTGCTCTGCACATAAAACTGTGAAAGAATACTGAAGGAAAACTACAATGAACAATGTGGCTTAAGGAGTTTATGTACCATGAAAAATTAAGTAGCAAGAATTTAACACATGGTTTCTGCAACTATAATTTCAATTGACAATTTTATTTTACTTTAATTATTTTCTATTTTGCTTGCAATTGCTGCATTTTACATATAGATTTAAAAAACTGAGCAAGCAAGATGATGACATATTCAAGATTCAAGATTATTGAAGTACACAAGTGTAAAGGAGAATGAAATAATTGTTCCGCTGGATCCAATGCAGCGTAAAATTAAACACAATAAGCTAAAAACACATAAATAAATAAAACACAATAAATATAAATACTTAAAATTGCTTATACACATAAAGTGATTATATGTCCATAAAGTGACACTAGGTACAGGAAACATAGAAACATAGAAAATAGGTGCAGGAGTAGGCCATTCGGCCCTTCGAGCTTGCACTGCCATCCAATATAATCATGGGTGATCATCCAACTCAGAACCCTGTACCTGCTTTCTCTCCATACCCCCGATCCCTTTAGCCACAAGGGCCATATCTAACTTCCTCTTAAATAAAGCCAATGAACCGGCCTCAACTGTTTCCTGTGGCAGAGAATTCCACAGATTCACCACTCTCTGTGTGAAGAAGTTTTTCCTCATCTTGGTCCTAAAAGGCTTCCCCTTTATCCTTAAACTGTGACCCCTTGTTCTGGACTTCCCCAACATCGGAAACAATCTTCTTGCATCTAGCCTATCCAATCCCTTTAAAATTTTATACGTTTCAATAAGATCCCCCCTCAATCTTCTAAATTCCAGTGAGTATAAGCCCAGTCGATCCAGTCTTTCTTCATATGAAAGTCCTGTCATCCCAGGAATCAATCTGGTGAACCTTCTCTGTACTCTCTCTATGGCAAGAATGTCTTTCCTCAGATTAGGGTACCAAAACGACACACAATATTCTAGGTGCGGTCTCACCAAGGCCTTGTACAACTGCAGTAGAACCTCCTTGCTCCTGTACTCAAATCCTTTTGCTATGAATGCCAACATACCATTTGCCTTTTTCACCACCTGCTGTACCTGCATGCCCACCTTCAATGACTGGTGTACAATGACACCCAGGTCTCGTTGCATCTCCCCTTTTCCTAATCGGCCACTGTTCAGATAATAATCTGTTTTCCTGTTCTTGCAACCAAAGTGGATAACCTCACATTTATCCACATTAAATTGCATCTGCCATGAATTTGCCCACTCACCTAACCTATCCAAGTCACCCTGCATCCTTTTAGCATCCTCCTCACAGCTAAAACCGCCGCCCAGCTTCGTGTCATCCGCAAACTTGGAGATGCTGCATTTAAATCATCTCGTCTAAATCATTAATATATATTGTAAACAACTGGGGTCCCAGCACTGAGCCTTGCGGTACCCCACTAGTCACTGCCTGCCATTCTGAAAAGGTCCTGTTTACTCCTACTCTTTGCTTCCTGTCTGCCAACCAATTCTCTATCCACATCAATACCATACCCCCAATACTATGTGCTTTAAGTTTGCACACTAATCTCCTGTGTGGGACCTTGTCAAAAGCCTTTTGAAAATCCAAATATACCACATCCCCTGGTTCTCCCCTATCTACTCTACTAGTTACATCTTCAAAAAATTCTATAAGATTCCCAGATTCCTTTCACAAATCCATGCTGACTTTGTCTGACGATTTCACCTCTTTCCAAATGTGCTGTTATCATATCTTTGATAACCGACTCTAGCATTTTCCCCACCCCTGATGTCAGACTAACCCATCTATAATTCCCTGGTTTCTCTCTCCCTCCTTTTTTAAGAAGTGGGGTTACATTAGCCACCCTCCAATCCTCAGGAACTAATCCAGAATCTAAGGAGTTTTGAAAAATTATCACTAATGCATCCACTATTTCTTGGGCTACTTCCTTAAGCACTCTGGGATGCAGACCATCTGGCCCTGGGGATTTATCTGCCCTTAATCTAACACCTAACACCACTTCCCCACTAACATGTATTTCCTTCAGTTCCTCCATCTCTCTAGACCATCGGTCCCTTACTATTTCCGGAAGATTATTTATGTCCTCCTTAGTGAAGACAGAACCAAAGTAGTTATTCAATTGGTCTGCCATTATGTTGAAAAGTGGCTCTTTTTGCTTTTTGCCCTGGGTTTGCCTGCCTGCCACTTTTACTTTTCATCTTAATACTTTTTGCTTCTACCCTCATTTTACACCCCTCTGTCTCTCTGCACTTGTTCCCATCCCCCTGTCACATTAGTTTAAAGCCTCCTGAACAGCAGTGGCAAACACTCCCCCTAAGACATTGGTTCTAGTCCAGCCCAGGTGCAGACCGTCTTGTTTATACCGGTCCCACCTCCCCCAGAACTGGTTCCAATGCCCCAGAAATTTGAATCCCTCCCCCTTGCGCTATTTTTTCAAGCCACGTATTCATCTGAAATATCCTCCTATTTCTACTCTAACTAGCACGTGGCACTGGTAGTAATCCAGAGATTATTACCTTCGTGGTCCTACTTTTTAGTTTATCTCCTAACTCCCTAAATTTACCTTGCAGGACCTCATCCCATTTTTTACCTATATCATTGGTACCTATGTGCACCACGACCACTGGCTGTTCACCCTCCCATTCCAGAATGTCCTGCAGCCGCTCAGAGACATCCTTGACCCTTGCACCAGGGAGGCAACATACCATCTTGGAGTCTCGTTTGCGGCCACAGAAACACCTATCTATTCCCCTTACAACTGAATCCCCTATCACTATAGCTGTCCCACTCCTTTTCCTTCCCTCCTGTGCCACAGAGCCACCCATGGTGCAATGAACTCAGCTGCTGCTGCCTTCCCCTGATGAGACAACTCGCCCAACAGTATCCAAAACAGTATATCTGTTTAGGAGGGAGATGACCTCAGGGGACTCCTGCACTACCTGCCTACTGCTACACTGTCTAGTGGTCACCCCTTCCCTTTCTGCCTGTGTAGCCTTTACCTGCAGTGTGGCCAACTCACTGAACATGCTATTCACGACTTTCTCAGCATCGCGGATGCTCCAGTATGAATCCAATTGCAGTTCCAGGCGCTCAATGCAGTCTGCCAGAAGCTGCAGTTGGACACACTTCCTGCACACATAGTGGTCAGGGACACTGCAAGTATCCCTGATTTCCCACATGCTGCAGGATGAACAAACCACGGGGCCAATCTCAGCTGCCATGACCTACCCAATACTTGCCTCAACTTTTGAAACTTTCTCCTTTGAAAGGAACTTACCTGGCCTTACCTCACTTGTCCTCAGCATCTTGGTGTTGAAGCCTCTTGAGTCAAAGCCTCAAATCTCCACTCCTTCACTGGCCCACTCACTCACAGGCTGCTCCACTTGAGGTAACCCTCTATTTATTTGTTTGAGCTTTTCAAATTGTTTGGTTACCTGACCTCGATTGCCCAATCAGCTGCTTTCTGCTGAGTCTGAGCTATTCAAATCTTGATTGTCTAATCAATGGCTTTCTGTGGAGCTATTCAAATCTTGATTGACTTGATTACCCAGTCCAACTGCCAAAACTGCCAGAATCTCTCGAGTCAAAGCCTCAACTCTCCACTCCTTCACTGGCCCACTCACTCACTGGCCGCTTTCCAGTAAGTGTCTATACATAAGGTGACTCTTACAGGAAGAAGGTGTGGAAAGGTGGGTAAATGGGAGAAGTGTTAATCAGCCTTGCTGCTTGGGAAAAATAATTGCTTTTGAGCCTGGTGGTCCTGGTATGGATGCTACATAGTCTCCTTCCCGATGAGATTGGGACAAGCAGCTCATGAGCACTGTAGATGGGATCCTTGATGATGTTACAAGCCCTTTACCAGCATCTTTCTGTGTATATGTCCTTGATGGTGAGTAGGTTGGTGCTGATGATGTAATGGACAATTTCGACTTCTCATTGTTGAGCCTTCCTGTCCAGCTCAGTGCAGTTTCCGTACCATGTAGCAAGGCAGCATGTTAGGATGCTTACATACTGTGCGTCTGTACAATGACATGAGTATAGATGTGCAAAGTCCAGCTCTCTACAGCTTCATAAGAAATTAAAAGGATTAGTGAGCTTTCCTGTCTGTGTTGAATGTGTTCTGGAACCATGAGAAGTTGTACAATATGCGCACTCCCACGAATTTGAAAGTGCTCACAATTTCTACTGCTGTGCCCCTGATAGAAAGAGCAGGGTGAGTGAATATGCAATTTAACTTCAATTCTAACATAAAAGGAACTTCAAAAAAATTATTGTTTGATGAATTGTGGAGCCAAAAGTGATACAGGAAAGGGAGAATATGAGGTCCTGGAGAAAAAAAAAATCAACATTTCTTCTGTTAGCATCTGTAATGTCACCCAGGGAGATTTCCGTCCCTGCTGAAGGGATTACAAAACCTGCCAGCATAGAATCACAGAGCAATACAGAATGGGTTCGCAGCCCACTATCCCAATCAATCCAGCTGACTACAGTGTATATCCAACTAGCCCCAACTTATTGCATTTGGCCCACATATCTCTAGCTGCCTCCACTCCATGTATCTATCAAAGTGCTTCTTAAAGAATTGTACCTGCCTCAACCACTTACTTCCTCTGGCAGTTCATTCCACATACCACCCTGTGCATGAAAAACTTAAATCCTTTTCAAATCTTTTCCCTCTCATCCGAAATCGATGCCCTTAGTATTGGACTCCCCTACCCTGGGAAAAGAGATGTTGTGATCCATCTCATCAATGCTTCCAATAATTTTAAAAGTTTCCCCTTATTCTCCTACATTACATGAAATAAATGTCTGGCCTGGCCAATCTCTTCCTATAATCTAGGCCCTGTACACTTGGCAATATCTTTGTAAATCTTTTCTGCACTCTTTCCAGTTTAACTACATAGTTCGTGTAACAGGGTGACAAAACTGTCCACAGTGCAGCTTCACCAATGACTTATACAATTACAAGCTCATGTACAAGCTTTATACACATGCTATGAACTGAAGGCCAGCTTGATAAATGTCTCTTTCTCCACCTTGTCTGCCTGTGATGCCACATTCACTGATGCTACAACTTACATTGTTTTGACATCCCAAAATGCATCATTGCACACTTATCTGCATTGAAATGCATTTGCACTCTTTGACCCACTTCCCTAATTGATCAAGATCCCTCTGTAATCTTCGGCACTATCAACAACACCTTCTAATTTTCTCATCCGCAAATTTGCTGATCAAACCTTCCACATTCATATTCAAATCATTTACACAAATAATGAATAACCAGGTTTTCGACAGCAACCCCCATGGCACATCACTAATCACTGGCCTCCATTCCAAGAAATAACCTTCAATTACCACACTTTACTTCCTACCTTCACCTAACTGGCTCACCCTGGCTTCCATGGGACCTACCCTTTCAGCCAGCCTACCATGCAGGACCTTGTTGAGACACTGCTAAAGTCCAAATCTACCCTTTTGGTTACCTCTTCAAAGAACTCTAAAAGATTTGGAAACATGACTTCCCATGCACAAAACCATGGTGACTCTTCCTAATTAGACTCTGACTATCAAATGCTGGTAAATCCTGCCCATCAGGATTCCTTCCAATAACTTCCTCACCACTGAAACGAGGATGACCAGTCTGTCATTCTCTGACTTAAGCTTGCTACCCTTCATTAACAACAGAACAACAGTAGCCACCTTCCAGAAATTCTGGAACTTCAGCAGTGGCTAATGATGAAGGAAATTTCTCTGCAAGGTCCTCTGCAATTTCTTCTCTAGCCTCCCAACGATACAAAGAAAGTGATCCTGCACAGTAGTATAGAAACAAACAGCAGGGGTGTTAATTCAATGCAGTTACCCTGCAAATGGTTTAAAGGACAGAGAAGCCTACTGGGCAATAGTCAGGAGAAAATGTGCTTAGCTTCCTGAGAGAATAGATACTATGGTTTTATTTTCCAAGATGAATAGTCTGTGTTATTTGATAACAAATTTAATCACTGGAGCATATTAATATGCACTGAATGTTTGTGAGAAAGGTTATCTGGTCAATTGATCATTCTCAGAATCTCTGTGCAAGCACACTATCCTGTTATTGGATGAGACCATCTTCTTTGTAAAGGAATCCCCTTTGCCATAAAGGAATTTGCCTATTGCCACAATAGGTCTCTTTGGCTCTTCACACGGCCCTGGACAATACAAATACTTATATCAAGCTGTTGTTTATTGACTGGAGCTTAGCATTTAACGCAATCTCTCCTACACGTTTGATCAAAAATCTCCAAAACCTGTACCTCCCTCTGCAACTGGATCCTTGACTTCCTCACTTGAAGACCATAGTCTGTGTGAATTGTAAATGACATCTCCACGTCATTGATAATCAACACTGACACACCTCAAAGATGTGTGCTTAGCCCACTGCTTTACTCTCTCTACATCCATGACTGTGCGGCTAGTCACAGATCAAACACGATCAAGAAGGCATTCAGGAGCAAGATATATCAGCTAGTTGAGTAATGTCGCAGCAAAAATCTTGCACTCAACATCAGTAAGACCAAAGACTTTATTCTGGACTTCAGAAAGGGTAAGATGAGGAAACACACCAGTCCTCATAGAATGATCAGAAGTGGAAAAAGTGAGCAATTTCAAGTTTCAAGACCCAACATGTCAATGCAGTTAAAAAGAAGCTATATTTCATTGCGAGTTTGAGGAGATTTAGTATGTTGCCAAAGATGCTCACAAATTTCTACAAATGTAGTGTAGAGAGCATTTTAAGTGGCTGCATCACCGTCTGGATTGGGGGTGTAGCCACAGAACAGGATCAAAGTAAGCTGCAGAAAGTTTTAAACTCTGCCAGCCCCATCATGGATATCTACAAGGAGCAATGCTTCAAAAAGCAGCATCCTTCATTAAGGACCCTCATTAGCTAGGACATGTTTTCTTCCCATTCCTACCATCAGGGAAGAAGTACAGGAGGCTGAAGGTACATACCCAATGATTCAGGACAACTTCTGCCATTAGATTTCTCAATGGACAATGAACCCATGAACACCACCTCACTACTTATTTTTTCTCTGTTTGTACTACTTATTTAATTTATCTTTATTTAATATGTGTATACTTATTATATTTACAGTTTATATATATATATACTACTGCCACACAACAACACATTTCATGATATTTGCCAGTGATATTAAACCTGATTCCGAGAATATTGAGAGCTTAATGTTGGTTTCTGCCCTAGTTCTTTCCAAACAGTCGGGTAACATGGAAATCTGTCCTCTACAGTTTTCTCCGGGACGCACACTTGCACTGGAAATGATCATCTGCATGTTGTAGATCAAGGATCAAGGAGGATCTGTAGCCTGCCAGAAATCTGTTGGTCTTTCGAAAGAACCATGACCAAGAGATGTTGTTGGGGTTTTTCATATATACATCATTAAATTTGTTGTTTTGTGGCAAGACATAAAAATTACTGTGAGTTACAAAAATAAATAATTAGTGCAAAAGACGAATATTAAGATAATGTTCATGGGCCCGTGTACTGTTCACAAATCTTATGGCTGCTCTTAAAATGTGAGTGTGGGACTTCAGGCTTCTGCAGCTCCTCCCCAGTGGTAGTTACCATATGATAATCACAAACAAAATGCTGTTGACCAATGAGATGCATGCCTCCTGATAATGACCAGGGAATGGATAAGGAAGTCATTGAACAGACTCCAGTGTCAAATTAGAAGGACTAACTTTGCATTGTAGTTGCAAAATACATCATTAGCATTGATGTAGGCAAGAACTGATGGGCACAGAACATCAACAAACGGCTGTCCAGATTTCGAAACAGCTGCAAATGGCAAGTTGCACTCAGAACCTATTGCAGTTTGAAATGATGAACTAAAGATCCAGGAAATGTGAGAATTGGTTATAGAATTTTGGTGGTTCAGAATCAGAATTCGATTTACTATCAACTGGCATATATCACAAAATATATGAAATATTGCAGCAGCAGTACATTGCAATACATAGTAATGAAAACTATAAATTACAATAAAATGTATATTATAAAAAATAAATTAAATATGTAGTGCAAAAAAGAGGGAAAAATACTGAGAAAGTGTTCATGGGTTCATTGTCCATTCAGAAATCTGATGACGGAAGGGGGTGACGCTGTTCCTGAAATGTTCAGTGTGTATCTTTAGGCTCCTGTACCTCCTCCTCGATAATAGCAATGAGAAGAGAGCAAGCTTTTGATCAAGTATTTGGGCCCTAGTTTTGACACACTTACCTGTATCATCGTTAAATCAATTTTCACAACAATCGCAGATCGTCTTTTCTTTGCTTGTTTGCCAATTTGTCCTTGAGTAAACTGGAAGTAAACATAAAGTCAAGAAGTAACTTAAAACTACAATGCGTCCTTGAACAATAAATGACTCTGCAGGCAACACACACAAAATGCTGGAGGAACTCAGCAGGCCAGGCAACATCTACAGAAAAGTGTATAGTTGACATTTCGGGCCAAGAACCTTCATCAGGATTGGGGAAAAAAAAGATGAGGAGTCAGAGTTGGATGGTGGGGTGAGTGGACGAAGAAACCCAAGGTGATAGGTGAAGCCAGGAGGGGTAGGGGTGAAGTAAAGATCTGGGAAGTTGATTGGTTAAAGAGGTACTGGGCTGGAGAAGGGGGAGTCTGATAGAAGAGGACAGAAGGCATTGAAGAGAGAAAAGCACCAGAGGGAGGTGCTGAAGAACAGCTAAGGAGAAAAGGTAAGAGAGGGAAATGGGAATGGGAATGTGAAGGATGGGGGTGTGGGAGGGCATTATCAGAAGTTTGAGAAATCGGTGTTCATTGGAATTAAAATGGGCGGCCACTGGGAAATCCTGCTTTTCCTGGTGATCAGAGAAGCGGTCTCCTAATACATGTGGGGTCACATACAGGAGGCCACACCAGGAGCACTGGATACAGTGTATGACCCCAACGGACTCACAGGTGAAGTGTCACCTCATCTGGAAGGACTGTTTGGGTCCCTGAATGGTAGCGATGGAGGAGGTGTAGGGGCAGGTGTAGCATTTACAAGGATAAGTGTCAAGAGGGAGATCAGTCGGGAGGGACAAATGGGAGCGATCCCTGCAGAAAGCGGGGGTTGAGGGTAAGATATGCCTGGGCTTAAAACAGACTGTAAATGGAGCTGAAAACTAACAACACCTGTAAGTCTTTCTGACGAATTACAGCAGTGGGGAAAGGATGACAGTTGATTGAACTTACTTTAAGATTTAAACAGCAGAGCAACAGAATGGAAGCTGAATCTTTCAACGCTGTCTTAATTACCAATGTAGTCCAGGTTTTGGAAGTCAATTTTTGGAAAGAAATTGCAGTGGTCCTTAGAGAAAGCAGAGTACAACCTTAGTGGGAGTGTTGAACAATGGATGTCTACAGTAAACACAAAGTACAGATGCTGGGGTCTTGGCCCGAAACGTTGACTGCTCGTTTCCACGGATGCTGCCCGACCTGTTGAGTTCCTCCAGCGTGTTGTACATGTTGGATGTCTAAAGTGATGGATATTTAACATTACTGAGGCTAAAATTTGTCTGCTTTCAAATTCAAAGCCAGTGAAACTAAAGCAATCACTACTCATGATATTTCTTTTCAATTATCCCTCTTCTTGATTCTTTGCCTTTGTGAGTCCTGGTTTTTCCACCTTTCTTATTTCCTTGCCATCATCACAGTTTCACCTTCATTCAACTGTACAAACAAATTACAACAAATGGTCAAAGCTAGAGGGGGACAGTAATTTGCTCCTTCAGAGTCAGTGTTTCTTCATCTGTTTGAGCTGTTAACATTACTCACTATAACCATAGTTGATCTACCCTCTTGCACTTTCCCACATATCCTAAATGCTTCAGTATTCAAATTTGTGGTCAGTCACCTGAATAGATTGAAATCATGCAGTCTCTAAGTGATTGACTCCTCTCCATGTTTTGAAAAGCGATAGTTGTAGATGCTGAAAATCTGAATTTATTCATTCATTCATTCATTTAGTAATACAGCACAGATTTCGCCCTTCCTGCCCTTCGAGCTGCCTTGCACGGCAAACCCGACAACCCTGATTTAACCCGAACCTAATCACGGGACAATTCAGAATAACTGATTAACCTACCCGGTATATCTTTGGACTGTGGGTGGAAACCAGAGGAGCTGGGGAAAACACACACATTCCATGGAGAGTACGTACAGATTCCTTACGGATGGATGATCCTGTGATTGAGCTCCATTGTCCCAGGCTGTAGTAGCGGCGTGCTAACCACTATGGCACTGTGGTGCTCCAGAGCAGAAATTGCTGGAAATACTCCTGTTAAAGGAATTTCAACTTAATCTGCTGTGTGTGGACTTGCAGTATTTTTGACAGAAAAGCACAATAAAATATTATGTAGCAGCTTTGAAGTTTGTATGTCCAACAACAGACACCAGATGAGATTTTCCTGTTCCCTAAAATTATTTCCCTGGCCTCCAGCTCACCAAAATTACATCAACAAAATATATCTCCAGTGAGTTTTCCTACAGCATTGGTCCATAATAGCCATGCAAAGAGGTTATAACTCACAAAAACAGTCCTGAATCTGATAAACAATATATAGCAGACTATTTATCATATTGTGATTGCAAGACACAGAAGCAAATGAGTTCAGGAGAGTGTATTAACTTTACACTCCAGAAACCAGCAAGCAGTGCCATCTTCTGGACTAGACAAAATTTCATGCGCATCATTTAGAGATTAAAATATAATAATTTGTCCGTGCACTAAAATGTATTAAATATAACCAGTCTAATAATTTAGATGGAAATTCATCACCTCAATTACATTTCATTGCTATGCATAGATCAATCACTATCAGTGGACTAAGGTGACAGAAATTGATGCTGCTTTAATTGTTCACTCACAAATTTCTACAGATGTACCATAGCTCAAGTACCATCTATAAATTTGCTGGTGATACAACAGGTGGTGATGAGAGGGCATACAGGAGTGAGGTATGCCAACTAGTGGAATGGTGCCGCAGCAACAACTTGGCATTCAACATCAGTAAGACGAAAGAGCTGACTGTTGTCTTCAGGAAGGGTAAGATGAAGAAACACATACTAATCCTCATAGAGGGATCAGAAGTGGAGAGAGCGAGCAGCTTCAAGTTCCTGGGTGCGAAGACCTCTGAGGATCTCACCTGGTCACAACATATTGATGTAGTCATAAAGAAGGCAAGACAGTGGCTATACTTTATTAGGAGTTTGAAGAGATTTGGCATGTTGACAAATACACTCAAAAACTTCTATAGTTGTAGTGTGGAGAGCATTCTGAGAGACTGCATGCCTGAATGGTATGGAGGAGTTACTTACTGCACAGGACCGAAAGAAGCTGCAGAAGGTTGTAAACCTAGTCAGCTCCATCTTGGGCACTAGTCTACAAAGCACCCAGGACATCTTCAGGGAGCAGTGTCTCAGAAAGGCAGTGTCCATTATTAAGGACCTCCAGTGCGCAGAGCATACCCTTTTCTCACTGTTACCAGCAGGTAGAAGGTACAGAAGCCTGTACACACTCAACGATCCAGGAACAGCTTCTTCTCCTTTGCCATCCAATTCCTAAATGGACATTGAAGCTTTGGACATAACTCACTTTTTTAAAAATTTACAGTATTTCTGTTTTTGCACATTTTTAGATCTATTCAATATATGTAATTGATTTACTTGGTTATTTATTATGTTTTATTTTATTTAATGTCGTTATTTGTTTTCTCTGCTGGATTATGTATTGCATTGAACTGCTGCTGCTAAGTTAACAAATTTCACATCACATGTCGGTGATAATAAACCTGGTTCTGATTCCGGAGAGCATTCTAGCTTACTGCATCACTGTCTGGTATCGGATGGGCAGGGGTGTTGGGGTGGGTTACTACACAGTATCAAAGTAAGCTACAGAGAGTTGAAAACTTAATCAACTTCATCATGGGCACTAAGCTCTGTAGTATCCAGGACATCTTCAAGGAGCAATGCCTCAAAAAGGAAGCGTCCTTCATTAAGGACCCTCATCACCTAGGTCATACCATCATCTTATTATTACTATCAGGAAGGAGGTACAGAAGCCTGAAGGCACACACTCAAAGTTTCTGGAACAGCTTATTCTCCTCTTCCATCTGATTTCTGAATGAAAATTGAACACAAGACACTATCTCATTATTTATTTCTATTTTTGCACTACTGTACTTATTTAATTTAACTATTATATAATGTATATACTTACTGTAAATCACAGTTTTAATTCTATTATTATGTATGGCATTGCACTGCTGCCACAAAGTTAACAAATTTCATAACATATACAGGTGATATTAAACCTGATTCTGATTCATAATACTGGCCTGCGAGTCGGAATAATTATAAACAGAACTGAAAATTCACAACATTCACAATTTTTTCAGTCATTGATTAAAGGCAGTGTAACAATGCCACAAATATGTACGGAACTGGATTGGCAGAGCAACCATATCAACAGCCAGAGCCTTCTAAATTGGATAGCAACTTTGCCCATTTCTTACCTTCTAATGTTCTTCCTTCAGTTGTCACTCTTGAAATGATGACTATTAGTGTGTTGTCATATGTACTAAGAATTTAAAGAGCTTGAAGGTGGGCAACAAATTCATGGAATTGGGCCAGTCACACCACATCTAATTCTATTCTCAGATGGGATCCTCATACGTTCTCTGCAGCAGGAGTTATACGATATCAATGAAGAAATAAAAACATCAGGTGGTTTCTCCACTCTGTAGTCTGACAAATACAGGATGATAATTTTTCTTCTGATTGATATGGTCAGTCCCAAATCATATACCTCTTTAAGAATTGCACACTTGTATTGATTCTATATTAATATTTTCCAGACCAACGAGAAACTTGTTAAAATGTTCTGTATAATATTACGTATATCTATTATCAGCATATAGGAGGGAGACTAAAAATCTGACTGAGTGGTGCCACAAGAACAACCTCTTACTCAATATCAGCAAGACCCAGTAGCTGTTTACTAACTTCAGGAGGAGGAAACTGAAGGTCCATGAGCTAGTCCTCACCAGGGGATCAGAGGAGTAGAGGGTCAGCAACTTTAAATTCTTTGGTGTTGTCATTTCAGAGGACCTGTACAGAGCCCAGCATGTGAGTGGAATTACAAGGAAAGCACATTCCTTAGAAATTTGTGACAACTCAGTGTGACATCTAATACTTCGGCAAACTTCTATATATTGACTGTCGCATCACAGGATGGTATGGAAACAACAATGCACTTGAAAGGAAATCCCTACAAAAAGTAGTGGATATGGCCCAGTCCATCATGGGTAAAGCCCTCTCCCCCCTGAGCACATCTACACAGAGCGATGTCATGGAAAAGCAGCATCTATCATCAAGGAACCACCCCCCCACCCCCAACCACCCAGGTCATTGCTCTCTTCTCACTGCTGCCATCAGGAAGAGAGTACAGGAGAGTACGGATCTCTGGCACTGAGTCTGGTTCTGCAGTGCAGAAGGGAGGAGGGAAGAAGAGGAGAGCGGTAGTGATAGGGGACACCATAGTCAGGGGTACAGACAGAAGATTTTGTGGTCTTGACAGAGTCTCCCGGATGGTTTGTTGCCTCCCGGGTGCCAGGGTCAGGGATGTCTCTGATCGCGTGCACAGCGTTCTGTGGTGCCAGATGTTGTGGTACGCATCGGCACCGATGACATAGGTAGAAAGAGTCAGGAGGTCCTGAAGAGTGATTACAGAGAGCTTGGTAGGAAGTTGAAAAACAGGACCTCGAGGGTAGTAATCTCCAGATGGCTGCCTGTGCCATGTGCCAGTGAGGGTAAGAGTAGAATGCTCTGGCAGATGAACACGTGGCTGAGAAACTGGTGTAGGGGGCAGGGTTTCAGATTTCTAGATCATTGAGACCTCTTCTGGGGTAGGTGGGACCTGTACAAGAGAGACAGGTTACACCTGAACCACAAGGGGACCAATATACTTGCAGGGAGGTTTGCTAGTGTTATTGGGGAGGGTTTAAACTAGATTTGCTGGGGGATGGGAACCAGAGTGCTAGAGTAGATAGTGGAATGGGGGTGAAAATAAATGATGTTAGTAGTTCATGCAAGGTCACAAATAGTAAGGTTGTGTGTGGTGGTAATAATCTTCTGAGGTGTGTATATTTCAATGCCAGGAGTATTATGGGAAAGGCAGATGAGCTGAGGGCCTGGATTGACACGTGGAATTATGACATCATTGCCATTACTGAAACTTGGCTACAGGAGGGGCAGGACTGGCAGCTCGATGTTCCAAGGTTCCGATGCTTCAGACGTGATAGAGGCAGAGGGATGAAGGGTGGGGGGGGGGACGGGGTGGGGGTGGCTTCACTAGTCAGGGAAAATATTACAGCAGTGCTTCGGCAGGACAGATTAGAGTGCTTGTCTACTGAGGCCATATGGGTGGAGCTGAGAAACAGGAAAGGTATGACCACATAGGGTTGTATTATAGGGCACACAATAGTCAGCAAGAATTGGAGGAGCAAATCTGCAGAGAGATAACAGACAACTGCAGGAGACAGAAAGTTGTGATTGTGGGGGATTTTAATTTTCCATACATTGATTGGGACTCCCTTACTGTTAGAGGTCTAGATGGGTTAAAATTTGTAAAATGTGTTCAGGAATGTTTTCTAAATCAATATATAGAGGTACCAACTAGAGGGGATATAGTATTAGATCTCCTATTAGAAAATGAGTTAGGGAATGTGTGTAGGGGAACACTTTGGTTCCAGTGATCATAACGTCATTAGTTTCAACGATCATGGATAAAGATAGATCTGGTCCTTGGGTTGAAGTTCTAAACTGAAAAAAGGCCAAATTTGAAGAAATGAGAAAGGATTTAAAAAGAGTAGATTGGGACTGGTTGTTCTCTGGCAAGGATGTGAATGGTAAGTGGGAGGCTTTCAAAGGAGAAATTTTGAGAGTGTAGAGTTTGTATGTTCCTGTCAGGGTTAAAGACAAAATGAATAAGAATAAGGAACCTTGGTTCTCGAGGAATATTGGAACTCTGATAAAGAAGATGTATAACATGTGTAGACAACAGGGAGGAAATAAGATGCTTGAGGAGTATAAAAAGAGTAAGAAAAAACTTAAGAAAGAAATCAGGAGGGCTAAAAGAAGACATGAGGTTGCTTTGGCAGTCAGGGTGAAGGAAAATCCTAAGAGCTTCTACAGGTATGTTAAGAGCAAAAGGATAGTAAGGGATAAAATTGGTCATCTTGAAGATCAGAATGGTCGGCTATGTATGGAACCAAAAGAAATGGGAGAGATATTAAATCGGTTTTTTTTGCATCTGTATTCACTAAGGAAACTGGAATGGAGTCTATGGAAACAAGGCAAACAAGTACGGAGGTCATGAAACTTATACAGATTAAAGAGGAGGAGGTGCTTGCTGTCTTGAGGCAAATCAGAGTAGATAAGTCCCTAGGACCTGACAGGGTAGTCCCTCGGACCTTGTAGGAGACTAGTGTTGAAATTACAGGGGCCCTGGCAGAAATATTTAAAATGTCGATATCCACAGGTCAGGTGTCGGAGGATTGGAGGATAGCTCATGTAGTTCCGTTGTTTAAAAAAGGCTCAAAATGTAAGCCGGGAAATTATAGGCCAGTAAGTTTGACATCTGTAGTAGGTAAATTATTGGAAGGAATACTAAGAGATAGGATCTACAAGTGTTTGGATAGACAGGGACTTATTAGAAAAAGTAAGCATGGCTTTGTGCGTGGTAGGTCATGTTTAACTAATCTATTAGAGTTTTTTGAGTAAGTTACCAGGAAAGTGGATGAAGGGAAGGCAGCTGATGTTGTCTACATGGACTTTAGTAAGGCCTTTGACAAGGTCCCGCATGGGAGGTTAGTTAGGAAGATTCAATTGCTAGGTATACATGGAGAGGTAGTAAATTGGATTAGACATTGGTTCAATGGAAGAAGCCAGAGAGTGGTAGTGGAAAATTCCTACTCTGAGTGGAGGCCTGTGACTAGTGGTGTGCCACAGGGATCAGTGTTGGGTCCATTGTTATTTGTAATCTATATCAATGATCTGGATGATAATGTGGTAAATTGGATAAGCAAATTTACTGATGATACAAAGGTTGGGGGTGTAGTGGACAGTGAGGAAGGTTTTCAAAGCTTGCAGAGGGATTTGGATCAGTTGAAGGAATGGGCTGAAAAATGTCAGATGGAGTTTATGCGGACAAGTGTGAGTTATTGCACTTCGGAAGGTCAAACCAAGGTAGAACATACAAGGTAAATGGTAGGGCCCTGAGGAATGCAGTAGAACAGAGGGATCTGGGAGTACAGATACATAATTCCCTAAAAGTGGAGTCACAAGTAGATAGGGCCATAAAGAGAGCTTTTGGTACATTGGCCTTTATAAATCAAAGTATTGAGTATAAGAGTTGGAATGTAATGGTGAGGTTATTTTGGTGAGACCGAATTTGGAGTATTGTGTGCAGTTTTGCTCACCTAATTACAGGAAGGATATTATTAAGGTTGAAAGAGTGCAGAGAAGGTTTACAAGGATGTTGCCGGGACTTGAGAAACTGAGTTACAGAGAAAGGTTGAATAGGTTAGGACTTTATTCCCTCGAGCATAGGAGAATGAGGGGTGATTTGATAGAGGTATATAAAATTATGATGGGCATAGATGGAGTGAATGCAAGCAGGCTTTTTCCACTGAGGGTAGGGGAGAAAAAAAAGAGGTCATGGGTTAAGGGTGAAGGGGGAAAGTCTAAAGGGAACATTAGGGGGGCTTCTTCACGCAGACAGTGGTGGGAGTGTGGAATGAGCTGCCAGATGAAGTGGTGAATGCGGGCTCACTTTTGACATTTAAGAAAAACTTGGACAGGTATATGGATGAGAGGGGTTTGGCGGGATATGGCCCAGGTGCAGGTCAGTGGGACTAGGCAGAAAAATGGTTCAGCACAGCCAAGAAGGGCCAAAAGGCCTGTTTCTGTGCTGTGATGTTCTAGGAGCTTCAGGGCTCACACTTCCAGGTTCAGGAACAGTTATTACCCCCTCAATCATTAGGCTCTTGAACCAGCGGGGATATCATCACTGAACTACACTTACACCATCACTGAACTGTTCCCACATCCTATGGACTCACTTTCAAGGACACTTCACCTCAAGTTATTGATATATAATAATAATAATAATAATAATAATAACAATAATAATAATAATAATAATAATAATAATAATAATAATAATAATAATAATAATAATTATTATTATTATTATTATTATTATTATCATCTATATTTCAACAGTTGTTTGTCTTTTGCACACTGGTTATTTGTCCACCCTGTTGGGTGCGGTCTTTCATTGATTTTATTATTCTTTTTGGATTTACTGAGTATGCCTCCAAGAAAATCAATCTCAGGGTTGTATATGATGACTTACAAGGGGTGATTGATAAGTTTGTGGCCTAAGGTAGAAGAAGATGAGCTATACAGTTCTTGTTACATGCACAAGATTACAACTTATCAATCACCCCTGCTGTGGACCACCTTCTGGAGGTCCAAGACGCTGACTTCTACAAAGAAGAGATCTATATGCTCCACGACCGCTGGACTAAGTGTGTAAATGTAGGAAAAATAAATGTGCTAGGTTTTCTAAAATTGACTCCTTCTACCTTAGGCCACAAACTTATCGACCACCCCTCGTATATGTACTTTGATAATAAACTTACTTTGAACTTTCTTTTGAACTTTGAAGTAATTTGCTTTAGTACTTCTGCAGGTGATGAACTTCAACTAAATGTAATTAGACTCTTTATATAAAGTCTTCAAGATTCTGCATTCATGATTGGAATATCTAATTTAAATAACAAGGTTAAGTAAGTGCTAATGACGACCTCAAACATAGATGGAAGATACCAATCACAACAAAAGTTAATTATGAAATCACAGTCAACATATTATTTGATCACAAATAGGAATTAAGCGGATGAACTCCCTAACCATAATATTATTTCAGTTCAATGGATTTACCAGCACTTTACTGTCACTTTCTGTTCTTGTGTTAATGAGCAAATTTGTGTATTCTTGCCAATTGCTGGCAACTTGATAGTTGTCAGACAGACACACAAGTGAATTACTTGTCACCATCACAGCTGAGGTAATTACATTGCTTTTCTTTGTAGAAACTTGTCATTTTCAGCAGATCTAATTTAGTTAAAATATTGTGCAAGAGATTTCTGAGGAGATACATTTTCTCAGCTAGATCAGCTGAGGAATAATACATTTACTGCTGTCAAAATCCATTCCTCCTGCATTTGCCTTTGGAAAATCTCTGCTCCAGCATAATTCCATACTCCATGTAACATTCCATACAAGCATGTGACTTGTTTGGTTGTCTATTTGATCAATTACTCCTCAATTTAATCTTTAATATCTTGTTTCAAATCTTCTTCCATATCCAATTATGAAAGTCCTATTTCTCCACTGTCAAGCACACTTCAGTTAATGTAAATTGGTCCAAGTTAGATAATATAGTGTACAAGGACCATCTTGGAGCACAAGGCAGATTGTAAACTTTTCAAGATCCAGCTCACATTGTTTGTTCAGGACTCAGGTAGAGTATCCCTATCTGGTTATGTCAGCTCTCGACCTGCTAATATGAGTTTAGGGACTCATACTTCATCCCTCCTCCAGGAAGCTGTTCTGGCAACTTCCTGCCCAATGTTAACCTGAGTCAATGGCACATAATGGCGACTCCTTTGCTTGCGTCTTCAGAAACAACTCCATTTCCATCTTTAATATCTCTATTTTTCCCTTTCAAGGTTCTTTTGAAGATCCTGATCTGAAGTTACATGCTGACTGTGGTTCTATGTGGGAATGGGTCCCACTCTCAGGGTTTCATGACTGGCTGTTATTCAACATGGTAAAGGCTCGGCCTAAGAGCTTGGCTGACCTTTGGAGGTCCGAGATTCCGTGGCTCTGGAGATGGGCGGATCGAAGGTCGATGTCATGGCAGGAGATCGGTATGTCATGGGAGTTGGAAGATCCTTGGCTGTGTGCCCAGAGACCTGTGATCTTTGGGCACAGAGATCAGAAATAGTGATGCAACAGACATTTAACATTCTAAACCAACGAGTTATTTGTTACTTCTCCTCTCTCGCTGTGAAACGAAGACACCTCTTTCTCCCTTATTAGGGAGAGGGAGAGAGAGAGAGAGAGAGAGAGAGAGAGAGAGAGAGAGAGAGAGAGAGAGAGAGAGAGAGAGAGAGAGAGAGAGAGAGCCTACGGTATTTCGAATACTGGGTGAATGAGTAGTCTTTGGGGTACTGCAAGTCTGTGTCTTTGCTGTTGCTTTGCTGCATGCTTGAGCGCTCGGTGGGGGGCGGTGCCGACGCTTTTTTTTTGCTGGTGGGGGAGGGGGGATAAATGCTCACTGCTGTTTACGCGTAGGAGGGAGGGAAGCTGGGGAGGACCTCAGCCTTCTAACACTTCACTGTCATTCATTCTTTGGGGGCAATCCTCTGTCTTTGTGTATGGTTGCAAAGAAAACACATTTCAGGATGTATATTGTATACATTTCTCTGACATTAAATGTACCTTTGAAATCTCTGAAGTATATCTTGTGTTCACTGCCTCTTGTGGTCATGGAGCTAAGGAATAGAGAGGTGGTAAACCTTTTTCCTCACTGTGCACTCATTGAAAGGAAGGTGGGCCAAATGGTATAACAAGACAACACTGAGGAAGGATAAGTTTTTAATATAAATCATTGGAGGAATCTCAGAATGCACATGAATTTACACTAGCCCTTATTGAGGGTCAAAAGGCTTTGATATAATTAGAGAGAAATAATAAAGTAAATGATGTGTTTCTACAACCAATAATCATTCCAGAAATGTCATGCTCTGTTATGATCAATACACAATAACATACTGATAATCTACCCCCTTTGGTTTCAGACTAACAGGGATTCTGAAAAAGTAGGTTTGGAATATTTGTATCTCAGTGTACATCTATTTCGATTAATAAAAATGTTACATAGTGGTACAAGATATTTTCCTCCAGTGAACTGGTGTGCTTAAAGAGTTAAAGAAATAGGACAAAGTAAGTTTCAGCTTGTCTCACACATTCTCCTGAATCCAAGCCCAGCTCTAGCCACATACCTCTATTCACACTCTGGGCAAATGAATGAGCCAAATGATGATTAAATACTGGATTGATCACATTTTACTGAATTCCAACAGAATCTACATAGTTTGGGTCATTGTATTTTTTGTATAAGACTAGTGATATATTTCAGCAATTCTGTGTATTACAATGTTTAATAATTAAGGGGTTTCTGTGCATATTTTCTCTTGATATGTTATGTTACAATTAGAAAAACAGTTTAATTAAAGCCTTATACTCCAAACAATAATGATGGGAAGAAAGGATTCTGGAAAATTGAAATTACAATCAAAAGGGAAGAGTAAATTGCCAGAGCTCTGGATTGACAAAATTTATCCCAGAGACATAAAATAATGGCTCGATCCTTTTTTTTATTTTCCAAAATTGGGGAAAGTTCCATTATATTGGAAGATAATAAATGTAAATCCTACATTCGAAAATTAAATGGGACAGAAGGCTAGATGTCTTAACATCTATTGCAGAGAAACTATTAGACCAATTAGCAAAAAAAAAAAATCCAGGCTACCAGGCAAAACCAACATAGTGTGCTAACAGGATAAACACAAGAGATTCTGCTGATGCTGGAGATCCTGACTTACACATTCTAAATCTATGCAGCCTGACCTTCTGAGCTCCTCCAGCTTTCTGTGGGTGCTAAAAAGGAATTCCTTATAGAAAGTAGAAATATAGAAAACCTACAGCACAGTACAGGCGCTTTGGCACACAAAGCTGTGCCGATCATGTCCTTACCTTAGAAATTAACTAGAGTTACCCATACCCTTCTAATTTTCTAAGCTCCATGTACCAATCTCTGAAAAGACCCTAACATATTTGCTTTCACCACCGTCGCCAGCAACCCATTCCACGTATTCACCACTCTCTGCAAAAAACTTACCTCTGACATCTCCTCTGTACCTACTTCCAAGCACCTTAAACCTGTACTATCTATTGGCAGCCATTTCAGACCTGGGAAAAAGCCTCTGACTATCCAAAAAATCAATGCCTCTCATCATCTTGTACACCTCTATCAGGTCACCTCTCATCCTCTGTCGCTCAAAGGAGAAAAGGCCAAGTTCACTCAATCTATTCTCATCGGGCATGCTCCCCAATCCAGGCAACAGCCATGTAAATCTCCTCTGCACCCTTTCTATGGTTTCCACATTCTTCCTGTAGTGAGGTGACCAGAACTGAATACAATGGGTCCTGACCAGGGTCCTATATAGCTGCAACATTACCTCTTGGCTCTTAATCTCAATTCCACGGTTGATGAAGGCTAATGTACCGTATGCCACCTTAACCATAGAGTCAACCTGTGCAGCTGTTTTGAGTGTCCTATGGACTCAGACTCCAATATCCCTCTGATCCTCCACACTGCCAGAGTCTTGCCATTAAATCTGCCATCATATTTGACCTACCAAAATGAACCACTTCACACTTGTCTAAGTTGGACTCCATCTGCCTCTTCTCAGCCCAGTTTTGCATCCTATCAATGTCCCACTGTAGCCTCTAACATCCCTCCACATTATCCACAACATCCCCAACCTTTGTGTCATCAGCAAATGTACTAACCCATCCCCCCACTTCCTCATCCAGGTCATTTATAAAAATCACAAAGTAAAGGGGTCCCAGAACAGATCCCTGAGGCACACCACTGGTGACTGACCTCCATGCAGAATATGACCTGTCTATAACCACTCTTTTGCCTTCTGTGGGCAAGCCAGTTCTGGATCCAGAAAGCAATGTTCCCTTGGATCCCATGCCTCCTTACTTTCTAAATAAGCCTTGCATGGGGTACCTTATCAAATGCCTTGCTGAAATCCATATACACTACATCTACTGCTCTACCTTCATCAATGTGTTTAGTCACATATTCAAAAAATTCAATCAGGCTCATAAGACATGACCTGCCTTTGACAAAGCCATGCTAAATATTCCAAATCAGACTATGCCTCTCCAAATGTTCATAAATCCCACCTCTCAGGATCATCTCCCTCAACTTAATAACCACTGAAGTAAGACTCAGTGGTCTATGATTTCCTGGGCTATCCCTACTCCCTTTCTTCAATAAGGGAACAACATCCTCAACCCTCGAATCCAGAACCTCTCCCATCGCCAATGATGATGCAAAGATCATTGCCAGAGGCTCAGTAATCTCCTCCCTCACCTCAGACAGTAACCTGGGAAACATCTCATCCCGTCCCAGTGACATATCCAACTTGATGCTTTCCTAAAGCTCCAGCACATCCTCTTCCTTAATATCTACATGCTTAAGCTTTTCAGTCCATTGTAAGTCATCCCTTATCGTCAAGATCCTTTTCCATAGTGAATGCTGAAGCAAAGTATTCATTAAGTACCTCTGCTATTTTCACTGGTTCCATACACACTTTTCCACTGTCACACTTGATTGGCCCTATTCACTCACATCTTATCCTCTTGCTCTTCACATACCTGATGGATGCCTTGGGGTTTTCCTTAATCTTGTCTGCCCAGGCCTTCTCATGGCCCCTTCTGGCATTCCTAATTTTATTCTTAAGCTCCTTCCTGCTAGCCTTATAATCTTCTATGTCTCTATCATTACCTAGTTTTTTTGAACTTTTCATAAGCTTTCTTTTCTTCTTGACTAGATTTACAATAGCTTTTGTACACCACGGTTCCTGTATCCTACCATCCTTTCTCTGTCTCATTGGAACATACCTATGCAGAACCCCATGCAAATATCCCCTGAACATTTGCCACATTTCTTCCATACATTTCCCTGAGAACATCTGTTTCCAATCTATGCTTCCAAGTTCCTACCTGATAGCCTGATATTTCCGCTTACTCCGATTAAATGCTTTCCTAACTTTTCTGCTCCTATCCTTCTCCAATGCTATGATAAAGGAGATAGAATTGTGATCACTATCTTCAAAATGCTCTCCCACTGAAAGATCTAACTTCTGACCAGGTTCATTTCCCAAAACCAGATCAAGTACAGTTTCTCCTCTTGTAGGCTTATCTACATATTGTGTCAAGGAAACTTCCTGAACACACCTAACAAACTCTACCCCATCCAAACCCCTTGCTCTAGGGAGATGACAATTGATATTCGGGAAAATAAAATACCCACCACAACAACCCTGTTATTATTACACCTTTCCAGAATCTGTCTCCCTATCTGCTCCTCGATGCCCCTGTTACTATTGGGTGGTCTATAAAAAACACGCGGTGGAGTTATTGACCCCTTCTTGTTCCTAACTTCCACCCACAGAGACTCCGTAGACAATCCCTCCATAACTTCCTCTTTTTCTGCCTCCATGACACTATCTCTGATCAACAGTGCCATGCCCCCACCTTTTTGGCTCCCTCCCTGTCCTTTCTGAAACATATAAAGCATGGCACTTGAAGTAACCATTCCTGGCCCTGCACCACCCAGGTCTCTGTAATGGCCACAACATCATAGCTCCAAGTCCTGATTCACATTCTAAGCTCACCCGCTTTGTTCATAATTCTTCTTGCATTAAAATGGACACATCTCAAACCATTGGTCTGAGCGCGTCCCTTCTCTGTCACCTGCCTATCCTCCCTCTTGCACTGTCTCCAAGCTTTCTCTATTTGTGAGCCAAATGCCTCTTCCTCTGTCACTTCAGTTCAGTTCCCAACCCCAGCAATTTTAGTTTAAACTCTTCCCAGTAGCCTTTGCAAACCTTCCTGCCAGGATATTGGTCCCCCTGGGATTCAAGTGCAACCAATCCTTTTTGTACAGGTCACACCTGCCCGAAAAGAGGTCCCGATGATCCAGAAATCTGAATCCCTGCCCCCTGCTCCAATCCCTCAGCCAAGCATTTATCCTCCACCTCATTCTATTCCTGTCACACTGTCAAATGGCACAGGCAGAATATAGGAATAGCTCTAGGAATTTTGGAATATCTACAGGAATTTTGTAGTTCCTTGAAGAAGTAGGAAGTGCTCCTGATAAAGTGGGACTAATGGACGAGTGATATTTAAACATTGAGAAGGCATTTGCTTAAAAGTTATGGAAAATGAAAGCTTGCTACACAGCAAGAATTTTATTGGCACAGATAATACGATTGGGTGGAATCAAATAGCTACATCTGTGTCTGTTTCTGATTGCCAAGGGTGTAATAAGAGGTATGCCACAGTGATCAATGCTGGTACCTGGGCTTTTACTAGATATGTAAGTTACCTGTATTATGACAATTCAGATATGATTACTAAATTTAGTAATGATGCAAAGATACTTAGAAAAGAAAGCACATGTAGGTTACAAAGGGAAACAGACTTAGCTTTAGATAGTGGTCAAAGATACAGCAAGATAAAATGTCATGTCAGACAATGTGATGCTGTTCACTTTGAGCCAAAAAGGTAAATCATTGAAATGTTACAATTTTACAATACTCAAAGACGTGGTGGGTTCTGGGTTTCCTCATGCATGATTTGCAGTGGGCCAATATTAGAGCCAAAAGTATTTAGGAAAGCTAGTTGAATGCTATCAGTGCAAACATGAGGAAATCTGCAGATGCTGGAAATTCAAACAACACACATGAAATGCTGGTGGAACACAGCAAGCTAGGCAGCATCTATAGGTAGAAACACTGTCGACGTTTCGGGCCGAGACCCTTCATCAGGACTAACTGAAAGGAAAGTTAGTAAGAGATTTGAAAGTAGTGGGGGGAGGGGGAAATGCAAAATGATAGGAGAAGACCGGAGGGGGTGGGATGAAGCTAAGAGCTGGAAAGGTGATTGGCGAAAGTGATACAGAGCTAGAGAAGGGAAAGGATCATGGGACGGGAGGCCTCAGGAGAAAGAAAGGGGGGGGGGAGCACCAGAGGGAGATGGAGAACAGGCAAACAACTAAATATGTCAGGGATGGGGTAAGAAGGGGAGCAGGGGCATTAATGGAAGTTGGAGGAACAACACCTTATATACCGGCTGGGTAGCCTCCAACCTGATGGCATGAACATTGACTTCTCTAACTTCTGTTAATGCCCCTCCTCCCCTTCTTACCCATCCCTGACATATTTAGTTGTTTGCCTGTTCTCCATCTCCCTCTGGTGCTCTCCCCCCCCATCCTTTCTTTCTCCTGAGGCCTCCCGTCCCATGATCTTTTCCCTTCTCCAGCTCTGTATCACTTTCGCCAATCACCTTTCCAGCTCCTAGCTTCATCCCACCCCCTCCGGTCTTCTCCTATCATTTTGCATTTCCCCCTCCCCCCACTACTTTCAAATCTCTTACTATCTTTCCTTTCGTTTAGTCCTGATGAAGGGTCTCGGCCCGAAACGTCAACATCGCTTCTCCCTATAGATGCTGCCCGGCCTTCTGTGTTCTACCAGCATTTCATGTGTGTTGTTGTTTGAATGCTATCAGTTATTCCTTACAGGGTTGAACACAAAAGTCATGAGTTTATGCTTCAACCAGGAAAGGTTTTCAATTGTCAAAGTAATAAACTATATTATTCCATTAATTTTCTAATAATTATGCACTTTCATATGCTTGAGTATATTTAATCCTATTTTATTCACACTTTATTTTAAATAAAGGAACTGTGCTTCAATATAGTTATAGATAGACTTCAGAAATTGGGATTATTTTCCTTGAAACAAACATAGTTTAGAGGAGGCTTGATAAAGATGTTTGGGCTTATAATTGGATTAGACAGGGTACATGGAAAAAAGTTGTTCCCATTAGCTGTTCCCAAGGTGTGAGATAAAGTTTCCTTTTATGTAGAAAGTGGGTAAACTCTGATACTCATTGCTTTTGCAGTTGCTTTTGCTATTGCAGATGGAAACACAATCAACTGTAAATTACAAAAAGAATGTAATGTGGTCACAGGAAAAATGTAGGTGACTGCGACTGAAGGAAAAGACAAATGATTCCTTCCTCTGCTGTAGATGTCTCAAGATTCTGTGTTTGCTTAAAAAGTTTAGAATTCCCTGCATTAAGTACTGTATCGCCAAAACTATTCATTCATCAGAGTGAAACGTCTGCAAGAAAATGCATCTCAAGGTAGTTTGTGGTGACATACACAGTACATACTTTAATAAATTTACTTTGAGTTTCAGATCTTCAAGATTCAAGATTGTTTAATGTCATTTCCTGTACACAAATGTAAGGAGAAAAATATAATTGTATTCTGGATCTAATCCATACAAAAAATAGAAAAGACACAGAACAAATAATAATTACAAAAATACGCAATAAATAAATACATACGATAGCTTATAGGCAAAGATTAATTGTATGGCAATAAAGTGATATTAAGCTATACATAAGGTGTCTGATGGGGAATTTATAGAGTAGCGCTGGGGTTAGTGGATGGCATCACAGACAGAAATCTAATGTAAATAAACATTATTACTCAGAAACAAACTGAGAGTTTGCATATTGCTCTTGGGTTTACTGCAACCAACCGACCCCTGCCTTCCGACTGAAAATCCGTGGAGATGTGGAAGCAGAAGATAATAATAGAAGGCACGGGAGCTCGTTTGTGTAATGTCACTTTCTTGCTTCCAATATAATTTAGTTTCAATGAAAAATTAAACATTTGCAATATTTGGTGATCTGATGCCCAGACAAATGCAGCTAAATTTAAAGATCTGGAACATCTCGCCATCCATGTTACCTACCACAGGACATTTCCCTGATCATTTTGGCGACAGTATACATTCCTCCTCAGGCCAATGTCAATCAGGCCCAGATGATCTGAGCAAAGGGATCAACGTGAATGAAACAGTGCACACTAATGCCTTCACCATCATTTTGGGGGATGTTAACCAAGCCAGTCTGAAAAAAATCACACACTGGACAATTGCTACATCACCATCAGGAATGCCTACCGTGCTATTCCACGCCCTCACTTTGAGAAGACTGCCTGTACTTCTACTCCCTGAGTGTAGGCAGAGACTGAAGACTGCAGTACCAGTAGTGAGGACCAAGAAGGTGTGGACAAGGGAAGCACAGGAGCGCTTACAGGACTGCTTTGAATCGGTGGTCTGGACCGTATTCGGGGATTCATCTTCGAATCTGAATGAGTATGCTGCAGTTACCAACTTCATTAAAACCTGTGTGGATGAGTGTGCCTACAAAGACTTACTGTGCATTCCCAAACCAAAAGCTGTGGATGAACCAGGAGATATGTCGTCTGCTGAAGGCTAGATCTGTGGCATTCAAGGCTGGTGACCCAGGTCTGTACCAGAAAACCAGGCATGACATGCAGAAAGCTATATCCAGAGCAAAGAAACAAGTTCGATTTGGAGGTGACCTTGGATGTATGACAACTCTGGTGGGTTTTGCAAAACATTACGTCCTACAAAGTGAAACCCAATAACATGAATGGCAATGATGCTTCATGACCAGATCAACTCAACGCTTTCTATGCTCGCTTTGAAAGGGAAAATATAACTACAGCTACGAAGATCTCTACTGCACCCTCTGACCCAGTAATCTCAGTCTTGGAGGCTGATGTTAGGCTCTCTTTAAGGCGAGTGAACCCTCGGAAAGTAGAAAGACCTGATGGAGTATCTGGTAATGCTCTGAAAACTTGTGCCAACCAACTGCCGGGAATATTCAAGGAGATTTTCAACCTCTTACCAATGGGCTGAAGTTCCCAGTTGCTTCAAAAAGGCAAAAATTATACCAGTGCCTAAAAAGAATAATGTGAGCTGCCTTAATGACTATTGCCCAGTAGCACTCACATCTACGGTTATGAAATGTTTTGAGTGGTTGGTCATAACTGGACTAAACTCCTGCCTCAGCAAGGACCTGAACGTACTGCAATTTGCCTATCGCCACAATAGGTCAATGGCAGACACAATCTCAATGGCTCTTCACATGGCCTTAGACCATCTGGACAACACAGGCACCTACGTCAGGATGTTGTTTATCAACTATAGTTCAGCA
This sequence comes from Hypanus sabinus, assembly GCF_030144855.1. Classification (NCBI taxonomy): domain Eukaryota; kingdom Metazoa; phylum Chordata; class Chondrichthyes; order Myliobatiformes; family Dasyatidae; genus Hypanus; species Hypanus sabinus. Next base: position 170,075,448 of record NC_082706.1, read on the forward strand.
ATTAACACCATCATTCCCACAATCCTGATTGAGAAGTTACAGAACCTGGGCCTGTACTACCCATTGCAACTGGATCCTTGACTTCTTACCTGGAAGACCGCAGTCTGTGTGGATTGGTGATAACATCTCCTCTTTGCTGACGGTCAACTCAGGAGTGTGTACTTAGCCCTCTGCTCTACTCTCTCTATACATACAGCTGTATGGCTAGGCATAGCTCAAATACCATCAACAAATTTGCTGATGATACAACCATTGTTGGTAGAATCTCAGATGGAGACAAGATGGCGTACAAGAGTGAGATATGCCAAGCAGTATAGTGGTGTCACAGAAAAAACCTTGCACTTAATGTCAGTAAGACAAAAGAGATGATTGTGGGATTCAGGAAGGTTAAAGTGAAGGAACACATACCAATCCTCATAGAGGGATCGGAAGCGGAGAGAGTGAGCAGTTTCAAGTTCGTGGGTGACAAGATCTCTGAGGATCTAACCTGGCTCCAGAATGTCGATGTAGTCATAATGAAGGCAAGACAGCGGCTATACTTTATTAGGAGTTTGAAGAGATTTGGTATGTCAACATACTGTGAAGAACATCACAGTTTACAGCATCACTGCTTACAAAAAGTTCGCAAAACTAGGTAATGATAGAGATCTAGGAGAATATAAGGCTAGCAGGAAGGAGTTTAAGAATGAAATTAGGAGAGCCAGAGGGAGCCATGAGAAGGTCTTGGTGAGCAGAATTAAGGAAAACCCCAAGGAATTCAACAGGTATGTAAAGAACAAGAGGATAAGACGTGAGAGAATAGGACCAATGATGTGTGGCAGTGGAAGAGTGTGTATGGAACCGGAGGAGATAGCAGAGATACTTAATGAATATTTGGCTTCAGTATTCACTATGGAAAAGAATGTTGGTGATTGTAGGGATGACATACAGCAGATTGAAAAGCTTGACCATGTAGACATTGAGAACGGGGATGTGCTGCAGCCTTTGGAAAGCATCCAGTTGGATGAGTCTCTGGGACTGGATGAGATGAGGTGAGGGAGGAGTTTGCTGAACCTCTGGCAATGATCTTTGCATCATCAATGGGGATGGCAGAGGTTCCAGAGGACTGGAGGGTTGCAGATGTTGTTCCCTTATTTAAGAAAGGGAGTGGAGATAGCCCAGGAAATTATGGATTAGTAAATTTGCCGATGGCAGAAAGGTTGCGGGTGTTGTGGATAGTGTGGAGGGCTGTCAGAGGTTACAGTGGGACATTGATAGGATGCAAAACTGGGCTCAGAAGTGGCAGATAGAGTTCAACCCAGATAAGGTGGATCATTTTGGTAGATCAAATATGATGGTGGAATATAGAATTAGTGGTAAGACTCTTGGCAGTGTGGAGGTTCAGAGGGATATTGGAGCCCAAGTCCATAGGACATGCAAAGCTGCTGCACAGGTTGACTCTTTGGTTGAGAAGGCATACAGTGCATTGGCCTTCATCAACCATAGGATTGAGTTTAAGAGCCAAGAGGTAATGTTACAGCTATATAGGACCCTGGTCCAGCCCCACTTGGAGTACTGTGCTCAGTTCTGATCACCTCACTACAGGAAGGATGTGGAAACCATAGAAAGGGTGCAGAGGAGATTTACAAGGATGTTGCCTGGATTGTGGAGCATGCCTAATGAGAATAGGTTGAGTGAATGCGGCCTTTCCTACTTGGAGTGACAGAGGATGAGAGGTGAACTGATAGAGGCGTACAAGATGATGAGAGGCATTGATCATGTGGATAGTCAGAGGCTTTATCCCAGGGCTGAAATGGCTAGCACAAGAGTGCACAGTTTTACGGTGCTTGGAAGAAGGTACAGAGGAAATGTCAGGGGTAAGCTTTTTGTGCAGAGAGTGGTGAGTGAGTGGAATGGGCTGCCGGCAATGGTGGTGGAGACGGAATCAATAGTGTCTTTTAAGAGTCTCCTGGATAGGTACATGGAGCTTAGAAAAATAGAGGGCTATGGGTAATCTAGGTAATTTCTAAGTAAATACATGTTCGGCATAGCATTGTGGACCAAAGGGCCTGTATTGTGTTATAGGTTTTCTATGTTTCTATGTCTGGTATTGGGGGGGGGGGGACTATTGCAGAGCATCTTGGATACTAGCCTACAAAGTACTCAGGACACCTTTAAGGAGCGGTCTCTCAGAAAGGCAGCGTCCATTATTGAGGACCCCCTGGGCATGCCCTTTTCTCATTGTTAGCATCTTGTAGGAGATACAGAAGCCTGAAGGCACACGCTCAGCAATTCAGGAACAGCTTCTGCCCCTCTGCCATCTGATTCCTAAATGAACATTGAACCCGTGAACACTACCTCACTTTTAAAATATATATTATTCCTGTTTTTGCACGATTTTTAATCTATTCATTTACTAGTCATTTTATTTCTCTTCTTCTTCTAATTATTTATTGCATTGAACTGCTGCTGCTAAGTTAACAAATTTTACGACACATGCTGGTGATAATAAACCTGATTCTCATATGCAATATGCTCATAAGAGACCTGACAACTGAAGTGCTCATGTGTAGACTCAATCCAGATGAAGTTATTCATATCAAAATATTGACTGCCGATTCCCCTCGATAGATGCTGCTTGACCTACTAATTTCAAACTTTTGTTTGCTTTTCAGTGTCTATCGTTCGATTGTCAGACCTTCAGTGCAGTTCTATATACAGATCCAGCTTGTGATGTTTGCCCAACATGATCAACCATGATAATGTAGTAACAGTATGAGTGCACCTCACCCAAGGTTGTTGAGATAATGTTCCTCATCTCTCTTAGCTCGTGGCACATTACAAAGTGTGGTGCAGAACACTGGAGTAGTAAGTGTGCAAAGAATAGAGTTTGTTGAATTTGTGGCACTTTGAGAGGGTTCACCAATGTACTATAGCATAATAACCTTACCCAATTGCAGCTGCTCTCAATGCATCCAAACATCTTATGCATGAAAATATAGAGAGGCACCTGGAAATACTTTATTGACTTTCTTGACCTCATTTGTATATCTTGTATGCAAGTATTTTGCAAAATTTAAAAGACTTATGGAGTCATAGAGTCACTGAGCACTCTGGTGCGGGAAGAATCATTCAACCCATCTTGGCAGTACTGAACTATTAATCTGTTTGGTCCCATCGTCTTGCACCTGGATGAGGATCTCGATACCCCTCCCATCCCATTGAATTTCTTGACCTCTTTAATTTGCATGTCTTGAATATAACAATTAAACTATATTTCCATGATTCCATAATCACATAAAAGATACTTCTGTGTAATTCAATTTTTAGGCCACGAATAATATTCTAAATATAGTATCCACTATTGTAATGTAACAAACTATTATTTTCAGTTTAACTAATTGCCTAAATACGAAAGATGGTCCTAATTATAAAAGGCTTGGTCCAACATGGGCAGCAGTTTGACTGCAAACGGATAACTCTTTCATCACCTCTGCTCATATCAGTAGAAAACATAACAGCCAAAATGCTGCCTGACCTCATTTTCCACTTATAATGTCCAAAGTTAACAAGAGCAGCAGAAGAAAATGCATTTGACATAATGAAAGGACTTGTGTGCAGGGGCAGAACCATTCCTACCTAAAAGGTATATCAGATGGTAGATATTAATTTCCCCTAATTGCATGAAGACATTTCATACTTAATCCAGAAATGTGCTTTATATAAAATGGACAGAACTTATAATTTCAGGATTTGTACAGGTTTCTCTGATCTCAAATGCACAACTATTTTGAACAAAAACTACCCATATACAAAATACCTTATCAAAAACAAAAAGCAGAGTTGAAAAGAAAAGTTATTTTCATATAATTACCTATGCTTCATAAAGTCTACCATATATGTGTAATCTCACAGCAAAGCAGTTTGTTTCTTCGACAGATTGTTAAAATTTTATCATAGGAAGGAAGAATTTTTAAAATGGATTCTCTTCACACTCTAAAATATTTATCCAAAGACTATATTGCAATGTAGTCTATAGTTTACAAATAGTTTATATTTTATTGTTTAGAATTCTGACAGACAACATTATCTGTAAAAGCTCTGGTGTGTTGTGGGACTCTGAGTCCTGAGGACTACAGTTAATACAGTGCCTATAAGAAGTATTCACTCCCCCCCCCCACCCTTGGAAATTTATTTATTTTTTTGCTTTACAACCTTGAATCACAGTGGATTTAATTTGGCTTTTTTTTGACACTGATCAATAAAAAAGATTATTTTGTTTCAAAGTGAAAACAGATCTCTATAAAGTGATCTAAATTAATTACAAATATAAAACACAAAATAATTGATTGCCTAAGTATTCACTTCCTTTAATAGGATGCACCAATTCATCACTGGTGCAGCCAGTTGGTTTTAGAAATCAAATAATTAGTTAAATTACTTTACTCCCTGTATACCCATGACTGTATCGCCACCCACAGCTCCAATCTGCTAATCAAATTTACTGACAACACTACTTTGATTGGCCTTATCTCAAACAATAACGAGGCAGCCTATAGGGAAGAAGTCATCTCTCTGACACAGTGGTGTCAAGAAAACAACCCCTTCCTCAATTTCGCAAAAACAAAGGAGCTGGTTGTGGACTACAGGAGGAATGGAGACAGGCTAACCCCAATTGACATCAATGGATCTGGGGGTGAGGGAGTGAACGGCTTTAAGTTCCTCAGCATCCACATCACCGAGGACCTCACGTGGTATGAACACACCAGCTGTGTGGTGAAAAAGGCACAACAGCGCCTCTTTCACCTCAGACAGTTGAGGAAGTTTGGTATGGGCCCCTAAATCCTAAGAACTTTCTACAGGGGCACAATTGAGAGCATCCTGACTGGCTGCATCACTGCCTGGTATGGGAACCATACCTCCATTAATCACAGGACTCTGCAGAGAGTGGTGCAGAAAGCACATCTGTAGTTGTGAACATCCCATGATTCAGGTATGTAAAAAGGGCCTGTAGGATCATTGGGGACCCAAGCCATCCCAACCACAATCTATTCCAGCTGCTACCATCAGGGAAGCAGTACCACCACATACAAGCCAGGAGCAACAGGGTCTGGGACAGCTTCTTCCACCAGACCATCAGATTGATGAACTCACACTGATCTGAGGGTACTCTGTATTACATTGACTATTATATTTATTATAAATTACTATGATTTCACAATGCACATTTAGATGGAGACATAACATCAAGATTTTTACTCCTCATGTATGTGAAGGATATAAGAAATATGGTCAATTGAATTCAGTTCAATTCACCTGTGTGCAGTCAAGGTGTTTCAATTGATTGTAGTAAAAATACACCTGTATCTGGAAGGTCCAAATGTTGTTGAATCAGAATCTTGGCAAAAACCACACTGTGAAGATAAAAGAACACTCCAAGCAACTGCATGAAAAGGCTATTAAAAAATACAAGTCAGGAGATGAATACAAGAACATTTCCAAGTCACTGAATATCCCTTGGAGTACAGTTAAGTTTGTCATCAAGAAATGGAAAGAATATGGCACAGTCGTAAATCTGCCTAGAGCAGGCCATGTTCAAAAACTGAGTGATCATGCAACAAGTGGACTAGAGAGGGAGGCCACTAAGAGATCTATGACAACTTTGGAAGAGTTACTAGCTTCAGTGGCTGAGGCATGGGCAACTGTGCATACAAATGTTGCCCGGGTGCTTCACCAGTCACGGTTTATGGGAGAGTGGCAAAGAGAAAGCTACCATTGGAAAAAAAACACAGATGAAATCTTGTCTAGAGTTTTCCAGAAGGAACATGGGAGATCTGAAGTCAGTTGGAAAATCTATGGTCTAATGAAACCAAAATTGAACTTTTTGGCCATTAGTCTAAATGCTAAGTTTGGCATTAACCAAACATTGCACATCATTAAAAACAGACAATCCCTATTGTGAAGCATGGTGGTGGCTGCATCATGCTGTGGGGAGGGTAAGCTTAATGCTTCAGAATACAGGGAAATCCTGGAGGAAAACATGGTGTGGTCTGCAAGAGAACTACAATTTGGGAGAGTATTTGTTTTCCAACAAGACAATGACCCCAAGCATAAAGCCAAAGCTACACAGGAATGGCTTAGAAACAACTGGAGTGGCCAAGTCATACTCTAGAACTCAATCCAATTGAGAATTTGAGGCTGAACTTGAAAATGGCTGTTCAGTCAAAGTCCCTGAGCAATCTGGCAGAGCTTGAACAGTTTTGTAAAGAAGAATGGAGAAAGATTGCAGTGCCCAGATGTGCAAAGCTGATGCAGACCTATCCACACAGATCCAGGGCTGTAATTGCTGCCAAAGTTGCATCTGCTAAATACTGACTTGAAGAAGGTGAGTAATTGTGCAATCAATTATTTTGTGCTTAATAATTATGATCAATTTAGACCAATTTGTAGAAATTTGTTTTTTCTTTTTAACATGATGGAGTCTTTTCTGTTGATCAGTGTCAATAATGCCAAATTAAATACACTGTGATTCAATGTTGTACAACAATAAAATATAAAAATTTTCAAGGGGAGTGAATACTTTTATAGGTACTGTAAGTGCAAGCATTCTTTCTGCAAATTACCATTTTTTAAGATATTATATTTGTATTCCTTTGCTTATGGAACTATCATAGCCAGACTGAATAACAATGTTAATGACTTGCATAAAGGGAAATAATATACTTGTGGCTTAGTAAGATGTGAGGAGGGCACAAAGAGCTTTAAAAGAACATAAGCAGGATTACTGAATAGATTTGAAGCTGGTTAGATGGAATGCAATATAAGAAATTTGGAGTTTATCTATTACAGCAAGAAAAATGGAAAAAAAACCTATTTAGTTGGAATGATACCACAGAATATTATATGACAAAAGGTCCTAGGGTCCTGGAACTCAAAATACCAAAAGACAGCATACAGGTACAAAAAGAAACTATGAAGATTAATGATGTTGGTGGTTATTGCAAGGGAATAGAATGTAAATGAAGGCAAGCTTTATTACAAGTTCCCAGAGTGCAAGTGTGACTGTACCTGCTGTATTACATACAGTGTTAATCTCCGTATTTAAAGAATGATAAATGTGAATTGGAGGCTTTGCCTAAGTTGATTCCTTGGGAGTTGATGTACAGAAAATGGTTGAACAGGTTAAACCCATAATTACTGTAGATTGGGGGTGGGGGGGCAGGGGTGAAATGAGAAGTATGTGCAGAGGTAACCCTGTCTTGTCAAATCTGACTGCATTCTAAGAGAAAGTAACTAAACAAATTGAAGAAAACAATTAGTAAATTTGTCACATGTACAGAGGTACAGTCTAAAACTTTGTTTCAAATGTCACCGATATAGATAATTTCATCACACTGCATTGAGATAGTACAAGCAACAACTGTAACCATGTAGATTAAGATGTCTCAGTTATGGAGAGAATGCAGTGCAGGCAGGATAAAAGGTGCAAGGCCATAACCAGGTAGATTGTGAGGTCACGAGTCCATCCTATCATACTAGGGGACCATTCAGTTGTATTATAAGAGCAGGATAGAAGCTGTACTTGAGCATAGTGGTAAAAACTTACTGGCTTCTATATCTTCTGCCTGATGGGAGGGATGAGCAGAGATGGCTTGTGGTGATTGCCATCTTGATTATATTGGCTGCTCCACTTAAATGAGAAGTGTAGATAAGTAATAAATAGACAAATGGGCATTATTTGTTTGATCTCCTGACACAAGTTTATCAGATGATTATCTAATAAAATGAATCAGATAAATTTAAGACTAATTGCCTGTTGATGAGGGTGAATTTCATTTTAGCTCGATGTGACCATGAACTGCTGTTTATCAGATTACGGTATTACTTTGCACTGTTGAAATTATGTGTTATAATTATATGGTCCTTGTCAGTTAGTCTTTTATCAGTTATGGTATTGTCTGCACTGTTGAAACTATATGTTAACTATAACTATATGTAACTATGTGGTTTTGTGGATGTCTTGTAGCTTTAGTTTTGTCTGATGGATTTGTAGTTCCTTTCTGGGGAACGTGCTAAGATGGTAGTGCGATATCGATACGCAGCAGCCTCTCCGGACTGGGTTCGGGATTGGGGATTACCAAACGTAATGTGGTTTTTCTTGTGTGGTCTGTTTTGTGCTTTTTCGTGATATTATTCCGGAGAATGTTGTCTCATTTTTTAACAGCATTGTTTTTGTGGTTTATAAATGACAATAAACTGAATCTTAACCTGAATCTGAAGGGACTTAAGACATGGTTATTCTTAAATGCAGAATAGTCTGGGATTGTCCTGGAGGGTATAGCACAATCTGCAATCCTGACATGACACCCATGTTATCATCAGTCTTTTAAATTGGAATATAGTTATTTACCTCAGTATCACAGTGAAGCTTTATAGGAAGTATCCAGAGAGAGCAATACAAATAACATAATAGATTCTAGTGAAAACAAAATGAAACAATTCAGGAAATTGCTTAAAAGAGTTGGGGAAGAATTGAACAGTGAGAGATTGGAACATTGTCTAATATAAAAAGCCCAAATATAACTTTGAAAATAGATCAAGGTTGGAAAATTACACAAGGAAATGGGCAACTTTGGGCTGCATTTCTGAAACCCCCATGTGGAAACATTTTTAATCCTTTGATTTCCTGAAATGCATGTATAAAATTGGCATATAAACAGGATGATATTTCACCGGCTGTTAATTTTTCTGGAAGCACTGTTTCATTTAAAGGATTACTATCAGAGTTCATAAACTTCCATATTAATACTCTGTTTGCAGTTTTGAGGCCAGAAAGTCCCCAATGGCCAAGCTCCTCTCTATGAATGAACTCATTTCAAAGATGTCAGAGTTTTATCGAGAAAATGAAAACCATGCCTTTCCGTGTTGGAAAAATCAGCATCCTTATGGCTCAAGATAAACCACTTCCCTGTGTTTTCTCTCAATAGGTTTAACATTATTCACATCTTTTTGGCTGGATAGAAAGTATGCAGATAAGACAAGGCAGTGCTAAGTATATTATCACTCAGCAGTTTTAAGTTTTACTGTAAACCATTCCCCTTGATGCTCTTATTTGTGGATAGCAGTTTCTGTTCTCCTCATGTTCTATTAAAATAACATTATAACAGCAGAAAATAAGACTACTTGCCTGTTTTATCCCACTGTTAAAATGTTATTGATAAAAACTTTTGATAGAAAGCGTAAGTAAATAGTTGGCATTGCAAATAGTGGAGCTGCTGCCCCAGAGCTCCAATTACCCAGGGTCAATCCTGACCATGGGTGTTGGCTGTGTGGAGGTTGCATGTTCTCCCTGTGAGCATGTGGGTTTTCTCCTTGTGTTCTGTTATTCTTCCAGATCCCGAAGACAGAATCGGAATCAGAATGAGAATCAGGTTTAAAATCACTGCCATATGTCATGAAATTTGTTGTTTTGCTACAGCAGTACATTGCAATACATAATAATAAAACAGTCTATAGCTTAAGATACTAAATATATGTTTATATTTAAATATATAGTGCAAAAAGAGAGCAAAAAAAAGCAACAGAAACTAGTAAGGTAGTGTACATGGATTTATTGTCCATTCAGAGATCTGATGGCAGAGGAGAAGAAACTGCTACTGAATAGTTGAGTGTGTTTCTTCAGGCTCCTGTACCATCTCCTTGATGGAAGCAATGAGAAGAGGGCATGTCCTGGGTGATAGGGTTCCTTATTGATGGATGCCACCATTCTGAAGATTTACCTTTTGAAGGTGCCCTCAGCGCTGGGGAGGCTGGTGCCCATGATATAGCTGTACAAGTTTATAACTTTCTGCAGCTTTTTCCAATCCTGTGCAGTGGCCCTTCCACACCAGATGTTGAGGCAACATCAGAATGGTCTCCATGGTGCCCCTGTAGAAACTGATGTGAGTCTTTAGTGGCATACCAAGTCTCTTTGAACTCTTAATGAAATATAGCTGCTGTTGTGCCTTTGTAATTTATCAATATATTGAGACTAGGATAAATCTTCAAAGATGTTGAACTTGAAACTACTCACCTTTTCCATTGCTGATCCCTCGATGAGGATTGACGTATGTTCCCTTGACTTCCCTCCCTGAATTCCACAATCAGCTCGTTGGTCTTGCTGATGTTGAGTGCAAGTTTGTTTTTGCGATACTACTCAACCAGCTGATCTATCTTGCTCCTGTCACCATCTGAAATTTTGCCAACAATAGCTGTGCCATTTGAGCTGTGCCTAGCCACACACTCGTAGGTATAGAAAGGGCAGAGCCGTAGACCATACCTTCTTAGTCCTCATCACTGGTGTTGCAGTCTTTAGTCTCTGCCTATATGCTGTGAGTCGAAGTACAGCCAGGTGAATCAGGCTTTCCAAAGTGTGGGCATGGGATGGCACAATAAGCATTCTTGATGGTGGTATAACAATGGTCAAGTATATTTGGCTCCTCTGGTTCCACAGGTGATATATTGATGATGGTTGTTCAGAGACCTCTTCAAGTTGGTCTGTTTGAAATCCCCCACAATGATAGGGAAGGCACAAGGGTTGGCTGTTTTATGACTGCTGATCACGGTGCTCAGCTCCTCCACGGCCTGCCAGAAGTTAGCAGGAGGTGGAATGTACTCTACTACTGGGATGTTGGTGGAAAACTCCCTCGGCAGATAAGATAGACAACACCTAACCATACATGTTCCACCAACATTCAGATTCAGATTCAGATTCAGTTTATTGTCATTTAGAAACCACAAATGCAATGCAGTTAAAAAATGGGACAACGTTCCTCCAGAATGATATCACAAAAGCATATGACAAAACAGACTACACCAGAAAATCCACATAACGTTTGGCAATCCCCAATCCAGAGTCCGGAGAGGCTGCTGTGTATTAATATCGCGCTACCGTCTTAGCTCGTTTCACTTACTAGAATCGGGAAGACAGTGAGCACACTGATGATGGTGTGTTAGGCTGAGTCATTGAAGGTTGGGATGGTGGGACACTGGGGTGTCGGATTGACATTCGGAAGGAAACGGTGATGAGAAGACTGATGGGACTGAAGGCTGACAAATCCCCAGGTCCAGATGGTCTGCACCCTAGGGTACTAAAGGAGGTGGCCCTGGAAATTGCGAATGCGTTGGTAATCATTTTCCAATGTTCCTTAGATTCAGGATCAGTTCCTGAGGATTGGAGAATGGCTAATGTTATCCCACTTTTTAAGAAAGGAGGGAGGGAGAAAACAGAGAACTATCGACTTGTCAGCCTGACAGCGGTGGGGGGGAAGATGCTAGAGTCCATTATTATAGATGAAATAGTGGCATATCTAGATAGCAGTGATAGGATTGGGCTGAGCCAGCATGGATTTACCAAGGGTAAATCATGCTTGACTAATCTGTTGGAGTTTTTTGAGGATGTAACCAAGGAGTTAGATGGGGGAGATCCAGTGGATGTAGTGTATCTCGATTTTCAGAAGGCATTTGATAAGGTCCCACATAAGAGATTGGTGGGTAAAATCAGAGCTCATGGCATTGGGGGGAAGATATTGACATGGACAGAAAACTGATTGGCAGATAGAGAACAAAGGGTAACTGTGAATGGGTGTTTTTTGGAATGGCGGGTGGTGACTAGTGGGGTGCCACAGGGCTCAGTATTGGGACCACAGCTGTTTACGATTTACATCAACGATTTAGATGAAGGCTTTGAGAATAACATCAGCAAGTTTGCTGATGATACTAAGCTGGGTGGCAGTGTGACATGTGATGAGGATGTTAGGAGAATTCAGGGTGACTTGGATAGGCTGAGTGAGTGGGCAGATACTTGGCAGATGACGTTTAATGTGAATAAGTGTGAGGTTATCCACTTTGGGAGTAAGAACAGGAAGGCAGATTATTATCTGAACGGTGTAGAGTTAGGTAAGGGAGAAATACAAAGAGACTTAGGAGTCCTTGTTCATCAGTCACTGAAGGTGAATGAGCAAGTGCAGCAGGCAGTGAAGAAGGCTAGTGGAATGTTGGCCTTAATTACAAAGGGAAATGAGTACAAGAGCAAGGAAATCCTCTTGCATTTGTACAGAGCCCTGGTGAGACCACACCCGGAGTACTGTGTGCAGTTTTGGTCTCCAGGGTTAAGGAAGGACATCCTGGCTGTAGAGGAAGTGCAGCGTAGATTTACGAGGTTAATTCCTGGGATGTCTGGACTGTCTTACGCAGAGAGGTTAGAGAGACTGGGCTTGTACATGCTGGAATTAAGGAGATTGAGAGGGGATCTGATTGAAACATTCAAGATTATTAAGGGATTGGACAAGATAGAGGGAGGAAATATGTTCCAGATGCTGGGAGAGTCCAGTACCAGAGGACATAGTTTGAGAATAAGGGGTAAGTCATTTAGGACAGAGCTAAGGAAAAACTTCTTCTCCCAGAGAGTTGTGGGGGCCTGGAATGCACTGCCTCGGAAGGCAGTGGAGGCCAATTCTCTGGATGCTTTCAAGAAGGAGCTAGATAGGTATCTTATGGATAGGGGAATCAAGGGATATGGGGACAAGGCAGGAACCGAGTATTGGTTGTAGATGATCAGCCATGATCTCAAAATGGCGGTGCAGGCTCAAAGAGCCGTGAATGGTCTACTTCTGCACCTATTGTCTATTGTCTATTGACATTCTCTCTTCTCCCATTGCGCAGGAGATACAAAAGCCTGAAAGCTCATATTACGAGACCAAGGATGAATTCTACCCCACTGTTATTATGTTATTGAATGGTTCTCTGATATGATAAGATGGACTCCTAACCTCTCAATCTACCTTATTTTTTATCTTGCATTTCATTGTCTACCTGCATTGCACTTTATCTTTAACTATAACATTTTAGTCGACTTTCTGTTGTTCCGTTTGTGCTATCTCAATGCACTATTGTAATGAAATTATCTGTCTGGATGGCATGCAAATCAAAGTAATTTTCCTATACATGTGATAATAATAAATCAAATTACCAATTTACCAGTGAGACAAGAAGCTCACTTTCAGACCCAGGTATAATAAGCTCATGCATGCCACCCAGTTTGGTCTCAAAAGTAACCCTTAAAGAATTTCCACCCATATCTCAGCAAATACTCTGCAGAATTCAAGGAGTATGCCTGTGAACTGGATTAGTCAGAGTTGTACAGCCTAGTCTTTCAGCCCATCATGCCCATGGCAACCAATAAGTATTCATTTACTAATACACTAGTTAATCAGCACGCGGTCCATTGCCTTTGATGTCTTGACAAGTTCACTTGAATATATATTGTAATACTGGTAACATGTAAAAAATGAAATTTAAAGTGTATCAGAGTGTTATTAGACTAGAAAATCTCTCACTCTGTCAGCATGTAGGTGCTGACATGGCAGAATTAATAGTTTCACTATACTTCCTTGCTGCAAATAATTTCTATGAAGAATTCAAGCTATACAATGACTTTATTCAAGTAACAAATACTCTATAATTTTCATTATGACTAATGTCAATCTCATTATTGTTCAAAGTTCAAATTCACTTTTATTATCAAAGTATATACAATATATTCATCATATACAACTCTGAGATTCATTTTCTTGTGGGCATACTCAGCAAATCCATAGAATAATAACTATAACAGGATCAATGAAAGATCAACCAGAGTGCAGAAGACAGCAACCTGTGCAAATGCAAATATAAATAAATAGCTATAAATAATGAGAACTTGAGATAATGACATAGAATCCTTAAAAGTGAGATAATTGATTGTGGGAACATTTCAATGATGGGGCAAGAGAGTGTAGTTACCCCTTTCATTCAAGAGCCTGATGATTGAGGGGTAGTAACTGTTCTTGAACCTGGTGGTGTGAGTCCTGAGGCTTTTGAACCTCTACCTGATGGCAATAGCGAGAAGAGGGCATAGCCTGGGTGGTGGGGATCTCTGTTACATCCTGCTTTCCTACAACAGCATTCCATGTACATGTGCTCAGTAGTTGGTAGGGCTTTATCCATGATGTGCTGGGTCAAATCCACTACCGTTTGTAGGATCTTGTATCCTTTGCATTGTATTCCAGTGATGTAATAAACCATTCATTTCAAAGTCTTAAATTTAATGATTAGACTAAAATTCTAGTGCTTTAGTGGGGTAGGTTGAAACAGGTGCCAGAGAAGTACAATTAGTGGGTCTAAATTAAGAGTTCTGCTGTTTCTGCCTCGTGTTTGGGTCAAAGTTACAGCAAATTGGCAGCTGAAGATCCAATCAATTAGACTTGTTCAGTGCAGTTCCATTGATCTGAGGCTTAATGTCAGGCCCAGAGCTTCTGTGGAACTGTAAGAAATTGGGTGGATGTAGTTTCCCTGCGAATTGCAGGCAATTCTGAGCTTGAATGTAAGTGTGCTAACTGCGGGGCATTGGTGAACCTTCCTGGCATGATAGTCTACTTGCCACTTTTCCAGATTCCATATGTAACATTGGCTTTCTTTCCTAAAAGTTACATCTATTAATTGTGATGTATAATGATTGTTACACAGGACAGTCCCTTGGCTGCTGAGAATAGTCTGCATGCCATTTTTTTCCTTTTAAATCAAAAACGTCTATTTTCTTTGGCTATCTGTATAGTATTGCACAGCATGCACTTCCTATAATTCTTTCATTTCATCAAATTTACATTCTAATACTCCCCATACTTAAACTAATAGAATGTACAAATGTGTATTTTGTACTCAGTTGTTAATGAATACCACGAAACATTTTATTATTATTACAATCTTGAAAAAGTCCTCAAAAATATATGGGAGAACTTGCATAAAATCAGATTTCCGTAAGTCATGTCTTCTGTAACCCAAGAAGCCCCTGTATGTATTTTTTAATGCAATGATTCAAATCTTCTATGGAATTGTCTCCCATGGAAACCTTCCTCACCCCCACTGCTCACAGAAACATCACATCAATCTTGTACCTTCCCTGCAGGTGTTCATACACTTAATGTTTCTATTTCCCTTTCAATACAACCAAAGGAACAATTGTATTCACTTACTACTTTGGTTAGACAGCCCATGTAACTATTTGTTTTTCTATGTCAGAGTTGTTATTCAGTTGTCAGCTCCTTAAAAGCTAGGTCAGCTTTTTAAAGTTTTCCTGGTCAGCTTTTGCTTTTTATTGTAGGGGAAGGTAAGGGAGGTTTGCATAGGTGATGGGTGATATTTGTCGGGGAAAGTGGACGGGACACAATCCTTACCTGGCAGAGTGTGTGTGTGTGTGTGTGTGTGTGTGTGTGTGTTCTATCACTGATGTGGGGTGGTGGGAGCAAGGACTGCGTTGGCAACATTTGGGAGATAGAGGATGTGCTTGCATTGTCAACATTGACTTTGAGGGCTCTGGCACGGGTGACAACAAAGTGGGAGATTGTCTCTACTAGGGAGGATGCAGAACAACTGTGGACACAGATCACGTGTTGGTGACCGCCTGGAAATTGGTGGGGGAGGTGGTTGTGGGGTGGTGTTGAGAATTCTATTGCTTTGAAGGTCTGTAAAAATAGGACTGTGTTTCTCCAGAAGTGGTGAGTAACAGCACATCTTACTCCATGTTCCCATTAGTGCCCCAAGGACTAATGTTATCTATCCACCTCTAACACAGACATTGCAACAGAGAATTGCAACAGAAGTTCCAAGTTCCAATTTTTAAAAATTATCATACAAAATGCTCCATTCCATCTTTTGTTCTTTGATTTTCAATGGCACGGCACAGGACAACATTGTCCAGGTTAATTTCCAGACATAACTAAATGGCTATGTAATAAATTGCATAGTTAGTCTGCTACTAATATGTTAACATATTGCTTCAAAACTTTCTTAAATACAGACTAGTTGAAGGTTCAAGATTGTTTAATGTCATTTCTTGTAAAGGAGAACAAAATAATTATCTTTCTGGATAAACTGAAGCACAAATCACAAAAGATGAGGAACACAATAATAATTAAAACATGAAATAAGATAGCTTGAATACATAAATAAGAGAAAATCAGCAGTTGCTGGAAATCCAAACAACACACACAAAATGCTGGAGGAACTCAGTTTGCCTGGCTTGCTGAGTTCCTCCAACGTTTTGTGTGTGTAGCTTACAATCAATCTATGCAAACAAGTCCATAAAGTAATACTAGGTTATAGATAAGGTGACTGACAGGAAATGATAAAGTAGTGGTGGAGTTATTGGGTAGGGGTGTTGATCAGCCCTGGGGAAAGTAACTGCTTTTGAATCTGGTGATTCTGGCATGGATACTACATAGCCTCTTCCCTGATGGGAGTGGGACAATCCACGAGCAGGGTGTATGAGATCCTACATGATGTTACTGGCCTTTTCTAGCACCTTTCTGTAAATATGTCCTTGATGGCAGGTTGGCTGCTGCTAGTGATGTGTTGGACAGTTTTGACTACTATCTTCCTATCTACTGCAGTCCAGTTTCTGTACTAAGGAGTGAAGCAGTTTGCCAGGGTGCTCTCTACTGTAAGTTATAAAATGACAAGAGTAAGGATGTGCAAAGTCCAGCTCTCCTCCGAAAGCAGAGGCATTGATGAGCTTTCGTGACTGTAAGGGATGTGTTTGGGGCCCATGAGAGATTGTGTGTCATGTGCATTCCCAGGAGTTTGAAACTACTTAGTTTTCATTCCTCTGCCACCAATGTAAAGGAGATTGTGAGTGGTGCGAGCTCTCCTTTGTCTTGCTAGCATTAAGGAAGAGGTTATTAACCTGGCACCAAGATCTTCCACTTCTTCTCTATAAACCATCTCATCATTGTCTATATCAGTGTTGTTTCATCAGCAAACTTGACGATGTAATTGCTTGGGTGTTTGGCCAGGAAATCCTGTGCAATTAGAATGTACAGCAGATTACCCCAGTCTTTTTATGAAGCTACTATCTCTCTAATTCTTAAAAAAGATAAGGATCCTACTTTATGTGCATCTTATCGCCCTATATCGCTATTAAATGTAGACTCTAAGATTCTTACAAAAATTTTAGCTATTAGATTAGAGAATATACTATCACAGATTATTTCAGAAGATCAAACTGGTTTTATTAGGAACATTTATTCCTTTTTTAATATTAGAAAATTGATTAATATAGTCTATACTTCTTCACCCACAATCCCAGAATGTGTTATTTCGTTAGATGCTGAAAAAGCTTTTGATAGAGTTGAATGGACATACTTATTTAATGCCTTGAAAATTTTTAATTTTAGTTCTAATTTTATATCATGGATTAAATTAATATATTATAAACCTGTTGCTTCTGTTCTTACAAATAATTACAGATCATCTTTTTTTCAATTATCTAATAAGACAAGGTTGTCCCTTAAGTCCCTTATTATTTAATATCGCATTAGAACCTCTAGCCATTGCTATTCGTGAATCTCCTAATATTTTTGGTATTACCCGTAATGAGAAGTGATACAAGTTGTCACTTTATGCTGATGACTTGTTGTTATATATTTCTGATCCTGATAGGTCTATTCCCGCTATTATATCCTTGTTGGTTCAATTTGGTAGTTTTTCTGGTTATAAACTAAACTTGGATAAGAGTGAATTATTCCCTTTAAATGCGCAAACTTTATTGAATGACAGGACACCATTTAAAATTGTTACTGATAACTTTATTTATTTAGATATAAAAATTACCAAGAAATATAAAGATTTATTCAGATTGAATTTTTTACCTATGCTTCATCAAATTCAACAACTTACTACTAGATGGTCTACCTTATCCTTATCATTGGTTGGTCGGATTAATGCTATTAAAATGATGAAATGATGATTTTACCGAAATTTTTATATTTATTTCAAGCTTTACCAATTTTTATTCTTAAATCTTTTTTTGATAACATTGATTCAAAAATTTCCTCATTTGTGTGGCAAAATAAAAACCCTAGGTTAAGTAAAAGACAGTTACAGAAATCTAAAAAAGATGGTGGTTTAGCTTTACCTAACATCAGATTTTACTATTGGGCGAATAATATTCGAAACTTAATATATTGGAAACTAGATTTGGATTCACCATTGTGCCCACAGTGGGTAAATTTAGAATGTAATGATGCACAAGGATACTCTTTATTCTCCGTTCTTGGTTCTTCTCTTCTTGCTGATTTAGTTAAACTCAATAAACAGCTATCCAACCCTATTGTCAAACACACATTACGAATTTGGTTTCAATTTCGTAAGTTTTTTACTCTGAAAAACTTTGTTCTTGATAGCCTTATCTTACTTAACTTTTTTTTTAAACCTTCTTTAACAGATCAAGCTTTTAGTATATGGAAAAGGAAAGGTATAATATGTTTTCGTGATCTTTTTTCTGAAGGTAGTTTGATGTCTTTTGACCCTTTCCAACAAATTTAAGTTACCTAAATCTAATTTTTTTAGATATTTACAAATCAGAAATTTTTAATATAAAGTTCTACCATCCTTTCCCAATTCAACTTTGATAGATTTTTCAGACATGATTTTTACCTTGAATCCTTGTCAGAAGGGATTAGTGGCTTTTATTTATAATATGATTATGAAGATACAACCGGAAATATCAGGTAGAATTAAACAAGAGTGGGAAAAAAGAACTTCAATATAATATATCAACAGAAAAATGGGAAAAATTTTTACAAATGGTTAATTCTTCTTCTATATGTGCTAAACATGCTTTAATACAATTAAGGTTGTACATAGAGCTCATATGTCTAAAGATAAGCTTGCTCGATTCTATTCTCATATTAACCCTCAATGTGACAGATGTCATTCAGAAGTGGCCTCGTTGACCCACATGTTTTGGTCATGTCCCACCTTACATAACTATTGGAAGGACATATTTGCTACCATTTCCTCAATTTGGAATATTGATTTACAACCTCATTTTATCACTGCAATTTTTGGTATACCAAATGAGGATGGTAGTTGACTTTCCCCTTCAATTAGACGAATGATCGCCTTTGCAACATTAATGGCCAGAAGGTCTATATTACAAAATTGGAAAGAAGTAAATCCTCCTACCACATTTCAGTGGTTTTCTCAAACTATTTCTTGCCTGAGCTTAGAAAAAATTAGAAGTACTATTTTCGATTCATCAATTAAATTTGAAGAAACTTGGGGACCATTCATTCGACACTTTCATATGAATTAATTTGGCCTCTTCCAGACCTTTTCTCTTTTTATTCTTGTTCTGGTATGGAGTTCTGGAGTTTTTGACACTATCATATACATATAAACTGTTATTATTGCCCATGTTAGTTTAGGTTTATTTTTTTTAATATATATTTTTTCTTGCATTTTTATATATTTTTTTTCTTTTGGTGACTATTTTTATTCTTTTTCATGTATAATCAATATAGGTTTGATTGATTATTGTACAATTTTTTTGATGATATTTTAATAAGATATTGTTATCTTATTACTAATTTAATTTCAAGCCTAGTGCATTTATAACCTATTTAATATTATGTTATGTTTTTCTTTATATATGAAATTTAATAAAAAGATTGAAAAAGAAAGAAAAGAAGGAATGTACAGCAATGAGCTCAACACACAGCCCAGGGGAGGAGAGTGTCCCTGTGTCCCCATGTTAAGAAATATTGGGAGGGAGGAGCGGTTGTGCATCCTGACTATCTGGGGTCTCTTCGTTAGGAAGTTCGATAACCATTTGCACAGTGGTATATTTAGACTGAGAAATAGGAGTTTGTTTATCAAGTTTTGTTGGATAGTAATGTTGAACTGTAATCCAGAAATAACATTCTGACATAAGCATCCTTGCTTTTAGGTGTGTCATGCTACGGCACCTGTTCTAGAGCAGTTCTGTCTGTAAGCATATTAGTGAGAATCCAATGTGTCACAATAGAGTTTCTGATATTGCCATTATCAGCTGTTGAAAGCACTTTGTGATGTTTGGCATTGGTGCAACCGTTTGGTTGTTGTTTAGTTCTGAAAGTGTAGCATTCTTTGGTTCAGGAATTACTAGACTGCTGCTCTCTACAGATTACGAATGCTCCACCAGGGGAGAGCATCAAACTCTGTCCAGAGCAGAAATAGCATATAAAAATACTACATTGTTTTCAGACAAATCATTTACCTTCTCTTGAAATTGTATCTTTCACAAGACAAGACATTATCTACATTATCCTGTACTTACAACAAAACAGATACATTTGCTGTACATTTCATCAGATAACCTGCTTCCAATTCCTTACAAGAATTTGTTGTTGGATTTTAATAAGTAACATTGTGAGTTGGTGTCTTGCATTTTACATTACAAGGACCGACATGAGTGAAATTATGACTTGTATTCTTAGAATTAGGTACAATCTTTTAAAAAGAAGCCAATAAACTGATTACTGCTATCTATTAATTGGAGGCCTTGGTGTTAAAGTGATGTCAATAGTCATCAGTTGAATCTTGTTGGGCCAAGATCTTGCCACTAATATTCAATGGTATTACAGACATTTATGTCAGAATAACTATGGAAGTTTTCAATGCCAAAGCTGGATGAAATATGGGGTCAGTAGTAGAGTTCATTTTGCTGAAATCCTCTATTATTCGGGTCAAGGAGCTGTCCACTAGAGCTTCCACTGGGTTAGGTAATGTGCCAGATCTATGATTTCATGGATTCCAATCCCAATTATGAATCAAGTTCTTTATGCTTCCATTTATTTATATTTAAGTTACTTTTGATAGCTATTTTATTTAACATATATTTTTATTTTTAAATGTATCTGAATATCATAGGTACTGGGGGAAAAGGTTTCTCAGATTTTGTAGCTGCAGTCAGAACTTTGCCAATTGCCGGAGACTTTCAGAGGAACTTTTGGGTTGGGGATTTTGGTTCAAGGTTACTTTGAGCTAGCAAGAAAGACCCATGTTGCATGGACTAGGTAAACATGAATTTTTAAATATATTATTTCTTTTTGCATTATTTTAATCTATTCAATATACATATACTTTAATTGATTTACATATTTATTTTTATTTTATTTTTTTCTTCTAGATTATGTATTGCATTGACCTGCTGCTACTAAGTTAACTAATTTCACAACACATGCCAGAGATAATAAACCTGATTCTGATTCAGGTGTAACCACTGGCAATAGCCCCAATCAAGTCAAAATCAGAGATGCTGTAGAAAGATTTCACTGCTTATTACTTGATCATCAATATTTCTGTTAGATGCGCAGGGCTTCTGCAGCACAAGCAACAAATTTCATTCTAACTATATTGTTAATAATGGCTCCTTAGTCTTGATAACAGCTCTGTAATCTAACAGACTCAATGGTAACACCAAATCCAGTAAAACCCCTTCCCATACCCCTCTCTCTCAATTCCAGTTGTACTGGGGTCTTATTGCAAAGAAATATGATTATATTGGAGGAGGCTAGTCATATTCTTTGCATCTCTATGAGTTATAAGTAGCAGATTTGCATACCTTTATCTGGAAAACATGACACAAATGAGCAAGCAAAATATTTGGCTTCAGTTAGATGGCAAATAAATTGGATAACTCTTAAAGATGCCTGAATTAGTATTTTTCCATTTGACTTTTTCCAAAATAAGACAGGGATGTCAACAACAATAACAGTCCAAAGTAAATTTATTATTAAAATACATATACTGTATGTCACCATGTAAACCCTGATTCATTTTATTGAGGGCATACTCCAGAAATCTATAGAATACTAACCATAACAGAATCAATAAAAGACTGCCCAACTTGGGTGTTCAGCATGCAGAAGACAACAAATGTGCCAGTACCAAAGGAAAGAAATAATAATAAATAAAGAAGCAATAAATATCAAAAATATGAGGTGAAGAGTCCTTGAAAGTGAATTGTTCAAAGTGAACCCTTTCTTTTTTTGTTATTGACTAACAACCATCATATGCAAAATACAACATTTTTTTCTAATGCACAGGATCCTTAAATTTGAGGGTGTTGATGTCTACACATGGTGCTTATTGCTTCTTGATACAATAATGGGACTTGCACAAACTGAGATGATTATCATTTGATAGAAACATAGAAACATAGAGAATAGGTGCAGGAGTAGGCCATTCAGCTTCGAGCCTGCACCGCCATTCAGTATGATCATGGCTGATCATCCAACTCAGAACTCTGGACCTGCTTTCTCTCCATACCCCCGATCCCTTTAGCCATAAGGGCCATATCTAATTTCCTCTTAAATATAGCCAATGAACCGGCCTCAACTGTTTCCTGTGGCAGAGAATTCCACAGCTTCACCACTCTCTGTGTGAAGAAGTTTTTCCTCATCTTGGTCCTAAAAGGCTTCCCCTTTATCCTTAATCTGTGACCCGTCGTTCTGGACTTACCCAACATCGGAAACAATCTTCCTGCATCTCGCCTGTCCAATCCCTTTAGAATTTTATACGTATCAATAAGATCCCCCCTCAATCTTCTAAATTCCAGTGAGTATAAGCCTAGTCGATCCAGTCCTTCTTCATATGAAAGTCCTGCCATCCCAGGAATCAATCTAGTGAACCTTCTCTGTACTCTCTCTCTCTCTATGGCAAGAATGTCTTTCCTCAGATTAGGGGACCAAAACTGCACACAATATTCTAGGTGCGGTCTCACCAAGGCCTTGTACATCTGCAGTTGAACCTCCCTGCTCCTGTACTCAAATCCTTTTGCTATGAAAGCCAACATACCATTTGCCTTTTTCACCACCTGCTGTACCTGCATGCCCACCTTCAATGACTGGTGTACAATGACACCCAGGTCTCGTTGCACCTCCCCTTTTCCTAATCGGCCACCGTTCAGATAATAATCTGTTTTCCTGTTCTTGCAACCAAAGTGGATAACTCACATTTATCCACATTAAATTGCATCTGCCATGAATTTGCCCACTCACCTAACCTATCCAAGTCACCCTGCATCCTCTTAGCATCCTCCTAACAGCTAACACCGCCACCCAGCTTCGTGTCATCCGCAAACTTGAAGATGCTACATTTAATTCCCTCGTCTAAATCATTAATATATATTGTAAACAACTGGGGTCCCAGCACTGAGCCTTGCGGTACCCCACTAGTCACTGCCTGCCATTCTGAAAAGGTCCCGTTTACTCCTACTCTTTGCTTCCTGTCTGCCAACCAATTCTCTATCCACATCGATACAATACCCCCAATACCGTGTGCTTTAAGTTTGCACACTAATCTCCTGTGTGGGACCTTGTCAAAAGCCTTTTGAAAATCTAAATATAGCACATCCACTGGCTCTTCCCTATCCACTCTACTAGTTACATCTTCAAAAAATTCTATAAGATTCGTCAGACATGATTTTCCTTTCACAAATCCATGCTGACTTTGTTCGATGATTTCACTTCCTTCCAAATGTGCTGTTATCACATCTTTAATAACCGACTCTAGCATTTTCCCCACCACCAATGTCAGACTAACCGGTCTATAATTCCCCGGTTTCTCTCTCCCTCCTTTTTAAAAATGTGGGGTTACATTAGCCACCCTCCAATCCTCAGGAACTAATCCAGAATCTAAGGAGTTTTGAAAAATTATCACTAATGCATCCACTTTTTCTTGGGCTACTTCCTAAGCACTCTGGGATACAGACCATCTGGCCCTGGGGATTTATCTGCCTTTAATCCCTTCAATTTACCTAACACCACTTCCCTACTGATCATTGTGTGGGTAGTTTGTGACAGTACTATGGAAAGACCAGGAGTTCCAAGTTCTCCCCTGAGTCACACATTGGACTGATACAAATATTTTACTTTGCAATATCCAAAGCGAGTCACCAACCATCAACTTAATAGAACCATTCTTCATTCATTGCTAGTTCAAAATTCTCAAGCCCCCACCTGATATGGGCTCCCAAAGCCTCTTGATTTGTAGCATGTTTACCAGAAAAGACAGCTGATCTTCCCCCCCCCCCCCCCCCCCCCCCCCCCCCCCCGTCACAGCTTGGGAGAAATGGTATATCTGAATTGTTACAGTTTATAACTGACTTCGCTGTCTGAACTTCAGTTGGTTCTTCACCATTCAGAGTGTACAAGGGGGAAAGACAAGGATGAACAGAAGAAAACAGAAGAAATAAGGATGAAGTGACAAGAAACACAAAGAATGAGATGGAGTAAAAGAAGCATAAAGATCGGTGGAAGACAATTACACAAAGTAGAAAAGCAGGAAGAGTGAGGGCAGAACACAAGGGGGTGGAGGAGAAAGAAAAGAAAAACAATGAGGAAAAAAGAGGAAAGGTGGGTTATAAGAGATAATTATAAAAACATAAGCAGAGAAAGGAGGAAGAGTGTGATGGAGTGGGTAATGGAAAATAAAGCTTTAACTGTGAAAAGGACCGAGAGAGAATCGTAAATAACTTTAAAATGGATTTTACCCACTTGTGATACAATGCTGCAACTAGATTAATGCTTGATCAGGTGTCCAACAGAAATCACCATTTATTTATGAAAATCACGTCAGGAAAATTGTTAGGAGCTTTTTTCACTCTTATTCCTTCACTTTCCATTTGAAGTTGTATGCAGACCCTGTAGCATTCCCACACTGACCATGGCTTTAAAGTATGTATGCCATGCAGGTAGTAGACACCAGAAAAGGAATACTGAGGTGGTGTGGAAAAATCATATAACATTACTTCATGGATAAAAGTACCTTTCTAAAAGTTGAACAACATTCTCTTTTTCAGGCATCTGTGCACAATTATACTGCTATGCCCTAATCTGTTCCTTCTGTTTATTCTGCTTTACCTCGAACATTGTTTTGCACTCTCCTTTTCTATTCTCTGCTGCGGACTCATTGTGCCGACGATGAAACAAGTTAATTTTTAAGCCTGGGAATTTTTGGTTCAGCTAATCATGAGACTACTGAAAATTTAGAAAAGACATTCTCCTCAATATTCAGTAGAGTTTTCCTTTGATAAGAAGGAGGCTGCAAACTAATCATGGGCATCAATATTTTATTTATTAATAAATAAAATACAGCACAGAATAGGCCCTTCTAGCCCTTTGAGCCATGCCACCCAGCAATCCCCCAAATTAATCCTAGCCTAATCATATGACAATTTACAATGACCACTTAACCTAACATCTGGTATGTCTTTGGATTGTGGGATCCCATGTGGTCACGGGGAGCAGGTACAAACACCTTACAGGCAGTGGCGGGGATCGAACCCCAGTCGCCTGTACTGCAAGATGATGTGCAAACCACTATGCTGCCCTATCATTATATGCAAGTATATTGTTATATTATCCCTCCTGTTCAGGGTAGTCCTGCAGAAAGCTTAGGTTCCTATCACAAAAGCATGAGATGATCAATTTGCCTTAGATTGACAGAAAGCACTAAAAATTGTTTAATAACGCTGTATAATAGAGAAGAATTCAGTTCCAGCAATAGCACATACATTTTGAAAGTTACTCAATTTATTAACAACATTTTTTAAAATGCTTTATCTATAAATCCTACAGTGGGGGGGGGGGGGACAAACAATCTCAAAATCTGACAGGCAAATAGAGTGGTTACAACTTGTATCTCATGGAAAGTTGAAAGCAGCTTGGGACAAATTCTCTTATTTAAAAAAAATGGTGGCAATGAATTAATAGGAGTATTAGTTCTTATCTGTTTTGGGCAGAATGAGGTATTTTTGCTTTTTTTTGTATATACTATTGGTCCATTTTGATAGTGTCATCATTCTGAAAATCCTAAAACAAAATGTGAGCTAAGAAATTCATTCAGACAACTTCAAAAGAAAGTGGAAATTGAATTGACCCAGAGAAGATGGCATTTCTGGGTGAATTACAAACCACAGGGGAATTTGGCTCCTTGTTGTTCATTTTACATTCTGATATTTTGTTTCACTATCAATGACATCAACACGAATGAAACACACAAAATTTGTCTGCAGAGATATTTTCGATCTCCCTGTTCTGAAAATAATAGTTTTTACTAATTTACAGAACTACCTGATTTTGCTGACACAATTCCCCTAAAAACCATGCTACCTACATGCTATCACATGTACATGAGTGATTCTGCACATGTCTGCTTTGTCCATGAGGACAGGGTCACATTCATATTCAGGATCATTGCCTGCTGCTGCTGTTGAATTGTGTCAAGTCTAACAGTTTGCTTTGCAGTGCTATACAAGAGCAGCTTCCCAGATTTTGTACTCTTCGGAGCAGACCACCTATTTTTTCCTTC
This sequence comes from Hypanus sabinus, assembly GCF_030144855.1. Lineage (NCBI taxonomy): Eukaryota > Metazoa > Chordata > Chondrichthyes > Myliobatiformes > Dasyatidae > Hypanus > Hypanus sabinus. Next base: position 170,101,638 of record NC_082706.1, read on the forward strand.
AGGCCACAGGAGCACACAGAGAACACATACATTTACCTGCCGTTTACAGACTGCACACACATCCTTGGAGAGTCCTCCTTGACAAATTCCATGATCTGTAAAGTTCTTGTCTTCTCGTAGGATTATTTTTCGTCAGCCTGCCCACTTAACCTGCTGAGAACACTCAAGCCGTTCCCTTCCCGTACTACAGCTTCCATTCATTCAGGAGTAGCATGCCCCTGTAACTACAAGACTATTGCCAGTATTGTGATTTGATCTTTTGCAAGATGGTTGCAAAGGTCACAACTGCTGTGCATGTGGAATCTTGCAAAATCAGTATCAGTGCAGCAATAGCCACACAAGCCCCACAGCCTAATTCCTAGAAGCCCACAATTTAAGTTTTCATTCTCTGCGTGACTTTTACAATCAATGCCAGGGTGACTGCAGTTCCATCTTAAATCAAGATTCAGTGTTACACAAAATGTCATGGAGCAACTTCTAGGTCATCATTTTTTATTGCATGTACAGGTACAGTTGTCAATGCTGGGACTGGTGATAGCTTGTGTGACAAGAATTTTCCTAATCTATCTCTTCTCTCCCAATCTGTGATTTCTGAGCAAATGACAGGCATTATCCAGTGTGTACATTTTTCTATTGGCAATTTGCTAACAAAAACATGAGAGATCAGCCTTCTGCTCAGTTTCCGGTAGCTGTCTGCTGTGATTTACTTGAAATCCCGAGAACAGCTTATCAGCCAAATTAGAAGAATGCAGACTCGAGTGCCTACCTGTTTACTCTAGGCACTCGACCTATTGTTCTGTCATGTGCCCTGAGGGATTGTGAAAGGTTGACCTTGGCTGGTAAACTCTGATTTTACAAGAAGCAAGCTGTTTCTAACCCAGTAAACTACAGAACCAAACACTGCTTAAAATTCATATTTTCAAATATGAGAAAATTTGCAGATGCTGGAAATTCAAAGCAACAAACTCAAAATGCTGGAGGAACCTAGCAGGTCTTTGGAAAAGAGTCAACAGCTGACGTTTCGGGACGAGACCCTTCTTCGGGACTGAGAAGGAAGGGGGTAGATGCCTGAATAAAAAGGTAGAGGGGAGGGGAAAGAAGCTAGAAGGTGATAGGTGAAGCCAAGGGCTGGAGACGAAAGAAACTGTTAGGAGAGGAGAGTGACCAATAGGAGAAAGGGAAGGAGGAGAGAGCCCAGGGACAAGTAATAGGCAGGTGAGTAGAGGTGAAAGGTCAGATGGGAATAGAGGTAGGTGGAAAGGGAATCTGTTCACCAGAAGGATAAATCGATATTCACACATTCAAGTTGGAGGGTATCTAGATGTTGCTCCTCCACCTTGGCACAACAGGATACCATGGATTGACACATCAGAATGGAAATCAGAATTAAAATGTTTGGCAACCAGGAAGTCCCCCTTGCAGCAAATACTGCAGAGGTGTTCGACGAAGAGGTCCCCTAATTTACAATGGGTCTCACCAATGTCGAGGATGCATGCCCCAGACACGATGACGATCCCAGCAGATTCACTGATTTAAGTGTTGCCTCACCTGGAAGGATTGTTTGGGACCCTGCATGGAGGTGAGGGAGGAGGTATATGGGTGGGGGTGGTATTAACGCCGCTTGTAGCAATAAGTGCTTGGAGGGAGATTAGCTGGGAGGGACATGTGGACAAGGGAATTGCAGAGGGAGTGATCCCTTCAGAAATTTGGGGGGGGGGAGGTTAGTAAAGACATGTTTAGTGGTAAGGTCACTTTGGAGGTGATGGAAATTGCGAATGATGATGTGTTGGATGCGAAGGCTCATGGAGTGATAGGCAAGGACAAGAGGGACTCTATTTTATTATGGTGGTGGGAAGGTAGGGTGCATGTGAATGTATGGGAAATGGAATTCAACTGACTTTATTACTTGCATCTTTCATATACATGAGTAAAAATCTTTACATTATGTCAACGTCTAAATGTGAAATGTGCAATTTATGATAAATGGTATGTACAACAGGACAGTCAATATAACATAGAAATACAATTGTGTCAGTGTGAATTAATCAGTCTAATGACCTGGTGGAAGAATCAGTCCCTGAGCCTGTTGGTTCTGGCTTTTATACTGCGGTTCCGTTTCCCCAATGGTAGCAGCTGGATCAATCTGTGGTTGGGGTGACTTGGGTCCCCAGTGATTCTTCAGGACCTTTTTACACACCTGTCTTTGTAAATGTCCTAAATAGTACGACGTTCACACCTACAGATGCGCTGGGCTCTCCGCACCAATCTCTGCAGAGTCCTGCAATTGAGGGAAGTGCTGTTCCCATATCAGGCAGTGACACAGCCAGTCAAGATGCTGTCAATTATGCCCCTGTAGAAAATTCTTTTGATTTGGGGGCCCATACCAAACATCTTCAACAGCCTGAGGTGAAAGAGGTGCTGCTGTGCCTTTTTCACCACACACAGCCAGTATGTACGGACCACGTGAGATCCTCAGTGATGTGTATGCCGAGGAACTTAAAGCTGTTCACCCTCTCAACCCCAGATCCATTGATCCATTGATAGGGGTGAGCCTGTCTCCACTCCTCCTCTAGTCCACAACCAGCTCCTTTGTTTTTGCGACATTGAGGGAGGAGTTGTTTTCTTGACACCACTGTGTGAGGGTGATGACTTACTCTTTGTAGGCTTCCTCATTATTATTTGAGATTAGGCCAATCAGTGTAGCGTTACCAGCAAATTTAATTAGCAGATTGGAGCTGTGGGTGGTGACACAGTCACGGGTATATAGAGAGTAAAGGAAGTGGGGCTTAGGACACAGTCCTGAGGGGCACCTGTGTTGAGGGCTTGAGGTGAGGAAGCCCACTCTTACCACCTGCCGGCAATCTGACAGGGAGGGTGAAGGCTGAGATCTCTGAGCTTCTTGTCGAACCTGAATCATGGTGTTGAATGCTGAACTGTAGTCCAAGAACTGCATTCTCACATAAGCATCCTTCTTTTCCGGATGTGTAAGGACAGACTGTAGAGCTGTGGCTATTGCGTCATCTGTCGACCGGTTGTGTCGATAGGCAAACTGTAGGAGGTCCAGTGTGGGTGGTAGCAAGCTGTAGATGTAATCCTTGACCAGCTTCTCAAAGCATTTGCTTATTATTGAAGTGAGTGTGACAGGATGCCAGTTGTTCAGACATGTTACCTTGGTCTTTTTTGGTACAGGGACGATGGTGGATGTTTTGAAGCAGGAGAGTGCTTACACTGGAAGATGGAGAGATTAAAAATGTCTGTAAACAGACCTGGCAGATGTGCTGTGCATATCCTAAGTACCTGCCCTAAGATACTGTCCAGTCCCACAGTCTTGCAACTGTCCACTCATTGGAAACACCTGCATACTTCAGCCTCAGAGATGACCAAGGTGCAGGTCACATCAGCAGCTTTCCTTGAGGGCTCAGTGTTGGCAACATTGAACCAAGCATAAAAAAGATTTAGCTCATCTGGGAGAGAGGCAGTGATGTTGGAAACTCCACTGCATTTAGCTTTGAAGTCTGTGATGGTGCCATAAGCTGCATGTGCTGTTGGTGCAGAGTTGTGTCTGAATCTTGTCCCTGTATTGTTGTTTCACTGCCTTGATGACTTCACGCAGATCGTAGCTGCATTTCTTGAGTTCCTATTGGTCACCGGCAATGTAAGCTCTGTATCACATGGTATGTGCTGCTCTCACGGAACTGTTGATCGAGGGTTTCTGGTTTGGATAGACCCTGACCAATTTCTGGGGGACAACATCCTCGAGGCTCTTCCGGATGAAACACCTGACCCCACCCGTGAACTCTGAAACATCCTCATCACGGAAGGCATTCCAGTTGACGTCATCAAAGCCGTCCTGTAGCATGGAGACTGATTCGTAGACAATTTTAATTATGGTAGCCTCGTGTTTGAGATTCTGCCTGTACCTCGGCAGCAACAAGATGGAGGAGTGATCTGATTTCACAAACGGTGAGCGGTGGAGCGCTTTGTAAGCATTGCAGAAGGGAGGCTATGTGAGTGAGGGCAGCATCAATAGCAGATTGTTCAGTTGAAATCTTACCCAATATTTTCTTGAATGGCCACAGTTGACAAACAATTGAATTACTGCTGGCTTACTGAGTTTGCCAATAAATGTGTCATTTTATTTCTTTCAATGCCACACTTTATTTCTTTTAAAGATGATATTTGTAAATACTATTTAAATAAAATTATTGATATTAATACTTAGAAATTGTCTTATGAATGTATTGGGTACTAGAAATGATGGTCTAGTACTGGTACACGACAAGACTGTGCTTCACCCCCTGCTCTACTTGCTTTACATTTATGACTGTGAGGCTAAACAGAGCTCAATGCCGTATGTAAGTTTGCTCACAACACCACTAATTTGGCTGAATAAAAGGTGGTGATGAATCAGCACATAGGAGGAAGATTGAAAACCTGACTGAATGGTGCCACACCAACAACCTGGCACTCAATGTCACCAAAAACAAAGATCTAATTGTTGACTTCATGAGAAGGAAAACAGAGGTCCATGAGCCAGTCCTCATCAGGGGATCACCAATGGAGAGGGTCAGTAACTTTCAATTCCCTGGCATCATCATTTGCCTTTTTCTCAATGTTAATCATCAAGTAGGAGGAACAGAAGCCTGAAGGGCACACACTCAGGAACAACTTCTTCCTCTTTGCCATCTGATTCCTAAATGGACATTGAATCTTTGGACACTACCTCACTTTTTTAAAAAAATACAGTATTTCCATGTTTTTAAAAGTCTATTCAATAAACACATACTGTAATTGATTTACTTATTTATAATTATTTTTTATTTTATTTATTTATTTTTCTCTGCTAGGTTATGTATTGCATTGAACTGCTGCTGCTAAGTCAACAAATTTCACGTCACTTACCAGTGATAATAAACTTGATTCTGATATTGAGTCCCCTATCACTATTGCTCCTCTCTTTTCCCTCTTTCTCCTCTGCACCATGGACCCACATTCAGTGCCGGTAACATGGCCCCTGTGGCACTCCCCTAGGAGGTCATCCCCCACAACAGTATCATTATTGAGGGGAATGGTCATGGGGTTCTCTGCCTATCTGCTTTCCCAATTCTGCTCCTGACAGTCACCTAGCTACCCACCTCCTGCATCTGAGGAGTGACTACTTCCCTGTGACTCTGATCGATGATCTCCTCACTCTTCCATACAAGCCAAAAGAAATGCGGCTGCTGCTCCAGGTCCCTAACATGGTCAGCCCTCCGTTGCATTCTTAGATACTTTGTGAGCCCATGGTTGTTGACCTGAACAGATGCAGGTGTAGGTGGTACTGTTAAAAATGCTCACTTCCTCAGACCACTGTGGTTGTTGGACATGCATTGGAACAACATAGAAAACCTACGGCACAATACAGGCCCTTCGGTCCACAGTGCTGTGCCGAACATGTCCTTACATTAGAAAGTACCTAAGGTTACCCATAGCCCTCTATTTTTCTAAGCTCCATGTACCTATCCAGGAGTCTCTTAAAAGACCCTATTACATTTGCCTCCACCACTGCCAACGGCAGCTCATTCCATGCACTTACCGCTCTGCGTAAAAAATATGATATTTCGTTTGTACCTACTTCCAAGCACCTTAAAACTGTGCCCTCTTGTGCTAGTTATTTCAGCCCTGGGGGGAAAAGAACCTCTGACTATCCACACAATCAATGCCTCTCATCATCTTATACACCTCTATCCAGTCACCTCTCATCCTCCGTCACTCCAAGGAAAAAAGGTCGAGTTTACTCAATCTATTCTCATAAGGTATGCTCCTCGATCCAGGCAACATCCTTGTATATCTCCTCTGCATCCTTCCTGTAGTGAGGTGACCAGAACTTAGCACAGTACTCCGAGTGGGGTCTGACCGGGGTCCTACATAGCTGCAACATTACCTCTCGGCTATTAAACTCAGTCCCTTGATTGACGAAGGCCAATGCACTGTATGAATTCTTAACCAGAGTCAACCTGCATAGCAGCTATGAGCGTCCTATGGAATTGGACCCCAAGATCCCTCTGATTCTCCACACTGCCAAGAGTCTAACCATTAATACTATATTCTGCCATCATATTTGACCTACCAAAATGAACCACCTCACACTTATCTGGGTTGAACTCCATCTGCCATGTTTCAGCCCAGTTTTGCATCCAATCAATGTCCTGCTGTAGCCTCTGACAGCCCTCCACACCAACCACAACGCCTCGAACCTTTGTGTCATTAGCAAATTTACTAACCCATCCCTCCACTTCCTCATCCAGGTCATTTATGAAAATCACGAACAGTAGGGGTCCCAGAACAGATCCCCAAGGCACGCCACTGGTCACCAACCTCCATGCAGAATATGACCCGTCTATAACCACTCTTTGTCTTGTTACGTACCCCGTAACTAGGTCACTTACCAGCAAAGATAGAGAGGTCCGTTGAAGTCTGATGGTACTATTTTTATGTCTTTATTCATAAAGGGGCACAAAAATAAGATTAATACACACACTCAGATAATATACGTCGTCACTACTCAATCTAAAAGCGCGGGTATAATAATAACCATCAAGAAGAAACAGCTCGATCGTTTGTCTAGGCAGGGGATAATATATTGTCTGATGGAAATATAAAAGTCACTCAGTTCCTGCAGGCTTCAGCCTTTTGGGACTGCTGGGTTTTCACTTGTTGGAGAGAGAGAGATTTGTGAGAAAAGAAACTTGCCCAGGTCTTTTATGAAGCAAATCCGTTGAATCGGGAAAGTTGGTTCCCTGTTGTTAGTTCAAGAACATCGGTTCTGTGGTACCTGCCACTGGCTCCCAAGCAAAAAGGGAACCGAACGCACGTGGCTTCCTTCCAATGGCTTCCGGCTACTACGGGATCATTAGCGTTTCTTCTGGTGCGTATGAAGGCGTTGTTCCCCCAGACCCTCTTTTATACCTCCTCACGGGGTCTCAGATGTCAATCAGGTTGGGATGATGCAATCTCTCTCTCAACCAGCCCACTTTGCCCGAGGGCTTGCACATAGCATAGTCCCCAATCCACAAACGTGGTCTCCAGGAGACAATGGTCAATGTCGCGTTATTTTGCATCACTGGGGAAACGAGGCATCCGGCACGTCTCTCTCTCTCCCATTTCCTGGATCTATTGACCCCCCCACTAGTGCTCTTGCGATTCTCTCAAAGGAGGGGGCTGCGGACATAACAGTCTTCTGTGGGCAAGCCAGTTCTGGAACTGTATCTGTAGAGAATTTGGATGAATCAGAATCAGGTCCTTACTGAGACAGGAATCGATTCTAGCCATGCCCAACTTCTCAAAGCATTCCATCAGGTGAGAGCAACTGTTCAATAGTGGTTATGGCAGTTTAAAGTTTATGCAGACTACAAAAGGAGAGACTTGCCAGAAATGACAAGATACAGTTTTAAAAATCAATGATCAGAACTACTGGGGAATCTGCAATCCTTTAATTCCTTGACTGAAGTGGCAGCCATATCTTCTAATTTCTACCCTTATTTTTCACAGGGGCTTTTCAGCAGATGATTCACCTTTTGCAATCTCTTTCATAAAAGTTCCCTAGTCCTAACAGTCTGCCTATTGTCCTCTCCACCTTTTGTTATGCAGACCAACTTGCTTTCTCATTTCATTTCCGATGAAAGGTCGTGGAGCTGAAATGCCAATTGATTTCTCTTTCCACTGCTGGTGCTTAACTGGCGAGTTCTTCCAGCGTTCACTTCCTTGCTTCATTTTCCAGCTTCTGCAGTTTTACTTGTTGCCAGGAGTTTGTAACCAAATGAAGGATATATATTTTTCTCTAAGAGGACAAATCCTCCATCACAGCCCTGGTTCACGTGCGCATTGTGAAGTCACCGGGTCGCGTGCTGGAGTGATAATGGGACCGTGCAGCGCGTGACCGCGCCTTAACCTGGCTCCAGCACCAATTCGCTGCGATTGCTGGTGATGCGCTGAGAATAAACGGGGCGCGCCACCAGCGCCAAAACAGTCGGATTTCCCCTCGTTACTATGGTGAGTCCACCGAGTGCGAGGAGCCCCCAAGGCACCAACTGTAGGAAAATGATAAAGACGTACAGCTGAAAAATAATCCAAATGTACGCACTGAAAGTTTTATGGTGCAGAAATTGTATATTAATATTGAAAAATTGTAGCTTTTTACCTGATAATACAAGTAACTTATAAAAAAATAAAGCAACATACAGAAAATGTTGGAGGAACTCAGCAAGGCTGGCAACATCTATGGAAAAGAGTCGGTTCGGGCCGATACCCTTTAGCAGGACTGGAGAAGAAAAAAGATAAATCAACGCTTGTTTTGCGCTTGTTCGCAAACACAGGAAATGACCAAGACTTGCTGCTTTATTCAGATTTTGGATGCCGTGATGAAAGTTTGTCTTTTCGGAATATGTCAAAGCGTCTTATTAAGGATTACATCCATAAATATACCATAATTAATTCATAATATGGAAAACGTTGCTTTTGTGCATGTTCTGCGGACCAATGCAATATTAATAATGCATACATTTCCTACAATAAATATCGGCCTCAAAACTGAAACTTCTATTGCTAATGTTAAAGTTCAACAATATCAAGGACCAGTAAACTTTTTATAGCAAAGTAAGGAAGTTATGCGGAGTGCAGTCCCTTTTATTGAAGAGTTCTCTTTAAATAATGCTCCGTAATCCGATTAGTTGTAAAATGCCTTGAAGCAGATTACAGTCATAAAAGTAATTCAGCATCTGCCACTGCAGCACCTTTCAATGCATTAGGCATTACAATAATGTGTTTTTAATCTTACCGCAAGATTGCTTGAATTTTTACAAAATTGCAGTCAGGAATATAATTAGAGTTTTTGTAATAAACACAAACTGACTGAACAGTGGTAAGTAAAAACATCCAAAATTAAATTCGCACTCTGAAATGGACCACAGATTCGAAATTCTTCTGTTTTCAGTATTTTCATTGATATTAAAGCATGTGCTATAAATGAATCAAACAGTTAATGCTATATTCCAAAATGATTTTCCTTAACGTTAATATCTTTATGAAGATACCAGGGAAGCTGATTTGAAATGAATTCTGTAACAATTCATTTTAGAACCGTATACAAGTTTTAGCTGCTGGGATTAGATGGAAACTGGATTAAGCAAATTGGTTCTGTTGTTTCTTTGACCATGAAGCTTGAAATAAATCCTTCAGTATAATCTCATGGTAACATTAGACACTCAGCTGAAGATATGAAGATTCAGTAATAAAGTAGAAAACCAATGTTTTTTAGTGCATGGTGATTGCAGTGTTATACTGGGTAAGTGACTGTGCGTATGAAGGAAAATTAGTGACTAAACTGAATTTCTGGAATAATGGAAGAACAACAATGTACGGGTGGATGTTTTTAGCAGCATTTAAAATTTATTCATTATGTATAAATAATGTAAATTTTTTCTTTTGGTGTTGGCCACAGTACCCATTTGCAATTTTATGTTTACCTAGTTACCTAACAACTTGCAAATGCTGAATTATGAATTATTCAAAAAATAGTTTGATCTATTAATCTCTGATACCATAAGTTTGAAGTAAATTTCTTTGTTGTAGTCAATGTTCATGTGAGAAATTAGAAAGGAACTGCATCTAATTGTATTTTCTATCTGCTAGCTTTATACATTGTGGTTGCTAATAGTTTACACACACACACACACACACACACACACACACACACACACACACACACACACACACACAGATATATATATATATAATTTGCTATATTTTTCTGGTCTATTTGGCTCATAATAAGATATTTGATATGAGTAGTACAAATGGTAAAGGACAGAATGGCTCTTCTATAACATTAGTACTTTCTGGTCAATACGTTCACATTGAGAACGTATACCAAATTAATTGTTTTGGGTTTATTATTGTCACAAGTACTAAGATACTGTGAAAAGTTTTCCTTGTAAGCTGTTTATACGGATCAAATCCTTACACAGTACATTAAGCTAGAATAAGGTACAACTAACAATGCAAATAAAGGGCAAAAGCTACTGAAAAAATGCAGTGCAGGTAAACTATAAAGTGCAAGGTAAAGTGTAAGATTGAAACTTTAAGGCAACTGCAGAGCGTGAGTGCTGCCTGCCTTTTGGTCGCTGGTGGGATTGCTCTGCTACTGGAGAAGGGAGACTGTCTTTTGGTCGCTGGTGAGATTCCTCTGCTGCCAGAGAGGGGAGACTGCCTTATGATCACTAGTGGGATTGTGGAGAAATTGCTTTTCTCAGAGGGTGGTAAATCTGTGGAATTTGTTGCCAGGAGCGGTTATCGAGGCCAAGTCATTGGGTGTATTTAAGGCAGAGAGAAATAGGTTCTTGATTAGCCAAGGCACCAAAGGGTATGGGGAGAAGATAGGGGAGTGGGGCTGAATGGAAGAATTGGACCAGCCCATGATTGAATGGCAGAGCAGACACAATGGGTCGAATGGCCTACTTCTGCTCCTATATCTTATGGTCTTATGGGATTGCTCTGCTACTGTGCCTAGAGAATGTTACCCAGGTTTTCAGCATTTTGGATATAGGGATCTTTTTTGAGCCTTATAACTTTTTTATATTCTCTGACTTTTACCTGATCTTTCTATTTTTTTTGTGCGTGGGGGAGAGGGATTTGGAGGGGGGGGGGGAGGAAATTCATGTACCTGTTCCATTTTTGTTCATTTTTTTGTGCAAGGAGGGGGGATTTGGGCTTGATAATCGTGCTGCCAGTCTTTTCTTTCTTGGTTTCATGGCTATCTGGAGAAGAGGAATCTCATAATTGTATACCTTGATGGTAAATGAACCTTTGAACTGTTGCTTATAATGAGATAGATTGTGAAGTTTAATCAAAAGCCCGACACCAGTGGGATAGAAGTTGTTCTTGAGCCTGGTGGTTCTTGTTTTCAGATTCATGATTCTTCTGCCTGGTGGGAGTGGGGATAAGAGAGAATGTCTGGAGAGGGTGGGGTCTTTGATTATGCTGGCTGATTTAGTGAGGCAGTGAGAAGTGTCCATGGAGGGGAGGCTAGTTTCTGTGATGTGAGGAGCTCTGTCCACAACCTTTTGCAGTTTCTGTGGTCTTGGGGAGATGAGATGCTGTAGCTAGTTGTGATCTATCTGGATAAGATTCTCTCTGTGGTACATTGATAAAAGTTGGTAAGAGTCAATTGGGGCACAGCACTTTTCTTCAGCCGATTGAAGAAGTGGAGGTATTAGTGAGCTTTTTTGGCCATGACATCAATGTGATTGGACTAGGACAGGCTATTTGAGATGCTTTCTCCTCGCTCTAATTCAGCACTGTAGATGATGTGCTGAATTAGAGTAGAGTAGAGTATGTGCATGCAGCGTCCCCTTTCTGAAATCAATCACCAGCTCTATTGTAGACAATTATTATTATGTGAAATACATAATGTGCTTTCTAATTAAATACATTATGATAAAACTACCCTATTAATAATATACTAATGATGAATTTACCTCGAGTACTTAAAATTTTGGAAAACAACTGATTTTAAGATGACTGATTATTGGGCTGAGATTGTACCCTCCAAAGCCCTGCTCTAAGTTCATCATTGATGGCTAAGCACCTGACGGATGCACACTACCACTATCAGCACATCTGCCATGAGCTTGAACATCAGGTGCATCTACCTCAGTGGGACCAAAGCAGTGATGCCATCCAAGGCATATCTTCTTGGTCTCTTGTGCTAGGAGGTACATCACAACTGCTGCTTTTATATGTGTAAATTAACAGGATCAGCCTGGAGAAGAGATTCACTGCCTCAATTTCATCAGCTGATATACTTATCTTGAAAGAGACAAGTCAAGGAATTCTAACTTTTACAAACAATTTAGAGCCCCACTACAGACATTGCACAGATTTGCCGACTTCACTTGCTGGAGATTTCACCATGTATCTCATGGGCAGCTGAGAATGTTCCACCTTTGTCTTTGATTTATGTACATAGTTCATGATTATGTTTATTATTAAATTTCCTTTTTTCAAGAAGAAGATATGGGAAAACTCTCATTGAGAGTATGCTTTAGGAAATGATAGTGTGATAACAGCCTGTATAAAACTACTTGAGCTAAAATGTTTAATTTTCAAACGGTTTTCACTTCAAGGAAATGTTAATCAAAAATACTCGATAATTGTATTGGAGTTCAAGATAAATAGGAAGTTATCACAATATTTTACTTTTGCTTCCATAGGTATTTGAAGACACTTAACTTGATCATTATCCAGGTATGTAGAATTTTTGTAATGAAGGACCCACTGAATTTTGATGTATAAATCAAAGCTGTGCATAGATTATATCATGCCTTTAAGACAAGGAAATTATTTCAAGGTTCTGCTCAGAAATGAAATGGAAAATAATAATAAAAAGACAAAAAATTAAACATGCCCAAAAACTTGTCCAAGGTTTAGATAGATGTTACAAAACCGAAAGCAGTTAATTGCCTCAAATAGTCTTTGTGTCACACAACCCTCAAACCATCCATTCATAATAACATATTCAAATATATATTTTGTCTCTGTCAGGCATCCCCTTAAATGCCTCTATGCTAATCAACCTGCTTGTAATTGTGGGTTCCACATCATCAAAATAATAAACATTTAATTCTGAGTGTTTAAAAAAAACTGGAGATGTTGAAAATCTGAAATAAGAATGAAAATTGGTGCAGACAGTCTGCAGGTCAGGCAATATCCATGGAGTTACACACACAAAATGCTGGAGGAATTCAGCTGGCCAGGCAGCATCAATGGAAAAAAAAAAGTACCGTTGACGTGTCGGGTCAAAAACGTACAGCAGGACATTATGGAGTTAATGTTTCAAGTCAATGACTATTTTGTTCAGAATTAGTTCTGATGGAAGGACATTGGCATTATCCTTTCTTCTTCATTGGTCATATTGATGTAGATCCTAATTCTACTTTCCCTTCCCTTATGAAATGCTCTTGGAATATATAAAGGCTCTTGTAATTAATATATTACAAGACCCTTTCATTATATTGAAAGCTTCTTTTCATGTCACCTCTCAGCTGTTTCTAATTGTGAATTTCAGTAGATTTTTCAAGATGAATACAACTATTTTCTTCTGTATAAATACTTGTAATTTTTTTTTTTGCAAGTTCAGCAATGTCAGTTCATCTTTACTGCACCAGCATATCACTTCCTTTGAGTTGCTTCATAGTTTGTAAACAAATCTGCAGTTCACAGTTGTGCATATAGGATATTTCATTGAATAACATTTAAATCTGGTATCATTTTAAATTGTAGTTACTTGTAATGGTTCCTATTACTTTATGTGAAATTTTATAATCAGTTTTGGATTGATGCGGTCTAAAAGTAATTGCCTGTAAGAAAACATTTACATTATTTCATGATCAGTGTGCATCACTGAAATACAATATCACATTGTAGGGTAAATATTTGACCCTCGGATTTTTTTTTTCCAGAGCACACTCATTAGTAGAAGATGGCTGATCAACTACCTTTACAGCAACCGCAAGAAAAGTCCCACATCTCAAAATCTGGGAAGTCTGTCTCCTCACATCATTTCCGAGTTCCAAATGCTGTAATATCAAAAAAGATCTATTTTTATAAAAGTGGAGACCCAAAGTTTTCTGGGATTAGGTTGGCTATCAACAGTCGTACATTCAAGACATTTGATTCATTATTAGATGATTTGTCTAACAAAATTCCATTGCCATTTGGGGTACGAACAATTACCACACCCCACGGTAGTAACAGTGTGAAAAGTCTATCAGACCTTAAGGATGGACAGTCTTACATTTGCTCTGACCGAAGGAAGGTGAAACCTATTAACCTTGAGGTCGCTAATAGGAAGCAGCATCCCTGGTTTGTTAGCAAGCCATTTAATCGAGAGCAGCCTGCAGCACAACCAAGCAGAATGAAAGCTTACAGAACGCTTCATGAGGACTTGCCACAATCCAACGGAGTTCCAAAGAAACTCGTCATTTTCAGAAATGGTGATCCTAGTTTCAGACGTAATCTGATTATGAATAAGCAAACCATGCAAAACTTTAGGGTATTATTAAAGTATATTGCTGATGTGATGCATTTCCCTGTGCTAAAGCTGTACAGCACAGATGGGAAAGAGGTAAGTAAATTTTTCACATTGATAAGAGTCTAATCTTAGAAAATAATACTTTATTAGTGATTCATAAGTTTACCCAGATTGGTCCACAGTCACCAATTCTTATCACAGTTGTTAGAATAAGAAATATTGCCTTTGGCAATAGATATAGGTACTGAATTTCCTAGTGAGTCAATCAGATAAACCTTATGAAAGTATAACGACAAATATAATTCCTAAGCTTCACTATATTACAAGCATAAGCAAACAATTGGCAAGAAGTAAAGAATCACTGTATCTTCCAGTTATTTCCACAAAACCTGGTGCTGCTCATGTGCACCATCAACCTGCATCTAAACTCCTAAGAGAAAGTATATTATACTCCTTAGACTAAAATAAGAAAAGTTTGTTCAATTGGCATTCCTGTCATTAGCACTCATGGATTAGTATCTTGTTCTAAATGTGCTAATTAGAATTATAGAGTAATATGGTTCAGAAACAGACCCTTTGACCCAACTCATCCGTGCCAACCAAGGTGTCCTCCAGACTAGTCCTACTAGCTCATGTTTAGCCTTTATCCTCCAAATCAGGGGTTCCCAACCTATTTTATACCATGGGCCCCTACCATTAAACAAGTGGTCTGTGGACCCCAATTGGGAAACTGTGCTCTAAACTTTTCCTATCCACGTACGTTTCCCAAAGTTTCGTGAATATGTTATTGCACTTGCCTCAACAACTTCCTCTGGCAGCTTGTTCTGCACGAAGAAATTGCTCCTTAGGTCCATTTTAAAATCTTTCTCCCCTTGCAATAAGCCTATGCTTTCTAACTTTTTGTTCCCTTTCCTGAGGAAATAAACAGTATGCATTCATTGTATTTATGCCCTTCATGACTTTATATATCTCTATAGTTCACATCCCAGCCTCTCCTATGTTCCAAGGAATAAAGTCCTAACCTGCCCAATCTCTCCTTATAGCTCAAGGTCTAGATTAGAGTTTTGATAACATCCTCGCAAACTTATTAAATATGATTTAAGTATTCCATTTAACAAAAGGCTTATATTGGCCAAGTAAATTAAAGGAGGGTTTCATGGAGTGCTCTCCCGATGAAGGGTTTTGGCCCGAAACGTTGTCACTACCTCCTCCCATAGATGCTGTCTGGCCTGCTGAGATCTGCTAGCATTTTGTGTTTTTTTAAAAATTTATTTCCAGCATCTGCAGATTCACTTGTGTTGCCTTAATGAAAAAGATTTCATTTTATAGAATCCTATTCCATTTAGTTTTGAGAAGCCACATGCAAAAGAGTGAGAACATAGTCGCTGTTAAAGTAGAGAAAAATACTGAATTTAAGAATGCACTTTTTCTTTAATGTATTTTATTTGTATAATAAGTACCCTCTTTGATTTAAAGTTTTGAATGCAGTTCAACAGAAAATATATTTATCACAAAGACGTAGTTTGCTGAAATACTCAGCAGACCAGGCAGTATTTGAGGAGAAAGAATGAAATACAGACAGACAGACATACTTTATTGATCCCGAGGGAAATTGGGTTTCGTTACAGCCGCACCAACCAAGAATAGTGAAGAAATATAGCAATATAAAACGGTAAATAATTAAATAAAAATACGTTAATCATGCCAAGTGGAAATAATTCCAGGAACAGCCTATTGGCTCAGGGTGTCTGACACTCCGAGGGAGGAGTTGTAAAGTTTGATGGCCACAGGTAGGAATGACTTCCTATGACGCTCAGTGTTACATCTTGGTGGAATGAATCTCTGGCTGAATGGACTCCTGTGCCTAATCAGTACATTATGGAGTGGATGGGAGTCATTGTCCAAGAAGGCATGCAACTTGGACAGCATCCTCTTTTCAGACACCACCGTCAGAGAGTCCAGTTCCAAACCCAAAACAATTAACCACAAAAGTTCCACAAAAATTAACTCTTATGCTCATTAATGTCAGTGGCCCAATGTCTACATGTCTATTAGAGGCTGGTATTGGGCTTTTCTGGGGTTGGAGGCTTGTTTGTGTGTGTGTGTGTGTGAGTGAGTGAGTGAGTAGGTGGGCGGGAACGAAGAAAGGGGTTTCTTGTTCTGTTGCTGTTGTTGCATTGTTCTTACATCTGTTATTCTGCTGAACATCACGGCTGTGCTGTAATGAAACTAGAATGTGCGGCAACATTTGCGGGCTGCTCACAGCACATCCTTAGGTTGTGTTGGTTGTTAATGCAATTGACACATTTGCTGTCATTTCTCTTACTGTTTGTCTCAGTTATTGCTGTCAGTTCCTTCTGAAAGAGAACCAGGTAAAGGCTGAGACCTGGATGTGGTTGTTCATGCGTTAGACAATTAATATATACAGAAGTGGCAGATGAAAGGCATGATGAGCTGCATGATGGTTACAATAGGCAGGTTACGAATTCTGAGGCACAATTAACTGCCAAGTGAAAAATAATCATATATGATATATAAATTTTTAAATGTGGCTGTCAGTAGTCCTGTGATGTCTAGCATAAATTTAACGGTTACTTCTGCTCTCTCATTTCAAGAATGCATTGCTATTTACATCATGCCTGTCATTCGCCAGTTTGATAGCAAAAGAGAGTTGTGTTTCACTTGATGGCATACAGGATAACTGATTGCAAACAGGTGATGGAAATAGAGGCAGTGATGGAAATTCTGATTTTAAGATTGCAGGGGACCCAAGCTCTACTCTGCTAGACTCTAGAGGCCATCATTGTCGGAAATACTTCTGGGATGACTGCAGTCAGAAGTAGCCTTTCTGCATACTTTGCAAAAGAGATGTGAAAAACCTCCTTCAAGTGTGTGTCATGATGTCACTGGTCTGTGAAATGACATCTTCCTCCATGGTCCTGTGATCAGCTGCATTGATCTTTACACATGCAGTCCTATTCGAGTGTGTGTCTCCTCAGACTTGCACACAATGCAAAACAGACTGAAGAGGGTGACAGGTATTTCAGCCTCAGTTCTTCTGTGCCTCATTAAGTTACAGCAAAATATCCATGTGGGAACTGTGTGGGACAGCAGTGAAAGATGAGACAAGCTAGGTGACAGAAGTTTGTGTCGGGGAACACTATGCAGCTAGTGATCACGAAGTCATTAGTTTTAGAGTAAATATGGTCCGTGGGTTGAGGTTCTCAAGGTCAATTTTGATGGTATCAGAAGGGATCTGGCAAGTGTGGGTTGTGACAATCTGTTTTGTGGTGAAGTTGTACTTGGTAATTGGTAATTTTGAGAGTACAAAGATTACCTGTGACTGTCAGAATAAAAGGTAAAGATAACAGTTTTAGGAATCATTGATTTTTTCATAGATATTGATGCCCTGATTACGAAAGAAAAAGAGGTACATAGCAGGTATAGGCAGGTAGGAGCAAATGAGGTACTTAGGGAGTATAGAAATGCAAGAGAATACTAAAGAAACATCGACGGCTCCTCGGTAGAGATCGTAAAGAGCACCAAGTTTCTTGGTGTTCACCTGACGGAGAATCTCACCTGGTCCCTCAACACCAGCTCCATAGCAAAGAAAACCCAGCAGTGCCTCTACTTTCTACGAAGGCTGAGGAAAGTCCATCTCTCACCCCCCCCATCCTCATCACATTCTACAGGTGTTGTATTGAGAGCATCCTGAGCAGCTGCATCACTGCCTGGTTCAGAAATAGCACCATCTTGCATCGCAAGACCCTGCAGCGGATAGTGAGGTCAATTGAGAAGATCATCGGGGTCTCTCTTCCCGCCATCACAGACATTTACACTACACGCTGCATCTGCAAGGGAAACAGCATTATGAAGGACCCCATGCACCCCTCATACAATCTCCTCTCCCTCCTGCCATCTGGGAAAAGGCTCCGAAGCATTCGGGCTCTCATGACCAGACCATGTAACAGTTTCTTCCCCAAGCTATCAGACTCCTCAATAACCAGAGCCTGGACTGACACCTTACTGTCCTATTGTCCTGTTTATTATTTATTGTAATGACTGCACTGTATTTGCACACTTTATGCAGTCCTGTGTAGGTCTGTAGTCTAGTGTAGCTTTCTCTGTGTTGTTTTTTATTATGTAGTTCAGTCTGGTTTTTGTACTGTGTCATGTAAACCATGGTCCTGAAAAATGTTGTCTTATTTTTACTATGTACTATATCAGCAGTTATGGTTGAAATGACAGTAAAAGTGACTTGACTTGACTTGAAAGAAACCAGGAGGGCTAAAGAAGGCACAAGGTTAACCTCCAGACAAGATGAAGGAGAATCCTAGGGGATTCTACAGATGTGTTAAGAGCAAAAGGATTGCAAGGGACAAAATTAGTTCTCTGGAAGATCAGCATGGTAATACATGTGTGGACCCAAAAGAGATGGGGGAGATCTCAAATTCATTTTGCATCATTTACTCAGGAGACAAAACATAGAGTCTATAGAGGTGAGACAAAGCAGCATCAACTTGATAGGTTTCAATGAGGCCACCCCTCATGCTTCTGAATTCTAGTGAATACAAGCCCAAAGCCATCAGATGCTGTTCACATGACAATTCTGGAAGCATTTTTTGTGAACCCTCTCCAGTTTTAGCATGTCCTTTCTAAGGTAAGGAGCCCAAACTTGCTCACAATGCTCCAAGCGAGGCCTCACGAGTGCTTTCTAAAATGTCAACATTATATCCTTTATTTTATATCCTCGTCCTCTTGAAATGAATGCTAACATTGGATTTGCTTTCCTCAACACAGATTCAACATGTAAATTAACCTTTAGGACACAAGGTTTCCCACGTCCCTTGGCACCTCAACTTTTGTATTTTCTCTTCTTTTAGAAGATAGTCAACCCTTTCAGTTCCTTGACCAAAGTACATGACCATACACTCCTGACACTGTATCCCATCTGCCTTTTCTATGTCCATTCTCCTAATCTGTCCTCCTGTGGCCTTTCTACTTCCTGAAGAATACCTGCCCCTCCCCTACCTTCATACTGTCTGCAAACCTTGCAGCAAAGCCATCAATTCCATCATCCAAATCATTGACTTACAACATAAAAAGAATCATCCCAACAAAGACCCCTGTGGAATACAACTAGTCACCAGCAGCCTGTCAGAAAAGGCTGTCATTATTCTCTCTCTTTGTCTCCTGCTAATCAGCTACTGCTTTATCCATGCTAGAATCTTCCCTGAAATAGCTTGTTAAGCAGCCCGATCAGTAGCACCTTGTCAAAGGTCTTATGAAAATCCAACATCAACCAATTCTAATTTGTCTATCCTGCTTGTTATTTCTTCAAAAGAATTCCAACAGATTTGTCAGGCAAGATTTTCCTTTGAGGAAACCATGCTGACTATGGCCTATTTTATCATGTGCTCCAAGTACCCTGAGACCTCATCCTTAATAATCAACTGCAACATCTTCTCAACCACTGAGGTCAGACTAATTGGCCTATAATTTCCTTTCTTCTGCCTCTGTCCCTTCGTGAAGAGTGGGAGGGGTACGGATAGACATGGACTGATCAGGGATAGTCAGCATGGCTTTATGCGCAGTAGGTCGTATCTAACCAATCATAGAGTTTTTTGAGGAATTTACCAGGAAATCAAGGCAGTGGATGTTGTCTACATGGACTTTAGCAAGTATTTATCATGGTCTCACATGGGAGGTTGGTCAAGAAGGTTCAGTCGCTTGCCATTCAAGATGAGGTAGTAAATTGAATCAGACAGTGGCTTTGTGGGAGAAGCCGGAGAGCGGTCATAGAGGGTTGCCTCTCTGACTGGAGGTCTGTGGTGTGCCGTAGGGATCAGTGCTGGATCCTTTGTTGTTTCTCATCTATATCAATGTTCTGGATGATAATGTGGTTAACTGGATGAACAAATTTGCAACTGACAATAAGATTGGCATTGTATGGACAGTGAGGAAGGCTATTATGGTTTGCTGAGGGATCCCCATCACCTGAAAAAATGAGCTGAAAAATGGCAGATGGAATTTAATGCAGAGAAGTGTGAGGTTTTGCACTTTGGTAGGACCCACCTGGTTAGGTCTTACTCAGTGAATAGTTGGGCTCTAAGGAGTGCTCCAGAACAAAGGCATCTGGAATACAGGTTCATAATTCATTGAAAGTGGCATCACAGGTTGATAGGGCTATTAAGAAATCAATGCCTTAATAAATCAATGTTTTGAGTACAGGAGATGGAACATTATTTTGAAGTTGTATATAACATTGGTGATGCCTAATTTGGAGTATTGTGTGTATTTTTGCTCACGTATCAACAGGAAAGATGTTAATAAGGTTGAAAGAGTGCAGAGGAAATTTACAAGGATGTTGTCAGGACTGGAGAACCTGAGTTAGATGGAAAGATTGAATACATTAGGACTTTATTCCTCGGAACATGGAAGACTGAGAGGAGATTTGATAAAGGTATACAAAATTATGGGGTAATAGGTAGGGTAAATTCAACCAGGTTCTTTTCACTGAGGTTGTTGGGACTACAGTTGGTGGTCATGGGTTGAGAGAAAGGTGAAATGTTTAAGGGGAACATAAGGGAAAACTTCCTCAATCAGAGGGTGGTGAGAGTGTGCAACAAGCTGCCAGCGCAATTGATGCATATGAGCTTCATTTCGACATTTAAGATTAATTTGGATAGGTACATGGATGATGGGGGGTATGGAGGGCTATGGTCCTGTGCAGGTTGCTGGGACTTGGCAGTTTAAAGTAATCAGCCTAGATGGGCTGAAGGGCTTGTTTCTGTGCTGTACTTTTCTATGGCTCTATGAAGATACTGGTCAAAGCATATTCCCTTCTTACTTCCTCTACCTTATACAGTGGCCCACATTCCACCTGTGATCCCAAATGTGTGAGTTAGCTACTACATAGATAGAGGTGAAACAGTTTGTGGAAAGCTCTTCACAGATTCAGAACTCACAGGACATTGAGTTCCATCATAATTCTGAGCTGGGATACCAGCCTCCACTTCTCTGAGTTTGCAGGAGATGTATCATGTGGAAGTTTTATGGAGATGAAGAAAATGCATTGGTAGTTGGAAGATAATATGTATATAAGTATTTTACAAGATTAATAGATAGGTTTCAGATTTTGGAGTCAGAAAATCTAATTTTGCACCATTTCAGAATTACAGTTTCAAGGTGATTCAATGGGAGATATTAACATGTTTTGTGGGAGTTTGAACTAGGAAATATGGATGTTGGACAAATGGATCATGTGGTTGGAAAGGTGATAGGCCCTTGAGATGTGGTTGAGATAACTTTCTTGGAAGCTAATTAAACCTTGTGATGAGCATTACTCTTCAGATATTGCCTGTATCTTCAGATATTGATTACATCCTCTTCATAATGCTGATTTTCTCCTGAAGCCATGGTATGTCTCAGTCTTCTATGTGCTTGGCCCTTGCGGTTGAACAAAGATGCAGAGTGTTCAGAGGGGTCACCGTCATTCATGAAACCCTCTGAAGTATATTAAGGATACCAAAAGAATAATCAAAGTTCTGAAGCTAATGGCTTGAAGGCTGAGGGCATTACCATATGGCCATGTGCAAAATATAGGAATTGTAGTCTTACTAAGGTCCTATATAATTGCAAAATTTGTCTTTACTCCTGTATCAAGTTCTCTTCTATGATAAAGAAGCGAATCTCTTTGAAAGAGAGCAGTCAAGAGCCTGCAGCATGCAATGGCAGGTTTGCTTTCTCTGTAACCTCACTGATGGTTTTCATGAAGCTTGGGAAACTTGTGTACCCATGATTATCCTTCCCTCCCAAGACAATTTCCTGAACACATGCTGATGGATGCAGGATAAAAATGGAATTTGCTTAGGTTGCAACTGGTTTCTAGTAGTCATTTTCATGGTTTTTGTAGCATACCTTTTGAGATTGCATTCATGCACTGGGATAAAGGATTTTGATGCTGAACTGAAGTTTCCCATTCCACCAAAACCGGGAGCTACACCAGGATTATTTATTCTCATTGAAAAATTGACGTGATTTAAGGACACTGACTCCAAGTTGTTTCCCTGATGATCAAATCACATAAAATTTTGAGCCGTTGTGCAGTCTCATGCTTTGTGAAGTAAGACAACTGCATAGAGAGAAAGCTGTGACTGCGAGGAATAGAGTCCAAGGGGCTGCAGAGGTGATATTCAGGATCAGAAAAATGAATGCTTTGCGTGTTTGATTGTCCAGGAGGTCACTGAATTTGGCAGGGGGTTCTTACATTAACATTCCTAATTTCACCCAGCTTCTAAGATATGACTTTCATCTGTGTGCCTGAAGAAGTCAAAGAGGTGATTAAACCCATTCCCAGGTAGGTCAGAGTAGACCCATTCCTTATTCTCTCTTCAGCACTTGTTTGCTTGGCACTGGGAACGAGGAGGTGGAATTCATTTGATAAAATTAGAAAGACAGTGGTTAGGATGTATTGTCGGACATGAACAAAATGGTGGAGCTTGAGTGGCACAGCAGATATCATCCTTGTAGGTTTATAAAATCCAGTTGTTCGTAAGTCATTTGAATGTAAAGCCCAAGGACCTGCTCATGGAAATGTTCAGCACAAAATGAGAAAGTGGATCACTCTAAAAGAGTTTATTATGAGATCAGAGAAGTGTCAGAAAGTATACCCTAGAGTCATTCATTCTTGTGGTGATTAGAATAAGGGGTTGGATAGCAATGGAAAAGATGGGAAGGTTCTGTGAGATATTTCAGAAATAAAAAAAAATAGATTATGTTATTATAATAATGTGCTTAAATTATATAAAGGGAGTGAGTTTAAAATGGTGAAAGTATATCTACCACTTCCCTTCTACGTAGGACTGGCTGATTCAAGGTGACTATTAGTTATTACCTTACTATACTTACATCCTGATGTTTTGAATTGTTTCTGTCTTCATCATTTCAGATTGAAACCCTTTACCCGGTGAAGTATATATATGACTCTGTGGTTGCTGCTGGCCGAGAAGCTTATAAGCCTAGAAAATACAGTACTTCAACATTATTTCCCCCAAATAAATTACCAGCTATCTCAAACCATACTTATCCCAATTTTGTCAGCAGAACAGACCACAAAAACAGTAAGTTTCTCTTCCAGAATTTTTCTTTTCTCTCTATTTATTTCATAATTAATACTAATTTTATGTCTGCACTGTATTGCTGCTGTAACACAAATTTCATGACAAATGTCAGGGATAAAAAAACAGATTCAGGCAGCATTAATGGAGCACAGAATTGAAATTATATATTGTATATAATAAGATATAGGAGAAGAATTCAGCCATTCAGACCATTGAATCCGCTCTATGATTCCTTCATGGCCGATACGTTATCCCTCTCAAACACATTCCCCTGCTGTCTCCCTGTAACCTTTGATGCAATTACTAATCAGGGACCTATCAATCTCCATATTAAATATACTCATTGACTTGGCCTCCACAGCTGTCTGTGGTAATAATTTCCACAGATTCACTATCCTCATGCTGAAGAAATTCCACTTTATCATTCTAAATGGATGGTCCATCTATTCTGAGGTTGTGCCCTCTGGTCTTAGACTCACCCACCATAGGAAACATCCTTTCCACAACCACTCTATCTAGGCCTTTCAATATTTGAAAGGTTTCAATGAGATTCCACCTCATTCTTCAGAACTCAGTGAGTACAGGTCCAGAGCCATCAAACAGTCCTCATACATTAACCCATTCATTCTGGAGCCATTCTTGTGAAGCTTCTCTGGACCCTCTCCAATAGCACCACATCCATTCTTAGATAACGTTCCTAAAACTGCTCACAATACTCCTAGTGCAGTCTGACCAATCCATAGGGTTCCTTCACCTTAAGCTCCATAATGAAATCTGGTTCATTGCATAGCACCAAATCCAGAATTGCCTTTCCCCCAGTGGTCTCAAGCACAAGCTGCCCTAAAAAAACCATCTCATAAACATTCCACAATTGAGATGATTGCAGTTTTGGTTTTGACTGTGTTGATCTATAGAAGGTCATGCTGAAAATTATTCTCAAAATGTTGAAGACTTGGAGTTGACATAGCCAGATGTACTAAAGCAAATCAAGTATGAATGCAGTTCTTAAATAATAAAACAAATATAGATCCCACTCATGACAAATCTACTAACAAAGTCCCATTGTTGAGGAATTAATCTGCTGTCCATAATCTTCCACTTTGAGGCAAACTCCTCTTCTTCACATGTGATGTCACCTGATCTCTGCCATTGTTTGGGTCATTTAATACTCTTTTTTTGAGCATCTTCTTCTCTTCCTTCTAATCATAAGACATAGGAGCAGAACTAGGCGATCATAGCTGATCCCGGATTCCACTCAATGTCATACACGTGCCTTCGCACCATATCCTTTGATGCATTGACAGATCAGGAAACAAAATATACCCAAGGACTTGGCCTTCACTGCTGCCTGTGGCAGAGCATTCCACAGATTCACTATTCCCTGGCTAGAAAACACCTTCCTTACCTCTGTTCTAAAAGGTCACCTCTCAATCTTGAGGCTGTGTCCTCTAGTTCTGGATACCCCCCCCCCCCCATATGACACATCCTCTCCACATCCACCCTATGTAGCTTTTTCAACATTCGGTAGGTTTCAATGAGATCCCCCTGCATTCTTCTAAATTCCAGCGAGTACAGACCCAAAGCTGCCAAATGCTCCTCATATGTTAATCCCTTCATTCCCAGAACTATCCTCGTGAATCTCCTGTGGACTCTCTCCAATGACAACACATCCTTTCTGAGATATGGGGCCCAAAACTGTTGACAATACTCTAAGTACAGCCTGACTAGTGTCTTATAAAGACTCAGCATTATCTCCTTGCTTTTATATTCTATTGCCTTTGAAATAGGTGCAAATATTGCATTTGCATTCTTTACCACAGACTCAACCTGTAAATTGACCTTCTGGGAGCCTTGTACGAGGACTCTGTCCCTCTGCACCTCTGATGTTTGAACCTTCTCCACATTTAGATAATGACCTCACTATCATTCCTTGCTAGATGGAAAGATGTGGTAGATGGAATACTGTGTTGGAAAATGCATTATCATACATTTTCCAACACAGTATTCCATCTACCACTTTTTGTCCATTCTTCCAATTTGTCTAAGCCCTACTCAATTGCATTGCTTCCTCAGCAGTACCTACCACTCAACCTATCTGTGTATCATCTGCAAACTTTCCCACAAAGCCAACGATTCCATTATCCAAATCATTGACAAACAATATGAAAAGCAGCAGTTCCAATACGGACCCATGACGAACATCACTTGTCACCAGCAGCTAACCAGAAAAGGCCCCTTTTTTCCTACTTGCTGCCTCTTGCCTGTCAGCCATTCCTCGATTCATGCTAGTATCTTTTCTGTATCACCTCGGGATTTTATCTTGTTCTGCAGCCTCAGGTGGCACCTTATCAAATGCCTTTTGAAAATCCAAGTAAATGACAACCACTGCCTCTCATTTGTCCACCTTGCTTCTTACTTCCACAAAGAACTCTAACAGATTTGTCAGGCAAGTTTTCACTTCACAGAAACCTTGCTGACTTTGACTTATTTTATTGTTGGTCTGTAGGTACCCCAAAACTCATCTTTATTAATAGACTCAACTGTCACAACCACTGTGGTTAGGCTAACTGGCCTGTAATTTCTTTTGCCTTCCTCCCTTCTGAAAGAGTGGAGTGACATTTGCAATTTTCCAGTCTTCCAGGGCCATGCCAGAATCAAGAGATTCTTGAAAGATCATGACCAATACATCTGTTATCTCTTCAGCAACCTCTTTGTTTGTCATCCAGGAGCAATATATTTTGCAGTAAATAATTAAAATAAGAGTTCTTCACAAAAAATAGTTACTGAAGATTTATAAGGGATTTCTAATTGATATTGAAATACCATTCTCTAGAATTCTGAAAATGCACCATCTCCTGGTATTCTGACAATGGAATTAAGTCATGCTGTACTTTGATATTCTGACCTTTGTTATGCTTTACCTTTCAATGAAACAATTAATAATTTTTGTAACATTGGCTTATTTGCTGGGATTTCTTATTACTTCAACCTTTCTCTGTTTTCCTTTCTTTCCTATTTTTTCCTCTGATGAAACTTGGCACTGGGGATCTCCTTCGTCATCTTTGCTTCACCTTCTTTATCTGTAGCCAAAGTTAAGGCAGGGAGAAGACAATGGACAATTAATTCTGTATGCCCTTCTAGTTCAGATGCTCAGGCTTACTCTACATCTTCTGATAAAGTAAGCATGGATGATACTAAAAGTTCCTTACAAACTACTTTTTCTGTAAACAACGGTGAGCCTAGCTGCTACAAGAACTGTATCTATGCAAAAGAAGATAATCTAGTAATTCCGTCAGAAGATGACATTGAAAAGTCTATTTACGTGAACGAGGATGGCAGCGTGACAGTAGAAATGAAAATACAGTTTCGGATAAAAGAGGAAGAACTGATAGAATGGACAACTACAATTAGTAATCCTGGTATATGTGACAAAACTCGAAATGCTTGCAATTTAAAACTAAAATCTAATGTTGAAACAGCAGAGTTTATTAATGAGCAGAACCATCATAAATCCAAACAAATACAACTTGAGGAACTGGTGACTGAGCAAGAGTTTGATGATCCTAGTGCACAACCAAAATTCACAATGGACATAGAAATGGATAAAGCAAGACATTATGATATCTGGCAGAATAATTTTTCAAGCACTAATGAAAATCTCATTGAATCAGGAGTAGAACTATATCATCAGGGATGTCCTAGGCAGAAATTGGTAAAGCAGGGTGAAGTTTCTCAGGAAAGCATAATTACAAATTTTGACACACAAAATAGTGGAAATATAATTCAATTTCCAAACATAGATACAGGACTTGGACAGTTCATGATGGAGCATGATAATGAACATTTTTCAATATCCAATGAAAAAAAATCCTATAAAAAAATCAGTGTTGCTGCTTCTGATGATCTACATACAAGGGAGGAGATTAACATAAATGCTCAAGAAAAAGAGAAAACAATGCAAGATAAAAATACTACTTTTGTTGGGAAAGATGACTCCTCAAAATCTTTACAACAATACTTTGAAGATCAGGTCGATGCACCAAAAATGATCAACTCTATCAGTAAAAGTACAAATGCAGCAAATGTTTTTTCAGAGTACAATGGGGAGAATGGATGCGTTGATTCAAATATTAATTTTGCAAAACCATATTTAAGACCCTCTTCAGGAGATCCAACATATTCTGTTTCAAAGCAGAGGACAAAAGTTAGAAGACCAATGAGTGCATCATTTCAGTATTCAAAAGCTTCCATGTCAATTCATCGTGATGAAAGTACTTTGATGCCTGGAGAGATTGATTCACTCACATCCATCAAAAAGAAAGAAAGAATAGAAGCAAACTCCAGATGTGCAAATAGTTCTGAATTCAGCGAGATACCCAAGTCTATATTTTTGGCAGATTGTGTTTCAGTGTGTTCACAGTATCAGAACTGCACTAAAATTGAGAATGAATTCCAAATTCTAACCAATACAAATGCAAATGATTCATCATTTACAAATGAAGGAGTCTTCTGCAAAACTGAAGACACATGCCTCACCTACTCTTACTTAAATTTCCCGTCGAAAATAAATGAGCAACACTCCAGAAAAGAATCAAGTGAGAATACAGATTTATACCTGGAACAGGAAGGTCATTCACAACCACATGAATTACTATGGCGATCTGAAAATAATGAAGAATTGTCTGATAATTGTACCATTCATAATGGTGGGCATGTACTGACAGAAATAGATGAAAGTGAGAAATATGACAGTGCTGAATATAATAGTACTGAGATATTTGATGAAAGCAAAAGGGGATTTCATATTGGAAGTGTTGGTGATGGTATTATATCTCATTGCTTAAGTGACTTGAAATCTCCTAATGAGAAAACTAATTCTAATTTCTCTCAACTAATAGTAGCTTGCTCAGCAGATAAAAAGTCTACTAGTAGTGAGTTGTTGGAAAACAAACGACAACGAATGGAAAATCAACACTTCATCATGATCTGCAGCAGCCATGTAACATCCTCCATGCCTGAAAAAGTATCTAAAGTAAGCATTTGCCAAGATATTTTTTCAGAGAGTAAAGAGACTTCTTTAATGATAGCCTGTGCACAGCAAGTAAGCCAACACCGTAAGGACGATGATCAAGGGAGCATGATTACTACTGAGCACAATTTTAATTTATCGGGGAGTTCCACACCAATGATAGAATGTGATTCTGAATTGAGTTCAGATGGAAGTAGAAAACAAATTGCAGACAGTAACTGTAGTTCAAATGAAAATATCAACCAGCAATGTTCTTCTAAAACAATCAGGAAAAAATGGAAACATTTGGCAAAGAGAAACAATAAAATACTTAATATACCCACAGTTGAAAAGGATTTCAAAGAGGATTCTCGAAACATGGCACTTTCTCCTTCTTTATTACATCAAAATCAGGAATTACATGATATAAATCTTTCCTCAAGTCAAAGTGTTGAGCAAAATTTGTTAAGGAGCATGACACCCCCTTCCGATTTGCTGCACAGTGACAGAAATCTTGGATCTTCCCCACCAACTTCATTGGCAGATGAAAGGGCAGACAACAGTTTGATAAGTAACATTGTAAAAGAAGAAAATAACATGCCCGATAAAGATTCTGATATAATTTATCAATCTGGGAGTAATATAGCTGAAGCAAACATTCTGACTGAATGCAAATTAGAACAGTCATCTAACAAAATTGCTTGTAACCTGAAAAGGTTGCATGAAGAGCCAGATGACAGCAGCCACGCTCACTTATTGCAAAACCAACCAAATGTTGCTGAGGGAGAAATTAAATGTGCAGCCACCTCTGGTGAGCTTTGGTGCCAACCTGTTACAGAACTGACCAAAATGGTAAGGAATATGAATAAGTTAAAAACAGAAACTAACGAGATTGCAGTCCAGGTTGATAGTGGAATTGTTTCTGAAATAGCTGATGAGGGAAACTCAATAGAAGACCAGGATATAACACAGATGTTGTGCAAGCTGCAGTCAACAGTTGATACCTTCAAGAACATGTCCCATCAAAGACAGAAAACACATCCAGAGAAGCCATCTGGAATGTCAGATATATCAGAGCATCTTGCCACCACATTGAGCATATCCTCAAAGATCCTTCTTGCTTGGTTAGCAGTTATCAACCTGAATGTATCACCTCCATCCGCCACTGAGGCTGCACTGCTTAATGATTGTAGCTGTTCTGAGGTGTTGACATTCTTGGAGTTGATAAGACATGTTGTTAAATTTCAGGTTACTAATGATTCAAAACAAAATATTTCGCAACTTCAAAAGTGTGCCTCACATTTTGCAAAGATGTGGGAAAGTGAACATAAAGAACTGAACTATGTGTGTTATAATGATCCTAAGGTGGAAAGTCCAGTACCTACTGAAACTTCTGCTAATAAGCGAACTGTTTTATTTGGTGTTCCACAATTAACCGGTTGTGTTGCAAATGAAAATTATCTTGATAGGCAAAATTTAATTAAGCAGCTGGATCCAAATGAAACAAATGAAGAAGGCAGAACGAAAGAAATAGGTAACAAAGAAGTTGGACTACTCAATTTTGAAAGCAATTTAGCTTCTGTTGACATTTTAGAAGAACAAATAATGAGTGATTCCATTCTTCAAAATGAATGCACAATTGAAAACACTGAAGGAATAACCAAGGAATGGAGTAAGATGAAAGCAGAAGTTTTAGAACAAAACGAGTATCTTAAAACAGGGGCTATTATTGAACAGGAAGAATTCATTGACAACGCAGTGGAATCTAGTGGACACCCAGCATGCCTGGGAAGGATTGAAGCTTATGATCAGTTTGCAGATTACTATCCCACAGCAAGGTCAGGGGAATTTTTAGCAGTTTCAGATATAACACATCCCCAAACTAAAATCTTTCCTCAAAAGTTTATGGGTCATGAATCACTTTTGTCAGCTGATAAGTGTGTACCAAATTATGAAAATAACATTTGTCAGGAGGAACATATGAAAGGAAATCACAGCAATGAAATACTTGTTAGCAAATTGCCATCACCTGTTTCTGTATTTTCCAAAGTTGATTTTGAAGGTAAAAACAAAACCGAGAGCAAACAGCAGTTAAACAAAATCTCTGGGAATTCATTTACTGAAGGCAAAGCTGACAGAACGGACGTACTGCCATGCATTGGCACATGTGCACCATCAAATCATGATGTCAAACAAAGATTACAAAGGCAACAAACACACGACTTATCTGAAGGAGACCAAACAAGTGTTAACAGCAGTGCAAGTGGTTACAATTCCCAGGCATCAAATGAAATAACGACAGAGGGAGAGGAAGATAACTTGGTTAAAACAAAACATTTCTCCGCAAACTTTGTTAGAAAAGCCACTGAAAGACACTATGGTAAATCACATATTGCACCAAAACTCCATTCACATAATCAATCCCCATTGTGTAATGACAATTCAATGGCTGGAATAACCCGTGGTGTTAAAAATGACCCGTTAAATATTTCCGGCTTAGAAAAGGGCCAAATATTACGAAAGTACCAAAACAGCAATTCGCACTCTGAAGAAGGAGTGCTTATTGAGAAAGGGAGATGGCTTCTCAAAGAAAACCATTTAATAAGGAAGTCTCCACCTTTAAATCTTGGAATGTATGGAAATCTGGACACAACATCAGTTGATACCACATTTGATAACACAAGTGATGATACTTTATGCCCAAATGTTAATCCAGTGCATTCAAAACGTCTACTCTCAGAGTTGTCATCCTCAGAAATTGAGGAGATGATAAAACCAGGTGCTATGTGCAGTTATTTCAGCATGCCTCATGCAAGTGATTCAGATCCATTCATAGACCAAAGTAGTCTTAAAAATGAGCCGAACTATGCTTGTAGTGGTTCACATCTTAATCAAAAGAATAAAAGTGGTAAACAAACAGCTGGACCTTCTGTTCAACTGACAAATTTGAGAATTAAAGATGATCACAATGATTCAGCTTTTGCATCAGTGGGACTTCATATATTTGACAATAAAGTTAGTCCCCTGACACAGCCACTACCTGGCCAGGCAGTTGTAGGGAAAGCACCTGAAGAAGCTGCCAATGTTAACAGAACTCTTCAAAACACAGACTCCTTAAATGAGCTTCATTTGTTGTGTGGCCAGCACTGCCCAATATTGACAGCTGTCATTCAATCAAGCAATGAGGAAAGCAGAAGATTTGTATACCAGAAAAAATCAGATTTGGAAAATCAATGGGTACCTTATCTAGAGAATGAAGAACATAGTCATTCTCTTTTAAAATACAATGGTTTAATATTAGAAAGTGGAACATGTACAGGAATAAATAAAAAGTCAATTGACAGCATTATCAGTGACATATGTAGTTGGTTTAAAACCTCAAATATTGATAATGATGTGAATAGAATTAAATCAAGTCTTGATACAAAATATTTGGGGGCAAACAAAAAAATATTAAAACCGTGTTTGCACACTAACAACACAGGATTTAAATATAAAGACAATTTATTTCCTTCTAATGTAGATATTGAGGCCAAGAAAAAATATGTTAAGAACATAGTAAAACAGTCGGCCTTGAAACAAGAAGTGCAAAATAATATAAAAGCCATCAAAGAAAGAATTAATAGCTTGCTAGTCCAAGCACAGAAAATGGATAATCCTGTAAGTGGACAGATAGATCCATACCATCTTAATACAAGAATGGCTGTAGCCAGTAATAAAATTACTGTTCCTTTAATGGAAAATGAAATTACAGGTGTAACTTGGCCTTTGGAGAATATCAGCAGAACAGATGAGAAAGAAGCATTCTGTGACAGTCATGCATGGCCAGCACAATAAGAGAAAGATTCAGAGAATATGGCAAAGGAAGTGATAGTTTTAAGTATTGCTTTAAGTAAATTCTAAGTAAATCCTTAGAATTATTAGCAAGTTGTTGAATTGTTTTATGGTATTTTTGGCCTATAGTTGCAGCAAATAAGATTGAATTTGCTTGGTGTATGTATAACTGCAATTGTTAACACCACTGACCTCCCTTCATTTTACAAAGTATTTCTATTAAATTTTATACACAATACAAAGGTAGTACTTTATGATCATAACTGTGAATGTTCAAGAAACTGACAGAGCTGATTGTCTGATGCAAGGAACACTATCGTCATCAGACTCGTCGGTGGGCTTCTCCCATTGGCCAGAGAACTGCTCCTCAGATTACAATGTGGAAATCATCCACCTGGAAATGTAAATGGTTCTTCTCTTCTCAACATGTCAACACGTAGAGTAATGCAGCGTGAAGCTGCAGCCACTTTACCCAGTCTTTCTTGGCTTCATAAAGCTTTTGACATCATTAGTAAGAACATCCTTCTCAAATCCGGTTTCCTGCAGAAACTTGTCTCTGCCTTTGGTCTGATTCATGAAGGCTTATAAGCCACTATCGTTAACATTAGGTACACAGTAGACCCATAGAGCAGACTAGTGTTGGGTAAGGCTCCCAATTATTTTCTCAAATTTTCTTACTGCAACACTATATTTTGCCTGTAATTGGCTTTCTGATAAAATCAAGCTGATCTACAAGATAAATGGGAAATTATTCAACCTTGTCAACCACATTAGAACCAACACTTTATCACTGAGCTGCCATATACATACTAAGACATTAGTTATTTGTTCACTAAAACAGGAGAGAATGAACTTTACACTTCACATTCAG
Organism: Hypanus sabinus; assembly: GCF_030144855.1. Taxonomy (NCBI): domain Eukaryota; kingdom Metazoa; phylum Chordata; class Chondrichthyes; order Myliobatiformes; family Dasyatidae; genus Hypanus; species Hypanus sabinus. The sequence goes on from NC_082706.1 coordinate 170,134,541, forward strand.
AAATCAAAGGTTTTATACCAGATATCCCCCACTGTAAAACACCAGCCTCTGTCACTAAAGATCCATGATATAATTCTGAAAAATGTGGACTTCTCTTATCTTGGAAGCTATCTCTAGCTAAGAGCAGATGTGAAGATGAAATTGACTGCTGCTTTCAATGTACCACCACAGCCTTTGCTATAAAAGTGCTTAAAATGTAAAATCTTGGAGCTGGCACAAAAATCATGGTCTACAAGGCAACAGCTGTCCCTACTTTCCACGATGTTTCATGCATCACCCACAGCAGGACCACAGCTGGAGATAATCCACCACAGCTGTCTCTACTAAATCATTCCAATCCATTAGCAGGATCAGCAAACGATTGCCAGGGTCCTCCTCAGGCCAATTTGGACAACACTGAGGTGTTAAGTTTAGTTGATTCAGATGGGCAAGCCATGTTATTTGGATACCTTACACCTGACTCCCAAACTCCATCAGAGCAAAGATTACTATAACGGCAGTGAGGAAAATTGAAAGATATGTTCACTGCCTCCTTGAAAGTGTGCAACATTCCCACTAACTTTGGGAATCCTGGGTGTAAGACCACTCAAAATGGAGAAAGTGCTTTCAAGTTGACATGAAAAACTACTCAGCTGGAGGAGGACGCAATCCAGCGTAAATTTCAGAATGCAATATTTCCTAAAATACATACTCTGTCCTAGCTGTAGAAGTCCACAGATCTTATGTTGTCCTCAACAGACAGCTGAGAATCTACAGAACAGAATGGAAGCAAATCATCTATAATCCTGGTGGCCTGCCTATAAAGGAAGAGGAAAATGTGTTATCTGTTCATTATGTACACTGGTGCAAAGATCTAAGCTATCTAAGTAGAATGTGCATTTATTATATAATCAGGAATAACATTTAAAAGTCACAGGAACTCTTGTTATTTTCAAAGTACAATTTTAAGTCATTGGAAGAGAATTGTAACTACATCAGTGCTTTCTTTGATGACCACTTGTACTCTGTTCAACTCAAGAGAAAGTATTGGAGAATGACTGTAGTGTGTTCAAAGGATTGGAAAAGTCATCAGAAAATAATTGCTAAGGGAAGGGAGGGTGATCAAGGCAAGTAGTAACATTATAATACTTATAAATAAGGGACAATATGTGGAAATATAAGTCTTTGCTCAAGGCATTCAAGATTGTTTCACTGTAACCTGGTGGAGAGGAATGAATAGAAGAATGAAGTGAAGGGTGGAACTCTCTTGAGAAGATTTTCACTTAAAGAGAAGGCCTGTCTGACTATAATATGGAAGATCTTGAAAATTGTCTATTAAGTGAGTTGAGCCTCACTTAATCTACAAACAGCACATAAAATAATGGATATTAGTAAAACGCTGAAACTGAGAGTAATTCAAACCCCAGCTAACTAAAAGTGTGGACAACTCCAGAAACAACAAATATTTAGTGGAGTTCTTGTTTGAAAACTGTCTACACATGGACAGATTAGCACCAGTGATAAAAAACATGGCCAATGAAGCTGATTTCAAGCAGCATTGTAAACGGGGAGAGAGAGAGAGAGATGCTTAGTGAAGGAGTCGTTCATTTTGGAGTTGATAGTGCAAGATGATCTGATGAATACCTTAAACAATTGAAGTTGAATTCTTTTATTTTAAGGAAATGGAGATGGAAGCTATGTTATGCAATTGAATGTGAGGGAGCTAGTATTGCAAAAGAAATGCAAGGCAAAATTGGCATATATTCGAGCAGGTCAGCAGCTTCTGACCAGTCATGGTGATTATAGGCTTAACGCTAAATAATCGTGTAATTGAATGTATGTTGTATAGATGAATAGAAGCAGAAAGAAGTGATCAGAGGGGACTGTAATTAACACAATGTTGGTGGAACCATCAGCTGAGTTCTTAAGGAATAGCTTGAACAATCAGAGAGAAGAACTCATTACACTTTCAGGAATTTGGAGGGACCATGTGCCTCTAGAGATAAGCAGGACTTGGAAAATCTAGATGTTTTTTCTTCAGAGACTGCATGCTAAGTGACCTCCTGTGTTATTTGTTTATGGATATTACAACAAAGGCCAGCATTCATTGCTTTTGATTGTTCAAGGGCTGCAGATATGACAACCACTAAATGATATATCTAGGAATGAAAGTGTTGTTAGTTGTGTGCTTGGAGGCAAGAAGCAAGAGTAATTTATAAATGAAGTATAAAGCAGAATGAAGGGTGATTTTATTGAATGCTGAAAGGCCTAGATAGAGCAGACATGGAGAGGATGCTTCCTATAGTGGGGAAGTGTAGAATTAGAGGGCACAGCTTTAGAGTGAAAGATCATCCCTTTAGAACAGAGATTAGGAGGCATTTCCTTTGCCAGCGGGTGGTGCATCTGTGGAACTCATTGCCACAAGTGGCTCTGGAGGCCAAGGGTATATTTAAGGAGGAAGATAATAGGTCCTTGATTAGTAAAGGCATTAAAGAATACAGGGAGAAGACAGGAGAATGGTGGTGTGGGGGTGGAAAAGCAGAGCAGACTTAATGGGCTGAATGGCCTAACTCTGCTCCTATGTCTTATGGTCTTAGGTAGGAGACTTAACAATGTTGGCAAGGTTATTGAACTTACAACCATTGATTCTGTATTAAAATCATGTCCTGTTAGCTAACCTCCTGGCACTGACTTCCTTAGTGACTTCTGCAGCTTCAGTGGAGGTGTAGGCTTTTGAGCTTTTTGCCTTCTAGGAGGAAAGCGAACTCTCTCCTCCTTTGAACAACATTGACCAGGGCACCCAGCTATGCTGGTAGAACCTGGGTTACCCCTCTTGCTAGCATTGCTAGGAGGACAATTTTTATTACAATTTCTATTTAACATTGATTGTTCTTTCAAGCCATTTCAATTGGCAGATAAGTCTTAAGGAGTATAGCTCAGACCAAGTAAGATGAGCATTCCTTTCTTTGCTAAGGAACATTTAGTATATACATTTTTTTAACTACAAATTGACAGTGTCATGGTAAATACCACCAAAACTAGATTTTATTCCAGAATTATTTTACAAAATAAAGATTCTAACAATTTACTGGTCATACTTTCTCGTGCCCTGGTTAGACAGAAAAAATGTTCACGATTCGCTGCGTTCTTCCTCCAAAGCTATTTTATTTCAATCATAGAGAGCTTGATGAATTAACTTCAGACTCAGCCACGGGGTGTAATTTTGGAGTGAAGGACTTCTTGTTGCCTTGATTTGGGATACATTTTAAATCAAGGCATGTCAACTTTAAACACATCTGTGTTAGTGAAGTACCCGATTTTACCTGTTAAAAGGTCAATTCTGTACTTGCCATGTACTGTCTTGTAATATTTCCTCACCTGGTTAATATTGATAATGAGCAGGAAGAGGAAACATTAGCATTCAATATGTTAAAAAGTCTTTGATACCTGTTGTCCTAGAAATGCAAAATTACAACTTTCAGTTGCCTATTTTAAGCAATCTTCACAATCAACATTGCCTCATTACCTTTGATTCTAATATGTTTAGAAACACAGTAGCAGTGATCTCAGTGAATGACTCCTAGTTGCTATGTGTTTTTATGTGTTTTATGCAGTTCCACCAGCACATCACAGTAAACGCTAGTGTATATTTAGGTGCTAGCCTTGGGACTGTTCACACTGTTTAAAAAAGCCACAGAAGTGCAGATATTACTGTAGGCATGTATTTTTACTTTCATTAAAGTGAGATGATTTTATCTATAAATGTGATAACCAATTGTCTTTTCCAGGTTTTGCTTTGTAAATAACTGTGCTAGCTTCATCTTAAATCCCAAATTTTTATTAATGAATGAACTTATTGGATATGTTACTATGTACAATAAATTAAGTACTTCTGATGCATGAGAAATGATTTCAGACTTTGTATACTGCGTTCCATGTTATGGTTATCCAAGAGATACAGGCAGTGCTGGTTTTTGGAAGGCCTGACTGGCAGAAGATCTGACTTCATACAAATTCTCTCGTGTTTTGCTGCGGCTCAATCTATAATGAGCCTGGTTAATCACATCTTACTTCCAAAACAGAAATTGTGAGGTTTCTTACGCTATCCGTAATCCACAACAATGAAAATAATGGAGTAGTTGTGTGTATAGATGCTGTTAGTCCTGTACATTTGTTAGAGTTAGGATTAAACATGAGAAGTAGAAATATTACAATTCCACAAGAAAATAAGTTGATATTTCTTCCTTAGATCAAATAACAATCTAAACCATCCCCACAGAAGTTTTTAGTTTGAAGATTAGTCCAGACTGGAATAAAAGTAGTCAACAGTCTAAACTCAGCAATATTATTTATGGAGCATATTTTAAAATGAAAATTAAAATCAGTAATTCATTAATCTTTAACATTTAACAAACAAAATTTGACATCAATCTTTTTCAAGGATACTTTGTCTTTCTAAATGAACAGATCAGGCTATAATATTTATATATGTTTTGGTTTGGGAATATTGTTCATTTCTGACTTTTGGAAAATTCAGACATTTCTCAGAAGTTGGAACCCAGTACATAACCCATGGACTGGCTATGTTCTATCCTAGATGTATTAATTAGATCACCAATTAAAAGTTGTGCAAAAAGCGTTCTTGGCATGTCATTTTATTAAACGTGCACCTGAATGTGATGTATTGTTTGGTAAAACACCATTGAGCATTGTTAAATGTAGGCTGTTTGTGATTTCATCCTTTGATTTATTAACTGACCTGATTAAAATATGTGAATCCTTGGACATTTAGTCATCACTAATTTATCCACAGAGTTGGCTACAAATAGGGAATAATAATCGATATAGAAGGTAAGGCTTCCATGGACAGTTCATTTAGAGATACAGTGCAGAATAGGTGCTTCTGGCCCTTCAAGTTGCATCACACAGCAACCCCAATTTGAAACCTTGTCTAATCACAAGACAATTTACAATGACCAATTAACCTACTAATCTTAGGACTTTGGGAGGAAACTGGGGCATCCAAAAGAACCCCATGCATTCCACAGGGAGGTTGTACAAACACCTTGCAGGGGATGCTGGGATTGAATTCCGAACTCCGGCATGCTGATCTGTAATAGCATCGCTACCATGGTGTCCCTACAGTTCTGGGTTATAGAGGAATACTACATTATGGCATTGTTATGAATTTTCAAGTTGATTTTATAGACTTACACCAATTACTGAATTAAATGTTTCTTTAGCTGTACCTAAACCATGATTAAAATTTATGCAAGCTAAAACATATGATGTATGATTGGCAAGTAATAACTTGACGAAAGGTCTTGACCCAAATTGCCAGTGGTTGTGGCATTTCAATTCTGCACATTTTCTTTAATTATATCAATGACTTAGACATTCAATCCATTTGAAATCTGTACAATAGCTATGTATTCAAATACATAAAATAAGAGGCATTATTTAGTCTGCTCTAGGTGGCCCATGAAGTTCATATCTATGCTTTGTGCAAAGATTTAAATACTACATATTTTTTGCAGCCACATGCTAATGAGTACTTACAGGAGTCAATGCACCAAGCACCAATTGAATAGAACCTGTGCTGAATGTGCTCACTGAACTCAACCATTGCCTGGAAGTGTTTCACTCCTTGCAAATTTCAGGCTGGATACTAGAGTGCTCACCCAAATTCTCAAGAACTGGACTGAAAATCCTTGTTGAAAATGTTGACAGTAAGAGAAAGGCCATAAAATCTTAGAGTAATATGGCATAGAAACAGGATCTTCAACCCAACTGTTCCATGCCAACCACAATATCCTCCTTGTCTATCCCAGTTGTCTGAGTTGGGCCCACAGCTCTTCAAGCCCCTCCCCTCCAGGTACATATCCAACTACCTGTGCAATGCTCTCCCCTCCACTTCCTCTTGCAGCTCACTCCAGGTTCTCGCGACTCTCTGTGTAAAGTTGTCTCCCCCTTAAAATCTCTTCTGCACACTTTCCAGCTTGATAATGCCTTCTCTATAACAGGATGACCAAAACAGTGTACAATACTCCAATTGTAACCTCACCAACTTACATAACTGCAACATAATGCCCATACTCCTAAACATTGCCCTGAATGATGTTGGCCAGTATGCTGATCACTTTTTTACTACCCTGTCAACTTGCACAGCTGCTTTTGGTGAACTGTAATCCCAGGTCCCTCTGCTCCATAACATTTCCGTATACATTTCACTGTATATGTCCCACCCTGGTTTTTCTATCCAAAATGCATTAGCTACAATTATTTGAGTTGAACTCCATTGTTGTTCCTCACCTCATCTCCCTAACTGATTAAGATCTCTTTGCAATTCATTATCAACAAGACTCGTAATTGAGTATCATCAACGAACTTACTAATTATGCAGTGTATAAGTATATGTACTCCGCAAAAGTTTTAGGCACACATACGTAACTAGGATGTCTTAAGACTTCTGACCTGTACTCTGTCAATGTGGAGCAGAGAGCAAGCTTGTAAATCTGGCAGGAGCATAGGATGTTGGGAATCATGAGGGTGGAGCGTCAAAGGAAGGGTGTGAGACAGATGGCAGAGTGCCAGGGGCAAGGGGTTAACCGGGTGCAGATACATCTAGCCCTGAGACACCAGGCAAGGTCATTTGATTCCAAACAATTGGTTTATTGATTATTACAGAATGTCTCTCTGGTGCTTCCTGCTTCCTCCCCTCTCCTCTTTTTCCCAATCATGATTCCCCTGTCCCTCTTCCTTTCCCACTCTCAGTCCACAATAGAGACCCATCTCAGAATAAGTTTTATCATCACCCACAAGTCATGAAATTTGTTTGTTTTTTTTAGTGCAATATATGCAATTACAGTATTGTGCAAAATTCTTAGGCACTATATATGTGCCTAAGACTTTTGCACAGTACTGTATCCAAGTCATTTCCATAAGTAATGAATAACAGAAGTTCCAACACTGACCCCTGTAGCCCCATACTAGTCCCAGGCCTCCAGCCGGAGACCAAACCTTCAACCATCAGTCTGCCTCCTATCATCAAGCGTTAATTTTCTTCCTATTTTCACCATAGGAATTAAATGGAAGGTAACTGTTCGCACCAGTGATCTACCAACTGCAGGCACTACTGCTGAGGTTCATATAGTTATCTATGGTGATGAAGGAAATTCAAGAATACTTTTGCTTCATGGAAAATCGCAAGAAAAGTTTCAAAGTGGGCAGAAGGATGTTTTCATTGTATGTACTAATTGATAATGATATGATTATTATATAGGATACAGATTTTAATTAAAAAGGGTTCATTAGAGCACTTTGCAGTACAGTAAATATGTTGCTAAGTTTGTCTTGAGATTCTGCAATCTTTTAGATAGCTTCAGATTGTTTCTGGGATCTTCTAATCATCGTATTCTGATGATTTTGGAATTTAAATTAATTGACGTTAAGTGAGCACATCCGCAGTGTCAATTTAATGTCCTGATGAAAGGTCTCAATCTGAAACGTCAACTGCTTATTAATTCCATAGATACTGTGTGACCTGCTGAGCTCCTCCAGCATTTTGTGTTTGTTGCCAATTTAATGTTACATGCTTTGCTTGCAAATTCCCTTAAATAAATGTTTTCTGTTATTTTCTATTACATTTAAAAACATTCAACCCAGTCCTTTGTTTTACTTATGTTACTTTTACTACGAATTCTTCCCAGGACGCAATCTGTCTGGTTTATGTTGAACTTGCAATAATTGGCATAAAATTAATGGGGCATAAAATTGTAAGAAGCTTTTAACTTTTGTTTAATCAATGATGATCTCTAGTGTGTAGGTGGGGTGGGATCTGGTGACAGTGAAGTTGGAAGAGACTGGAGGCACTCAGCAACTGTGGAAAGAGAAACAGGTTTCAGGTGTACAACCCTTCATCAGAACTGGGGAAGGAAGCAGGCGAGATAGCTTTCAAAAACAGAAAAGGTGGATAAAGCCAAAGGAATATCGCTGATAGGGTGAGATCATACCAATTAATACAGCAGTTAGAGTAGAAGTTAGAAGAACATTAAGCTTCTTTGTCTATGTAAGCTGTTGTTAACAATGAGGCTGCTTGCTGGCCAGTTTATACTAGGAGAAAAACGAAATAATTGAGGCAAAATGTCCTGCTGAAGGGTCTCGGCCCAAAACATCGACTGTACTCTTTTCCATAGATGCTGCCTGGCCTGCTGAGTTCTTCCAAAATTTTGTGTGTGTTGCTTGGATTTACAGCAGGTTTTCTCTTGTTTTTGAGCCAAGATGATGATGGGCAGATAAGGCCAGTTCTGATACAGAATGAAAGAAAGATTGAGTTACCTAAAATTGAAGAATTCAAGTCAGGAAGACTGGGAAATGCCCAGATAACAGATGAACTGTTGTTCCTTCAATCTTGTTGTAACACTGCAGGAGGTCACAAGTAGAGAGAGATGGGAAATTAAACTGGCAAGAAGCTCAGCATTGCTCATGTGAACTGACTGCAGGTGTCTGATCTGCAATTGGTGTCTACAGTATAGAGGAGACCACACTGTGAACACTAAATGCAATGCACTAGACTGGAGAGGTGAAAATGAACTGTTGCTTTTCTTGGAAATGTGGTTTGGTCCTTGGATAAAGGGAAGGGGGGAGGTGAAGGAACAGATGCTGCATATTTCGTAGTTGCATGTAGAAATACCATAACACAAGGAGTGGTTGCTACAAGTGGAAGAACAGCCACAGTGAGAGACATCCCCTCAAAATGCTGAAAGGAAAATTGAGGAGAATATCTGTGTGACCATGGGATCTTGTGCAGACAGCAGAAATTAAAATGGATGATCTATTGAAAGAGAAGGCTGGTGAGGAGCAGGAGAACTTTGTTCTCATTGTATCTCAAACAATAACAATTAAGTTACTAATTATTTGCCAACACTAAATGACTTAATTATTGAATATTGACAAGGCAAGCTAATTTGACATGTTGAATTTCTTTGCTAAGAACCTGAAGATGCCTTTAATGATGCAAATGTTCAATGGTACTAAGTCTATCATAGAAATTTTGAGATAGGGAAAGAATGTTCATTCTTCATGGACTCTTTCCTTTAGTTTAATACTCATACAAGTTCTGCATTAATTACTTTTTTATCAGATAAGCAGATAAATACAAATTCAGGATATTCACATCCACTATTCGTGCCAGAGCCTGTTGCCAATCACATGTGATAATAGCTCTCATTCCCCTGGAATAAATTATCTCACTCCATACCCATTACTCGTGGCTTTAATTTCATTTCCAACCTGTTCAGTAGTTTAATGGTTCCATTTAATATCAGAGAATGTATACAGTAAATTCTTTCTCTTCACAGACGTCCACAAAAGGGATAAAAACATTAAAACCCTAAAGCCCCCCTTTTTTGAAGCTGTTTGTTGTTAGGCAGGCACACTACAGTGTGAGGAGAGGGGAAAATATCTTCTGAACACTTGCTTGAAAGTGTGTGTATAAATGTTAGCAGCAGCAATCCACCTCTGCTTACCGCTCAGCCATAAGTTTTCCACATATATAGAAGTGTGGCGTTTTTCTTTAAGCAGGCTTTCTTGTTTTTATGAGGCCGAGTTGCTAGCTCGACACTCAACCCAGCACAGTACGCGTGGCATGAATCTAATACTGCGTGTCAGCCAGGTAACACTATAAAGTATGCTGGAGGTACCATCATGCTATGGAGATGCTTTTCTGCAATAGGGACTGGAAATCTGGTCAGGATTGATGTGAAAATGAATGCTGCTAAATACAGAGAGATCCTGGATTTGAAAAAACCTGCTTGCCTGTACCAGAAAGCTTAAACTGGGAGGAAGTTCATCATTCAACATGACAATTACCCTAAGCACACTTCTAGACCAGCCATGGAGTGGCTTCAAATGAAGAAAATTGATGTCCTTGAGCAGCCTAGTCAGAGTCCTGACTTTAACCCAATGGAACATCTCTGGTAAGAGCTCGAGATTGCTGTTCACCACCACTTCTCAACTAACCTGGCAAAGCTTGAGCAACTTTGTATGGAGGAGTGGGCAAATGTTGTCCACAGAAATGCTGAAAAAATTGTGAACAGCCAGCAAAGTCTTGATCTCTGTTCTAGCCAGCTGTAATAACCATGAAAAATCACTGCCTTTGAGTGTCCTTGACAATCAGAAATATTCAAAAATTTTAAATGAACCAACATTAAAACAGTGAAGATAAAAAAAAATCAAGTAAGTTTGCAGAATTAAAAATGCTTATTACTTTCTTTTCTTTGAAATGAATGTGGCTATTTTGCTTAGCTACTCTGGCAGATTCCCAGACCAGATACTATAGGGAATTTATGAGTGATAGTGCTTTACTACTGAATTCAACGTGTACTTCTTCAGAAGTCCAGTGGCAGAGAGAGAGAGAACACTGTAAAACCCAAGGGAACTCCGCAGGAAGTTCAGAATTTACACACTTGTGCTTGAGCCTCCAACTTCCTGACACATGGCAAAATACAGGAAGTTCCACACGGAACGATCAACATTTTCCTGGAAAATATGCAGCAAAGTTTATTCTAGACTTACTAAAGCAGCAGTCTTACATCTGCATCACTACACCCTTAAAGTTAGAAAAAGCCAAATTATGTTTCTCTCTCTTATTTTCATGAGTTGAAACAAGGTTCTGATTCAGTGAATATCCTGTATTGATCATTGGATTCAGGCATATTTTATATAATTTTTTTTCATGAATGGGGGTATCCTAGTTTGTAGTGAGCATTTCAATTAATAAGCATTTTCCTATTTTTTATTCCTGATTTCCAGAATTTATTTCTGGAAATTTCTGATGGTTGATTTGCAATTTAGCAGTTTTTATTTGTTCATCTATTCATCTATTTTCCAAAATGCATTTATTTCTATTCATTTGCCTTTTCTCCCGCTTGTTAATCTATCTGTTGATATTGTTTCGTTGCTTCAATTTACCGGGAATGCCACTTTCAACAGTTATACAACAGAGTGCTCAGGATCACTAGCAAGACCACAGCGATAACATAATCTACCCACCACTATTTCTCATTTGTTTTATATTCTATCAGGCATTCTTTATTCAAAAAAATCGAGGAAGGACCCCAGGCCTGTTCTGTTCCTTTAGACAGGACTGAAATAAGGCTCACTAAGAGTGAGCCAAAAAATATTCCTGCCATTTAAGTAGAAAGGGACATATTTCTAACTGTATTCTAAAAGCGGGAATTGAGCTTTCTTTCTTGAACTCTGAAGGGACCACCCAGCAATGCAAGTGAGATGAGAAATGCTCTTTTCTACACCTTCGTGGATTTGTATTGTGATTCGAATATTTATTCATCAGTGGGAGTAACAACATTCTGAAGCTGGCCATGACATCTTCAACATCTTCTCTGCTCCTGTTTCTGTCCAGTGTCCCCACATGTGGTCATGCTCAGAAATTAGACCAAGTCACATGAAAACTTGAGCCCAAAATTTAGGCTCACTCAGGTCCTTAGAAAGACAACTCAATTTATCCTGCATCCTTCCCACTCTAGCAGATCCTTCTGCACTTGGCTGAAGTCATTTTTAAACAGTTAAGTATTATCTTATGTGCAAAACATTATGTTCTCTTTTAAGTTTGTCAACAAATCACTGAGTTACAGAGATGTATATTTACTCTTTTGTCAGTTAGATAGAGAAGCCTATATAATCTCACGGCAGTGAAAAATACCAGCATTTCAGATTAAATTACAAATTGATCCCAAGCTTAGATCCAGAAATCCCCCAACAGTTAATCAGAAAGTAAATTTCTTTATTATCAAATCATTTTATGTTGTTTAATTAAGTTCAATTTAACAATAAAATGTGTTAAAGTGAAAATCAAGAGGAATGAGAACTATATGTTTATTTATAGGTAAACACTAAGAATATTGGCACATTATACAAAATCCGAGTTGGGCACAATAATGCTGGAGAATTCCCTGGCTGGCACTGTGAATCGGTAAGGAATCAAATAGAACATAGGTGATGAATTATACAGATACTAATAATAATGAATATGGGTAGCACACATATTGCCAAAAAATTCTGAGAAATGTACATCACTGGATCATTTTGTAAATTACTTGTATATAAAATGGAGATCTCAGATTAACGTGAACAGAAGCAGTCTTTCCAACAGGCTTAATTGAAAGTTCTAGGAAAGATCCTAGAACTGTCAACGTTCAAAGCTTTAGCTATAGTAAAGCTTTACCTATAGTGCATTACACCAAAGATCACTCGTCATATGAACCCTTACCAGTCATACCATCGAATGTGACTATATGTATAATCTCTGCAAATGTACAGGAGACTAGAAGTTAAGAAGATACCTTTTATTCCAATAACATTGGTTGAAATATGCAACTTCTTGTTACTGGGAAAATAAACTGTAAATCTTTTAATACAATGCTAATTGGACAGTACTGAGTAATGCAAGAGATTTATAAAGCGCTTTAGCATCTTTCTTGGACATTCAAAAATATGAAAATTTATGAGACCTTGCTATCTCTCAGTAATATAAAAATTAATTGTATAGGCCACAATACCTTTTCCACTGCCATAAACAGAGGAAACTGCCATTTTTATTTTTATTTATCTACTCAATCTTCTAGCTCTTTTCTGTATCTTCAAGAAACTTAAAATATCTGTCGAAAATAATTTACCATGTCAGAGTTTCTAGGTCTAAGCTATTTGAGAAGTGGTCTAGTTTCTGTCTTAAGATCTTCACCACCATTCTTATAACAGTGCAACTATTATTCAGGAGCTAATACCTGACAACCTATGCCTATTAACTGAGGTAAGAAACTTGCATATAAAATGTTTGGAGTAATTTTTCTTGTTTCATTCCCAATGAATATGAGCATGTCTGCTTTTCTGACCTTAACAACAGCTCAGGGAGTAATTGTATGGAGAAATTAAAATGACTTGGAAATGTGTTGGGATGAATTTTTAACGTTATATGTCAATGATTTGGAAGATTGAATTGATGGGTTTGTTGCAAAGTTTGCAGATGATATGAAGATAGGTAGAGGGGCAGGAACTAATTTTGAGGAACTAGAGAGGCTACAGGACTTAGATAGATTAGGAGAATGGGCAAAGAAATTGCATATGGAATACAGTGTCGGGAGGTATATGACCATGCAGTTCAGTAGAAGAAATGAAAGAATTGACTATTTTCTAAATGGAGAGAAAATCCAAAAATATGGTGTGCAAAGGTACTTGGAAGTCCTTGTGCAGGATTTCCTAAAGTTTAATTTTCAGGTTGAGTTGGTGGTGGAGACAGAAAATGCAATGTTAGCATTCATTTTGAGAGGACTAGAATATAAAAGTGACAATGTAATGTGGAGGCTTTAGAGGACACTGGTGAGCTATTTTAGACCATACGTCCATAAGATATAGGAGTCAAATTAAACAATTTGGCCCATCATCGAGTTTGCACCACCATTTCATCATGGCTGATCCAATTTTCCTGTCAGCCACAATCTCCTTCCTTCTCCCCATATCCCTTCATGCCCTGACCAATCAAGAACTTGCCAAACTCTCCTTTAAAATATATATAACACCCAGGACTCTACTGCTGCCTGTGGCAAATAAATCTATAGATTCACCATTCTGGCTGAAGTGTAGATGTGTGCAGTGGTGCGGGGAGTTTTACGCATGATTGACTGGGCTGTATCCAAGAATTTTTTGTAGCAATTTCCATTCAAAGGCATTGTCTTTCCATAATCAATCAATATACTCTGCACCACACATAATCAGAAGATTGTCAAAGTGTTAGATGTCATGCCAAATCATCACAAACTTCTGGGAAATTATAGTCACTGCCATGCCTTCTTTGTAATTACATTTGCATGCTAGTCCCAGGACAGATCCTCAAAAAAAAAACATAACACTAAGGAATTTAAAGTTGCTGTCTGTCTCTAACTTTATTCCTCAGTGAGTACTAGCTAACAAACCTGTGGTTTCCTCCTCCTGAATCAATAATCACTCCGTGGTCTTGAGTGAGATGTGCTAGTGAGGGAAGTAATATTTCAAGGTCAGAAGATAGTCGACTAACAACCATGACCATCTGTCAGCCCTTCTCCAGCTAGTGGGTCTCTTGCTCTCGATTTCTGTTGACTTTAGTCTCATTTCAATATTAGAATCAGGTTTTTATTATCAGCATGTGTCGTGAAATTTGTTAACTTAGCAGCAGCAGTTCAATGCAAAGCATAGGAAGAAAAATAAAAAAATACTAATAAATAAGTAAATCAATTACAGTAAATGTATATTGAATAGATTAAAAACTGTGCAAAACAGAAATAATATATATCAATAAAGTGAGGTAGTGTTCATGGGTTCAATGTCCATTTAGAAATCAGATGGCAGAAAGGAAGAAGCTGTCCCTGAGTCACTGAGTGTGTGCCTTCAGGCTTCTGTATCTCCTACCTGATGATAACAGTGAGAAAAGGGCATGCCCTGGGTGCTGGTGGTCCTTAATAATGGATGCTGCCTTTCTGAGACACCACTCCCTGAAGATGTCCTGGGCACTTTGTAGGCTAGTACCCAAGATCCCAAGATGAAGACAACTAAATTTACAACCCTCTGCAACTCCTTTTGGTCCTGTACAGTAGCACCCCCCATCAAGTGGTGTGGGGGGGGGGGCTACTGGTGCGGCCTGTCAGAATGTTCTCCACAGTACATCTGTAGGACATTTTGACTGTTTTTGTTGACCTACCAAATCTCTTCAAACTTCTAATGAAGTATAATCACTGTCTTGCCTTCTTTATTGCTCCATCGATATGTTGCGATCAGGTTAAGTTCTCATAGATTTTGACACCCAGGAACTTGGAACTGTTCACACTCTCCACTTCTGATCCCTCTATGAGGTTTGGCATGTGTTCCTTTGTCTTACCCTTCCTGAAGTCTACAATAAGCTCTTCCATCTTACTGATGTTGAGTGCAAGGTTGTTGCTGCGACATCGCTCCACATATCTCTCTCCTGTATGTCCTCTTGTCTCCATCTGAGATTCTACCAAGGAAGGTTGATTCATTAGCAAATTTGTAGATGGTATTTGAGCTATGCCTAGCCACACAGTCATGGGCATAGAGAGAGTAAATCAGTGGGCTAAGCACTCTCCTCAGAGGTGCACCAGTGTTGATCATCAGCAAGGAGAAGACCACAAATCCACACAAATTCCAGTTAGGAAGTCGAGGATCCAATTGCAGATGGATGTTCAGAGGCTCAGGTTCTGTAACTTATCAATAGCGATGTGGGAATGATGGAGTCAAATGCTGAGCATACTGACTTAAGTGTTTGTATTGTCCAGGTGGTCTAAAGCCGTGTGAAGAGCCATTGAGATTGCATCAGCTGCTGATCTATTGTGGCGATAGGCAGACTATAGTGGTCCATGTTGAGGCACCAGTTCAATCTAGCCATGACCAATTTCTCAAAGCATTTCATCACTGTCGATGTAAGTGCTACCGGGCAATAGTGATTAAGGCAGCTCACATTATTCTTCTTAGGCACTGGTATAATTATTGCCTTTTTGAAGCAAGTGGGAACTCCTGCCTGTAGCAGTGAGTACTCCTGCCAGTTGATTGGCACAAGTTTTCAGAGCCTTACCAGGTACTCATTCGGGGCCTTCCGCCTTGCCAGGGTTCACAGCCTAATAATGGGCTCCGAGACAAAGATCACAGGGTCACCAGGTGCAGCAGGGATCTTTGCAGCTATAGTTATATTCTCCCTTTCAAAGTGGGCCAAGTGTTGAATTCATCTGGTAGTAAGGTATTGCTGTCATTCATTGTATTGGGTTTCGCTTTGTAGGATGTAATGTCTTGCAAACCCTGCCAGAGTTGTTATACATCTGATGTTGTCTCGAACCTTGTTCGTAATTGTCTCTTTGCCCTTGAAATACCCCTCCGCAAATCATACCTGGTTTCCTGGTACAGTCCTGAGTCACCAGCCTTGAATGCCACAGATCTTTAGCAGATGACATAGCTCCTGGTTCATCCATGGCTTTTGGTTTGGGAGAGTACAGCAAGTCTTTGGGGCACACATTCATCCACACAGGTTGTAATGAAGTCGGTAACAACTGCAGCATACTCATTCAGATTCGAAGATGAATCCCCGAGTACGGTCCAGACCACCGATTCAAAGCAGTCCTCTGAGCACTTCTGTGCTTACCTTGTCCATACCTTCTTGGTCCTCGCTACTGGTGCTGCAGTCTTCAGTCTCTGCCTATACTCAGGGAGTAGAAGTACAGGCAGGTGATCAGTCTTCCCGAAGTGAGGGTGTGGAATAGCATGGTAGGCATTCTTGGTGGTGATGTAGCAATTGTCCAGTGTGTTGTTTCCTCTCATATGACATGTGATCTGTTGATGGTAATTGTTTAGTGATTTTTTTTCAGACTGCCCTGGATAATATCCCCATAACGATGGTGAAGGCATTAGGGTGCGCTGTTTTGTGTATGTTGATCCCTTTGCTCAGATCTAAAGCCTGATTGACATTGGCCTGAGGAGGAATATATACTGCTACAAAAATGATCATGGAAATCTCCTTTGGTAGGTAAACTGGATGACACTTAACTGCAGGATATTCCAGCTCTTCAAATATAAATGTATTTGTCTCGGCATCAGCTCACCGAATATTGCAAATGTTTAATTTTTCATTGAAACTAAATGAATTGGAAGCAAGACTGACATTACACAAACGAGCTCCCGTGCCTTTTATTATTATCTTCTGCTTCCACATCTCCACGGATTTTCAGTCGGAAGGCAGGGGTCTGTTGGCTGCTGTAGTCCAAGAGCAATATGCAAACTCTCAGTTTGTTTCTGAGTAATAATGTTTATTTACATTTGCTTTTTGTCTGTGACGGGGTGGAAATGCCCCAACTACCAATGTACAATGAAAGGCATGTCTATACATGTGTTGCTTACATAATGTTAACCACCTAACAGTATGCAATCAAAAAATAATTCTGTCCAGAGTGAATTAAAATTTTTAAGTAGAAACTTCCTTAAAAGAAACTGTATTTGCTTTTTTGATTCTTAAGCTGAAACTGATTTTCCTCCCCAAATGTGTTACACTAATGACAAACATTTATATATGCACAGCCAGTATCTGCTATTTGTGGAGGAATTGTCAGTAGTTTTATTGCTAGCATCGGCCCCAGTTTTGCTGGCAGTTCCATGATGAACTCACTGGATAAACATAGCCAGCCATTTCCTGGCTGCTCCCAAGAAAATCAATTGACAGAACAGAAGCTTCCTGATTTTCTCAGCACTTGGAGAACTGACATTCTTACACTATATCCGACTAGAGATGGATATTGACTTCAGGAGAACTTGCACCAGTCACAACAATACCACACCCCCCCCCACCAACACACACACACACACTTACTTTACACACTCTTGCATGGGCAGAACTGCAATGGAAACTGCAAGCACTTTCAAACTCCTGGAGTGGACATTAGACGCAACCTCTCATGGTCCCAGAACACATCCTACACAGTCAGGAAAGCTCACCAACATCTCTACTTTCTGAGCTGGCTAAAGAGAGCTGGAGTTTGCACATCCATTCTCACGTCATTCTACAGATGTGCAGTAGAGAGGATTCTAACAAGCTACATCACTACTTATTATGGAAACTGTGCTGCAACAGACAGGAAGACTTGACAATTGATAGTCAAAACTGGCCAGTGTATCATTGGCCCCAGCCAACCTGCCATCAAGGATATACATACAGAAAGGTGCCAGTAAAGGGCCAGTAACATCATGAAGGATCTCACACACACTACTCACAAACTTTTCAATCCCATCAAGGAAGGATACACATCATATTCAGACCAGGACCATCAGACTCAAAAACAGTTACTTTCCCCAAGCAGGAAGGCTGATCAACATCTCCACTCACTAACCCCAGCACTACTTTATAAATTCCCCATCAGTCACTTATATATAGCCTAATATCACTTTATTGCCATACAATCAATCTATGTTTATAAGATATCTTATGTATTTATACATATTTATTGCGTGTTTTTGTAATTATTATTTGTTCTGTGTCTTTTCTATTTTTTGTATGGATTAGATCCAGAATACAATTATATTTTTTCTCCTTACACTAGTGTACAGGAAATGACATTAAACAATCTTGAATCTTGAAGATCTCAAACTCTAAAGTTATTAAAATATGTACTGTGTATGTCACCATAAACTACCTTGAGATGCATTTTCTTGCAGACATTTCACACTGATGAAAGTGTAGTTTTGGCATTACTTAATGCAGGAAATTCTAAGCCTTTTTTTTAAGCAAACACAGAATCTTGAGACATCTACAGCAGAGGAAGGAATCATTTGTCTGTTCCTTCAGTCGCAGTCACCTACATTTTTCCTGTGACCACATTACATTCTTTTTTGTAACCTACAGTTGATTGTGTTTCCAAATGCAATTAGAAGCAGCGAGTATCAGAGTTAAGCCACTCTCTACATAAAAGGAAACTTTATCTCACACCTTGGGAACAGCTAATGGGAACAGCTTTTCTTCATGTACCCTGTCTAATCCTATCATAAACTCAAACATCTTTATCAAGCCTCCTTTAAACTATCTTTGGTTCAAGGAAACTAATCCCAATTTCTGAAGTCTAACTTTAACTATATTGAAGCACAGTTCCTTTATTAAAAATAAAGTGTGTAAAAATGATTAAATATACTCAAGCATATGAAATTATTAGAAAACTGATGGAATAATGTAATTTATTATTTAGGCAATTAGACACCTTTCATGGCTGAACCATAAACTCAAAAATTTTGTGGTCAGTCCTATAAGGAATAACTAGTAGCTTTCAATTAGTTTTCCTAATTACTTGTTGGTTCTACTACTGACCTACTGCAAATCATGCATGAGGAAACCCAGAACCCACCAGTGTGTTGTTTCCTCTGGTATTGCAAGTGACCTGTTGATAGTAATTGTTTAGTGATTTTTTTCACACTGGCCTAGTTAAAATCTCCCAAAATGATGGTGAAGGCTTTAGGGAGCGCTGTTTCATGTATGTTGATCCCATTGCTCAGATCATCTATAGCCTGATTGACATTGGCCAGAGATGGAATGTATACTGCTACCAAAATGATTGTGGAAATCTCCCACGGTAGGTAAAATGAGTGGCACTTAACCGCAAGATATTCCAGGTCTGGGACAGCACTGATATATTTGTACTCAAGAGGATTTGATCATGAGACATACTCCTCCACCTTTGCTTTTGAGAAACTCTATAGAACTATTCTGATACAACCCCGTTGATCTGAATCGCTGCATCCGGCATGGAAGGGATCACAAGTTCAAGTGCTTGCTTAACATCAAGGGCAGTCATTCTTATTTTGCCTTTTCAATTCAACTCTTTAGTCTTCATTTTGATCAGGGCTACAGTAAATTGAAGTTTGGAGCCAAGTGGTCCTGGGGAAGCTCATATTGAGGAACAAATTGATAACAAGTCACACACACCAAATGCCTCTTTGATAATCATTGAAAGGAAGTTGATGATGTGGAAATTAACCCTACTGAATTTCTCCTGCTTTTTGTTGACAGGGACAACTTCCTGATTTATTGTGTCTTGCCAATTTTTAAAGAGTCGAACTGTTCAGCTAAAAGCATACCCAATTCAAGAACACTGATCTGTTCTATAATATTGCAGCTGTGGTTTTGTGTGTGAGGAATATATATTCATTACTCTTGGAAGAGAATTCAAGAAAGATTTGAAGTTGAAACATGCATACTCCAAGCAGAAATTTCTGAAGGCTTTGATTTCATGCTTGTACATCCAGCTTACTGTATCACTTTGTTGGCACATTTTAGATCCGTTTACAGAATATTTTCTCGGGTAAAGAGTACTACTTTGCAGTTAACAGCTGGATGGATCGGAATCAAGATGATGGAGAGATTTGTAGAGAAATGCCTGTTTTGCAGTATGGTAAAGAAGTCTTCCCAGGTATGATCTGCAGCTCATTTCTCTAAATATTTTTCATTGGGGCTACATAGTACATGATCAAGTGATAGGTTTGTTTGGTGTGTTGGTTCTGTGGACAATAACGTTAACTATCGGTGTGTTGACTCTGCTATCCATTTGTTCACTATCTGTGAATCTGATTATAACCTAGATCAATTTCTTGATGGTTTTGAAGTCATATGAATCCAACTTTTCTGATATGCTGCTAGCTTTGATGTTTAGTTTTGCCCTGTAGTTACGACCCTGATGGGGAGAGAACTTTGGATTGCATGTTTTTGTTAGATTTATAATCATGTTTAATATTCATATTAAACAAAGAATATGGAAAGCCAAATAAATTCCTGAACCTCGAATTTACACCTGCACTTTGATTCCATTATGATCTTATCTGGAGTCCTTATAAAATAGGCTATTAACATATTGAGGCTGAGTACTTAAACCAGGCAACATTGCACAGATGTTCTCCCAACAGAATAGACAAATCTTAGAGCAGGAAACTGCTTTTCAGAGGGATCCAAAGGCTTGTCTGACTCAAGAAGTAAGAAAGCAAATTTGGTTGTTGGGCATAAATTTCATGGTTGGTGGGGGTCAAAGACAATTATATTTCTGGAATTGATTGCAATCTTATTTCCTCCTGGTATCCCATAATGTAATAAACACCAAAATACCTTTACATATACCTCTTTGGATTTGAAATGGAGGGAAGGATTTACCTCCCCAGCACCAGTTCCACCTTTAGAATTTAGAATCAGACAGCCTTTTTGGCCCTTGTTGCCCATGCCAACCACAAAGCCTGTCTATATGAATCCATTTTGCCATTAAACCTCTTGTGCATTTTCTATCCAGTACTTGTCCAAATGTCTCATAAATGTTGCAATTGTATCTGTTTGTATCACTTCCTCTGGTATTGTCCTAGTTTACGACCACCAACCTCTCAAATCTACTTTAAATTTGTCCCCTTTCATCTTAAACCTAAACTCGCTTGTTCTAGTTTCTCATGTCGTGAGCAAAATGTCTCTATTTATCATATCTATGCTGCTATAATTTTATAAACCTTTGTAAACTGACTCCTCAACCTCTCAAGTTCTAACGAGAATAAACTCAGCCTATCCAATCTCACCCTACAGATACAGCCCTCCATTCCATTCAACATCCTGGTGAATTTCTTAACCACACACTTCTCTATTGCTACCACATCATTCCTGTAGTGTGGTGATGAGAACTGCATGCAACTACAGGCTAATCAACATTTTATACAGAAGCATGACATCCCAACTCAAACACCTCAGTCAATGAAGGCAAATATAGAGATGCCCTCTTCACTACCCTGTCCGCTTGTTCTAACACTCATAGCAAGTTACATACTTGCCCCCCCAAGATCCTACCAGAATTTGACTTCTCAAAGTGTATTACCTCACACATTTCTGGGTTAGGTTCCACCTGCCACCAAGCCACACTATTTTCCAGCTGATCTATGTCCCAATGTATAACTTAGATTACCTTCTTTGCTATCTACAACACTGTCAATTTTCATGTCTCTTATGAATGTCTCAATAAGTAGAAACTTGATTCTTATTTTGCAAATTCCAGCTTGCAGCTTTAAACAGGGAATAAATTTTAAGTTTCTGGCATATTGGCTTTTTATGACCACACTTACTTTATGCTGAGTTTATTTCAGTAAACTAAATTCCAGGTGTAGATTTATACCTTCCAGCATTATGGTGGATAAATCTATCCATTGTGTAACAGCTTCTACATCTTCCTGCTATGTCACTCCTCTTCCTACCATTCACTCTGAAACTGATTTTCTGGTTCTGCAGAGAATTTTTTCCTACCAAATCTCTGTCCTTTCAGCATAATCTGAAAAAACATTTGATTAGTACCCCTGCAGTCCAGTGTAGGTCTGTAGTCTAGTGTAGCTTTACGTAGTTCAGTCTAGTTTTTTGTACTGTGTCATGTAACACCATGGTCCTGAAAAACGTTGTATCATTTTCACTATGCACTGTACCAGCAGTTATGGTCGAAATGACAATAAAAGTTGACTTGACTTGACTTGACTTGACTTGCTTCTTATCTCACGTTTTGATAATTCGTTTTCGTTTGCTTCTATTTTTATTTGTTTTAATATGTTAAATTACTTTGCTTTTTATTTGGTCCTGATTTTTGTGCCAATGTTTCTTGATCTCCTTATACATATAATTTGTTATTGCTTAAGATCAAACTTGATTCTAACTTGGTTAACAACTTAGCAACTGTATTAATTATGGCAAATTTGTTAGTTCATAAATGCTGTGAATTATCAAACTGAAATGGATATTAATCAATATTCTTAATTTCAGTGACCCACTATGAGATCCTTATTGTAACTGGAGATCTTTGGAATGGTGGTACACAAGCAAATGTCTTCATTATAATATATGGCAAGAGAGGTGATACAGGCTCGAGGCAGCTTCTTAGGTCAAATAATCCATTGAAGTTTCGGAAGGGCCAGGTTTGAAGTTTAAATATTATAATCTAAATGCAGTCAGGCTATCAAGGTACCGTGATATGTTTTCCCACTGTAAGTTAAGAGATCGATCGCTATTTTTTATTAAGTTAATCCCTGACAAAATAGATTACTATTCAGTTTAAATTCTTAGCTTGTGTATTTTAAAGGGCAATTTACCTAGAAGTTCATTGATATCTGGAAAGGACTACTGTAACAGTGGTGTACAACAGGTCAAGGATATATGTTTTTGTAGTGCTTGACGCATCAGGTATTGACTGCTATAGAAAGAGCTTCACACAATTAATGTGATAAAAGGTCTTTGCATTGAGGAAAATTGATGATTCATTGTTGTGATTTGGGGAGGAAATGGGGAACAGAGGGAAATGAGTGTAAGGGAAAAAGAGTTGGAGGCTGTTATTTTGATCTGGGAACTTGCTGACAGAGGATTTAATGACAATAACAATGTTGAGAAAGACAGCAGGCCTCACAATCAGGTGAGGGTGAGAGGCATGAACAAAAAAAGGACTGGTTAGGCGAGGAGAAATGGCGCAAGAGATGAAAAAGGAGGTTAAAATAAGTGGAAAGTTTGCAAATAAAGCAGTCTTTAACTGCTCCAGATTTCCTTTAAGTAAAAACAAAACAGGTTTCACATAAGCTGTGAAGGCCATCTATTTATGATTGTCCTGTGACATCCATGAATCATGTATGAATTAATACAAATTGCAAAGGAGATGAATTGTACATGATAGAGTCTCTCAATATGCTTGTGTACTGATAGCACAGAAAAACTTGAAATTAGAATACAGATATTTCAGTAAATCCCAACTCTCTTCTCAAAACATTTTGTACATCAACATTTGTTTTGTATGGCACCTGGATAGAAAGGTACTGAAAGTTGCAGCATAGATCAGATGGATGAAATTACCTTGCTCTTTTGCCATAAATAAGACATCTAATGCAGTCTTAATTTGTAAGGAGAGAACTTATACAAAAGATATCTATCTTGTGTTTTGTTTGCACTGAAATATCAGTAATGAGAGTTTGGTTATTCATTTTGCTCATTTCCATAATTCAATCTCTGAAAGGCTAGGCTTTTCTTTTCTCTTTTTCCTCTCCATCCACTGGTGTAACCGATGTTTAATACCTGTTTTAATACCTCCAGTATACTGGCACAAATTAAGCACATCAAAAAGAGATAAAGCACCTGAAGATCTGCACCTTGGCAGAGTTTGTAACCTTTTTACTGAAATTCTACAGTTTGTTTGTGGGTTTCCTAACAAATTTACAAAACTTGTCTCAGAGATATTTTGCTGTTTATT
Source organism: Hypanus sabinus (assembly GCF_030144855.1). NCBI lineage: Eukaryota > Metazoa > Chordata > Chondrichthyes > Myliobatiformes > Dasyatidae > Hypanus > Hypanus sabinus. The sequence continues at coordinate 170,158,345 of NC_082706.1, forward strand.
GCCCTAGAAATTTCAAACCAACCACACCAGTAGTTTCTTGGATTCTACCCATGATAAAAGGAAAAATGCAAGGCATCACTGGAGACAGCATCACAATCACACTGATCGATGCTCCCATACACATCCAGAACATGTACACATATCAGATAGGATACCTTATGAACAACTGTGCTTCTTCAGAAAATAGATAACCCTCCATTGTGATATTTTTGCATAAGGTCTCAAGCAACTGTTAGTTGTTTATACATCAATACATAAATGATGTGGATCCGTAACCTTTCAATGGACAGGGTTCAAGGGTTCTACCTTTTTATGAAGTGTATCAAATATGGCATAGCATATGTAGATCATATAGTCAGGACACACAAAGCTATTCATTGCTCTTACATGATTCTATTGGCACCAACTTAGAAGTCACGTTCATGTCAACAAGAGAGGGATCTACTTTCTGAATGTAGAAACTGTAGTGCAAAACATATGTTAGGCTACTGTTTAATAATTACAGCTCAGCCTTCAACACCATCATACCATCATTACTAATCAATAATTTTCAAAACCTGGGTTTCTATACCTCCTTCTGCAACCAGATTCTTTATTTCCTCACTGGGCTGGTTGACTATTGTTGCAACAACAACCTTGCACTCAATGTCAGCAAGACGAAGGAATTGAGTGCAGATTTCAAGGAAGGGAAGTTGGGAGAACACACAGCTCATTGAGGGGTCAGCAGGGGAAAGGCTGAGCAGCTTCAAGTTCCTCAACATTTCAGATGATCTACCTGGGCCCAACATATTAATTCAATTTATGAAGAATGCACACCAGGAGTTTGAGGAGATTCAATATGTCATTAATGACTCTAGCAAATTTCTACAGGTGTGTCGTAAAGAGCATTTTGACTGTTTGCATCACCACCTGGTATGGAGGCTTCAATGCAAAGGATCAAAAAAAAAAGCTACAAATGGTTATAGACTCAACTGACTTCAAGATGAACACAAGTCTCCACTATTGAGGGCATCTTCAAAAGGCGATGCCTCAAGAAAGTGGTAATCCATCATTAAGGACCTTCACCAAATGACACTTGCCTTATTATTATTCATAAGGGAGACAGTACAGAAGCATGAAGACCAATACTTGGGAACAATCTTAGGCTCTGTCATCAGATTTCTGAATGGTCCATGAACCCACAAACACTAACTCACTATTCCTCTTTTGCATGATTTATTTATTTATTGTAATTCATGCATTATACCACTGACACAAAACAACAAATTTTATGTGACGTATGTCAGTGATAATAAACTTGATTCACTATATATTAACACTCTGGAGGTAGGAAGCTGCCACATTCTGCCAATCGTTAGGTTGTCAGACACATAGTTGAATAGATACATAGAGCATATCAAGGAGTCACAACATACCATAGGTTTTCTAAATGCCCATTTCATCTGGAGAAGTGTGCAGGGATCTTGAATGTACTGAAGACTAGCACTCTGCATATCTCATTGGTTTACCTTTCAGGAGATGATCATTCTGGACGTGTCTCACCAGGAAGCCATTGAGCTGGAAGATCCTGAGCTGCATGTTCCAAAGCCCTTTGCTGATGCCTGTCAGATGTGCTGTATCTCCATTTGAAGCTGTCAGGGTTGTTAGAAGCCTACTCCTTCCAGCAGTCTCCATATCCACTCTTCCCTATTCTTGCCAATAACATTGCACAGAAACCAAATGTCACCCAGTTCATGACAACATAGTCTGATCTGATCTTGTTGCCTTATACTCTGAACCGATTCTTCAATTATATAATTTGAGTGAATAAACATACACTAAGTGTACGTCATCCTGTATAGTTAGCAGCACCTGATCAACAAATAAGTGAGCAATAACTGATAACAACTATGCCAACAAACCTCCATGAAGAGTAAAGCACAGAATATGTGTACATTTAAATTTATCTCTAGATCTGTAAACACATCTTTATAGAATTGAGTGCACAGTGATATCTAAATAGATCTCTGTCAGAGAATAAGTACAAAGTCAATCATAATAATATAAAAGAGCCTCCTCATAATAGCTAGAGAAAATGCACTTTGATTTGAATCTGCACATAGTCAATACACAGAAGATTACTGTGCTATTTCCAACGACATGTAGTACAACAATGACTGCATTTCAAAGTGGAGTACAACCCTGAGTGGTTTCTAATCCTGATGATCAGACATCTGACTCAGTTACATACAAAGTATACTACAGATGCTGTGGCCAAAGCAAAACGCACGTCGGGTGGCATCCGTGGAAATAAGCAGACGTTTCGGGCTGAGACCTGACGAAGGGTCTCGGCCTGAAATGTTGACTGCTCATATCTACGGATGCTGCCTGACCTGCTGAGTTCCTCCAACGTGTTGTGCGTCTGACTCAATTTTCAGGAATGAGAATCACAGATCTGGTTTATGGGTCGGGTGTTTTTTTGTTAAAGCCAGAAATGGAGCCTGGAGCAGCAGGTCTTTTTTATTATAAGACCTTTTTCACATTTTTGTACCTTTCTATTGCCTATGTTAATAATACTTATAGGAGCAATAAGGTGGAAGATGGTGTTAATGGACAAATTTAGGAAACCCATGCCATCTCAGAAGTCAGTGTCCAATTCTGTTAATTAATCAATGAGTAACCAATCTGGTTACCATAGTGATAGTGAATTGATTAAAAACTTTGTACATTTGTATTATTCTGACACTGTGAGATTGATTATTAAAGTTTATAATACCATTCATAACTTTTTTATGCTATTTGTTACAGACTGATATCTTCTCATTGAAAGCTGTACACCTTGGCAAACTACAAAAGCTTATAGTTGGCCATGATGGTCTTGGTGCAGGTCAGAACCATTCCTTGTTTTTCAATGTCTTACTTTGACAAGTTGCATTCAGCTAATTGCAACTTTTCTCAAACCATTCTACCTCAGCATCCACAAATGTTCTGTCTTCCTCGGTAGCGATGAGGGAATCATCTAGATTGCATTGAATCACAGGAATCCTTTTACTGCCTTTGGTCCTGTACTGTAAAATCTTTGGTGCTATCTTAATCATAATTCTCAATTATCAGCCGTGACCCCATGCAACTATACCCAGTAGCCACTTGATTAGGTATACCTGTGCACCTGCATGTTTATACAAATATCTATTCAGCCAATTATACGGCAGCAACTCAATGCATACTGTAAAAACATCCGAGCATGGTCAAAAAGTGCAGTTGATGTTCAGACCAAACATTAGATTGGTGAAGAATGGTGCCAGATGGGCTGCTTTGACTATCTCAGAACATGCTGACCTCATGGCATTTTCACACAAAACAGTCTCTAAAGTTTACAGAGAGTTGTGCGAGAAGTGAAAAGCATCCAGTGTGAGCAGCAGTTCTGTGGCCCAAAATGCCTTGTTACTGAGAGAGGTCAGAGAAGAATGATTAGACTGGTTCAAGCTGACAGGAAGGTGAAAGTACCTCAAATACAGCTCGTTACAACAGTGGTATGCATAAGAACATCTTTGAACCTCGAAGTGGAAGGTCTAAACCAGCAGAAGATCATAAAAATACACTCAGTGGCCATTTTATTAGCTACAGGATCTTGAGCAGTTAAGATCAGACTTCTGGTAAGATGGTGATACACTTGGAAGCAGTGACCTCTACGTGGCCAACCAAAGGTGATATTTTATTTTTTAAATGTCTTTTCTGTGATTGCATGACACTGCTGGACCTTAAGGACTTCAAGTGCTACATGTCAATCTGTCAACAAGTTGCTTATTGGCCTAGGAGCTGGAGGAGCTGGACTTGGTGTTGATTGTATTGTTGCCTGCTACAGAGGCATTTTGAAGTCAATGTGTGAAGGTGGTGTGCAGTCTAACAGTGAGTGATTGTCTTAGTCGTTATTCTTGTGGTCGCAAAACTCTTAACAAATTTCACAACATCCATGCCGGTGATAATAAACCTGATTCTGATTCTGTTGGACATTACTAATGTGGAATGCTGCAAATCCAGTTCACTGTTTTACTGGTGGGACTGGCAGCGAGGGAGCTGCGTGGCCTCGGTTGTAGCATGGATGTGCCTCAGGCCACGGTGTCACCTGATGTAGACATCCAGGGGACGCCTGAGGTATTGTGGGGCCATATTCATGCTGGCATCAGTGCTATCTCCAGTGTTTGCTCAATGGAAGACAAGTTGGATTGCATTCATCTGCAAGCAGCTGGTTGTTCCTGCCGACAATATTAATGGACTTGCATTTTTTGTGTGGCTGTATATTTGCTGTTATCTTTGCTGTGTTTTACCCTGGCCCAGAAGGAATTGTCTCCTGTTTGGCTGTATTCATGGGTACTCCTGTACAGTTGAATGATAATCAAACTTGAACTTGATATACTGTAGCTACTTTGTGATGTCATGCAAATGATAAGGCACATGTCTAATAGGCCTGAGGCCACGTCTCTATGTGGAATTGTGTAAAGATGCACATAAAATGCTGAAAAAAATTGGAAGAACTTAAGATGCTGTTAACAGAAGAATTCACTAAACGAATCCCTTCTACCCACGTAATGTCCATATCCTTACATTTTCCTCACATTCAAGTAAGTGTCTGTCTAACAAAAGTCTCATTCCAGGCACCCATCACTCTGTGTAAAGAATCTGCCCCTCACATCTCCTTTGAAATACCTCCTCTCACCTTAAATACATGCCCTCTGGTTTTAGACATTTCAACCCTGGGGTAAAGATACTATGCCTCTCATAACTTCTATTAAACCTCCCCTCAGCCTTCACCACACCAGCAAAAACAATCCAACTTTGTTCAATCTCTCATTATAGCACATGCTCTCTAATCCAGACAGCATCCTGATAAATCTCTGCTACACCCTCTCCAAAATCCCAATATCCTTCCTATAATGGGGTGACCAGAAATATATGCAATACTCCAGATGTGGCCTAACTAGAGAATTTACAAAGCTGCAACATAACTTCCTGACTTTTGTACTCAGTGCCATGACTAATAAATACAAACAAGCTATTGCCTTCTTAACCACCTATCAATCTGTGTAGCCACTTTCAGGGAGCTATGAACTTGGACCCCAAAACCCCTCTACTCTTCAGCACTTTTAAGGGTCTTGCCCTTAACAGTGTACTCTCTTTAAAGGTGCAACACTTCACATTTAGCCAGTTATACTCCATTTGCTGTTCCTCTGCCTATGTCTTCAACTGATCTGTATCTTTCTGTATTCTTTGCCAATCATCTGAGCTAACCACAACACCAATCTTCATATCATCTGCAAACTGACCAACTCACCCATCTACATTTTCATCCAAGTTATTTATATACTTTACAAACAGCAAAGGTCCCAGTACAGATCCCTGTGGAACACCACTAACCACAACCTCCAGTTAGAACAAGTCCCTTCAACCACTACCCTGTATATCTATGGGCAAACCAGTTCTGAATCTAATCACCATGGATCTCATGCATTTTATTTTCTGGATGAGGTTTCCATGGACAAACCTTGTAAAACACCCTACTAAAATCCATGTGGACAACATCCACAGCTCTATCTTCATCGGTCACTCTCGTCACCTTGACAAAGATCTTTATCAACTTAGTAAGATATTTTCCCTGCTGGCTCGCCCTAATTAGGCCATGGTTTTCCAAATGCTCCTAAACACTATCCCTAAGAATTCTCTACAGTAGCTTATCCTACCACTGATGTGAGACTCACCAGTCTATAGTTTTCAGGATTATCTCTGATTCCCTTCTTGGATAATGAAACATGTGCTATCGCCAATCCTCTGCGACCTCACCCATGGTGAGAGAGAACCAAAGGTATTGGTCAAGGTCCCAACAATCTCTTCACTTGCCTCTCTCAATAACCGGGGAATGTAACATCAGATCCTGGGGACTTATCCACCTTAATGCTCTCAACACTACCTCCTCCTTTACCTCATAATGCCTTAGCATATTAATATGCTCAGCACTGATCTTCCAGCTTCTGTTCCATGTTATAAGACTCTAGTATGAAAAGATGGACTCAAAATCTACCCGGCCATAATATTGCACTTTATTGTTTACCTGTACTGCACTTTCTCTGTAGGTGTTACAGTTTATTCTGGATTCTTTGTTCTACCTCAATGCGCTGTGTAATGAGTTGATCTGTCTGAACGATATGCAAGCCGAGCCTTTCATGGTATTTTGGTGCTTGTGATAATAATAAACTAATACCAACACCAATAGTGATTGAGCCAGCCGACTTTACAGATGAGAATTCCAGACATTCGCCACCTCTCCAAGAATAATTTCTTACCTGATTATCAATCACTGTTCACTTACGACTATATCCCTTCATTGAATATCCTACCATTAGTGAATTACTTTGTGATGCCCTTTTAAGATCTTAGATGTTTCAATAAGACTGCTCCCCATTGATATGAACTAGAATACAACTTTGACTTATTTAACTATTACAAACAGGGCAGCTCTATCATCCTAGCAACAAGTTTAGAGAACCTCTTTCAGGCTAGTATATCCTTTCTTAAATAAGGAAATCAAAACTGTACACAGTACACCATGTATGGCTGCAACAACTCCATGTCCATATATTCAAACTTTAAAGTCCTAGCAATGACAGCCAACATTCCCTTTGCACTCTTAATTACTTGTTGCTAGCCGTTCATGAGCATAAGACCATAACGTATAGGAGCAGAATTAGGTCATTTAGCCCATTGAGTCTGCTTCGCCATTTCATCATAGCTAATATAATTTTCCTCTCTTGTTTCCTGCCTTTTTCCCACATCCCTTCATGCCATGACCAATCAAGAATCTATCAATCTCTTCCTTAATTGTACATAAAGACTTGGCTTTCATAGCTGCCTATGGCAAAGAATTCCGACTCTGTCTAAAGAAATTCCTCCCCATCTCCGTTCTAAAAGGACACCCCTCTATCCTGAGTCAGTATCTTCTGGTCTTAGACTCTCCCATCATAGGAAACATCCTCTCCACATCCACTCTCTCAAGGCCATTTGATAGGTTTCAATGAGGTCATCTTTGTCCTTCAGGATTCCAGTGAACACTCTTCGTATGACAAGCCATTCTTTCCTGGAATTAATTTCATGAATCTTCTTTGAACTCTCTCCACTTTCAGCGTATCTTCTAAAAGTGCTCTACTCTTTCTAGAGCCACTTTCTTCAAAACTCATGTATACACACCACCAAGTCTAAATGATTTGTCTACTTTAAAGTTCCCTTAGTTTATCCAATACTTTGCATCAAATTCCTGATTCCTATTTGAAACTTGTCCATCTATGTGAGCAGTCTCCATTGCCATGGAGACTCATGCAAAATATTGCTTTAAATTATCTGCCATTCCCTTTATTCAAGTCAAGTCAAGTCAAGTTACTTTTATTGTCATTTCGACCATAGCTGCTGGTACAGTACATAGTAAAAATGAGACAACGTTTTTCAGGACCATGGGGTTACATGACACAGTACAAAAACTAGACTGAACTACACAAAAAAACAACACAGAGGAAGCTACACTAGACTACAGACCCACACAGGATTACATAAAGTGCACAAAACAGTGCAGCCATTACAACAAATAATAAACAGGACAGTAGGGCAAGGTGTCAGTCCAGGCTTCGGGTATTGCGGAGTCTGATAGCTTGGGGAAGAAACTGTTACATATTCTGGTCGTGAGTGCCCGAATGCTTTGGAGCCTTTTCCCAGACGGCAGGAGGGAGAAGAGATTGTATGAGGGATGCATGGGGTCCTTTATAATGCTGTTTCCTTTGTGTATGCAGCGTGTAGTGTAAATATCTGTGATGGCAGGAAGAGAGACCCCAATGATCTTCTCAGCTGACCTCACTATCTGCTGCAGGGTCTTGTGATCGGAGATGGTGCAATTTCCGAACCAGGCAGTGATGCAGCTGCTCAGGATGCTCTCAATACAACCCCTGTAGAATGTGATGAGGATGGGAGGTGGGAGATGAACTTTCCTCAGCCTTCACAGAAAGTAGGGATGCTGCTGGGCTTTCTTTGCTATGGAGTTGGTGTTGAGGAACCAGGTGAGATTCTCCGTCAGGTGAACACCAGGAAATTTGGTGCTCTTTACGATCTCTAGCGAGGAGCTGTCGATGTTCAAAGGGGAGTAGTCACTCCGTGCCCTCCTGAAATCAACAATCATCTCTTTTGTTTTGTTTCCACAAGAATTCTCCAAGTACCCTACCATTACCTTGGTTACCATGTTTATTTTTATATATCCTTAGAAATGATTGCCTTTTCTGTTGATATTGCATGCTAATATACACATAATTAATTTTCTCCCTTCATATTAACTAATTCTTTGGTGTTATTTCTGGAAAAAAATACAAATTCTCTTGTTTCTTGTTAGATTTTGCAACTTAATTTTATTTACATTTTTTCTTTGACTTCATTTGTTACTATTGATGACTTATCTTTCTGACTGAGCCCATCTTTCTGATTGGTATAATTTCCTGCTGTTATGATGTAGCTGTTCAAATATCTTCCAGTATTCATTTACTGAACTTTGTTTTGTATTTTCTAGTAGGTTCCTGACCACCATCTATTTGAAGTGCAATGCCAAAGATCATTCTTTACTGATCCATACTTTGCGCCGGCAGAATTGTCTGAATACCCTCATCAGCTGGTCCGCACATTAAGTGATTTGAGAATGTCCTTAGTTTGACAATTAATTTGTCTGGTTTCTGGATACACTTGACCAACTTGTTGCTCTCAAAAATGTCAAGATAGCATCAGATTACAAAGTCCTTTCAAAGTCTTTCCTATGCCCACAATAGATAACAAATTTGTAGTTTTTGATGTCAAGAGAACCAACAACATCTCATATATCCCTAGTCATAATACAAGCAATGGTATCACCTTCTTGTAGTCATACCATGATTCTTAGTTCTGTGCCCTCTCTGGGATCTTAGTGATATTCTCTGTTTTCAGTAATATTTCTACTATAGGCTACCGATAACCTTTGAGCTCCCCAATATATCTGATATATTCATTGTCTGAATTTATCTATGAAATTAAGAAAATCCCATTGTCTATTTCATTTACATTATTTCACTGCCCTGCTAGTCCCTGAAACACGATTGTCCCAGTATCCTACTCAAGTGTTGCTTGATTCCTTTGTGTTATAGATTGTAAAAATAAATAATTAGCACCAATAAAAAGAGCATTCTTTTATTGGAAAGAATAAGCTGAAACCAAGCAATAATGATTGATCCTTCAATGTACCAAAGTCATATCACATGATACATTTGGTGCAGTCACCTCCTGGTCTAGGAGTTTCAGCTTTTCTTAATAGTTAACTTATCTTAGTTGTGACACCATCTCAATATAACATTAGAGCATCTTGTTAAAGAATGATCATATATTGGGATTTAATTTCCTGTCATTTGCTTTTAATTGGGTACATGTATTAGAAGGTATCAGAAGTACTGTCTTTTAAGTTCAATATTACTTTGAAGCAATTTAATTACATTTGAAGTGAATTGGGAAAGATTATTTCCAACTGGTCATTATTAACTGGTATATCTTTTAATAGGGCTAATTAAATTTTCTTTTGCCTTTGTGTGTATGTGTGTTGAACAGCATTGATTTATATACCGCTACAGTTCTTGTTCATTTGTAATTTCAAGAGAAGTAGACTAATGTAATTAGAATGAAATCAGAATCAAGTTTAATATTACCAGCATAAATTGTGAAATTTGTTAACTTTGTGGCAGCAGCACAATGCAATACATGTAAAATACAGGAAAGTAAAATATGAAATGATAAATCAAATTTTGTCATTTATCATTTTTTCCCAGAATTTCATATTAACGTCCGTTCTGTACATTTTCCACCAAAATGAAAACAACTGATTAATCCACAGCTGTATTTATAATCAGTCTTACAGCTGCCTTTTATTTCACAGGAAATGGCTGGTTTCTGGAGAAGATTACAGTAAAAGACTCAGTTAAAGGCAGCAAGGGATTTCTTTTTCCATGCCACAGGTTTGAATTACTTCTTATATCAATGCATATTTTTATCTTTGTCATAAATATTTTGATACTACAGAGCTAATTAAAATGTATAATTATATAATAAATAATATTTAAAGTCTGCTTCTGTTAATCACCAAGTATCTATCATTACATAAAACATATAAAAGAAAACCACTTCAGTTTTGGGAACTGGATGAAGCAATGTCTCAACAGGCTATTTTACATTTGAAATCTTGGTTTGCAACAAGGCAGACTTGTATAATCTAATCTCCACCAAGATATTTGTGGAAAGAAAGTGATGTTTCCTTTTTAGTATTCTTTTTGCCATGTGACTTTTCTGTCTACTAGCCTTTGACTGCATGAGGTAAGAAGAGCTTACAGTATGTAGTCTTGCAAACAAATGTAGGACAAACATAATGACTCCTGGATGACACCAAAGAAGTCTGACACCATTTACATCATCACCCACCATTTCTTCCTCACAAATATCAATTTACCAAATGTCTATGAAGCTTCTCAGTCATCCAGGTTATTGTAAATTAAAGCAACTGGACGTCTTGTATTGTCCAGAAGACATTTCAACACTCATCCAAGAGTCTTCTCAGATCCATGGTGGGTAATTTTCTGGCTTATAAACTCTGTGAGTTGTTTAAAGGCATAGCAATCACATGACAGTCATTAAACGAGTTGTAGAGGTAATGAGAGTGCCATTAGTCTTATCTTTGCACGAATGGAGGTGTGAACTGTTGTGGAGATGCTGGGGTAGAGATGTTAGGACTACATTTGTAAGTAACTGATAGGTGGTGTCATACCCCACCCCGCTGTTCAAGGGTGGGTTTCTAGTTTGACAAAGATGGCTTCTTTAACCCCTCTTTCAAACCAACTGTCCTCCCTGTCCAAAATCTGCATATTGTTATCATCAAATGAGTGTCCGTTGTCCTATAGGTGTAAATATACAGCCACTCACTAAAATTTAGAACAATCCGGGGGAGGGCGGATCGTATATTGAAAGGGCTCAGCAGAGCAGATTTGGAGAGGATGTTTCCTAATGTATGGGAGTCTAAAATCAGAAGATACAACCTCAGAACAGAGGGACATCCATTTCGAACAGAGATGAGGTATTTCCTTAGCCAGGGAGTGGTGAATCTGTGGCATTCATTGCCACAGGTAGCTGTGGCAGCCAAGTCACTGGGCATATTAAAGCAGAGTTTGATAGATTTTTGATTAGTCAGGGCATGAAGAGATACAGGAAGAAGGCTGGAGATTGGGACTGAAAGGAAAATTGGATCAGCCATGATAAAATAGTTGAGACTCTATAGGCCAAATGTTTTACTTCTGCTCCTATATCTTATGGTCTTATTTTGAAATAAACTTTGTTATTTGAGGCTTTCCTAACAGTAGTTTAGATTCTCTACTTTTTCCCCTTTATTTTACTTTTTTTTATTGCTGTTCTAGCACAGATCATTTTGTATGCAGTTAGATTTGCACAGACACCACTTCCTACTTTTTCCAAATTTTTAAATCATTTCCTGCAAAGGATAATTTGGATTATATTTTGAAGCACACAATGGAAAGACATCTAGCTCCATTCCCTTTATTTTTCCTTGAAACAGTGATACGTTGTACAAGTAAGATCTCATTAAAAACCCTGAAGGAAGCTTCGTCTTGGGTGATTTTTGAGAATGTGTTTGACCCACTACATAGCTCTGTAAGTATGCACTGCTGGGGCAGCAGAGTGAAAAGATAACTGGCCTTCAGAGGCATCATTTATGGACGTGAGACGCGCATGAACTCTGTACACCACAATCTCACTTCCGACCTGAGCAACATCGATTGTCAAGATCTGGAAAAGAGGTCAGAATGTGGTGCATTAGTTGCATCTTCACAAAGTTTGAACAAATCCACGATTATCATAACTGCAGCAAAAGCCTCTGCTGGAGCTGAAGTGGCAAGAATAAGTGGCTTATCCAAAAAGCGAAGATGAAATGTAAACAGAAAAAGCTTGCATAGACATGGAGAAAGCTCATATAGACATGGAGAGAGTGCACAAAGATTCATTAAGTGTGGTCAATGAAGAATGTGAAGCTGAGGTGACCTCAGCAATGGTGTATGAAGCAGTAGCTGACTTAGGCAGTGGTGAGTCTGCAATCAGAATCAGTCATGCTTTGCTATCACAACAGCCAATGCAGCTTACTGAAGAACATGTCCAAATGCATTTTGACAATAAAAAAAAGACAATGCTGCAGAGCTACAAGAAGAAACTGTCCACATCACACAGGCAACATGCCTTTCACATAGTCCAGGTATTAACAGTCAAGCTCTGGAGCAGCAAAGACCCACAACACCTCCTTCTGTAGTTTCATCACAACAAAGAGTTGCTCCTGATACAGTCATAGCATAGTACAGCAAAAAATAGGCTCTTCAGTCCTCTAGATGGTGCCAAACTTTTAACATGTCCATTCCATCGATCTGCACCCAGATCATAGCCAGTCGTATTTCCTCCCATTCATGTGCCTAGCCAGATTTCACTGACATGTTGTTGACATTGACCCTGTGACCACCTCTTGCACTGACAGCTCGTTCCACACTCTCACCATCCACTGAGTAAAGAAGTTCCCCTTAAAGATTTCACTTTTCACCCTTAACCCATAACTCTAGTTCTATTCTCATTCAAACTCAGTAGAAAAAACCTGCTAGCATTTACAGTCATAGGAAAGTACAGTACAGTAACAGCCCATTTGGCCCATCTAGTCCATGCCAAACCATTTAATCTGCCTGTTCCCATTGTTCTGCAGTAGGAACTTAGCCCTCTATACCCCTATAATCCATGTACCAATCCAAGCTTGTCTTCACTGTTAACCCTTAGCTTCTGGTTGTCATCCCACCCAATCTCTATGGAAAAGCCTGCTTGCATTTACCTTATCAATACACCATGTAATTTTGTATACCTCAAGCAAATCTCCACTCTATCCTCTATGTTCCAAGGAATAAAATCCAAACATGTTTAATCTTTCGGGATAACTTAGGTCCTTCAGTTCCAGCAACATCCTTGTACATTTTTTTCTGTGCTCTTTCAACCTTATTTACATCTTATGCAGAGAGATTAGGGAGACTGGGCTTGTACGCGCTGGAATTAAGGAGATTGAGAGTGGATCTGGTTGCAACATATAAAATTATTAAGGGATTGGACAAGATAGAGGCAGGAAATATGTTCCAGATTCTGGGAGAGTCCAGTACCAGAGGGCATGGTTTGAGAATAAGGGGTAGGTCATTTAGGACAGAGTTAAGGAAAAAATTCTTCTCCCAGAGAGTTGTGGGGGTCTGGAATGCACTCGGAAGGTAGTTGAGGCCAATTCTCTGGATGCTTTCAAGAAGGAGCTAGATAGGTATTTTATGGATAGGGGAATCAAGGGATATGGGGACAAGGCAGGGACTGGGTATTGAAAGTAGATGGTCAGCCATGATCTCAAAATGGCAGTGCAGGCTCAAAGGGTTGAATGGTCTACTTCTGCACCTGTTGTCTATTGTCTATTATCTTCCCCTGCACATAAAACTCCAAGTTAGGCCTTACCAACAGCTGATCTGTAATTTGGAGAACATGAATGTTTAAAATAGACTAAATAATAGTGGAGCGAGGGAGGGGGTTCAACAGATCAAAGAAGCATGGATAAAATAAAAGAGAAAAGTGTGGATAAAGATGAAGAAAAAGCAAAAGATAAAAAAAGAGAAAAGTTAGAGTGGAGTAAAGAAAAGTCAGGTACAAAAGACAGAAAGATTACATGATTTTAAAAGCACTATGAGTGTAAGGGCATTTTATCTGAACACCCATAGTACTCAAAACAAGGTCAATGAACTTATGGCTCAAATCAGTACAAAGGGATATTTAGTGGCTATTACAAAAACGTGGTTGCAGGGTGGAGGGGACTGAGAATTAAATATCCAGGGATATCAGGTAATACAGAAGAATAGGCAAGAAGGTAAGGGAGGTGGGGTAGCGCTTAAGTGAGGATGAGATCAGGGTGAGAGTGAGAGACGAGATAAGATCTAAGGAGCAGAATGTTGAATCCATCTGGGTAGAGATTAGGAACAGTAAAAGGAAAAAAATCACTGGTGGGAGTTGTCTTTCATCCATCGATTAATAACATTACAGTGGCACAGGGGATAAACTGAGAAATATCTGAGGCATGTACGAATGAAATAGCAACTATCATGAGGGACTTTAAGTTGCACATAGATTAGGTGAATCAAGTTGTTCAAGGTAGTCTTGAAGAGGACTTCAGAGAATACATCTGTGATGGCTTTCTTGAGCATCATGTTACTGAACCTACAAAGGAATGTGTTATCTTAGATCTGCTCCTGTACAAAGACAGGTGAAATTAGTAATCTTGTAATTAGGGATCCTCTTGGAAAGAGTGATCACAGTATGATTGAATTTCTCATACAAATGGAGGTGCAATAGTTCAATCAAAAACCAATGTATTATGCCTAAACAAACGAAGACTACAATGGGATAATTTGGCTAGTGTAGACTGGGAACACAGGCTATGTGGTGGGACAGTGGAAGACTTTCAAAGAGATTTTTCAAGGTGCTCAATAAAAGTATATTCCAGTTAAAAGTAAGGTCAGTAAGGGTGGGGAGAGCTAGCCTTGGATAACTAAGGAAATAAAAGAAGGCATCAAACTAAAAGCTCATGCATATGAAGTTGCCAAGAGTAATGAGAAACTAGAAGATTAAGAGAACTTTAAAAAGCAACAAAGTTCCAAAGCGAGCAATGAAGAAAAGGAAGCTACATTATGAATATAAACTAGCACAAAATATAAAAACTGAAAGTAAAAGTTTTTATAATTATATAAAGCAGAAAAGGGTGGCTAAAGTGAACATAGGCCCCTTGGAGGATGAGAAGGGGGAATTGATATTGGGTAATGAGGAAATGGCAGAGGCTTTGAATGACTATTTTTTATCAGTCTTCACAGTGAAGGACACATCTAACATGCCAAGGAGAGATGTTATGGATGCAATGAGAGGTGAGGACCTTCATACAATAGCTATCACTAAAGAGGTAATGCTGAGCAAACTTATGGGCCTGAAGGTAGACAAGTCCGCCGGTCCTGATGGAATGCATCCCAGGGTACTGAAAGAAATGCCAGAAGTTATAGTAAAAGCTTTTGTGATCATTTACAAAAATTCTCTGGATTCTGGACAGTTCCCGCCAGACTGGAAGATGTTGAATGTCATGCTACTGCTCAAAAAAGGATGTAGGCAAAAGGCAGGTAACAAAAAGCCAGTTAGTTTAACATCTACAGTTGGGAAAATGCTTGAAGCTATCAGTAAAGAAGAAATAGTGAGGCATCTGGAAAGAAATGAATTCATCAGGCGGACACAGCATGGATTCAGCACAGGCTGGTCATGTTTGACAAACTTACTGGAGTTCTTTGAGGATATAACAAGCGCAATTGATAGAGGAAAACAGATGGACGTTATTTACTTGGATTTCCAGAATGCATTCAATAAGGTGCCACATAAAACACATCCATAAAATAGGGATGCATAGAGATGGGGGTGATGTATTAGTATGGGTAGAGGATTCGTAACTAATAGAAAGCAGAGAGTTGGGATACATGGGTTAGTCTGGTTGGCAATCAGTGGTGAACGGTGGGCCACAGGGGTCGGTGCTGGGCCTGCAACTGTTCACCATATACATTAACAATCCTGAAGAGGGAACCAAGGGGACTAAGTTTGCTGATGATACTAACTGAGTGGAAAAGCAAATTGTGCAGAAGATACAGAGAGTCTGCAGAAAGATATAGATAGGTTAAGTGAGTGGGCAAGGGTTTGGCTGATGGAATACAAAGTTGGTAAATGTGAGGTCATACACAATGGAAGGAAAAATGAAAGAGCAAATTATTAGTTAAATGGTAAAACAATTGCAGCACTCTGCTGTGCAGAGGGACTTGGGAGTGCTTGTGCATGAATTGCAAAAGGTTGGTTTGCAGGTGCAGCAGGCTATCAATAAGGCAAATAGAATGTTAATCTTCATTGCTAGAAGGATTGAACTTAAGAGCTGGGAGGTTATGCTGCAAATGTACAGGGTATTGGTGAGGCTGTATCTGGATTACTGCATGCACTTCTAGTCTCCTGACTTGAGGAAGGATAAACTGGCTTTGGAGACGGTGCAGAGGACGTTCACCAGAGTTAACTCCAGAGATGAGGAGAGATTGAGTTGCCTGGGACTGTACTCGCTGGAATTCAGAAAGTTAAGAGAAGGTCTTATAGGAACATAAAATTATAAAAGGGATGGATAAGACACAGGCAGGAACGCTGTTTCCACTGGTAGGTGAAACTAGAACTAGGGGACATAGCCTCAAGATTTGGGGGAGTAGATTTAGGATGGACATGAGTAGGAACTGCTTTTCCCCAGAGGGATGTGAATCTGTGGAATTCACCAGTGCTTTATAAAGTTTCAGCATTACATGAATGCTAACATTGCATTTGTCTTCTTCACCACAGACTTAACCTACAAATTAACCTTTAGGGAATCCTGCACAAGGTCTCCCAAGTCCCTTTCTATTTCAGTTCTTTTTTGTATTTTCTCTCCATTTAGAAAATAGTCACTCTTTCATTTCTTCTTCCTTATCTGTCTATGTCCTTCTGCAGCCTCTCTACTTCCTCAAAACTTTCTGTTCCCCAGCTATCTTCATATTATCTGTAAACTTTGCAACAAAGCCATCAATTCCATCATCCAAAGTACTGACATAACATAAAAAGAATCAGTCCCAATAGAAAACCCTTTAGATGTCTTAAGAGGACAGCTATCAAGGAAGAGAAGGAAATTTGGAATGAAGCACAGTGATACTTAGAGATTCATTTCTATGTTCATGATGACCTTAAATAATTTTGTACTACAGAAGCAGTAGTCAGCGTGTTGAAAGCACCACAAGACGTTGGTGCAGTCTAATCCCAGTCTACATAAAATCATATCCAACATTGCTGAAGTTATGCAATATTTCCCATCTGAAGACCTGAGTAAAGGTCAACAGAACCTTGATCTTGGACAGGACCTCCCTCCAATGCAGGGCATTCTAGGCTTTGGATGGGACCTTGTTACTGGTGCTCTAACTTTCCAGGCCACTGAAACTAAAAGATCCTCTGTGGCATACTATCGACTATCAACAGCTTATTTGACCTTTGGATTTGCTGATTCAGTCAGTATCCAGAAACACTTAATGTTACCTTGAGCACTTGTGAATGGAATGTCCCACTTCCTTAAGAGGAGTATGAGCAGTGGCAGTAGTGGTGTCCTTCCCTTCAGGAACTAGAATATTCCAAGATCTACAACCTTATAGAAAGAGTTCTGCATCTTCTGTGAAGCATCAGCTAAATCTGTTGTTGCTGTTATATACCTGAAGGTCACAGAAGCTGCTGGGTATAATGAAGTTGGATATATCATCGAGATGAGTGGTGTCACAGAAACAGTCTTCCATAAAACATCAATAAAATCAAAGAACTGATCACAGACTTCAGAAAGGGTAAGAAGAGGGAACACAAACCCTTCCTCATAGAGGGGTCAGAAGTGGAAAAAGTACGCAGTTTCAAGTTTCTGGGCGTCAGTATATCTGAGGATCTATCCTGGACCCAACATATCGAAGCCGGTATAAAGAAAGCATGCAAGCAGCTATATTTCATTGGGAGCTTGAGGAGATTTTGTATGTTACCAAAGCCACTTGCAAATTTCAACAGATGTACCATGTCTGTATCTGATGCACCATCAATAACTCTCCGAGACGTGAGGCGAGATATTGGCTTTTATTGACTGGAAGAAAGAACAAGCAGTAATTGACCACCATACTACATCCTGGAGACTGAGGGCAGGGCTCAGGCCTCAATCGCCTTTATACCAGGGTCAGTGGGAGGAGCCACAGGAGCAGTCAGCAGGGGGCATGTCCAGACAGTATATGTAGTTCACCACAGTATCACAGACTGGTATGTGGGTGGGGGAGGATGGGCTGCTGCACAGGATCAAAATAAGCTGTACAGAGTGGTAATCTTAATCAGCTCCAGCATCAGCACTCGCCTCTGTAGTATCCAGGACATCTTCAAGAAACAACGCCTCAAAAAGGCAACGTCCATCATTAACAACCCAATCACCCAGGTCATGCCATGTTCTCATTACTACCATCAGGAGGGAGGAACAGAACCCTGAAGGCATACACTCAATAAGTTAGGAACAGCTTCTTCCCCACTGCCGTCTGATTTCTGAACGGACATTGAAGCCATGAACACTATTTCACTGTACTTTTATTTCTACTTTTGCACTACTTATTTAATTTAACTCTTTAACATATATATACTTACAATAATACATGTTTTTCTTCTATTATTATGCATTGCATTGTACTGTTGCCATAAAGACAACAAATTTCATGACATATGCCAGTGATACTAAACCTGATTCTGGTCCTGGGTAAGGACCAGACTAGATCTTAACATGTGAAGGCTTTGAACTCGGTGCTGCTGTCTTGGCAGTTGAGGTGGCAGAGATGATAACCAAAGAGCTGGCCACAGAACTGGATGACACCGAGTTCTTTACTGGCAGCATAATAGTACTCAATTACATATTTAATGAAACAAGACAATTCTATGTTCATGTATATAACAGGGTACAACGCATCTAAAAAAAAGCCAATGGAACTATGCTCTTACTGATCTCAAGCCAGCTGATCATGCACAGTAGGGTTCCAAACTAATTTGTTCACCCCCTCCTCATGGTTAACTGGCCCAGTGTTTCTTGCTGTTCCCCACTAGGAACATCCTCAAGGCCTGCATTTTCAAAGTGAGAATGGTTAAAGACTGTGCAGTAAGATTGCTTTCAATACCAGTCTCCGACATTATCCTTATTTTGCCAAAGACTTAAGAAAATGATCATTTAACTTTTGTTTCAGTAGTTAAGCCTGATATCCTATGGATGCCAGGTGGGGAGAATTCTGGCCACTAGATGTGAATTTTGTTTTGCACGAACATCATTTCCTGTGTGTACGCTGTTTTTAATATCACTTCTTGTGTGAGTTAATTTGGATTTTGTTTTGAAGCATGCAGTGTAAAGACATCTACCTCCATCCTCTCTTTACTTGCCCTAGAAACAGCAATATCTTTTCACAAGCAAGATCTCATTAAAACCCCTGAAGTAAGCACTTCTCCCTCTGGTGATTTTTGAGAAGGTGTTTAACTCACTACATAGCTTTGTACATACAAACTGCAAGGGCAGTAAAATCATATATCCAATGATCTAGTTTACCATATTGCTCTGAAATTTGTTTGTTCACAATTTTACCTCATATAGGTGAACTTAAAAATGTATTAAAACTAATCAAGTTTGATTTTGCTGAAACATATTTAGTATTGTCACCTCATTGAATTCCATTTTTGTGCATTCATATGATATCTAAAAATAGTTCAATTTATCATGCATTCAATTAAAGATTATTTATGATATGTGAAATTTTCAATCATTCATTAAGTTGTGATGCTTTATTTTTGAATAATATTATCCTGCTTCAATCTTACATTCCTGATGATAACTGAAGATTAGATTTAAAAGCCCAAGGTCTAAGAACATAAATATTTTTGGAAGAAGTGTTATAAATCATAAGAGTTATGAATCATCCTCTTTCCATCTAGCCTTGTTTTGTCCGTGGATCTCGTACTTGGTGGTAGAGGGGGAGGAAAGAAACACTGAATGTGTGACAGACATGTGATGCACTAGTCTCAGTATTTTTTTTTAACAGCCTCACAGTTTACAAGCTGAATTGAGCCAAATATTTTTCAGCCAGACATATATTTTGACACATTGCAAACAGCATGCTTTATCTAATTTTCTCTTGGCAGATGGCTGGATCAGGGAGAAGAGGATGGTAAAATTGCACGGGAACTTTACGTTGCTGATAACTTTACCTTTCCGGCAAGTAAGTGTCACAGCAATCTAGTACAAACTTCACCAGATGGCTTCTGTTGTGTATAAGAAATGTTCTGTTATCTTAATGAACAGACGTTTCTGCATTTTTGCTTAATGGAAACTGATGTCAACTTTTTATCTTTGCAGAACATGAGCTGGAATTGAGAAGAAAGGAAATTGTAAGAAAACCTTCTTCCCTTTCTTGAATTAATTTCATGTAAACATGTTGAAAGTCCATTAGATTTTGCAGAAGCATCAAACAGTTAAAACACAGATTGTATTTTTAAAAGTCAGTGTTTGTTGACTTAAATCTTACTTCCCTAATCAGCCCATTAATTAACTGTACTTTTATCTCTCTAATCAGTGGGCTGTTGAGAAGTGGAAGTTCATGGCAGGGAGGATTTTGCAGTTTTATTGCAAACCAATAGGAAAATTCATACGTCTGATGCCAGATGGCACTGTTGATGCTACAGCAGAGAAAGATGATCGCAATGGTATGGAATTTTACAATGTAATTTAATAATGAATTGGTAATTGAGTAGGCAGAAATTTATTTTCCCTTCATCTCAATGATATAAAGTTCCAAAAGTGAACCATATCAAAATAGCACGTCACATGAAGTTATATATTCTGGGCTATGAAAACATTTATTGATAGTAGTTACATCAATATACAGATAACATAATTTAATTATTCTACTTGTATCTACATGGAATAATGATAATGACTCATTTATGGCAAAAAAAAAATCACTGCAGATCAACAGGAATACAGACATTTTTGAAGTAGCACCACAGAGATTTCCTGCTTAACGCAAAGCATTCAGGAAAGTAAAAATCGAATGACCTGGGAAATCTTAGAATTCCATAGAAGAGAACCTAGATTTGATGATGAAAAGAAACATAAAATTTGAGAGTATCCCAGTAAAGTAAAGAGTTTCTGTAAGATATGTCAAACAGCTTCTGTTGAAACAACTAAAACGCCAAAAATTGGCTAATACAAATGAGGGTTCCAAAAGTATATTTTACTTGCTTCATGGAAGGATACACAAAAATTCTCTTGGAATTACAGTAGAGATCAGATAATTTTAAATTAACAAGGAAGTCAGACACAATAGCATTAATAAAAACAAATAGCATTAATAAAAACAAAAACAATTAGAAAAACAATGAGACTGAAAGTCCATATAATCTCAGGACCTAATGACCCACAAACCAAAGCTTTCAAAGCATTGGTTATGGAAGTAATGGATGTACTGATCATTATCTTCCAAAATTTCCAAGATTACAGAACATATTAGACAGGAGTTAGAAAGCAATATGATTATGCAATATCAGCATGAGTTTATGAAAGGAAAACTTGCTAAATAATTATTGAGGTTGTAATTATCAGAAGAGTAATGGGAAAACTAATTGATGAGGTGTATTTGCATTTTCAGAAAATGTACATAAGATGCTACAAAATATATTATTATACAAAATTAGAAAGCTGAGAGCTTAGTAATACTGGGGGAAATGAAGGCTATTTATGAACAGAAAACTGAATAGGAAAAAGTGGGTCATTTCTGGGTTTGCAAGCTGTGGTTAATTAAGTTCCAACGTGATAGGTCCTGGGGGCCCAGATGTATCAAGGACTGGTGAGTAGCTAATCTTGATCCATTAATCAAGCAGGGAAATGGGGATAATCCTGGAAACTATGGATGGTTGAGTCTCATGTCGGTGGTAAAGAAGTTCCTGGAAAGAACTTTTAGGGATAGAATTTATGAGCATTTGGAAAACCATGGTTTAATAAGAAAGAGCCAGCATGGACTTATGCAGGGCAAATGATGAGGTTGAGATTTTTGACGAGGTGATGAGGGTGATTGATGATAGTAGAGCTATGGATGTTGTCTACATGGATTTTAATAAGGCTTTTGATAAAGTCCCGCAGGGAGGCTTATTCAGAAGATTATGATGCATGGGAATTATGATCAATTGGTCTTTGAACTCAGAACTGGCTTGCGATAGAAGGTAGAGGGTAATGGCTGAAGGGACTTATTCTAGTTGGAGGTCCTTGATTTTAATGATAATCTGCAAGGATCTGTACTGGGACATCTGCTGTTTGCCTTGTATATAAGTGACCTGAAACAAAATGTAAATGAGTGGCTTACTAAGTTTGCAGATGATACGAAGTTTGGTGGCGTTGTTGATAACATATAAGGCTGTCAAAGAATACAGCGGGATATAAATTAGTTGCAGATATGGGTTGTAAAATGGCAGATGGTGTTTAACTCAACAAAATGTGAAGTGTTGCACCTTGCTAAGTTAAATGTAAAGAGACAGTACACTGTTAATGGCAAGACCCTTAGTGAGGAGATGAATTTTAGGGTCCAAGTTCATAGCTCCCTGAAAGTGGCAACACAGATTGGTAGGGAGGTTAAGAAAGCATATGGCATTCATGCTTTTATTAGTCACAGCAATTAGTTCAAAAGTAAGGAAGTTATGTTGCAGATTTATGAAACTCTAGTTAGGCTACATCTGGAGTATTGCGTACAGCTCTGATCGCCCCATTGTAGAATGGATGTTGAGCCTTTGAAGCGGGTGCACAAGAGGTTTATCAGGATATATCTGGAATAAAGGGTACATGCTATAATGGAAGGTTGTTTTCTCTGAAGTGGCAAAATCTGACAGAGATTTAAAAGATTATGAGAGGCATAGAGCAGACAGACAATATCATTTTCCCAGGGTTGAAATGTTTAATACTAGAAAGCATGCATTTAAGGTGAGAGGGGGTAATTTCAAGGGAAATGTGAGGGGCAAGTTGTTTTTTTTTCTCTCACAGAGAGTGGTGGATACCTGGACTATGCTGCCAGAGATAGATACACAAGTAATAAGACCATAATACATATGAGCAGAATTAGGCCATTTAGCACATTGTGTCTGCTCCACCATCATATCATGCCTGATTTTTATCCCTCTCAAGCCCGTTTTCCTGACTTCTCCCCTAACATTTGACACCTTGACTAATCAAGAACCTTACCTTCATATTTAATCTTTTCTCTCCTTATCCCTGCACCTTCCAAACTACCCCCAGAAACAACAGCTATTGCTGTTCTGTCATGATCGCTGCTAGTATTCTTGTCCAATCAGCTTTGGTCAGCTCCTTTCTCATGCCTCTGTAATTCCATTTAATCCACTGTAATACTGATACATTTGACTTTATCTCCCCCCCTCTCAAATGACAGAGTGAATTCTATCTTATTATGATCACTGCCTTCCAAAAGTTCCTTTACCTGAAGTTCCCTAATCAAATCTGGTTCATTACACAATGCCCAATCTAGAATTGCATAGTAAGCTCAACAACAAGCTGCTCTAAAAAGCTATCTTGTAGGCATTCCCTCTCTTGGGATCCAGAACCAACCTTATTTTCCCAATTTACCTGTATATTGAAATCCTTCCTGACTATCATAACATTGCCCTTATTACATGAGTTTTCTATCTCCTGTTGTAGGTTTCATCCCACATTCTGGCTACTGGCTAATACCTATCAGGGTCTTTTTACCTTTGCAGCTTCTTAACTCGGTCAAAGGATTTTACCTCTTTTGATCCTACTAAATGTCACTTCTTTCTCAGGATTTGATTTCATTTTTTTACCAACACAGCCACAACACCCCCTCTACCTACCTGCCTGTTCTCACAATAAAATGTGTATTCTTGGATGTTAAGCTCCCAACTATAGGACAATAAGACATAGGACTAGATCTAGGCCATTCAGCCCATCAAATCTTCTCCACCATTCCATCATGGCCGATTTTTTCTATCCCTCTCAACCCCATATACCTGCCTTCTTGCCATATCCTTTAAAACCCTGACCAATCAGGAAACTATCAACTTCTGCCTTAAATATACCCACAGACTTGGCCTCCACCACCATCTGTTGCAGAATATTCCACAAATTCACACTCTCTGGATAAAAAATTTATCCACATCCACTCTGTCTAGGCCTTTTAGTATTCAATAGCTTTCAATGAGATCCCCCCTCATTTTTCCAAATTCCAGTGAGTACAGGCCCAAAGCTGCCAAGCGCTCCTCATATGTTCACCCCTTCATTCCTGGAATCATCCTCGATAACTTCCTTTGTACTTTCTCCAACGGCAATACTTCCTTTCTGAGATATGAGACTCAAAACTGTTGAGAATACTCGAAGTGTGGCCTGATTAGTGTCTTTAAAAGCCTCAGCATTATCTCCTTGCTTTTATATTCTATTCCACTTGAAATAAATGCCAACATTGCATTTGCCTTCTCCACCACAGACTCAGCCTGTAAATTAACCTTCTGGCACGTGGACTCTGAAGTCCCTTTTCTCTCCTGATGTTTGAATCTTCACCCCATTTAGATAAAAGTCAGCACTATTGTTCCTTCATCTCCAAGTATCCCGACACTTCATCCTTAATAATAAACTCCAACACTTTCCCAACCACGAAGGTTAGGCTAACTGGCCTATAATTTTCTTTCTTTTGCGTTCCTCCCTTCTTAAAGAATAAAGTGACATTTGCAATCTTCCAGCCTCTGGGACAATGTCAGAATCAAGTGATCCTTGAAAGATCATGACTAATGCATCCATTATCTCTTCAGCAACCTCTCAGGACTCTGGGATGTAGTCCATCTGGTCCAGGTGACTTATCCACCTTAAGACCTTTGAGTTTGCCCAACACATTTTCCTTTGTAATAGCAATAGCACTCACTCCTGCTCCCTGACACTCAGGAACATATGGCAAACTGCTAGTGTCTTCCACAGTGAAGATGGATGCAAAGTACCCATGAAGTTCACCTGTTGTTTCTTTGTCCCCCATTACTACCTCACCAGCATAATTTTCCAGAGGTTCAATATCAACTCTCACCTCACTTTTAGTCTTTGAAAAAAATAGTATTCTGCTTTATATTATTGGATAGTTTGCCCTCATATTTCATCTTTTCCCTCCTCATAGCTTTCTGTAGTTGCCTTTTGTTAGATTTTGAGAGCTTCCCAATCATCCAACTTCCCAATCGTGTTTGCTACATTGCTACAAAGCCCTTTCCTTGGCTTTTATACAGTCCTTGACTTCCCTAGTCAGCTGTAGTTGGCTACCTCTGCCACTGGAGAACTTCTTCTTAGGTGGGACATATCAATCCTGCATCTTCTGAACTATTCCCAGAAACTTCAGCCACGTCTGCTCTGCTGTCATCCCTGCCAGTGTCCTCCTCCCATCCACCTGGGAAAGCTCCTCTCTTGTGCCTCTGTAATTCCCTTTATTCCAAGACAATACTAATACATATGACTTATGCTTTTCAGTCGCAAATTGCAGTATGAATTCAATCGTATTATGATCACTGCTTCCTAAGGGTTCCTTTACATTAAGCTCCCTAATAAGATCTGTGTTATTACACAACACGCAATCCAAGATAGCCTTTTCTCAAGTAGGCTCAAGCACAAACTCCCCTAAAATACCAACTTGTGGACATTCAACAGATACCTTCTCTTGTGATTTGACACTAACCTCATTTTCCCAATCTCCTTGTATTTTGAATTCTCCATTACAATTAGGATGTTACCCTTATACATGCTTTTTCCAGCTCCCTTTACAATCTCAACCCCACATCTTGGCTATTGGAGGCCTAAATATGATTCCCAAAATGTTTTTTCTTACCCTTGCAGTTTCTTAACTCCAACCAGAAAGATTCAACATTCTCTGACCCTATGTCATCTCTTTCTAAAGATGTAATTCCATTCTTTACCAACAGAGCCACACCACCGTCTATGACTTCCTGTCTTTTCTTTTGATACAAAGTATATCCATTGATGTTAAGCTCCCAACTATGGCCTTCTTTCAGCCACAACTCAGTGATACCCCCCAACCCCTTCAATAAGCAAATTGTCCAGGTATGTCCTGCACACAAGAAACAGGAAAAGTCCAACCCAACCAATTACCACCCTATCAGCCTACTCTCATTCATCAGCAAGGTAATGGAAGGTGTCATCAACAGTGCTATCATGCAGCACCTACTTTGCAATAACCTGCATATGGATGCCCAGTTTGGGTTCTGTCAAGGTCACTCAGCTCCTGACCTCATCACATCCTTGGTCCAAACATGGACCAAAGAGGTAAATACCAGAGGTGAGGTGAGAGTGATAGCCCCCGACTTGAAGGCAGCATTTAACCAAGTATGGCATCGAGGTGCCCTAGCTAAAATTGAGTCATTGGGAATTAGGGGGAAAACCCTCTACTGGTTGGAATCAGACCTGGTACAAAGGAAGATGGTTGTGGTCGTTGGAGGTCAATCATCTCATCCTTGGGAAATCACTGCAGGAGTTCCTCAGGGAAGTGTCCTAGGAATAACCATCTACAGCTGCTTCATCAATGATCTTCCTTTCATCATAAGGTCAGAAGTGGAGATGTTCACAGATGACTGCACATTGTTCTGCACCATTCAGGACTTCTCAGATGGTGAAGTAGTTCATACCCAAATGCAGCAGGACCTGGACAAGTGGCAAGTAACATTCAAGCCATGCAAATGCCAGACATTGACCATCTCCAACAAGAGAGGCTCTAACATTGACATTCAGTTGCATCACCATCACTGAATCCCCTGTAATCAACATCCTGGGGGTTACCATTGACAGGAAACTAACCTGGCCTAGCCACATAAACACCATGGCTACCAGCGCAGGTTAAAGGCTAGGATTCCTCTGGCATGTAACAGCTTCTGACTCCCCAAAGCCTGTCCACCATCTACTAGATTGAGGTCAGGAGTGCAATGAAATACTCGCTACTCGCCTGGATGAGTGCAGCTCCATCAACACTCTAGAAACTTGTCACCATCCATTACAAGGCCGCCACTTGATTGGTACCCCTTCCACAAGCATCCAATCCCTCCACCATCGACAAACAGTTACAGCTATGTGTACTACCTACAAGATGCACTGCAACAGCACACCAAAGTTCCTGAGGCAGCACCTTCCAGACCCATGACCACTACCATCTAGAAGGATGAGAACAGCAGATACCTGGGAACACCACCATTTGGAAATCCCCCTCCAAGTCTCTCACCATCCTGACTTGGAAACATATCTCCGTTCCTTCATTGTCACTGGGTCAAAATCATGGGATTTCCTCCCGAACAGCACTGTGGGCGTACCTACACCTCAGGGACTGCAGCGGTTCAAGAAGGCAGCTCATTGCCACCTTTTCAAGTGGAACTGGGCAATAAAAGCTGCTGGCAATGTCCACATCCCATAAATAACGAAAAAAAAACATCATACTGACCGATCTTTACTAGTGCCATGAGTTCATTCACCTTATTCTGAACGCTATGCACATTTAAATACAGCACCTTCAGTCCTGAATTATTCACCCTTTTGAATTTTGTCTCTGTGGTACAATTTAACTCTTTGCACTGTCTGCATTTGTACTCAGTCATTGGCTTGTCCTTCCTTATGTTCATGTTACATCCATCATCTACTTGTAAACCTGCTGGCTCATCCTCAGCTCTGTCATCCTGGTTCCCATCCCCCTGCCATATTAGTTTAAACCACTCCAAACAGTTCTAGTAAATGTGTCCACAAGATATTGGTTGCCCTTGGATTCAAATGCAACCTGTCCATTTTGTACCAGTCACACCTTTCCCAGAAGAGGTCCCAATTATCCAGAAATCTGAATCCCTGCCTCTTGCTCCAATGCTTCAGCCACACATTTATCTGCCACCTCATTCTATTCCTATACTCACTGTCGTGTGGCACTGGCATCAATCCTGTGATTACTATCCTTGAGATCCTGCTTCTCAGCTGCCTTCCTAACTCCCTATATTCAGTTTTTCAGGACCTCTTCTCTTTTTCTAGCCGGCTGGTGGCATGGTGGCGTCAGCGTCAGACTTCGGAGCGAAGTCTCCCGAGTTTGAATCCAGACGGCCTTCCATCCATGCTGGGTTGAGCATCGAGCTAGCAACTCGGCCTCGTAAAAATGAAACTGCCTGCTACAGAAACATCAACAACAAAGTTGATGGCCGATGCTCTCTCATGAGTTGAAAGGCAATTTCTTTCTTTTTTTCTCTTCTTCTACTGATGCTGTTGGTACCAATATGTACCACGACTTCTGGATGCTCACCCTCCTTTTTCAGAATATTGTTGATGTGTTCAGAACCATCACAGACCCTGGCACCTGGGAATCAAACTACTATCCATGTTACTTTTTCGTGTCCACAGAATTGCCTATCTGCCCCCCTTACTATCGAGTCCCCTGTTACTGCTGCCATCCTCTTCAGTTCTCTGCCCTTCTGAGTCACAGGGCCAGACACAGTGCCAGAGACATGGCCACTGTTGCTTCCCCCGGTAGGTCACCACCCACCCCCCCACCCCCCCTTAGCTGTCCTTAAAATAGAGTACATATTGTTGAGGGTGACAGCCACATGTGCGCTCTCCACTATATGACGTTCTCCCTTCCCTCTGCTGACAATCAACCATTTATCTGTCTCCTGTAGCTGTGGAGTGGCTACCTTCCTGTGCTTCCTGTCTATCACCTCCTCACTTTCCCTAACAAACTGAAGGTCATTGAGCTACAGCTCCAGTTCCTTAACACAGTCTCTAAGGAGCTGCATCTCAATGCACCTGGTGCAGATGTAGCCATCGGGGAGGCTGGTAGTCTCCTGGAAATCCCTCATCTGACACCCAGAACAGAATACTGGCCCCGTGGACATACCTCCATTCTCTCAAGAGTTAAATATGAAAGAAGAAATAAGGAATGAACTTACCTACTTACCTTGTCTCTGCCTGTTCTTGCTGAAACCCCGTTGAACCAAATCCTTACCACTCTGACTCAGACTACTCTAACAATGACCGCTTCCATGACAACAGCTCCGTTAGCTCTTTTATAGATACTGGGTCTTTAATGCTCTTTGCTGGACTTGTGTGGGAATGCTTCTGTTGCATCTGCGCAGTACTCCCATCAACAACTCCCACTGAAAAAAACTTCCTGCTTCTTAAAGCTCTTTTAGCCACAACTCAGTGATGCCAACAACATTCATAACGTCTGGATGTTGACGCTCAGTCTGGATCGGAGGCAGCATCTCCAACACCATCACACTGAGCTTGGGGGCTCCCCAGGGCTGTGTGCTCAGTCCACTGCTGTTCACTCTGCTGACCCATGACTGTGCTGCAACACACAGCTCGAACCACATCATCAAGTTCGCTGATGACACAACTGTGGTGGGTCTCATCAGCAAGAACGATGAGACAACTTATAGAGAGCAGGTGCAGCAGCTACGGACTGGTGCAGAGCAAACAATCTGTCCCTGGATGTGAACAAAACAAAAGAGATGGTTGTTGACTTCAGGAGGGCACGGAGTGAGCACTCCCCCCTGAACATCAACGGCTCCTCGGTAGAGATTGTTAAGAGCACCAAATTTCTTGGTATTCACCTGGTGGAGAATCTCACCCGGTCCCTCAACACCAGCTCCATAGCAAAGAAAGCCCAGCAGCATCTCTACTTTCTGCAAAAGCTGAGGAAAGTCCACCCCCCACCCCCCATCCTCATCACATTCTACAGGGGTTGTATTGAGAGCATCCTGAGCAGCTGCATCACTGCCTGGATCGGAAATGGCACCATCTCCGATCGCAAGACCCTGCAGCGGATAGTGAGGTCAGCTGAGAAGATCATTGGGGTCTCTCTTCCTGCCATCACGGACATTTACACTACACGCTGCATCCGCAAAGGAAACAGCATAATGAAGGACCCCACGCACCCCTCATATAATCTCTTCTCCCTCCTGCCGTCTGGGAAAAGGCTCTGAAGCATTTGGGCACTCACGACCAGAATATGTAACAGTTTCTTCCCCAAGCTATCAGACTCCGCAATACCTAGAGTCTGGACTGACACCAACTTACTACCCTCTACTGTGCTTATTGTCTTGTTTGTTATTTATTGTGATGCCTGCACTGTTTTGTGCACTTTATGCAGCCCTGGGTAGGTCTGTAGTCTAGTGTAGTTTTTTTTCCATGTTGTTTTTATGTAGTTCAGTCTAGTTATTGCACTGTTTCATGTAGCACCGTGGTCCTGAAAAATGTTGTCTTGTTATTACTGTGTACTGTACCAGCAGTTATGGTCAAAATGAAAATAAAAAGTGACTTGACTTGATCATACCTGCCAAGCTCTAACTGCACAACAAGGTCATCTACTTTTTTTCCCATATATTGCATGCATTTATATATATCTGCTCATATTCATACCTTAGGAACTTTTAAGAGACAATTAGACAGACATATGAATGTGAAGATAATGGAGTAGTATGCACGTTGTGTAGAAGAGATTAGTTAGCTATTTGATTATTAATTTAATTGGTTCAGCACAGCATTGTGGGCTGAAGGGCCTGTTCCTGAGCTGTACTGTACTATGTTATATGTTCGTTGATTATTTAAAACTAAGAGATAGTGCAAGCTGTGAGGTAGATGCAGAGGGAGTTCAGGAGAATAAACATGTTAAATGAAAAGGGAAGGGGATTGTAATTGGAATAATATATGGAAAAAATGTGAGGTCAAACACTTTTTTCCAAAGAAAAGGAAGAAACAAATCAGAATGCAGAGAACAAATTCTTCCCAGTAACCCATAGGTTTTATACCAAGTTTGAGATCTTAATCTTTCAATATCCTTTATCTTACTTGTTGAAAGATTGTGCTGACACATTGGGAGTGCTGGTGAATTAACTCCATTAATGTCTGCCTTCACCAGGATAAATGACTCGTGATATGGGAAATGGTCCATATTTTCCAGGATTCTGCCATTAATCCTTATCGAGGATTGGGATGTAAAGACAGCAAGTCTGTTGAGGACCTCTGTCTTGCAGATGTTGAGTGCATGAGCCGTCCTTTTGTTTGCTTCAATGATGGCTGGGAGTTCAGCTCTCGAGCACGCAGACTTTGTCTGAATGCTGCAACTTGACTGCTGGGGTATGAATGACCTTAATTTTGGAATGTGGCTATTTCCCACAAAAACTATTGGAAAAGAGATACAACGCTGTGATAAGAAAGATTGTGAAAAGTGTTGGGCAGTGGGGCAGCCTTGTTTGACATAACTGCACTGAGATTGATGGTATTGTGGATTCATTGATTAAGGCCATGACTTAAATGTTATTGTGGAATCTCTAATTCTACAGAGCCACAATGAGTATGTGGAATATTGCTTAACAGCTCTGATCTCTGTCAAGTGAAGAATATAACTCTAAGAAAGATAAAGTGCAGCAAAAAAAAAAATACTGGATTCATTCCTGGGTTTGTATTTTGCCAAAAAGCGGAGACATGAAGCAGCCTGGACCCACTCTTTTCTGCAATTAGAATAGTGAAGGGAGGTTTCATTAAAGGACTTTCACTCAATGTCAGTAAGACCAAAGATCTGATTGTGGATTGCAGAAAGGGTAAGGTGAGAGAATATGAACCAATCCTCAGAGGGATGAACAGTAGAGAGTGAGCAACTTCAAGTTCCTGGGTGTCAATATCTCTGAGGATCTAACCTGGTCCCAACATATTGATGTAGCTATGAAGAATGCAAGACAGCAGGTATACTTCAGGACTTACTGAATGGTCTCGGCCCGAAACGTCGACTGTACTTTTTTTCCACAGATGCTGCTTGGCCTGCTGAGCTCCTCCAGCTCATCTTCAAGAGCAGTGCCTCAGAAATACGGCATCCATAATTAAAGACTCCAACCAGATAAGATATTCCCTCTTCTCATTGTCACCATCAAAAAGGAGATACAGTGTGTGTGAAGGCACACACTCAGCGATTCAGGAACAGCTTCTTCCCCTCTGCCATCGAATTTCTAAATGGACATTGAACCCATGAACACTACCTCACTACATTTTTATTTCTGTTTTTGCACTACTAATTTTAATTTAACTATTTAATATACACATATATATACTTACCATAATTAAGTTTTTTCCCCTGTATTTATCATCGTACTGCTGCTGCAAAGATATCACATTTCTTGACATATGCCAGTGATATTAAACCTGATTCTGATTCTGAAGTGTGCAAGGTTCTGACATGATTTAATACACCTCTTCACTGGGATGTCAAAAACTAGAGTTCATGGTGTCAAGATCAGGGAATTGAATTGAATTGAATTGAATTGAACTGCTACATCCTTCACAGCTATTCAAGGATGTGAAAAACATCCTTTGCACAGAGGAATGACAAATCCTTGGATTTATGGTAGTTTTGGTCACTGAATTACAGGAAGGGTATTAATAAGGTTGAAAGAGTGCAGAGAAGGTTTACAAGGATGTTGCCAGGACTTGAGAAACTGAGTTACCGAGAAAGGTTGAATAGGTTAGGACTTTATTCCCTGGAGCGTAGAAAAATGAGGGGAGACTTGGTAGAGGTATGTAAAATTATGATGGGTATAGATACAGTGAATGCAAGCAGGCTTTTTCCACTGAGGCTAAGGGAGAGAAAAAAACAAGAGGACATGGGTTAAGGGTGAAGGGGGAGAAGTTTAAAGGGGACATTGGAGGAGCTTCTTCACATGGAGAGTGGTGGGAGTGTGGAATGAGCTGCCAGATGAAGTGGTACATGTGGTCTCACTTTTAACATTTAAGAAAAACTTGGACAGGTACGTTAATGAAAGGTCAGGGATATGGAGGGATATGGGCCAGGTGCAGGTCAGTGGGACTAGGCGGAATAATGGTTCAGCACAGCCAAGAAGGGCCAAAAGGCCTGTTTCTGTGCAGTAATGTTCTATGGTTCTATGATTGTCTTTCCGAGAAGGCTATGGGAGTAGTGGCTCAGTCGCTCACTATATTCAAGATGTTTTAGAAGGTCATGAGGGAGGGTAAACAAGTACTGCTGGGGTAAAATATCAGACACAATTTTGTTGCATGATGGAGCTGGTATGAAAACTTTACTTCAGTTTCTTATACTGTGATGAGGTACATAGCAAATACTGCAGCCTCCAAATTACTGATTATGGTAAGAACTTAATGGTTAATATTTTAAAATAAAATTCTAGAAACATTTAGCTGATCAGACAGCAACTGTGGAAGTTAAAGTTTCAGATCAAAGACCATTTGTTGTAAACTTGTTGCAAGTTAAAGTTGCAGATCAAAGACCATTTGTTGTAAGTAGAAAAAAGAGAAAACAAGTTAGTTAGTTTTAAATTGAGGGTGGAAGAAGGAGAACAACACAATTTAATGGTACAGTTACAGTAGGACAAGGGACTATCTCCGGACAGCCGAGGCCAGGGTTTCCATGATGATGGGTTGTTGATGAAATCACCTCCTTGATAGATTACCAAAGAGAGAGGAAGTGGAAAAAAAATAGTCATGCTACAGGTGTAAGTACAGGTTAGAGCTGGAGAAAATGCCCAGCAGATCAGCCTGTGTCAATGGAGAGAGAAACAAAATTAGTTATTATTTCAGAGGATAACCTACACCAGAACCAGCAAGTTCTGATACAAATCAATAACTTGTTTTCTCTGTTAGATATTTCATGACTCTTCTTAGCAGAGAAATACACTGCCAAGAATATATTTTGATTGTCTTCTAACCTTGAATGTTTGATTAAAAAGCATAACCTTACTATGTCCTTTAGCTCTTTTTGAAGTTTCTGTAAAAAAGAAAGGGATCCAAGTGTTCAACAGTGTGGTTACCCCAAATCTTGCTCTTGCTATTGAACATAGTCATGTCACTGCTTTGGTAAGGAAATTCAATATCTTTAACTTAATAGTACAGGAGCAAATAATAAATTATGATGCAGCTTCAGGTTTCAGATTGATCATTTAATATTTTAAAGAAAACAAAGTAAAGGTTGATAATGTGAGGAATTGTAGCCCTATATAACTGATTTATTTGAGTTTGTCAGTAGCCTTTAATTCCTGAATGCCAACTTTTACAAAGTTCAAAGTAAATTTATTATCTAAGTACAAATATGTCAACATATACAACCTAGAGATTTATTTTCTTGCAGCCATTCACAGTAATTACAAGAAAATCAATGGAAGACTCTACCCAACAGGAAGGACAAACAGTCAATGTGCTAAATAAACAAACTGCGCAAATACAAAAAGAAAATAAAGGAAACTAATAATGATGATGATGATGATGATAATAATAATAATAATAATAATAATAATAATAATAATAATAATAATAATAATAATAATAATAATAATAATAATAATAATAATAGTAATATGGTTAAAGATCCTGCAACCCGTCTGGGGAGGGTGGGGTGGTGCACTGTACAGATGAAGGCTGCACCCATTGCCTCCATCTCTCACAGTTGTGGATGAGTGCCTGGGTTGCAGCAGATGTCTCTCCAGTCCACTCTGCAATGTTGTCTGCCCGTTTCTTCCTTTACCTGTCCCTTTTTCTTTTCCCCTGCACTGCTCTCTGAAGAATGTCCTTTGAGAATCCACTTGTTCATTCTATCTCAGTTTCCTCTTCCTTACTGTGGACAGTTGATCTTAGTGTCTCATGTACTGGGTGACAGTTCTTCGTACTTCATTGTTGGTGACATGGTCTGGATAGGAAATGCTGAGAAGCATTCTGAAGCATCTCATTTCCACTGTCTGGATCTTCCTTGGCAGTTCTGCTGTCAATGTCCATGATTTGCATGCATACAAGGTTATCAAGAGCACAACTTGGATCTGAGAATGATGTTGTTGTCTCTCCAGACTGGTTAGCCAGCATTGCATTTGTTTGGGCTGTCCTTGCAAGGACTTCAGACTGAATCATCTTGGTTGATAGTGGCGTTAAGATACTTGAACCATTTGACAGTCTCTAGTTCTCGTCCACTGACTGTGATTTTTGTTGTGATTGGCTCCTCACTGTTTCTCATCAGCTTGGGTTTCTCTGCACAGATCTCCATGCAATATCTGGTAGATACATCATCCAGACAGTTCACAAGACAAACCAATTCATCCTTACTTCTTCCTAGCCCATCAATGTCATTGGCGAATCTGAGGTTGGTTATGATCTGTCCTTTGATGTTGACTGTGCCAATATGGTTTTCCAGGGCATCTGTCGTTATTTGTTCCAAGAACATTTTGAATAGCATGGTTAAAGAAGGTGACTTTGTTGGACTCCAGCAGATGTCCAACACCAGTCTCCAACTGTGCCTTGAACAATTATGCTTTGGTGTAGATGGTTTGGATCAGCTTCTGGCCCTTGTTGTACCTCTTCATTTTGGCCAGAGTGCATCATGCAACACCATATTGAATGCCTTCTTGTAGTCCATGAACATATGGAAAACAGGCTGTTGATGTTGGTTGTACTTCTTGCATGGTACTGGGAGGTTGTTTATCTATTCTGTTGTACTTCTTCCACTTCTGAATCCAGCCTGTGCCTAATAATCTTCGGTGATTATTTCTTTTACCTGTGGTTTTAGTATGTTCAAGATTACTTTGAGCATCACTTTGCTTGCATGACTGCTAAGATTTATGGTTCTATAATTCTGGCACTGCTGTAAGTTTCCTTTCTTGGGGAAAGTGATGATGAGTGCTTTTGTCTAGGGTATTGGCCATTCCCCCATCTGCCAGATTTTCTTGCAGATATTAAGGAGGATGGCTATCACTGACTCTCCCCCATGTTTTATCAGCTCAGCTGAGAAATTGTCTATTCCTGCAGCTTTCCCATTATTCAGTGATCTTATGGCAGCTTCTACATCTTCCTGCAGAGTTGGAAAACCATTGTCGCTTGACAAGTCCTGGCTTGAGTGTAAGTTGGTGTCTCCTTGTATCTGATAGTTGTAAAGGTCTGAATAATATTCAGCCCACCTTTTGAGAGTGTCTTCGTCTTCTGTGAGGCATTACCCTTTTTTGTCTTGGATGGCTGCTGCTGCCACTGCCAGATATCAAGAACATCAGATGAAGTGTCCTTGAAAGTGAATCCATAGGTTGTGGGAGCAGTTCTGTGATGGGATGAGTGAAGTTGAGTGAAGTTATCCCCTTTGGTTCAAGAGCCCAATGTTTGAGGGGTAATAATTGTTCCTGAACCTGGTGGTGTGGGTCCATTCAAGGGCATTGGTACTTCCATATCAGGCAATAATGCAAGCAGTCAATATACTCTCCACTGCTCATCTATGGAAATTTGTTGAAGTTTTAGGTTGCTTGGTGAATCTTCACAAATTTCTAAGAAAATAGAGGTGCTGCAGTACTTCATAATGGCGCTTATGTGCTGAACCCAGAACAGATCCTCTGAAATGGTAAGACTGAGAAACATAAGGTTGTTGACCCTCCCCACCTCTGATCCCCATGGACCTCCGGTTTCCATCTGCTGCAGTCAATAATCATCTCCTTGTTTTTGCTGACATAGATAGATACATACATTATTGAGCTCAAAGGAAATTAGTGTCACAGTAGCAATACGAGTTCACAGATGTACAATATTAGAAGAGAAGCAAGAAGAGCAAGAAAAAAAAATAAATTACCTTAAACAGTCTAACAGGAGGGGTCATCACTTACCCGGCTATAAGTTGACTCATTATAGAGTCTTATGGTGGAGGGTAAGAATGAGATTCATTAGAGTAGCACAGTTGCCCTAGTCTATTACTAAAAGTGCTTCTCTGTTCAGCCAAGGTGGCATGCAGAGGTTGGAAACTATTGTTTAGAATTCCCAGAATTTTCCATAGGGTCTTTTGTTCTACCACAGCCTCCAGTGTCCAGTTTGACTCCTATAAAAGAGCCAGCCTTTCTAATCAGCTTAGTGAGCCCATTGTCATCACCTGTGTTGATGCCATTGCCCCAGTACAACCCCACATAGAAGGTTGTACTGGCAACAACTGACTGGTAGAACATGTGAAGGAGAGGCCTGCATATTCCAAGGAGCCTCAGTCTCCCCAGGAAGCAGAGGTGACCCTGGCTCTTATACGCAACCTCTGTGTTGGTGCTCCACTCAAGTCTGTCATCCAAGTGCACTCCCAGGTACTTGTAGGTCCTCATCCACATCCATGTCCTCACCTCCAATAGTAACAGGGAGCAGTGCAGGCTCAGTCTTCCTAAAGTTTATCACCATCTCCTTTGTCTTACTGATGTTGAGCTGCACATGACTCAGTTTAACCATTTGACAAGAGGATCATCCTCCTGTCCTCCCTTTATACACCCAACTATTGCTGAGTCATCAGAGAAGTTCTGCAGATGACCTGATTCAGTGTTTTGTATCTAAAGTCTGAGGTATACAGGGTGAACAGGAAGGGAGCCAAAACAGTCCCCTGTGGGGCCCCAGTGCTGTTTATTGCCATGTATGACACACAGCTCTGAACCTACACAAACTGTGGTCAGGTAGTCCATTATCCAGGATAGAACTGCATTGAACAGAGTCTTTTCCCCAGCAATGAGGGCTGTATGGTATCGAAGGCACTTGAAAAATCAAAAAAACATGATCCTCACAGTGCTGCCCTGCTTATCTAAATGGGAGTAGGCTCTGTTCAACATCGTCAACTCCAATGTGCTCCTGTTAAAGGCAAGTTGCAGAGGATTGAGGACTGATCTGACCAGGGGTCAGAGTTGAGACAGGACCAGGCTCTCTAGGAACTTCATGATGTGTGAGGTCTGAACCACTGAATAGTAGTCATTCAAGACTTTTGGTCAGCACCTTCTTGGGTATTGGGACCACACGTGATAATTCCCGTACTTTGGGACCCTCTCCAGGCTGGGACTTAGATTGGAAAAGTGCTGGAGAACTCCACACAGCTGCTCAGCACACTCCTTCAAGACCTTGGGGTTCACCCCATCTGGTCCCAAAATTTTGCTGTGTCTGAGTTTCCCTAAAGCCCATCTCATGTGATCAGTAGTGAAGGTGAGTCCATGGTGACTGGGGAGTTGGTGGAAGGTGAGGGCTAGGGAGATGAAGATCAGGACAATAGCAGTTGGTATATGGAGGTGTGGATAGTAGGTGCAGGGGGAAGAGGAGTAGCCTGTGCTGTTTATCCACGTGTTGATCTGGGGGCGGGTGTTGAAATTATTGAGTAAGAGGTGGTTGTTATGGCAGCACCCAGCCACGTTTTCAATCTCCCTCCTCTATGTTGATGTGTCACAACCTTTGAGTCGGCCAACAACAATCAGTAAATTTAAATACAGAATTGGAGCTGTGCTTAGCCGCACAGTGATAAATAAGAGTTTTACAGGTAAAGTTAGTATAAATCCTCTGCTAACTACAATTTGAATCAAAAGTTTAAAAAACTATTAATATGAAATATTTATCACTGTCTTTTAATTGTCAGTACAGTGGGTAAGTTGTATTCATTAGCAACTTGCATG
The DNA here is from genome assembly GCF_030144855.1 of Hypanus sabinus. Classification (NCBI taxonomy): domain Eukaryota; kingdom Metazoa; phylum Chordata; class Chondrichthyes; order Myliobatiformes; family Dasyatidae; genus Hypanus; species Hypanus sabinus. The sequence goes on from NC_082706.1 coordinate 170,196,580, forward strand.
TAAATATTGAGTTTTTCATTGAACAACATTCAAAGTTCTTCATATAATCAGATGCAAACCCAAATAAAGGAGAAATGTGAAGGGAATATGATGGGCAGTGACCTGAAATATTAATTTGGTTTCTCTCCCCACCTGTTCAGAACATCTATCATTTTGTATACTTTCTTCAGATTCCTTTATCTGCAATTTTAAAAAAAGTTCAGTGTGGATTACGATTTGAGCAGTAGACCTTTGAATGAGATACAATTTCAGGGAGATTGAGAATGGGAGAGAGGCCATTACTGGAATGAACTGTGTGAGTCTGAAGGTGATGCAATAAGTATGAGAAAGGTTTCAACAGCAGATAAGCTGAGTTAGCAGCAGAGGTGGATCTTGTTACAGAGAAGGATGGACTATACACTTGGAAGCTTATTTTGTGGTTGTGAACAGTTTGATTCATCCTGGCTTAAGTGTTGTACTATGCCAAATGGTATGAAGTTTGTGGAAAGAAATAAAGTCATATAGCTCATATAATACAGACTGTCAGATATGAAGTTGGCCTAGTACATCACAGTAAAACCCTCCCAAACATTGAGAACATCTAGATGAAATCGTAGTTGCCGTAGAATCCATCATCAAAAATCTTCACCACCCAGGCCACACTCTTTTCTCACTGTTGCGATCAGGTAGAAAGTACAAGAGCCTCAAGTCTAGCACCACCAGGTTCAACAACAGCTACTACCCCTCTACCATCAGATTCCTGAACAAAAGCAGGTAGCTACACTCATTTAAGGACTGTTATGTTGTTATTTCATGCTTGTTATTGATTGCCATTTATTTATATCTGCATTTGCACAGGATGTTTAAAGTTTATCGTTCCTGGTGTTCACAGTTTACAGTTACTGTTCTATAGATTTGCTAAGTATGCCCAGAGAAAAAGAATCTCAGGGTTTTATGTGGTGACATGTACTATATGTACTCTGGTTATAAATTTTACTATGAACTTTGAATTTTGAGCATAGTGAAGTCTATCCTCTTAGTTTGGCCTGCGTGTGAATGCAGATCCTTCAAAGAGTTTAAATCTAAACTGCTTCTTTAGCGACAGTTGGTCAATAAAGGCTTGCTTTGTCTGCAATCTCCACATATGATATATATATATATATGTATGATATAATTTTTCTCTTTGCAGAGTTTACTTTCTTTTGCTCATTGATTTAATTCTACTTAATTTGAACATGCAAGCTAAAGGAGCTTTGTAACTGAAAGATTACCTCCCTAATTTATATGAGAGAGAAAGAGAGAGAGAACCATATTTTAATACACTGCTGAGCTATATCTTGCATATTTTAAATTGTTAGAAATTTATTTCAAAAGGCAAAATATATTGACCAAATGTTTTTCATTACAGGACAAAAATGGACCTTTGTGTGAATTGGCAGTTCACCCTAAGACAAATCATTCTGTAATACTAGAGTCTGTTCAGATTGCTGGACAAATAATTGCATTTAACAAAGAAGGAGCACCTGTTGTGGCAACATCTAAGATGAACTCAGAGATGATCAAGGAATTTGTTGTGCACGTTAAGGTAAAGACAAAAATAAGAAAGTATGAAAAGGAGTTTAGTTTAAATATTATTGTGAATAACTTTACTACTAGTTTTCTTAATATTATTGATGAATTTATCTATAATGCTCAAGTAAAAAGGCAGAATTAGACCTACAGAAATTTAATGTGCAACAACTGATCACGAAAAGAAGTGATGTTTTTATTATCCAACAATATGCAATGCGTGTCAGCAATTTTCGGTAATATTTGATTGCCCCATGTCTTCCATTCATGTTTCTAAAACTCCTATGGAGTCTTTCTTCAATGAGAGTTAAAGGGAATCTCCCAGAGTAGATGCATGCATACACTCGAAATCTCTGCTTTGAGTTCCCTATACTCCTCCTCGATAATCATCCCCAACACCATTCCAAGGTCATCTTTGAGTCAACCAACAGTCTGCCCTATTAATTTTTTGACATAACCTTAACATCTCCTTCAGGATCCAGCACCATCCCTGACAACCACTTCCCCAACCAAAGACCTTACCTGATAACTCACAGTAGCTAACTCGAGTGTTTTTCAGCTTCCTGAATCATCAATGCTTTACACTAAGCAGCTGTAGGGTTTTGGACTCAAAGTACATAGACACAGCAATTTAATAGGGAGGCATATGATAAATTTTAGAAGATTGAGGGGGGATCTTATTGAAACATATAAAACTCTAAAGGGATTGGACAGGCTAGATGCAGGAAGATTGTTTCCAACGTTGGGGAAGTCCAGAACGAGGGGTCACAGTTTAAGGATAAAGGGGAAGCCTTTTAGGACCGATTTGAGGAAAAACTTCTTCACACAGAGAGTGGTGAATCTATGGAATTCTCTGCCACAGGAAACAGTTGAAGCTGGTTCATTGGCTATATTTAAGAGGAAGTTAGATATGGCCCTTGTGGCTAAAGGGATCAGGGGGTATGGAGAGAAAGCAGGTACAGGGTTCTGAGTTGGATGATCAGCCAATGAATGGCGGTGCAGACTCGAAGGGCCTGATGGCCTACTCCTGCACCTATTTTCTATGTTTCTATGTTTCTAAATTTTGGGTCACAACATTGAAGTTAATCATGTAGGATACAGGAAACATCATAAGGTGAAAAGCGAGATTGAGTCTAAAATGAGAAAGAAACACATTTAAAAAATATTTTGCAGACACAACAATTATTTAAGAGTACAGCAGAGTCCATAACATTTTCTCTTTCTGTTAAAAAGCTAAATTTATTTGAAAATTGATGCATAGCTGTGTGTTGTGTGTAGGGCACCGTGGTAGTTACTTCCCTGTTAATAAAGAGGCTACATTAGAATTAGTGGGCTGAATGGCCTCTGTCCAACCCATAACTTTCTAAGATTGTGCGGAAATACTGATGTCCAAATAAATTTTAAAATGCTGATGTTTATACTATTATCATTGATGAGAAGTTATACTTTTAACAGAAAGAAATCAAAATCCTGCCAAATTCGTCCAGTATTTAAACATATCATCCATAGTGAACTGATAAGTAGATTCAGCAACAATATCACTAAAGGAAGGTACTACAGATGAAAATATGAGACAGAAGTACTTTTGATGATCTTGGTCAATTCTGCTCGTTTTCCTACCAGCCTTGTTGAATAATTGTGGAATTGTCTATTTCAGAGAGATAGCTAAATTTCCCAGTAACATTCCTCATTTAATGCTCTTAATTTAAACCTCTTAAAATCCAGTTTAATCTTACATCCATTTTGTTTTGTTTCGTGACAAGTTGAATTAATTGAGCAAGAATTAAGTAGCTTTGTTTACTTGCCATTAATTGCAGGAGTGATTATTTCTTTACATTTAATTAGTTTTCTACTTTGATGATCAAATCTCAATTAACATATAACTGTATATGCTTTTAGAATGAAACAAAAAATATATATAATAGTCCATGTTTGGCTGAGTGGGGCTGTTGCCTGGGAAAACAGCATATGTTACCCTATCGACACAAACAATTGACAAATGACATAAAGGCCACAGCTCTATACACCTTCCTTACACACCCAGAGAAGAGGGATGCTTATGTGAGAATGCTGTTCTTGGACTGCAGTTCAGCATTGAACACCATAATTCCCTCCAGGCTTGACAAGAAGATTAGAGACAATAGACAATAGACAATAGACAATAGGTGCAGAAGTAGACCATTCGGCCCCTCGAGTCTGCACCGCCATTCTGAGATCATTCACTATCAATACCCAGTCCCTGCCTTGTCCCCATATCCCTTGATTCCACTATCCATCAGATATCTATCTAGCTCCTTCTTGAAAGCATCCAGAGAATTGGCCTCCACCATCTTCCGAGGCAGTGCATTCCACACCTCCACAACTCTCTGGGAGAAGAAGCTCTTCCTCAACTCTGTTTTAAATAACTGACCTCTTATTCTCAATCCATGCCCTCTGGTACTGGACTCTCCCAACATCTGGAACATATTTCCTGCCTCAATCCTATCAAATCCTTTAATTATCTTAAACGTTTCAATCAGATCCCCTCTCAATCTCCTCAATTCCAGCGTGTACAAGCCCAATCTCTCCAATCTCTCTGCGTAAGACAGCCCTGCCATCCCAGGAATCAACCTAGTGAATCTACGCTGCACTTCCTCAACTGCCAGAATGTCCTTCCTTAAACCTGGAGACCAAAACTGTACACAATATTCCAGGCGTGGTCTCACCAGGGCCCTGTACAAATGCAAAAGGACATCCTTGCTCTTGTATTCAATTCCCCTTGTAACAAAGGCCAACATTCCACTTGTCCTCTTCACTGCCTGTTGCACTTGCTCATTCACCTTCGTTGACTGGTGAACTAGGACTCCTAGGTCTCTTTGCATTTCTCCCTTACCTAACTCTACACCGTTCAGACAATACTCTGCCCTCTTGTTCCTGCTTCCAAAGTGGATAACTTCACATTTATTCACATTGAATGACATCTGCCAAGTATCTGCCCACTCACCCAGCCTATCCAAGTCTCCCTGTATTCTCCTAACGTCCTCTTCGCATGTCACACTGCCACCCAGTTTAGTATCGTCAGCAAACTTGCTGATATAGTTTTCAATGCCCTCATCTAAATCATTGACATAAATCGTAAAGAGCTGTGGTCCCAATACAGAGCCCTGTGGTACCCCACTAGTCACCTCCAGCCAGTCTGAGAAACACCCATTCACTGCTACCATTTGCTTTCTATCTGCCAACCAGTTTTCTATCCATGTTGAAACCCTGCCCCCAATGCCATGAGCTCTGATTTTACTCACCAATCTCCTATGTGGCACCTTATCGAATGCCTTCTGAAAATCTAGGTATACAACATCCACTGGCTTACCCTCGTCTAACATCCTTGTTACACCCTCAAAAAACTCCAACAGATTAGTCAAGCATGATTTGCCCTTGGTAAATCCATGCTGGCTCGACCTAATCCTATTTCTGCCATCCAGATGTGCCACTATTTCGTCCTTAATAATGGACTCAAGCATCTTCCCCACGACTGACGTTAGGATAACAGGGCGATATTTCTCCGTTTTCTCCTTCCCTCCCTTCTTGAAAAGTGGGATAACATTAGCCACTCTCCAAACAATCAGATGACAGTAGCGCAGCGATGCGGTGTACATGCATTTTAGTAAGGTGTTTTACAAGGTTCAACATGATAGGCTCTTTCAGAAAGTCAGGATGCTTGTCTGCATAGGTTCAGAAATGGCTTTGTAAACTGAAGGCAGAGGGTGGTAGTACATGGAGCATATTCTGCCTGGTGGTCAGTGATTAGTGGTGTTCAGCAGGGACTCCTGCTCTTTGTGACTTTTATAAATGACTTGGATGAGGAACTGGAATGGTGTGTTAGTAAGTTTCCCGATGACAGAAAGGTTGGTGGTGTTGGAGATATCGCAGAAGTTTCCTGGAGGTAACGACAAGACATTGATAGGATGCAGAGCTGGGCTGAGAAGTGACAAATGTGGTCAACTCCAGAAGAATGTGAAGTGATACAGTATGGGAGGTTAAACTTGAAGGCTGAATACAGAGTTAATGGTAGGGATCTTAGCAGAGAGAAGGAGCAGAAGAATCTTGTGGTCCAATTCCATAGATACCTCAAAGTAACTGCGCAAATTGATAGGGTGGTTAGGAGGCATATCGTGTGTTGGTCATTATTAGTCGGAGGATTGAGTTCAAGAGCCACAAGGCTGCAGCTCTGTAGAACTCCAGGTGGACCACACTTGAAACATTATCTTCAATTCTGGCTGCCTCTTTATAGAGAGGATGTGGAAGCTTCAGAGAGTGCAGAGGACATTTACCAGGATGCTGCCTGGATTTGAGAGCAGATCTTATGAGGATTGGGTGAACAAGCTAGGGTTTTATTCTTTGGAGTTGGGGGATGAGAGGTGAGTTGGTAGAGATCTGCAAGATGATGTGACATTGATGGAGTGGGCAGAGACTTTTTCCCCAGATGGAAATAGCTAACACCAGGTCGACACAATTTTAAAGTGGAGAAAATAGAGGTAGTTCTTTTAAGCAGAGGGTGGTAAGTGAATGGAACACACTGCCAAGGAAAGTAGAAGAAACAGATATATTAGGGACATTTACCAAACTCTTATTTAGGCAAATGGATGATAGAAAGATGGAAGATCATGTATGAGGGAAAGGTTAGATTGATCTTGTGTGTGGGCTCATTCACAATATCTGCGCAGTTCAAAACAATATAGAAGTCAGGGACAAGCTGGAGGTCAAATACTAATACACTATTAAAGTTGGCAGAGGTAATTTTTCATTTTGCTTAATCTTTAAAATGCAATTAATTTTTTCCAGTTTAAGATTTTTATCTGCTTTTAAGAAAGTACATTACTTTTTGTCATTACTCTTAAATTATTTAAACTAATTTGAACTTCTCAAAAATGTCTCTGATTAAAACCAGTCTAAAAGCCTTTGGCAATATTAAAAGGTCTCTAGGCTATGCAGGGGGTACAAAACCACTGCTCGAGACCTGTTGGCTTTTTCAGCTTAGTCCATCTTCCAGAACAGCCTTGACCTGATTATACTCATGTCAGTTGTTCAATAAGATTGGGTGGGCTACAGAACTTAGCTGCACCCTGAATTACAGTGCAGGCTGTGATAATTGGCAACAGCCTGGATCAAGTATAGAAAAGGAGATGAGGAAGAGATTTCATCTAATTATAGACTAAATGAAATAGCACATAAATATTATTTCATTGATGACAGTTTTATATTTAACACCAGGGGGCACTCACTACTTACAAGTAAAATATACTGATGGGTTGCATTTTTCTGTTTGGTATTGAAAGAAAATTGTGGTTAACTAGATGGCTGAGATTTCTGATGTTCCTTCACACATGGTGACAGACTGCACTGAGCCTGTGCCAAGTTTCAGACCTGTGTATTAGGCACTTCGATACTCCAATGAGAATATATTATAAGGGAAGGAATGTAGTTCTCCTCTAATTTTGAATATGATCAAATACAGTATATCAAAAAACCTTTCGAGTAGAAATCATAATCATCATGCAAATATATGTTAACATTTTGTTTAACGTTAGGAAGAGGCAAGTAAAATGGAAGTACAGTAAAATATAACTTGATTGACAGACATGGTGTTGCATTCTTGTAAAGAAAAGTAAGAAAGTGTCTTGCTGAGGCATGGAGGTTAGACCAAGTTCCAGTAAATGGACTTAGTGTAGATGGGCCCTTGTTGGTTGGCACAGACAGAGGTCTAAAGGGTCTTTCTGTTCTGTAATACTCTAAATAGAAGCATATATATTTAATTTTTTTTAATCTGCCGATGTTGGAATGCTGAAGTATAAAGCAGAAAATGCTGAAAGCATTCAGCAGATCAAGTCATGCTTCAGGGCTGGGATCCTTCATTAAAAGGAATATAATGCATGAAGGTTTGCTGTCTCTGATGAATAAGCAGTGCACTCATTATCTGATATTTTGTAATGGAAGATTCTGCAGTTGGAGGATATAGACAACACAGCCTTCTACGGGAATGAGCAATCTGTGTAATGTACAGCAAATCTCTGCATCACCTTCGAATGTCCAATTAAATGTTAAATCAGGTAGAGAATGTGGAGGAAAAGAGAAAGATTGATGAAACTGAGAGGAAGATGAAGGAGACAAAGAAAAAAGAACAGATGTTTTTGGTTTTACATTTTAAATATAGAAACAAATTTTAAAACAGGAAGAAAAGTGACAAGATATTTTCAAAAGTTAATTTTTAGTGACAGGATATTTGATAGCAGATAGGATTTAAAACATTTTCTGAATTTTCTTACAATTTACATATAATCTTCCTGTCTTCTGAGTTTAAGTATGCATGCATGTTTGCTCTCCAATTTAATTTCAAACCAAATTTGTGGTGCAGTATAAAAATGCTACACAATAGTAATCTGTTTTAATTTAAGAGCATATTAATCCCTACCACTCTAATCTAAAAGTGAACCTACTAGTATTGCTCTCTATTTTTACCTTTCATTGTTTTCTTTATTGCTTTTTAAGAATGCTTTTGAGGATGGTGCAATAGTTCTGCTGAATACCAGCCTTTACCAGAGTCTTTATATCACTTCCAATGGAGCCTGCTTAGGAACAGGAAAACAGTTTCAGATTTCATATTTGCGGATTCATGAAGTCAGCCATGGAGTTTACATGTTTGAGAGTGTACAGAATCCACAAAAGTTCATTCAAATGAAGAATGGGACATGTGATGGTCAGGTAAGCATCTAATTTTGGACACAAGAGTCCTGGCAGATTCTGGAAATCTTGAGCAGCACACAAAATACTGGAGAAACTTATGCATTTAATTTTGTGTTTATTTTACAAGTTAATAATTTAAACAGATTTCTAAAGGTTTTAGTGAATTGTGGCCAAGAGCTTAAAAGTGTTGAAGTTAAACTTATATTAAAAAAAAGTTTGATCCAAATATGGCTGTTCCGTTGTGATCAGCCCATTGGGTTCATAATGCAGCAGGCAGAAATTGGTTCCATCATGGAGACCCAGGTATGCAAAGTTCAGGAAGGGTTCCAATTCTGTATCCACAGTCCAAGCTGCATTGATGTTCTGAAAGATTTATCATCTGCCCCGTTATCAGGGGGTCTTTCTACCATCTGTTGCTGGTATTTAGGAGTCTGTCATAAGGGGTGTTGTGACTGGACCCAAATGCAGGGCACAGACGCTGAAGTACTAGTACCAAGACAGGACAAAACTAAAGGATGGGACAGGTCGCGGACAGGGCTGGGGAAGCAGGACTGGGATGAGGGTATGGAAACAAGGAGCCTGGGGTGGACTCTGAGCTCAAGACTGGACATGGACCCAGAGCCTGGGCCTTGACTCGAGTTCAGGCCCCCAAATCAGGCGAAGAGTTGGAGATTTGGGTTCCTGGAGTCCTTGGAGACTTGGAGTCCTTGGGAGCTATCCTCCTGGGCAGAATATGGGACACAACCCGACAGAGGCAAGGAATAGGAAGGGGCAGAACCAACCACAGGGTAATGGCAACCAGCCTAGCTTACCCGACAGAGGCGAAGGACAGGAAGGGAACTTGGTCTGGGGTGGCTCCAAGACTTGAGGCAGCCAGTAACCTCAGTGGGCTCCGGAACAGCCAAATCCATAACTCACAGAATGAACTCGCCTTCCACCGGTGGGTTACTCCAAGCAGAGACTGACAGGAATCTTGACAAGATCTTGACAAGATCTCCCCAGCTACACTCAATCCCAGAGCCACTTATGTTCCCAGCCAACAAGATGAGCATCAGGTACAAATGCTTGAGTCCAACCAAAAACAAGGGACAGTTGGAGGTCCCAGTGTCCAGAGTCCACTGTCCAAAACATGAACCAGAATGCAGACTTCAGACTGGACCATGACAGTAACCCCCACCCCCTTCTCTGGGAGCCTCCTGGAGACTGAAGAGGCTCTCCAGGACTAGGGACGACTTGGGAGGTGGGGGGGGTGGGAGATGTTCAGTCAGGAGGGAACCCCAAGGTGACAGGAGTTAGACGACAGTGTCTGCATTGCTGGTTCCGTGAACGGGAGGGTCGTTCTGTCATTTTGCGACTGGACCCAAATGTAGGGCGCAGACACTGAAGTACTAGTACCAGGACAGGACAAAACTAAAGGACAGGACCAGTTACAGACAGGGCTGGGGACGCAGGACCGGGATGAGGGACTGGGAACAAGGAGCCTGGGATGGACTCAAAGCTCAAAACTGGACAGACCTAGAGCCTGGGCCTTGACTCAAGCTCAGGCCCCCAAACCAGGCAAAGACATGACAAGGTCTGGGTCCTAGGAGTTGAAGACTTGGGTTCCTGGAATCCTTAGAGTTCTTTGGAGCTCAGTGGGCTCCGGAACAGCCAAATCCATAACTCACAGAATGAACTCACCTTCCACCGGTGGGTTACTCCAAGCAGAGACTGACAGGAATCTTGACAACCTGGGCAGGACACAACCCAAGAGGCAGGGAATAGGAAGGGTCAGAACCAACCACAGGGTATCAACAATACTGGCTTACCCGACAGAGGCAAGGAACAGGGGGGGACAGAACCAACTGCAGGGTAACAGCAATCAGCCTGGCTTACAACAACAGAAGCAAGGGACAGGAAGGGAGCTCAGTCTGGGGTGGCTCCAAGACTCAAGGCAGCCAGTAACCTTAGCAGGCTACAGAACAGCCAAATCCATAACTCACAGAATGAACACCTTCCCCCAGTGGGTTCCTCCAAGCAGCAACTAACAAAACAACCCCCCTAACTACACTCAGTCCCAGAGCCACTTATATTCCCTGCCAACAAGATGAGGATCAGGTGCAACCAAAAAACAAGGGACAATTGGAGGACCCAGAGTCTGGAGTCCGCTGACCGGAATGTGAACCAGAATGCAGGCTTCGGAACAGACCATGACAGAGTCAGACTGAACCCTACAAAACCACTGTTGCTAGACCAAAATATCTACATTATCCATTATCAAATCATGATTAACACTGAAGGAACAATCAGGTTGGAAGTTCCCTCTGTTAGACCATTCCCTTCTGACCTACTGTATTTGTGGTGATAATTATCTGTTCAAGTAATCTCTAGAACTGGTGGCTGATAGGTAGATTGCCATTAGCTTTCCATCAAAGTACCAACATCTATTGTAGATTATACATATACTTAAATTATAATGACTACTGCATAATAGGAGCCATTCTGAGACCACACCTGAAATAACCTCCAGCTGACCTGGCACAAGGATGTATTGACAGTGTGCAGAATAGACACTAGGATGCTGCCAAATTCACACTCCCAAGGTACTTTCACCAGGAATAAGTTGGAAAGATTGTTAAGATTCTTGGGTAGTTAATTCATTGCACTGATGTTATTTGTATTACTTTAATGGATTTTTTCACTTTTGTTTTACATATACACAGTAGTGTCATAAATTTTAGCCAGAGAGTGGTGAATCTGTGGAATTCTTTGCCACAGGTAGCTGTGGAGGCCAAATCTTTATGTATATTTAAGGCAGAGGTTGATAAGTTGTTAACTGGTCAGGGCATGAAGGGGTATGGGGAGAAGGCAGGAGATTGGATCTGAGAGGAAAATTGGATCCGCCATGATGAAATGGTGTAGCAGGCTCAATGAGTCAAATGGCCCAGTTCTGCTCTTATATCTTATGAACTTATGAATTACTTTTTACCTTCTTTAATAAAGGTACTTGATCAATGTTTGCATTCAATAATCTTCAATCAGTATATCACATACTATATACTGTCTCTTCAAACTGATCATTCCAAAGTGAAACAATTGCAAATTCAAAAGCAAATTGGCAGTCAGTTGAGAAAACAGATTTTTGCCATTCAAGAAAAATAAATTACCAATTTCTAAACATTAATTTAGTGCTGAGCCAAATTTCTTTATTGAATTAATTGATTTTTTATTCATTTGTAATCTCATCACCAATCTCTGAGAATACTGGTAAGCAATAATTAATGCCATTGATTGGGTACATTATTGCACAATGTGATTTTGCAGACAAAACTTCTATAGAATATATTATTAAAAAATTCGGATGCCCAGAGATCAGATAGGCATTAAGCATACAGACTAATTAAGTAAAACAAGAAATAAAGCAAATGTAAAGTTGATTGCCAAGCTAAAAGTGGAATAATCTTGTAACTGTAGAAAATTATAACCTCACAGATATCCCAAAATTAATTGAATTTATTTTTTCTGCAAAGGGTTCTGGTGATGAGTACTGCCAATTTAAAGTACACAGAAATTTAGAAAATGCATCTATAAGCCTTGAATCTGTGAAAAACCGAGGAATGTATCTTGGTCTTCTGTCAGATGGGCACACAAGCCCATTTGAATCTTCTGAAGAAATCAATATGATGTTCTTACCCCAGGCAATTAGCAGTAAGTAATCTGTAAATATACTGTACATACAAATTGAAATTGCACATGAATTTTAACAAAAATAGATTTCTTCCTTTTCAGTTGGGGGATCTAAGCCTCCTGCTGTACTAGTCGGATTGAAAAAAAATGCTCTCATGAGCTCCGTATAGTTACCCACCTGGGTTATGTATAATATGCTGAGTAGAAGGTTAAAGAAAACAGTTAAGATGAAATGTCTCTAAAATAGTTACTTCTGTCTTTTACAATGAAGCTATAAAAGAGAAAGGCTGACAATTGTTAGCAATACATATCTTGTGAAAGCAGAGGGCAGCACCAAAACAGTTCTGCCAAGGAATTTATTTCAAAAGCTCCAATAATCCAGCATTTGAGAGACATTGTGGTGCTAGTCCAACAGATTTTATTGACCAATGAATATTATTTCTAATACTTTAATGTACTTTTTTCACTTCTGTTTTACATATACACAGTAGAGTCATAAATTTTCCCAGTGAACCTGGTAAATTAAGGAAGTGGGAAACTGAGCCATGGTCAGTTTTAAAGGAGTATGGAAACAACCCTGTGAGTTGCAGCTCATCAAACAAGCTGAAAAACACAAGCATTCAAGAGCACATCTCCAACTACATATCAAGCCCACTCTCCCAATATACAGCTAACATTATGAGAATGTGGACCCACAGATGTTAGGTCCATGCTAAGACTTGGTGTACCAATGAATGATCCAGATGATGAGACATCAGTATTTCTGAACAAGTGGATAAGAAGTTATTGAAGTTTAATTGAGACATGGAGTCATATTGCAAGAAAAATGGCCTTTCAGTCAACCGGGTGCCTTTCTACGCTTGTCCCATTTGCCCATGTTTGGCCTATATCCCTCTAAATATTTTCTGTGCTAGTGTCTTTTAGATGTTTTTAATGTACATGCCTCAACCACTTCCTCTGCCAACTTATTTCATAGACAGACTACTCCCAGGTTCCTTTCTCACCTTAAACCTCTTTTCCTTGATGCCTCAGTCTGGGGAAAAAGGCTGTGTGAGTTCATCTTGTGATTATCTCTTATGATTTTATACATCTCTGTTAGATCACCTCTCATTCCCCTACACTCTGCTGAATAAAGGTTTAATCTTCTCATTCTCCCTCTATAACTTAGCTCCTCGAATCTTGGCAAAATCTTTGTAAATTTTATTTGCAACCTTTCTAGCTGTTTGGCATCTATCCTATTAACAGGGTGACTAAAACTGAATACAATATTCCAAAAAAGGTCTTACCAAATACGTACACCTGCTGGCCCTGACTGATGAAAACCAGCATGCTAAAGGCCTTCTTTATCTTCCTGTGCACCTGGGACATAATCTTCAGGGAACTATGTACTTAAACCCTCATGTGACTTTGTCCTACAACACTCCCCCAACACTCTGCCTTTCACAGTGCAAGTTCTACCCTGATTATTCTTCCCAAAATACTTGTTTAAATGCAACTCCATATGCCATTCCTCAGCCCACTTACCCATGATCAAGATCCACTGTAATTCTTGATAGCATCTCCACTGCCAATGACACCACATATTTCAGTTTCATCTACAAACCTACTAACCAATATGTTAGTGATGAAATTAGTCTGTTTCCCTGCAGACTCACTCCCACTAGTTCACTGGTACATGGGTCATTCTATACAACTGAGCCATTTAACATGCATAATCTTATCAAAGGCCTTAAAGAAGTCTATATAGACAATGTCTACAACCATGTCCTCATCAGAATTCTTGGTTATTACTACAAAGAACCTTCTCCCTCAGAAACCCCTCCAACAATTTAACCTCACAGAAGGTAGGCTTATTGGACTGTAGGATCAAGAATTTTCTTTGCAAGTCCCCCCTTTCTCAAAGAAAGACATAACATTTGCCATCTTCAAATCCTCTGATACTTCACCTGTGATTAATGATGATATAAATATCTTAAGTGTTTTTTAAAACTTAGTTTAATCCATTTCAACCATTCTTACATCTCTCTGTTATAATTTGGGGCAGGTCAATTGCTACTAAGATTGTGCTGGGAATGTGGTCTTGAGGCCTAGTTATCATTTAGAACTCTCCGCTTTATAGAAGAAATACAAAAGTGGGAGCTTCTGCTAATGTCCCCCATCATGGTCTATCCTATGGTACTGCAATTAGAGTTGCTGTAAAATTAACAAAAGGGACAAATATGGGCAGCTTGTCAGACTGCTTCATAACTAATCTTGAATTTCATAACTAATGCAGCGACTAAGAAGAGACAACTAAGAACTGCAATTTTGGACGACCATTCAGAACACGAACAAGAGAAGTTAAATAAAAACAAATCTACCGGTAAGTGTTACATAGCATATCAAATAATAGAAATACACATCACTCAGTAAATTTGTATGACACTGCTGGTACTAAATTTGGTACTGACGTGTGACTGAAAGTCAGATCCCAGATTCATCTTATGCTAAGTTAGGTTTGGTAAGATTTGAGTGTACAATAGTTATTCCAATAAAAATATTGATTAATTTGGCCTGGTTCCCAAATCAATCAGGACTTTACTCAGCCTTGGAATGAAAAAATTAGGTTGTAACTCAATTATTGTATAATTATTCTTTCTGGATCCACAACCATGTAATTTTGGAAAAAAAAGTGGGGAGGGCCATTCCATGAGCAGGTTTGAGTGATTCCTTCACAGTTCTTTGATTGGAGCAAGTGAACTCCAAGACTCAAAATGTCTTGTCTAATTTCTGTTCCTCATTCTTAAACAGTTATCTGAATAAGAAATTACTTTTTTACTCATGATTTATATATTCTGAAGTGGCTAATGAAGCCTAAATGTGAACAACAAAATCTTCCACAGATGGGCAGGGGTAGGAGGATAGATGGCTTGTGTGATGCTCTCCTGCTGTTTCTAAAGGGCGTGTACATGCTCCCGAAGGTTTACAATATTGCCATTTCTCTACCAGGAGCATTGAGGTAACAGAGATAACCAGGAGTAATTCAGGACATTTTATTTCTTCAAGGAGACCTTGAGCACATCCTTCACTCTCTTCCTTTGTTCATCTGTATGATGTAGAGTCATTGTATGGTTTCTACATCTCTTGGAAAAAGAAACTGACGCTGTTGCAGTAGCAGGTGCATGTGTTTTAATAAGTGTTCCCAATTTTTCACACAAAGTCCCAAAATTTGAAAGTGTATGTCCAGTGTGGAATAATATAATATATATTTACACAGATACACCAATACTCAATTCCTTCCTCACCCTAGTTCACAAACACCAACCATAATTAGGCTTTATTTCCATCCAGACCCTAGGGATACGCTGGGAATGGGGCCCATTTTAGACCTTTAGCCCCCCCCCCCCACCCCCCAATTGTCCATGTTATGTCCCTACTGCACACTGCACATGTG
Source organism: Hypanus sabinus (assembly GCF_030144855.1). Taxonomy (NCBI): domain Eukaryota; kingdom Metazoa; phylum Chordata; class Chondrichthyes; order Myliobatiformes; family Dasyatidae; genus Hypanus; species Hypanus sabinus. Next base: position 170,211,947 of record NC_082706.1, read on the forward strand.
CAGTTTTTCTCTAGGACTGGCCCAGAAGCTGTGTTTTGCTGGGTTATCCCTGGGACTGCCAAATCACAAACAAATGAACGGACAAACAGATCAACGGAGCACTCAACAAACAACAAACATAAAATAAACATTTATGTATTAATAAACTTAATGGTTATTCCCTGTAAGGTTTTGTGTGTGTTACTTCGAGGTTGTGAAATGATTGCAGTGCTGCCCAAGGCCAGTGACAGAAACCTCAGTCAAAATCTGGTAAATACTTCCAGTTAGACGAGTGTTGACCATGTACTAATGGGAGTGAGTCTTCTGGGGAACTGACTAATTTCATTGTGCTCTAGACTTTCAAAGAACATCCACAATCTCAAAGATTCAAAAATCCCCAAACATACTATAGCATCTTGTGAGTTCATAGCAATCTAAACTGAGGCAGGAACTTGATCAAATCTTATTCCCAGAAGTAGTGTCCATTACACATTCAATCTTTCAGATGAGACTTGGCCTGAGATTGAATGTTCTTTCAGGTAGATAGATATGGTACTAGATCAAAGTAGTGCAGGTAACCAAAGAAATATTTAATTTGCTGTAAGTACTTTGCAGAATCCAAAATGCAAAACCTGCTACATAAACAAAAAACTCTTATTTTGAATAGGTAACGACTGATAAATTATAGATCTTTTGTAAGAAAAGAAGGTGTAACATGCTTTGGCAGAACATTTGCCAGTCACATGAGTACTTGCACTAGTGGCATTATGGCTTGCATGAGGATCACTGAATCTTTGAGAATGCTAATGTATTTTGGAAATGACAATGTTAACCTGATCCCTGAAGGCTAACTGCCACATTAGGCATTAGTTCTCTTCCTAATACAAAATAGACAAGAATATTTTGAGACCAAGAGCTCAGCCCATCAGCCACACTCTTTAGGCTACTATTTGTGCTTTGGATGAATAAATTATGTTTGAGTTTTGTTTAATAACATCCACCATGGAAGATTTGCAGGATTATTTGGAGCTTCCATTTAAAATTAGTTCAATGTTGTCAATGTTAAAGAGAAGTTTGGATAGGTACATGGATAGAAGGGATATGGAGGGCAATGGTGCAATTTTTTAGGAATAGGCAGCTTAAATAGTTTTTGGCATGGACTAGCTGAGCCGAGGGGTCTGTTTCTGAGCTGTACTTCTCTATGGCTCTATAACTCAGAACACCAAGTTCCAAGCGTCTTTAGTGTCCCAGATATCATTTCCTGTTTTAGGGGAAATGAGTCCAAAGAAATTGACCTTTTTCCTTGAAATAAGTAAAGCCAGACTTCAGGCCAATGAAAATGGGGTTCACTTATGTCTTGGCCTGAAGTAATTGTTTGAACTGAAACAAGAAGTTGCATTCTACTGTATGTAGAAGCTTTTAACAGGGATTCTTCAAACATCAGATCTTAACAACAGTCAGAAGCTGAGATGCACTGCAGTAGTATAGATGCCTCCCTGTGATACTTTAATGATCAAATGTAATTGTGATACCAGAAAGTCCAGCAAGATCAAGAGCAGAGGTTTCTCAAAGCTCTCACCACAGGACCAATACTGTTAGATATTTGGGTTTTGATGTACAAGCACATGCATGCACAGATAAAAACTAATCATCTGGGTAATGAGCCTTCACAATGAAAAGGGCATTTTAATCATTATTGAAGTGGAGCCCTGGAATTATGCATTCATAACTGGCTCATAACTAATTAACACTGAATCATTATTAATGCAGTGAAAAATAAAAATCCTTTGGAGTGTTCAAGTTTGACAGCAATTTCAGACACAGGCAGGAAAAGCCAAATAAAAATAAATTGCTCACCAGAAAGTGTATCTTGAACAGAAAATAATGGAGATGCTGAACATTAGTAGATTTAAACAAATCAACACAAATATCCAAATTATTTTTCACTATTTTTAGACAGAGTGAAAAATTAGAATCTTTACCACAGGCATGGCATAAACAGAGTGGATAAATCGAAAACCATTATTCAGGTGACCAAGGTTGGGTCTGCACTCCAGTTGGTGAACTCTGGTATCACATGTAAATGTTAGACTATAAGACCATAAGATAGAGGAGCAGAATTAGGCCATTCAGCCCATCAGGTCCACCATTTCATCATGGCTGAATTTCCCTTTCAGCCCTAATCTCTTGTCTTCTCCCTGTTTCCCTTCATGCACTGACTAATCAAGAATCTATCAACCTCTGCTTTAAATATACCCAATGACTTGCCCTCCACACCCACCTGTGACAAGAATTCCAGATTCATCACTCTCTGGCTAAAGAATTTCCTCCTCATCTCCATACTAAAGGATGTCCCTCTATATCAGGGGTGTCAAACTCATTTTAGGTCACGGGCCGGATTGAGAAAAATGTGACTTAAAGCGGACTGGATCAGTTGTACGCGCGCGTGCTCCCACAGCTTTCGTTGCCTTCATTTTTTCAACCTGCTGTCATGTGTCTCAGTCTCTGCTATATCTAAAATTGTTTCACTTTACGAATTTCATTTTTTATGAAGCAGATTGCCTAGCAAGCATTCTTTTTATGATTGGTATTAACTTACAGACGTAGATTACAAGAAAGTAGGCAACGAGAAAGAAACAATGCTATTTTGACTAAAATTGTTTTGGAAGCCATACCTTTTCCATTAATAAACCGTTTGAAATCAAGCATTAGCAAACACAAATGTAGACCTAACCGTTACACAGAAACACCATTTCACAAGACAACTTTTTATCCCGGAGCTCTGTTGTGTCTTTCCCTTTGCTTTCCATGAACTGACAGATCTCCTCACGCAACTCGAAACATCTTTTCAGCACTTTTCCTTGGCTTAACCATCGCACCTCTGTGTGATAGGGCAAATCATTATATTCTGAACCCAACTCCTCCAGAAATGACTTGAACTCGCGGTGATTTAAACCTTTGGCTCTTATGAAGTTAACTGCTTGTGTTATGGTGCTCATTATATGTTCCATTTTCAAGGCATTGTCACACAACGATTCCTGGTGTATGATGCAGTGATAAGCTGTCAGCTCACCTGCGCCGTTTTCCTCCCGCATCTTCTCCCGGATCCTGCCCACCAATCCACTCTTTTGACCGCACATCGCGGGCTTCTGTTTTTTGTCCAGATGCTTGTATTTGTCGTGGTGTTTCGTTTCATAGTGTCGTCTTACGTTATATTCTTTAATTACAGCCACACCGTCTCCGCACACAAGACAAACAGGTTTGCCCTTTATATCTGCGAACATATACTCTGCCTCCCACCTGCCTTGAAAACCCCTGTTTTCAAAGTCCACCTTTCGTTCAGTCATTCTTGGGGTGAAGGATAGCTAAAAGTTGCCCACCCGTGACTAGCCATAAGGATGCTGATGAGAGAGTAAGGCAAGCGCGAGCAATGCTCTGGCAGTGCATTGTGGGATTTGTAGTATTAGTGGTGCATGCAATATACCGGCGGGCCAGCTCTAATAGAAAAAAAATTATTCATTAATGATATTCAGGAAATAAACCAGGGAAACCGAATAAACACTAAAAACCCTGAAAACCTGGTACCTGAATAAACTCAGCATTAGCCATATCATACGCCATAGGCGCTTCAATTACTGGGGCCATAGTAATTAGATATTATCTTGTGGGCCAAAGATAATTCCACCGCGGGCTGGATTTGGCCTGCGGGCCTTGAGTTTGACATATATGCTCTATATTGAGGCACTGTCCTCTGGTCTTAGATTCTCCCAACATAGAAAACATCCTCTCTACATCCGCTCTTTTGAGGCCTTTCACCTTTTGATGGGTTTCAACAAAGTTCTCCCTCATTCTTCTGAATGCTAGTGAGTACTGTACAGGCCTAAGGTCATCAAATGCTTCTCATATGATAAGCTTTTCAATCCCAAAATTACAAGGATGTTGCCTGGATTGGGGAGCATGGCTTATGAGAATAGGTTGAGTGAACTTGGCCTTTTCTCCTTGGAGCAATGGATGATGAGAGGTGACCTGATAGAGGTGTATAAGATGATGAGAAGCATTGATTGTGTGGATAGGATTTGGACCAGCTGGAAAAGTGGGCTGAAAAATGGCAGATAGAATTTAATACAGACAAGTGTGAGGTGTTGCACTTTGGAAGGACAAACCAAGGTAGAACATACAAGGTAAATGGTAGGGCAATGAGGAGTGCAGTAGGACAGAAGGATCTGGAAATACAGGTAAAAACTTCCCTCAAAATGGCGTCACAGGTGGATCAGATAGTAAAGAGAGCTTTTGGTACACTGGCCTTTATAAATCAAAGAATTGAGTATAAGAGTTGAAACGTTATGGTGAGGTTGTATAAGGCATTGGTGAGGCCGAATTTGGAGTATTGTGTGCAGTTTTCGTCACTGAATTACAGGAAGGATATTAATAAGGTTGAAACAGTGCAGAGAAGGTTTACAAGGATGTTGCTGGGACTTGAGAAACTGAGTTACAGAGAAAGGTTGAATAGATTAGGACACTATTTCCTGGAGCGTAGAAGAATGAGGGGAGATTTAATAGAAAAATATAAAATTATGATGGGTATAGATAGAGTGAATGCAAGCAGGCTTTTTCCACTGAGGCTAGGGGAGAAAAAAAAACAGAGGACATGGGTTAAGTGTGAAGGGGGAAAAGTTTAAAGGGAACATTAGGGGGGGCTTCTTCACACAGAGAGTGGTGGGAATGTGGAATGAACTGCCAGATGAAGTTGTAAATGCGGGCTCACTTTTAACATTTAAGAAAAACTTGGACAGGTACATGGATGAGAGGTGTATGGAGCAATATGGTCCAGGTGCAGGTCAGTGGGACTAGGCAGAAAAATGGTTCCGCACAGCTAAGAAGGGCCAAAAGGCCTGTTTCTGTGCTGTAATGTTGTATGGTTCTGTGTGGTGCAAGGATAACTGCAGTGCTGAATGATCCAATGTCCTTGCCAATTATCTTTTCTGACGACTCACCAAATTGCTTACTGACCATAATGCCTGATTCATTTAATGTACATTCTGAATTACAGTTCAGCTGCCTGAGCATGCACATCTGAGTTAACATTCCATTGTAGTCTGAAAGGAGATCTGTACTGTCATTGGTGTAACTCTTAGCTGCGACTTAAGTCAACATTGTCTTTTCTCTTTGGTAGTCCAAATAACTCATGGCACTATTTTGTAGAAAAACAATGAAACAATCTCAATAATTTCCCTCTTCTTCAAATTACTAAAACAGATAATGTGCTCTATATTTGACTGATATTTGTAGGGTCTTCCTGTTTGCATTTGGGTACTAGATCCACTATATCAAACTACATTTATGTAACAGTAGAGTTTTAGAATGCCCCGAGTTCAATTGTAAGGCATGCTAGTTTTCTTCAAGGTCCAAGGTGGACCTGTGTCTGGTGGAAGAAGTCTAACACCTGTTGCCAGAACTCCAAGTCAGCTCAAGATGAATGAGTCCCTAATGATAATATTAAAAAGAACTGAGTAATAAACCACTAAATCTATATATCTCCTTAAGATCAGCATCAGAGGTTTTGGATAAGTCCAGTCCATCATATATAAGCCCTTCTCCACCATTGAGCACATTTAGAAGAAACAGTGCCACAGGAAAGCAGCATCAATCAACAAGGCCTCCCACCAGTCAAGCCATGCACTCTTCTCACTGTTACCATTGTGCAAGAGGTACAGGGATTTCAGCACCAGGTTTAGGAATAGTTATTACCTTACAACCACTAAGCCCCTCAATGACCATAGATAGCTTCAATCACCTCAGCTCTGAACTGATTTCAAAACCTACAAGCTCACTTTCAAGAACTCTCGAACTCATGTTCTCTATTATTTATTTATAGCTGCATGTTTTGTTTTCTTTTCACACTGGTTATTTGTCAGTTTTTGTTCATATATATAGTTTCATAAATTCTATTATATTCTTCATTTTTCTGTAAATGCCTTTTCTGCTTGGCTGCTTCTTCTTTTTACATTATATGTCCTTGAGTTGGATGAGGAATTGATGGTTTGGTGGCCATGTTTGCTAGGTCAAAAACAGCATTCACTGACAATTTTTATGTTTAATCTCACACACACACACACACACACACACACACACACACACACACACACACAAAAACTAGGTTAATAAGTTTTTACATAAAATTGAAAGCATATTTTAATTATGATCATAAGAAGGCTTCGGGATTATACATTAGTAACTGGATTAGTAAAGAAAACAACCCTAAATTATTACTGATACAATGGAAAGAAAGGGTCTTTTGAAAAGCGCAAGCTTGACAACCCTTTCACAACATAAACAGGAAAGGTCAAGTGAAGATGAACCTCTAATTGGTAAGTATCATGCAAAACAGACTTTTTAAGACAATGCATAATAAAATCAATATTATTCCAAAATCAAGCGGGCATGCTGATATGCTATTTTGGAATTGGCAATGATGAATTTAAACTTTTTAAAGAGATTATATTAAAAACAGAATTAGAAAATTTGTCAATTATAATTTATCACTAGAAAACTGCCGCAGACAAATTTCAAGATCTTGGCATCCCATCGGTCTTCACTTTAGTTATTCAGTAGCTGTGTAACAAGCCTCCCTCTTTCAAGCCATGCAACTACAAATGTGCAATGTCCTTCCAACGTATCCTCGCATACATACACTGGTGACCGTTTCAGCGATGTGCTGGTACTCAGTACTGAATTGTCCTGATTCTGAACTCTGAGCACTCACACCTAAAAGTGATCAAAGGAAACATTGTAATCATAATATTTGGTATTTACATCAATCAAAATTTGCTAATTTGCAAAGATTTGACTTTCATAATTACTTTCATTAAAAGGTTTGTAGAATATGTTAATAGTAAAGCAAGAAATTACATTTTTACTTTAAGCTAAATTATGCATAATTCCAATGATTACATACCCTAAAGTTATCTCCCTCTTATATGAAAGGTCCTCGATCATTTCTTCAATAAGGGAAACTCTGTATTATTGCTGAGAGAAGATGGTGGATCAAGAATATCTGGTGACTCCAAACTAAGAGAGCTTTGATGATCCCTTCAACATCTTCCATTTTCAAAAATACTATCCAAAACCAAAGTATTTGTACCTGAGACCTTTTATTTCAATGGATACCTCATTGAAAACAGGTTGAAAGCTTTTAGTTGAAAAGTGAAAGGACCTTTTGATTCAAAAATGATATGTTCCAAACTGAATTCATTTTGAACTGCGGAAAACTCCACTGGTTACTTGTCTTAGGTAGCATTTTACAACAAATACATAACACTCAGATAACACAATCCGTAGCTGATTTCTTGCATTTTCTGCTATGTTCTCAATATGTACTATTAGATTACATTGGTAGATTTGAACTATTTTTTTAAACAATTATATTTCATGACAATATTTTTGTGTGAGTAATTAAAACTATTTATGAAATATTTATGATTTTAATTTTCTTTATGGTAGCAATCTCTCCTGACATATGGAAAGTGGTGACAAAGACAGGTGATACTGGCACAAAAGCTCATGTTTCCATCTGGGTGTGTGGTGACCAAGGTACAGCAGGACCAATGCATCTACAGAAAAGCAACAACAGAAATACTTTTCTACCCAATCAAACTGATGAATTTCAGGTAATATTGCAGACTTTTTTCTTTTACCTTTCTTGCTCAAATATTGTTTAGCTGTTAGAAATGTTTATCAAATTGCTTTTAAAATTGTTATGATAAAAAAGTGCCACCTATGAGATTCTATTCCCTGTGACTTATAGAACACAGAAGAGTACAGCACAGTACAGGCCCTTTGGCCCACAATGTTGTAACAACCCTTAAACCCTGCCTCCCATATAACCCCCCCACCTTAAATTCCTCCATATACCTGTCTAGTAGTCTCTTAAGTTTCATTAGTTAATCTGCCTCCACCACATACTCAGGCAGTGTATTCCATGCACCAACCACTCTCTGAGTAAAAAACCTTCCTCTAATATCCCCCTTGAACTTCCCACCTTTATCTTAAAGCCATGTCCTCTTATATTGAGCAGTCATGCCCTGGGGAAGAGGCACTGGCTGTCCACTCTAACTCTTCCTCTTAATATTTTGTATACCCCTATCATGTCTCCTCTCATCCTTCTCTCCAAAGAGTAAAGTCCTAGCTTCCTTAATCTCTGATCATAATCCATACTCTCTAAACCATGCAGCATCCTGGTAAATCTCCTCTGTACCTTTTCCAATGCTTCCACATCCTTCCTACAGTGAGGCAACCAGAACTGGACACAGTACTAAAAGTGTGGCCTAACCAGAGTTTTATGGAGCTGCATCATTACATTGCAACTCTTACACACTATCCCTTGACTTATGAAAGCTAACACCCCATAAGCTTTCTTAACTACTCTATCAACCTGTGAGGCAACTTTCAGGGATCTGTGGACATGTATCCCCAGATTCCTCTGCTCCTCCACACTACCAAGTATCCTGCCATTTACTTTATATTCTGCATTGGAGTTTGTCCTTCCAAAGTGTACCACTTCACACTTCTCTGGGTTGAACTCCATCTGCCACTTATCAGCCCACTTCTGCATCCTATCAATGTCTCTCTGCAATCTTTGACTATCCTCTACACTATCCACAATACCACCAACCTTTGTGTCGCCTGCAAACTTGCCAACCCACCTTTCTACCCCCACATCCAGGTTGTTAATAAAAATCATGAAAAGTAGAGGTCCCAGAACAGATCCTTGCGGGACACGACTAGTCACAACCCTCCAATCTGAATGTACTCTCTCCACCATGACCCTCTGCTTTCCGCAAGCAAGCCAATTCTGAATCCACCTGGGCAAACTTCCCTGGATCCCATGCCTTCTGACTTTCTGAATAAGCCTACCATGTGGAACCGGTACTCAAAAGATGCTAACTTATTTTGTTCTATCTTCAGATCAATTTTGAAAATGTAGGCCAGATATTTAAGATCCGCATTGCATATGCTGGCACAAGCAAACATCCAGATTGGAAGTTGAAAAAGGTACTTATTCCGTAAACAATTAAGATAAAAATTGTTGATCCCTGACAATTAGAAATAAAATAATTTATAATGGAGAAGAAAGAAATGTTCCAGCAAGAAAACACTTTTGGTCCATTTTCACAGGACGGAACTCAAGTTACTTCCTAGAAATGCTGCAGAAATAAAAATATTATGAAAAGTTGGAATTGAAGGAAATTAGTATCAGCAAAAGAAATGATGCTGGAGATATTAACATTACTAATGTTAATAAATCCCTAGAGCTCCCCCCCCCCAGAGTATTGAGAAAAATATGTCTCTCAAAGAATTCAAGAGGAAGCCATAGGAGTAATAGAAGCATTGGTTGTCATCTTCCAAAACCCTATAGGTAATGAAACAAGTCCTGCATTTGCAAATATAACCTAACTATTTAAAAAAAAGAGGGAGAGAGAAAGCAACAAAGTTCAAACTGTTTGACCAATATCATTGATAGTCAATGAAAAAATATGATAACGTGACATGTAGAGACTATTAATGAGATTAAACAGTTTCACTGTACATCATGAAAAGGAATCATACTTGACAAACCAAGGTTTTTGAAGATGCAACTTGTAAAATAGAAAAGGGAAAAACAATGGAAGTGGAGTGTTTGACTTTTCAGAAGACTAATATGTTGAGGCACAAATGGGCCAGCATGTCCCTATGTAGCAAGAATTGAAAGCAAGCAGTCAAGTGAAACAAGCAGTTAGGAAAGCAATTAAAAGTTGGACTTCAGTGCAAAAAATGTTGAGTACAGAAGCAAGGAAGTTTTGGTACAGGAAATTGATGAAACACTATCTGGAGTCTTGTGTAGAGTTTAAACCTTCACATCTGAGAAAGGATTTGTTTGCCTTGGAGGGAGTGCATCAAATGTTTGCAAGACTGAATCATGGGATGACAGGACTTATGTATGAAGATAGTTTGAGACAGTTAAGCCAGTGTTCATGGAATTATAGAAGGGATATCATAGACTTATTTAAATCGTGACAGGAGTAGACAGGCTGGATGCTCCCAATAGCTAGAGAGTCCAGCACCAGGGTTCATAGCCTTAACAAGTGGGGTATGCTATTTAGCATCAAGATCAGGAGAAATTTCTTTACCCAAAGAGTAGTGAATCTTTAAGGGTGGATTTCTTTGCCGTACAAGGCAATAAAATCACTTATTAAATATATTCAGGAAGGAAGAAGATATAATTATTAAAGCCAAAGGAGTTAAGGGATCTGGGGAAAAGGTAGAAACAGAGGACTGAAGAACAGGATCAGCCATGGAAAGGTGAAGTGGGCCTGAAGGGCAAATGAAATATATTTTCCCCTATTTTGAAATTTCCATTAATCTACAAACAAGGATATCTTGATGCAATTACACATTGCAATGGTAAGGCTCCATCAGGAGTATAGTGTGAAGCTTTGATCTTACGACACACTTGGCATAGAAGGTTCACTTTCATGAAACTTTCATATTAGGGAAGGCTGGGTCAACTACTCACTAGTCTTCAGAAGGATGAGTGGAAATCTCTTTGAAACATATAAAGTTCCAAAAGGACTTGGCAGACTGCCTGCTTTCCCTGGCTGGGAATCTGAGGAAATGGTACATTAGAGGCAGACAACACACACAAAATCCTGGAGGAACTCAGCAGTTCAGGCAGCATCTATGCAGATTAATAGATATTCAATGTTTCAGGCTGAGACCCTTCTTTAGGATACTGAGGAGGAAGGGGGAAGATGCTAGAATGTAGTGGGAGTAGGATTCAGCGTACAATGAGCCAAATGTCAAACTACCAGGATTTCAGAACAATCAGTCAATTATCAGATGTTTAATGTATATTTAAGATCAGTTTCAAAACAGAAGAAAGAGAGAAGATTTTATAAAAACATTTAAGATTGTGAAAGGCATTGATAAGATAGAAGCAGGAGAGTTATTTCCATTGGTAGGTGAGATGAGATCTAGGGACACAGCCTCAAATTTGAGGCAATAGATTTTGGACGGAGATGAAGAGAATCTGCATTTCCCAGAGAGTAATAAATCTATGGAATTCTCTGCCCAGTGAAGCAGTAGAGGCTACCTCATTTAAGACACATATAGATAGATTTTTTCATAGAAGAGAAATTAAGGGTTGTGGGCAAAAGGCAGATGGGTCTAGCTGTAGCCATAACCAGATTAGCAATGATCTTATTGAATGGCTGACCAGGCTCAGCAGGCTAGTTGGCCCACTCTTGCTCCTGTTTCTTAAATTCTGATGCAATGTACTCCATTTACTTTGCCTGCCGATGGACCTGCCTTGAATGTCCTTTATTACACTTACTCTCTCTGCTCCTGCTTTCTCACAATCCCCGCGCTGTCAAACAGAAAGCAGGAATGATCATGAGCAAGTATGCCACTGAATGCCAAAAATGCTAATCCCAACCAAAATCACAGCTGTGTGAAATTTGCATAATAAATAATACATTTATTGTGAAGGATTAACAGACAACATATGACAATTTTTGTATACAGATTTGCCTACAATCCCCAATAACGCTAAATGGTCAGTTCTTGAAGGTACAGCTCAACCTTGCTGTACTTTTACAAAATCAAACAATCTTTATTTGAAATGTGTGCTAATACTTTACAACGTTTCCTGAACATATATATGCTTGATAATTTTATACTTCTAATTTAAGGCCAGCAAGTTTGTTACTGACAGATATAGCAGAGTATCTTCTGGTATATTCCTACTCACGGTTGTGAATTAACTGACTTTGCACAAGCTGCATAAATGAAAAGGGCAGGGCATCAATATTTAATTGTCTGGTTAATTGTTATACTGCAAAAGTATGTATTATTATTTTTATTTTTTTCAGGATTATTTTAGAAGCTACCTGAATGGTAAATCATGTGAAATATCAGTTGTCAATGACTGAACACACAGCAGTGTTTTAAATATTTTAAGTTTGCTTTTCTGACAGTTCACCATGCTCCCTAAAGATTTTGTAAGAACTGGCATGGATCAGCAATGTTGGTGACTAACGTGTGTAATCTCGGCAACAGGAAATCTGCATTCCCTTCACTCTGCCACTCATTGTTTCAGTCAGTTTTCAATTGAATGATATTCTGATGAAGGGATAAATCCTGGCCAGCTGCATTAGAAAGTACGCCATTGTGCTGTTTATGTCCCACAATGAAACACAGCTTCTGTCAGCATGACAGAACTCATTAACAATCCCTTAATTCTTGTGAATAATCTATTCTCACACACTGAATAGATAGAAAACTCATGCTAAGTAACACGCTTTCAAAGCAAAAGAATACTCAAGACATTATAGTTGTCTTTGTAATGGTGACTACATTTTTCAGTGATGAACTGTGAAATGTCCCCAGCATCAAAGTTCAAGCTTCAAAGTAAATTTATTGTCATAGTCCATATAATATACGGCACCATGTCATTTTCTTGCAGGCATCTGAATCATTTAGTCTGTAGACTGATTGTTCAGTTATAGTACTACATTTCCTTTTTAAGAAAGTTGTGTCTATTTTCTTGATAATTTTATAGAATGTCTTTTATCATTGTTAGAAATTATATGCAATCCCTTTTCATGCTTGCCTCTATAATATTGCCATTTTCTTGTTAATAAATATCAAAGGCTTATGAGTCTTGCTTTACAAAGAGCACGATATAGATGAAAGACCCAAGAAATTCTGGAGGTGCTGGAAATCTTGAGCAACACACATACAAAAAGCTAAAGGAACTCAGTAGGCCAGGCAGCATCTATGAAGGAAAGAATACAGCTAACAATTCAGGCTGACACCCTTCATTAGGATTCATCAATCCTGATGAAGGGCCTCAGCCTGAAACATTGACAGTTTATTTCCCTCCGTAGATGCTGCTTGTCCTTCTGAGTTCCTCCAGCATTTTGTGCACATTCCATATTTATTCTTTTCATTCCCATGCTTTTAGCAACTGAAATTTTACTAAAATGGTCAAGTTAGCATATCTCTTCAAAACCACAGGTGTCCAATTTCCAGGATTGTCCCTATTTCCCTTCGTAAACAAAGGAACAACGTTAGTTGCTCTCCAGTCCTTTAGCACCTTGCCCGTGGATACAAAAATCTTCTTTAGTCTCCTCTCAACTGCATCAATAAGCTGGGCTAGATCCCATTAGATCTTTGGAATTTATCCACCTTATGCTCTTAAAGAGAATCAGCACCACCTCTTTGATTTCAAATACTTCACACTGATCTTACACTGATCATGTCCTTCCCATTAGTGAATACCATTTCAAAATACTTGTTTAGTATTTTGGACTCCAAGCATAAGTTCCCTACTTTTATCATTGAGTGGTCTTACTCTCTCCTGCGTCACCTTCTTGATTTTAAAGTACAAAAGGGCCTTGGGCTTCTTCTCTATAATCCTACATGCAAGGATACTTTGTGTTCCATTTTGACCCTCCTAGTTCCATAAGACTATACAATATTGAGGCCGAATTGGATTGTGCAGCCTGTTGCGTCTATTCCGTCATTTGATCATGGTTGAGTTATTAACCCTCCCAATCTCATTGTGTTGAGCATTCCATGCTAGAGTTCATTCCACTTTTCTTTATATTCCTCAAAGGCCACGTCTGATTTCAACTTCCTAAACATTTACTCAATATCAATTGCTCCCCACTTACTCTCCCAAGCTCCTGCCCAATAATGCTGTCATTTGCCCTAGGTCCAGACTTATTCATAACTATCTTAAGGATTTGTGAAAATTGCTTCCATTACTATTACCAAGGGTTGTATTAGGAGTTCGAGGAGGTCTGGTATGAAACTAACGACTCTAGAAAATTTCTATAGATGTACTGTGGAGTGCATTCTGACAGGTTGCATCATCATCTAGTATAGAGGTGCCCCTGCACAGGATCAGAAAAAGCTGCAGAGGGTTGAAAACTCAGCCAGCTCTATCGTGGCCACCAGTATCCCCAATGTCGAGGACATCTTCAGAAGGCAATAGCTCAAGAAAGCAATATCCGTCATGAAGGACCTCCCCATTCGGGACATGCCCTCTTCTCATTACTACCACAAGAGGGAAAGTTCAGTAGCCTGAAGACCCATACTCAGCATTTTAGGAATTTCTTCTCCTCCACCATCAGATTTGCGGATACAATAGGGTCTCTTAAGAGACTCCTGGACAGGTATATGGAGCTCAGAAAAATAGAGGGCTATGGGTAACCCTAGGTAATTTCTCAGGTAAGGACATGTTCAGCACAGCTTTGTGGGCCGAAGGGCCTGTATTGTGCTGTAGGTTTTCTATGTTCCTATGTTTCTATTTCTGAATGGACAATGAACCCATGAACACTACCGTTATTTGGCTCTCTTTTTGCACTATTTATTAATTTTGCATTGTAATGTCCTGGTTAAGATGTCTACTGCTATGCTGTAGGTATTTCGTTTTAGCAGTTTTCTGCAAAAGCAGTGAGTCCTGCTGATATAATGTTTTGGATTTGGCCAAAGATGAGAAGCCCTGTTGTTCAACTTAGGAATGTGGTGTCAGCCAGTCCAGATTTTGGGATCTGGGGAAAGTTCTAGAGAGAGCAGGGAGGAGATAGTTTTGTGATGGAAAAAAGTCCTGTCTTAGAGTTATTTTGTTGGGAGCTGCGGAGTGAGACAAAAAGGAAGATGTTGCAGAGTGCTGTTGGAAGGAGAGTCCCAGTCACAAGAAATGTTTTGTGCAGATGAATGGCTCCAAAGAGGAAGGGCAAGTGGAAGAGCCAGTTTTCTCGAGATGGTCTTCGTAGGGAAGAGAAGTAAGAAAGAATAAAAAATAAGTTACCTCATGCAGTCTAAGAGGAGGGGTCACCACTTCCGTGGCTATAGATTGACTCATAGAGCTGAATGGCCAGGGGTAAGAATGACTTCAAATAGCACTCTTTGGAGCAGAGCAGTTGTCTTAGTTTATACTAACAGTGCTCTTCTGTTCAGCCAAGGTGGCATGCAGAGAGTGACAGACATCGTCCAGAATTGCCAGGATTTTCTGTAGGGTCCTTTGTTCTACCACAGCCTCCAGTGTGTCCAGTTTGACTTCTGTAACAAAGCCAGCCTTTCTAATCTGTTTATTGAGCCTGCTGGCATCACCCATGTTGATGCCATTGCCCCAGCACACCACTGCATAGAAGATTATACGAGCAGCAACAGACTGGTAGAACATATGCAGGAGAGGCCTGCATACTCCAAAGGACCTCAGTCTCCTCAGGAAGTAGAGGTGACTCTGGCCCTTCTCGTACGCAGCCTCTGTGTATGAAAGGTGAGTCATGTGCTGTTAGCAGAGGTAGCTGATGAGTCAGGTCTGCATATGAGCTTGGTGAGGGGTTACAGTAAATAGTATAGTAATTTATAGTAATTTTTAAATATTACAATGTACTACCGTTCCAAAACAACATATTTCATGATATAAGCCAATGATACTAAACCTGATTCTGATCCTGATTCTAATTCTATTACATGTCAATGATAATAGGGTTTATTCTGATTCTGATTATGCTCTCCCACTGAAATATCAATCACTTGGCCAGGCATGTTTCCCAGTACAACATCCAATATAGCCTCTTCTCTAGTTAGTCTATCCACAGACTGTTTTAAGAAACTCTCTTGGATGCATCTAAGAAATTCTGGTCCATCTAAAATTCTTACACAATTCCAATCAATCCCTATCAATATTGGGGAAGTTAAAAAGACCCAGTCCAATAGTCCAATAATTTTAGATCTTTCCATAAACTGCCTGCGTATCTGCTTCTCAATCTCCCACTGGCTGTTGGAAGATTTATAGTACAGAGATGGCAAGCCAATGGCAAATGTGTCCAAACAATGAATTAACATAAATAAGCACATTACTCATTCTTTTCCCTTATAAAATCCATAATTATTGTTACTAATTCATTAATCATTTTGAATCTTTGCTCAAAATTTCTATGGCATGCAAGAGAACCTTTAGAAGATCATCACCAGATTATCACATACTCTCAAAAGGCTTCCCCAGCCTTACTATAGTATAATTTCATAATATTTGATCCCTGTGGAATACCACTGGTCACAGATCTCAAGCCTACTGTGTAATCCAATAATATTTTAATATTGGGTTGCATGATATCATGGTGCTTGTCATAATGCTAATTAAACACCAGCTATCCAGGTTCAGTTCCGCCTCTATCTGTAAGGAGTTTGTACATTCTTTCTGTGACTATGTGAGTTTCCTCTGGGTGCCTCAGTCTCCTCCCACATTCCAGGCAGATGTAGTTTAATTGGTCACCTTTGTGTAATTAGATAGTGCAAGCTCATTGGGTCAGAAAGCCCTGTTACCACTCTGTATCTCTAAATAACATGAAATATTTTAAACAGAAATAATCATTCTGTTGGTTTAAGATGCCATTACAGAAAACAAGATACTGTATTCATATATTTCATCTTTCTGGTGAGAAGATAAGTTGAAACTCTGTCTGCTCTTTCAGCTGGATATGAAGTAATCCAGTAAGATAATTTTGAGAAACACACACAAAATGCTGGTGGAACACAGCAGGCCAGGCAGGCAGCATCTATAGGAAGATAATTCTGAGATATCTCCAGCATTTTTGCCAATAGTTATTCCTCAATCAACAGTTACTTTGAACATTGAACTTTGAATACCAGAAAATCAGATTATTAGAGCATAAGCATGTTGCTTTATGGTTAAGGGTTACCACACTATATTACCAGGTTTTCTACACTAGCAATTTCAGCTAGGCATGATTTGTAAAATTATTTAGACAACCCTGGAGCTAGGAGAGGTGCAATATAATTGTAAAGCATCTTTCTGTCTTTACAAAACCCATAAAGATTATATACAAGAAAATGCTTAAGGAAAATAATGTAGCTCTGATGCTGAGATGTTGGAAGGTACAGTATCTAAATTTAAATCTAGCTGGCTATGTTTACGAGAGCTTGGCAGGCAGAACAGTTAAGTGTATTTCTCAGAACTGTTTGCATACTATCTACCTTCTTAAAACCCAAATATTTCCTTGTCACTCTCATTCTCAATTTCCAGTCCAATTTTCTTCCACCAACTCACAAATTTCCCCAGAGTCTCTAGCTGCAACAGTCTATCCCACTTCAATCTAGCTGTAGAGAATTGTTAGTAAGAATTTCTCATTAAATTTGACAGGACCTCAGTTTTGCCAGAATTTCCACATTTTCCCAATGAAAATAAACTCTCAGTCCCTTCCCACCAGTCTTGTTAACATAGTGGCCTATATTTCCATCAGGAAAACATGAGGTATCTAGAAATTAAAGATGAATGAGAAGCTTTCAAATGTGGTGGTCTTTGCTGATCATTGGGAAGAATATCGACCTCTCCCCAGGGAGGTCTTCAACTAGCTGCACAAAAAGATGCTGTGAAGATGAGGTGCCAAATATTGAAATGTACAATTGATTTAGTATTGTGCAATAAGGAAGCAGCCAATTAAAAAGCCAAATGATGTGTTGATCATTTTTGCAAAAGAAGGGCAGCTTACTGTAATTATATAGGATCCTGATGGGACAATGGCTGGATTATTATATACCAGTCTGCTATTTTACCTAAAAAAAGGTATAGTGGTTATGGAAAGCACAGAAAGATACTCAGTGGATTGATTCTGGGACTGGGCAGTGTTTGTGCTATCAGGAAAGATTAAGCAGCCTGGGCCAATACTTTCTAGAGTCGAGAAGAATGGAAAGAGATGTCAGTGAAACATATAAGATTCACACAAGATATGGCAGGGTAAATGCAGAAATATATTTTCTCTATTTGCTGTTTGGTCATGGTGTTAAGGTAGGAAGTCTGTTATGAGATGAGATAATTTTTCTCACCCAGAATAGTGTATCTTCAGAACACATTACACAAGAGGGCAATAGAGCCTCAACTGCTGAAAACATACCAAGCAAAGATATGCTAACCAATGGCAAGGAGGTACTGCCGGAAAGAAACACTGAATGAAAAGATTCATCATGACCTTATTTAATGGCAGAGCAAACATGTAAAGCTATCTGATTTATTGCTGGTTCTATTCCATATCTTCTTCAAATGTGGGGACAGTGGAAAACACAATTTTTTATGTATGCAGGCAACTATTGTATATATCTGATGCTGTTGGAAGTTCCACTACATTGTGAGACGAAGGCTGATCATTTTGAGTGAAATCGCAGCACATAGCAGAATGTATAGTATGAAATGGCCAGTAGAAATTTCACCTGTCCTCAACAGTGAAAATTGAGACTGATATGTGCTGTATTTGAGACCCATTAAGTAACATCTCATTCAAATTCTGAAGTTAATATGATCTTGATAGTTTTGTGAGTTTTAAACAAAGCCAAAAGGTTTCAACTAAATGCTCCAGTTTATGCCAGTAAGGAAAGCAAACAACAGTATGTGACAGCAACACATGCAAAATGCTGGAGTAACTCAGAAGGCCAGGAGGCATCTATGGAAAAGAGTAACCAAACCTCGTTTAGGGCCGTGACTCTTTTTCAGGATTGGAAAAGGAGAGAAGTCAAAGTAAGTAGGTGGGGGAAAAGAATGATGAAGTAAAAACAGTATGTGACCTGTGTATTCATAGCGTGTACAACTGATGCCACAAAAACTTCCATCGTGCAAAAGTGAATTGTGCACAGAAATGTGTAGGTGAATTTCCCAACAGCACAGTTTCACCCAGACAAGGTTCAGATGGATACTAATGGGTCTGAATTTCAGGCAGCACTTGGTGGTAAGACCATTTCTTCAGTCATCAGCTCACAATTGTGATTCCATTCATGCGAAATGACAGATTGCAGATCAACACAAAGCAAGTAATTGGTAGAAAGTTGAAAAACTGTTACATTATTAGTATTGCCTAATTTTGCGTGCAGATATAATTGTGCAAATGTTTATTGTTTATTGCAGATAATGATGCACCATGTGAAAAGTGGACATACTTTAAAATTTATTGCAGACAGATGGTTATCAAGAAGGCATGATGACAGAGAGACTGTGCGTGAATTTCCTCTCTCTCTGGAAGCTACAGACTCACCAGTCTATCCGGGTATGAAAGTGTCAATCTAAACCATAGTCAGAATAAATTACTTAAAACAAAAGTTGTTTGTGAATTGCTGTCAACTTCATATAAAGTAAAATTCAAACTCCTATTCCTAATGACTTCTGATAAACATTACATGAAGCCAAAGAAAAATATGCATCAACTACATGGATGTACATAACTGCCCAAATGTTATATATCAAACCGTAAATCACCCTGCCTTCTGATACCTCCATTATTCCATTTCATAGCATCACAATGAGCTGAATGTTAACCGTGTGTTTCGATGCATGGGCTGGAGATGGGTAAAACAACCCAAGAAATTCACAGTGAATAGCGAACTTCTTCCTACCCATTGAATTTGGAGTTTCATTGCTGTTATTTAGGCCAAAGACTGACTGTATTAAAGTCTAGTTTTTTTTTAAATTGACAAAATGTTTGACTTTAATGTTGGCCCCTAAGCTTCATGAAACTTGCCTGTGGCAGCATGGTAAGTACATAATAGCAGCAGATGGGACAAAATTCAATTTCAGGAACACAGGGCAATGAATTCTTAATACTCACAGCTGCATTCCTTGTAGCCATTGAGAAAGGATCTTTCAAATTACTTTTGCAAAGAGGTGACTTTATGATTTTGAACATGCCTTTTGTAAGTTGGATCAATTGCCTAAGGGTGCCTGTTGCGTATTCTGCCTTTGACTAGATCTCAGCTGATATGCAATATGATCAGCAGCAGCACCAGCACTGCTGTGCAAAGACCTGTGGAAGCAAGATATCGAACAATGCTGCAGATAGGAGTTTGGGAAAGGGAGCCGCAGAGAATCAATGCCAGAGAAGCAAACAGCAGAGTGATGCAGAGGAAAGAGCTGGGTGGGGCACAACATGTGAAGCAAAGGAAAGGTTTCATTTATGTCTGAAAATCAGTGGCTTAGATGATGTGCCAGATAATGACAAATGTCTGCAGCCTGGGAGAAGGATATTTGTTTCACTTTGGGCATTAAAAAGGCTTATAGATACATCAATTTTTACCACAATAATGTCAATCATAATGAGCAGATAGCAACTTTTGCAGATTTGTTTGGCTTCCCTTAGCTGTTATCTATCAACTATTGCTCCACAATAACCAGGACTATTTATCAACTTAACAGCTTATGTCTTGCATCATTATGTGGTGTTTGCAAAAACAAAATCAATAATGGTGACTACAAAGATGTCTAATTGTCATCACAAAGATCCATGTGCTTCTCTAAAGATGCTGGGGATTGAAATCACTTATCCCAACTCAGTATTACCAATATAAGGCCAAAGTAAAGTAGTACACTCTTCTATTCAGTCATTTCCTGCTGCTACAACATGACCTAATAGGAACAAAATCAGACAGAACAGCCAGCATCAATCTAGCAATGGTATCTCATCCAGCCCAGTTCACACTGCAAAGTCAAATGGAGTCTAGCATTGTTAAAACCAGAGTGTTATACATTTGAACCAACATTCCATACCTGAATATGTCCTGTTCCCCTAGCACAGGGGATCCCAATCTTTCTATGCCATGGACCAATACCTTTAAGCAAGGGGTCTGTGAACCCCAGTTTGGCAGCGCCTGCTCTAGCAGGACAGAGCAAACAAAGCTCAAAGTATTTTGAACTTTGATTCAAAGTTGAATCATAAGTAATTGTTTAATGATAATCAGTTGAACAAGGGTGCTTTTGGGTGTCTTTGAAATTAGTTGTGCAGCCTGTGATGCATCATGCTATCGGGTCTACATAGCCATGAAAATCTCTCCTATTTACCAGTTAATAAATGAGCACTTCCCCATGTCAAAGATAATTTAGAAAAATCACTGGAAGTAGCAAGTGGATGGATATGCTATGGAAGGAGACGATGATGTCCAACAGCAAAATGGCTTGATAGCAGTGGCAAAGACTGATCTGGCCATGTTCTGAAACAAATAAAAGACTGTCTACACCAATGATGAGAAAATGAACCAGTGTGAGGATAAAATCTCATTGGATCCTGTCCTCAGGAATTTACTTGTCAGATAAATATGAAGGCTTATGCTGAATTGATCATTGTAAAGACCATGAATAGACTGAGCAAAATCCCATTTCTATTTTTTTCCCACCCTTTCATGCTTCAAATAAGGAAGTTCTGATTTATTGTGGATAGATGATGTGGCACCATTTTTGGAGGGAAATAATGTTTCACAGTTTTTTTTTTCCAGTTTAGTCTTTATAATGCCACAATTGGAATTGACTTTGCATTTCATTGTATATTTGGCAGTACTGATATACCAAGTGCGTGTTCATACTGGGCATTTGGAAAGTGATGATTCACTCCTTCCTATCTATATCTGCATCTATGGGGAGAGAGGAGACACTGGACTACGTCATGTATACAAATATGACCAATCTGCCAAATTCAAAAAGGGACAGGTAAATTTGTGTGCAAATGTTATAGGCATATATATGATTATGTTTTTGTGTAGTAACTAACGAGCTAAATGGTAGATGATGCTTATGACTTTGCAGCGGTTGACTGCATATTTTAAAAAAATCAATAAAATATCAATTATGTGCACCTCCAAAAATCATATTTCCGTGTAATTAAAGTGATTGCAAGTCACATAACAGGAGAGCTCTATGATTATACATGAACTGTGGGATCCTGGAACACTTTGCAAGATTTGCAAAAGATCATTGGGACAGCAAGAAAGTCACTACAAAGTGCAGAGTTGATTAAAATATAAATCTAGCTAGGTTATGAATTTCGGAAATGCAGGATTTTTGTACATAACACCACTGAAAATTGTATGCCATCAACGTAAGCAAGTGAACTTAAAAAAAGAATTACAGTGGAAAATCCACTGATTCACATTCCTGTCAGTTGTATATCTGAAACAGTAAATGTCCTAAATTGTAATTAAGAACAGTAGCATTTAGCTCTTCACAACTTTTCCAAAATATAAAGACCAATGAGGGACGTGATTTAGTTCATTTAGTTTTCTCTTTGGAAATGGTACCTCTGGATCATTTATCTTCAACATTGTTATGATTATAAAATAATAGTAAACGTTCACTATTCTGTTTTCCCGACAAATATAAATAAAACTCTCTTACTACTTTATTGACACTCATAATGACCAAGCCATTCTTTCAGTTATTTAAATATTTCTAACCACAAGATCTCCAGATTGACCAAATGTCAAATACTTTCATTATACCTATGCTTATTGTAGATGAGATGGATGGAATATTAGACATTTGAGAAAACTAGCTCTGAAGTGGGATAGGGACCCGCCAAAACTAATGCAAGTAAATGACATTTATGAAAAATATAAAAAAATGACATCCATGTGACCATTTTCTACTTCAGGGCTTCTATTCCAGGGTTTCTAAGAAGTAGCTGAGAATGTTGCTGATAGTACAAGGTATAAAGCTTGGAGATCATTTTTGACCATCAATATTACTTATATAGAATAGTATACAGTTAGCTGTTTGTACAAGCATTTTTGTAGCTGTGATTATACCTATGGTACCATCTAAATGTTGAAGGAGAATTTTCTAATATTCCTCCATCTGCTACTATCATTTGATTCCAAATTATGCTAAATTTGACTGAAAGTATATATTAGTTTTCAAATGGTGTATAGTTCTGACCATTAAGAAGAACGATAAGAAATGAAATTACTTCCCTCCTTACATTTTAAATTATTTGTTATTTGTCCTTTGTGGAAGAGAAACTTAGAAGTTCAAAGTAAATTTATTACCAAAGTACGTACCATATATGTCACTATATGCTATCCTGAGAATCACCTTCTTGCGGGCATTTGGAGCAAATACAAAGAAACACGATTGAATCAATGAAAAACTGCTCAGAACAAAGACAGGCAAGCAACCATTGTGCAAAAGTGAACTAACTGTGCAAATATAATAAAGAGAAATACAAACAAAATAATAATGACAATAAATAAATAGCAAGAAAATGAGATGAAGAATTCTTGAAAGTAAGTCCATAGTTGTGGGAACAGTTCAGTGTTGGAGTCAGTGAGTTCGAGAGCCTGGTGGTTGACGGGTAGTCACTGTTCCCAAACTTGGTGGTGCGGCTCCTGAGACTCCTGTACCTCCTTCCACTGACAGGAGTGAGAAGGGAGAATGGCCTGTTTGGTGGAGGCCCTCAATGATGGATGCTGCTTTCCTGCAACACTGCTCCTGTAGATATGCTCAGTAGTGGGAAGGGCTTTACCCATGATGAATTGGGCTGTATCTGCTACTTTTTGAAGGCTTTTCTATTCAAGGGCTCTGGTGGTTTTCATAACAGGTTGTGATGCAACCAGTGAATGTACTCTCCACTGCATATCTATAGAAGTTTGTTAAAGCTTCAGATGTCATGCTGAATCTTCGCAAACTTCTAAGAAAGTAGAGGCTCTGCCGTACCTTCTCTCTAAGAGCACTTACACGCTGGGCCCAGGACAAATCCTCTGAAATGTTAATACTAAGGAACTTAAAATTGCAGACTCTCTCCACCTCTGATCCCCTGATAAGGGCTGGCTCATGAGTGTCCATTTTCCTCCTCCTCTGTTCAATAATCAGCTCTTTGGTTTTGCTGACATAGAGTGAGATGATGTTATTGTTATGGCACCATGCAGCCAGATTTTCGATCTCTCTCTTGTATACTGATTCAACTCCACATTTGATTTGGCCAATGACAGTGGTGTCATCAGAAAACTTAAATGAGTTATCAGGGCTGCGAGGAATATCATTAGTTTCTTTCCTTATTCCATTACTCATCTGATCTTCATTACTAAATAAAACTCAGAATGCTTGGATTCAGAGATAAAATTCTGCAACATAATGATATGATTTTTATTCACTTCACAAAATCTACTTATCTGATAAATGGTATATTAGGGTACTATATGCACATGATAAATGTAGTAGCATTGATGCCACTGGTGCAATATTCACTTTAAAAATAGTACGAGCTAAAACACAGGATTGGGCTTTCAGAAGATGAATTGTGCCTCAGCATTAGATAAGAAGCTGCTAGGAGAGGCTTTATTGTTGAGTCTTGTAATTAAAGCTAGACATATCCAGAATGCTGTTTTCTATCTCGGAGAGCAAGTCCTTCTTACTTTATGAAAGCACCATGCTCAAAGGTCATTACATCAGGTGCCATCTTCAGATGGCTCAGTACTCCACCAGAAATTGAGATTCCTGAATCCTGTTCACATCACTCAAATGCTGTTCAAAGGAAAATTTTCCTCAAAGTAACCTAGTGAATTGAAGCAGCAATTCTCAAAGGGAAACAGTGCATGGCAGAAAATTGTTGAAGCTAACATAGTCTTCTTATGCAGCATCATTGCAACATTATGTTAGATTTTCCTTTCAGTGCAGAAGAATTTCTAAGCATGATATTTTAAAATAACCTTGTATTCTTTTGACTGTTGTGGACATCTTAATGGTATGCCATACTAGTGGAGTGGTTAGGGCATTCAATATTGTTAACTGAATCTCTAGCTGATTAAACTTAATTAGATACAAAACAAACAAAATCAGGAATTGTTATTGCTAACCTGCACCATGCACTGAGCACAGAGGTAATCTTATCTAAAGTATACTATCATTGATATGCTCCTAGACATTTTTCTCTATAACATTTTCTTAAAGACTGGAGTTTTCCAACTGGAAGCTGTGTCCTTGGGTGAGCTACAAAAGATACTCTTACACACCGAAGTCAATAAAAGTCAACCCTGGTTTTGTGAACAAGTCGTTATTAAGGAACAGGATAACAATAAATTAGAATATGTCTTCAGCTGTAACAGGTAACAATTATGTAGCTTCTTGTTAAAACACAATTTAAGCTTTTGTATGTCTAACTTCCTAGTGCTATAATCATAGATTTAAATCAGATATGTATATGTATGGCATTTCTCACGTATATTTGCTATTATAGAGAACTAAAATCATGTTAAGGAATACTACTTTCCACTCTTCACTAATTTGAAACAATGCAAAGTAACACAGTGTTTGAAAATTAGATCTAACTGTACTAATTTAGATGTGCTATTACTACTAATTCAGTAGCTTCTATTTGAATTAAAGCCAGAATAAATTTGCATAAATAAGAACATGGGCAAGGTCTCCTGGCAATAGCTTTATGAAAATGCCAGGATAGAGGGCATAATCAGAAGGAAATGTCATTGTTTGATTACATCCCTGTGTAAAATTTGTAGCACAAGCTGGAATTTAACTTTTGGAGCAACATGTGCACAAATCTTCAGTGGTATGTGATGTGTGTTCATGTGCACGTGTGTGTATTTAAGAACATAATCTCATGTTATGCACACTATCAAGTGATTATTGTGCCTGTGGGGGAGGGAGCATGACCGTACTTCCCCCCACTCCTTTGCCTGTGGTCATGACAAGCAAGAACAGGAATTTAAAGAGAACACAAATGGTCATATCAATGTTCAATTAAATTGAAGTGTGTTGAAGAGATTATTCTGGAGTTAAGAAATCGTAGATAGCGGAATTTAATTAAAATGAGGACAAGAGATTCAGTCTTCAGGAAGTAAAACCTACTCACACTTTAAAATCATCTGACGCATTAGGACAGACACAAGGGAAAATGCAGCTGCTGGAAATCACACACACAAATGCTGGCAAAGCTTAGGGCATTAAGCGGCGTCTATGAAAGGAAATGAATAGTCGGCATTTTGGGCTTCATGAACTCTGATGGCTTCATCAGATTTCATGAAGATCTATTAAAACCAATCATTGGACATGGGATTTTCTGATTCTGTACCAATGCAGGGGAAGCCAACAGAAGAATGTTCATACAACACTCACAAAATGCTGGTGGCCTGCTGTGTTCTACCAGCTTTTTGTGTGTGTTGTTTGAATTTCCAGCATCTGCAGATTTCCTTGTGTTTGCTAGATGAATGTTCATGTTTATTTGAAACTTGAAGATGAAGTAGGGAAGTCATTACATGGCGATCTCCTGTAGAAATGCATCACTAAAGATGCATCCCTCCTGCTCAGTGCGCCATTCAAAACAGGTGCATTTTGTCACTTAGTATTTTAGCTAGTTGTACATTCCTGGAGCCATCCCCAATGCAACAACTAAATACAGTAGGTGTATTTTGAGCGTCTGGTGTTTGTGCTTAGAAGCTGTTGGACTTGCTGCTGTTATTTGAATATTCAAAAAGAATCTGGTTATTGAGATGTGCTGCCATTGTAAATAAGTAAAAGTTAAAGGTCAAAGTTCAAAATTAAGTCGTACTGGTGGAAGCTGGTTCAATTTCAATAGTTAAGGGAAATTTATGGATGGGAGGGGTATATAGTGTATGGTTCAGGTGCAGGTCAATAGCCTAGGCAGATTAATAGTTTGGCATACACTAGATAGGCTGAAAGTCCTGTTTTTGTGTAAAGTGCAGATAATTGTTTATTATGGTCTTTGTGTTCAAAAAAGAATAAACCATTGTTTAAGAAGAGGAGAGTTAGGTTCTCTCCAAATCAGCAGCTGTATTTAAGAAATACTTATATATCCTGTAGTTGCAGTTTATTTTAGATAGTCAGAACAAGGTGAAGAACAGCAATCAGGAAAGAAAAGCAGGAGGTTTTTTTAAAATAATAAATAGCAGAACTGAAATACCTTTGCAATTTTGTAGTAGTTTCTATCTTTCAAGAGACACTGGAATATTCATTCAGTTTATGAAAGAATCCATGCTATTTCTTAGATCTTCTGACATACGTTTTAATGAGTTAAAACAATGCCCATTGTTAGATTGTAAGCATTGTCATACATTGAAGCCCTGAACGTGTGGAGGATAGGAATGGTCTTCACAGTCCACATGTTCTTATCTCATTACATCAACCAGTACATGATGTATCTTTGGAAACCAGAATGCCAAATAGAATAAAGCTTGAAAAATACCAGATTGGTAGATTTGATCTCTAAAATAATATAAATCAAATTAAAATTGTCTTAATGTACTGCAAAATGGGAAGAACTGGTCAAGAAGAACATAGCCAGTGATGGGATTCGGTGATGTTGGAAAACCTTATGAGATGGTATTTGAGTTCAAGAGCTTGTGTCTGCTTGGAATTGATATATACCAGACTGCTTGGAATTGATATATACCAAGCCTCTCCGCTCCATTCACAAAAAGCAGGCTTTCCTGGTGGCCAACTGTTTTAATTCTTATCCTCATTCGCATTCAGGCGCATCAGTCCATGGCCTCCTTTTCTGCCACACTGAGGCCACTGTCACTTTGGAGGAGCAATAAATACCTCATGTTCCATCTAGGTAGTTTCCGACCTGATGCCACAAGTATCAATTTCTCCAACTTCTGGTATTTTTCCCCCTCCCCCGTCCCTCTACTTCAATTCCCCCTCTGGCCTCTTACCTCTTCTACTCACTTAACTATTATTTCCCCATGGTGCCTCACTCCTTCTCTTTCCCCATGGTCTTCTCTTCTCTCCTATTGAACTCCTTCTTCGCCAGCCCTTTACAATTTTCATCAATCTTACTTCATCTGCATCCCCAACCCACCTTGCTTTGTATATCACCTTCTAGCCTGCAAACGAGAGGAAATCTGCAGATGCTGGAAATTCAAACAACACACACAAAATGCTGGTGGAACACAGCAGGCCAGGCAGCATCTATAGGAAGAAGCACTGTCGACGTTTCGGGCCGAGTCCCTTCGTCAGGACTAACTGAAAGGAGAGATAGTAAGAGATTTGAAAGTAGTGGGGGGAGGGGGAAATGCAAAATGATAGGAGAAGACCGGAGGGGATGGGATGAAGCTAAGAGCTGGAAAGGTGATTGGTGAAAGTGATACAGAGCTGGAGAAGGAAAAGGATCATGGGACTGGAGGCCGGGAGAAAGAAAGGGGAAAGAGGGGGAGCACCAGAAGGAGATGGAGAACAGGCAGGGTGATGGGCAGAGAGAGAAAAAAAAACAAACAACTAAATGTCAGGGATAGGGTAAGAAGGGGAGGAGGGGCATCAACGGTGTCTTCCTTCCCCTCCCCCCACCTTCTTCGTCAGGCATCTTCCCACTTCCTTTCCATTCCTAATGAAGGTTCATTTCCATAAATGCTCACTGACTTTCTGAGTTTCTCCAGCATTTTGTGTGTGTTACTTGCAAATATAACAACGTTTATTACTACCCACACAATACTAATTAGGTGCTCTGTTACTGACCCTGCAAATTCCAGGCTCACTCCCGCCATAAGCACTGCTATGATGTTTCTGCAACTTAAGTCTGAATAAGTTATGTCCTTGTTAGCTACTGATGGATATCTTCAGATCCATTTACTTGCGAGTTGGCCCTAAGCGTCACTTCTGATTTTTGACAGGGATGTGTGTCTTTACTTGTGAGGTCAGTCCAGAAAATGAACTGGAGCCAACATCCAGAACCAGGGTATAGATTACGAGCTGGAGCCAGTGTGAGCCAAGTATATGCAGAAAAATTGAAATATACAAGCTGACACTTAGATCATAGATGTCATAGTAGCCATAGATAGTAGCCATTCCAGCATTAGTTGAGTGAAATATTGTCATCTGTGGTAATTGACTGTCCCTTTCCCTCATGAATAATGGGGACTTAATCTATGTGCCAGAAAGTCAATTTATACTTTAACTTGTCATTCAGTTGTCAAATGGGAAACAGCAAAGTACTGTAATATTGTGATTTTTCAATGTAACCTATGGCTTTATTTTCATTACTAGCTGGTTTCCATACACTATAATGGATGTCACCCATACAGATATGGAGATCCCTCTGTCTGGTGAGAACAGTTAAAATATTTAAAACTTGTAAAACTTGTTTATTTGTTGATCTTAAAGAAAGATCTAATTTGGCTGAATATTGAATTTTCGGGAAGTTTTTGAAGATAGCATCAGAAATAAAACTGAGGCTTTATTATTTGTAATGTCAGTGATTAATCCTAACAATGCCCAGTAATGCTTCTCAGGATGAGAACTCATAAATCTTAAGTGAACACGTAGATGGATGTTTGTTTAACAGATTTAAACGAAGGGTAGGTATAAACAAATCAGGTTTAAAGTGGAAAGCTGTAACTGGTTAGATGCCTCAGAAATCAGAATCAAAGGAATTTTTATGATTTTGGATATCAACCTTCAGAGGACATCATGCCACCTGAACCAATTATTGATCAATTTGGAGTCCAGATATTCTTAGCCAAGCCGTTCTGTTCCAAACCATACTGGATCTCAGAAAGAATGAAGTAAGAATGATTTAGTCTGAAAGCTGTTTACTCATTTTGTTGCAAACAGATTATTTCCCTCCCATGTGCTCATTGTAGATGTAACTTTCTCCTTGTAATTTCAGAAATCCGTGAACAGCAGAACTTTACCCCCAACGAAACTACTCAAGGCAAGATATATGAATAGTTATTGACTAAAATACATAGTAAAATCAGTTAATTGTAAAATGCTATTTTAGATCAACATAATTTAGCCTTCAGTTATTTTTCGCATACAAACTTCTTCTATAGGACCAAGCAGCCACTAATTCTATATGCCAAAAATACTCTTGGAAACATTTAGTATAAGGAAATCAACAACAGGCTGACATATCTCTAGATTTCACTTCATCTTTTTCCTGAGAAACAACTAGATGTACTATGCTAATTTGAAGCTATTCATGTGCAACATCTCAACACAATCTACTGGGCTTTCCTAGCATTTTCTGTTCTTACTTCAGAAATAAGTGCTAAGGACCTTGACAATTTTCAATCTGGCTTAATTAAATTGACATAATATGCCATATCCTGATGATACAAAGATGGATGAGAAAATAATTTGTGAGGACCGAAAATCTATTTCAGGCAGCTGTAGACATGTGAAGTGATTGGGCAAAAAGATGCCAGACAATCAGAAAGTAAATCATGAGGTTATCTACTTTGATATATAGAATCAAAAAGCATAGTATTATTTTAACATTGATGTTCTGACCATTCTACGAGTCCTGCACAAGAAGTGTAGCAAGTTATCATGCGGTTATTGTAAAATATTTAAAAAATCAATGTTATTGAGAGGGCCAAGTAAAAACTAAAACTAATGAGATATGCTGGGATCACATCAACAGGCTGCAGTTCTGTTCTCATTTAACAGGTAATGGGCATGTCTTGGAAGCAATATAATGAAGGTTCAATAGACTGACTTCTGGGATCAGGGGCCTGATTTATGATTTATTGGCCAATACTTTCTGGATTTCAGAAGAATAAGGTGGTTTATTTTGTGAGAATATTTCACTTGGGAAGGAAGACTAGACAATGTGTCAGGAGAAGAGGCTATCTGGTTCAGACTAAAATCAAGAAGAGCTTCTCAAAAGTTGTGAAACTTCGTGATTTTTCTGGCCTTGGAGTTGTGGATATTCAGCAAATCTATGTTTAAAGATGAAATAAATAAAGGAATTTCTCATTTTACTTTAATACTTGCTTATGTCATAGAATGAGGCTATTTGTACCATTCAGAATTAGCTGTCTCTCACATATTCCTAACAGGCCAAATCCTTCACATATTTCAATATGAACTTTTCTCTCTCACAATCCAACACACTGCTGTCAATTCTCTTGCCACCTATCTACACCAGGGGTAATTTACAGGAGCTGATTACCCTCAGCAGAGTTGTGGGTGAAACTGAAGCAGTTAGGGGGTGGGGGAAATGTATGCAGTCACAGGGAGATTCTGTAATCTTCACATAGTTATCACCAAAGAATTACATCAAAATAGGCTAGAATGTAAAATCTTTACCCATTTCATTGCAAACAGATTATTTTCATTCCATATGCTCAACATAGATGGAATATTCTCTGTGTAATTTCAGAAATTCATGAGCACCAGAACTTTATGCCCAAAGAAATTACTCAAGGCAGGACATATGAATAGTTAATGAATAAACTCCATATTAAAGTCAGTTAATTGTAAAATCTACTTTAAATCAACAGTATTTAGCCTTCAGCTTTTTCCTTGACAGCATACGATCTTCTTCTATTGGATCAAGTAGCAGCTAATTCTATATGTCAAAAAAATGGCCTTTGAAACTTTTAGTATAAGGCAATCATCAACAGGTTGACATACCTCTGCATCTCACTTCATCTTTTCTGGAGAAGCAGCCATATGTGCTGTTCCAATTTAATGCTATTCATGTACAACGTCCCAACACTAATCATGTTTTTAGGGAAAAAATGCATCAATACATTGTCCCATTGGTAACCAGAATCTTTACAAGATCCTATAATTGTAGGCAATAAAATGGAGCTAGAGTGAAAGAAAATGTGAAGGAAGAGTTAAACCACGAGTGCACCAAACTTTTCTGGAGGCTCTCATTGGTTCATAATGATGGGTCTCTTCAGAATTTTAAGAAGATCTGAAAAGTGACTGCTATTGGCCTTCTTAATGGCATATGCTGTTGATGTTTAGTTTTGGTTATATGAGGGGTGATTGATAAGTTCCTGGCCTAAGGTAGAAGGAGATGAGTTATACAGCTCTCTTTACATGCACATGCAGATCAACTCTTTGAATGATTATGCAGGAAGTTTGAATTTAATAATTCATCTCCTTCTACCTTAGGCTACGAACTTACCAATCATCCCTGATGAGTTATTAACTTCAATGAGTTAATATGAGCCTGATATGCCCTCTAACTGGCAGAATTGCAATCAGAAATCCTGGCAAACTTGTTGTTAATAGAAAATAGTCCTACTACAGTGGTTAAGTTAGTGGACTAGAAATCTAGAAACCTGTAAGAATATTCCGTAGACCAGAACCCAAACCTCAAAGTTCAAAGTAAATTTATTATCAAAATACATATAACAGCATAATATATGGGAGCAGAATTAGGCCCTCTGCTCTGTCATTTCATTGTGGCTGATCCATTTTCCCTCTCAGCCCCAACCTCCTGTATTCTCCAGATATCCCTTCATACCTTGACTAATCAGGACTCTGACAACCATTGCCTTAAATATACCTAATGGCTTAGCCTCCACAGCTGCCTGTTGCAATGAATTACACAGATTCACCACTCTCTGGTTAAAGATATTCCTCTTAAGAGGCCACCTCTCTATTCTGAGGCTGTATTCTCTGGTCTTAGACTCTCCCACCATAGGAAGCATCCTCTCCACATCCACTTCCACGAGGCCCTTCCACATTTTATAGGTTTCAATGAGGTCACTCCATATTCTTCTGAATTCCAATGAGTACAGGCCCAGAGTCATCAAACACTCTTCACACAACAAGCCTTTCAATCCTGAAATTTCCCTCCTAAATGCTAATTTGTCACCACGTTTGATTTGGCCAATGACAGTGACATCAAACTTAAACATGTAATCGGAGCTGTGCTTAGCCACACAGCTAGTAGAACAGGGAGCTAAATTCACAGCCTTGTGGTGCACCTGTGCTCACTGTTAAAACCACAGACTTTTTTTTATTCGATTAATGATCCGATGGCCTCAAAAATAAATGGATTATTGAAGGAAAGGCACTTACATCACTGATATATTTTCAAGGAGGAATTCTGCCTTCCTTACCCACTGGGTGGTGAAAGTGACTCCATACCATCTTGTGGTTGAAAATAAAAGTAAATTTCAGATTCTGAAAATCCAAAATGAGAACAAAAAGTGCTGAAAATTATTTAGTAGACCTTGTGTTTCACTGTGAAATAGACTAATGAGCTATTCGTTTGGAGCGGGCTCAATGTCACCTTTACAAGGGTCAGATTATATTAGCCAATAAAACTCAGCCTTGCCAGCAATACCCAGTTCCTGAAATAGACACAATTTTTGAAACTTATTACACATCTATTGCCAAAAAAAAACCTGCTCAAGGAACTTAGTAGATCATGCAACATCTGTGAAGGCAGAGCAATGGTCAGCATTTTGGGTCAATGCCCTGCATTCGGACCAAGAGTGTAGAAGGGATATAGCCAGAATAAAGAGGTGAGAGGGAGGGGTGAGACATTTTCTCGCAGGTAATAACGTGGAATCATGCGAGCTGGATGATGACCATATGGAGACTAGAAAGATTTTGATACAAAACATCGATAATGATGGTGATTCTGGCAGCCACACAAAAATCTGTCACCCTATACTAATGCACGAGCCTAAAACATCAGTGTCCAAACACATACTGGAAAGTCACCTTGCATTATTTTCCAGATACTGTTTCTTGCAGGCTGCTGATTCTCTGCTGATCCCTGCAAAGCCAGCAAGCAAGACGTTCAACGAAATCGTTACAATTTTACATAATCACTTGAGCCCCAAACCACTGGTAATAGCTGAGAGATTTAGATTTTACTAAAGGAACCAGTCAAAATATAAAAGCCTTTCTGAAAACATCGCAGAAGTGTGCAAATGTTCCCAGTGCTGTGACTTTAGAGATGGACCTTCTGAAGCATTGAAGGACAGTTTATATGTGGCATGCATAGCCAAAGCACTCAAATGAGGCTACTGACAGAAAGAGGCCTAACCTTAAAACAGGTACTGACCATTGCAATATCTTTAGAGACTGCAGAAAAGGATGCAACAGAACCACAGAAAAGGAGGTTAGAATGTAAAATGCACAAAATGTCCCTGAATGGTGCAAAAAGCCAAAGATGTTACTGATGTGGCAAATCTTCCCATGATGCAAATGCCTGTTGGTCCAAAGAAAAAGTCTGCAGAAAGAGTCACAGAGAAGATCACGTAGAGAACAAGGCAGACAAAACACATAACCAAGTAAAAAGTCTCAAACTTAAAACTAAGCAAATGCATGATATTACCTAATGTAAAACCGAATCAGACAACATAGAGTCTGACAAATGTGAACTGCATAGTACTACTGAAGCAGATCACAATATAATAATGGATCACAATAGATGTGCCTGGTGTAAAACTGAAAATGGAGCTGGATACAGGGTCAGCTTTCTCCATAATTCCAGATGTTGACAACAACAGACTGTTTTGTAAGAAACTGTTAGAGAAAACCTCAGTGATGCTAAAGACTTACACAGGAGAAAAAGTGTCTCCCAAGGCAAACTGTAAGTAAATGTGATGTATGGAGGCCAAACACAACAGCTAGAGCTTTATGTATTGAAAAGCGGAGAGCCAGCACTTCTTGGATGTGAATGGGTGAGAAGAATCCAACTAGGCTGGCACTCTAAGTTCTCAGTGTAACATCAACAGGAAATGGCATCCCAAATATAGCACCAGCCAGAGACGGACACAGCTGCTTAATGTTAATGAGAGGGTGTTTGGGAAGGGGATTGGTAAACTCAAAGGCACGAAGGTCAGAATTGAATTGAATGAAGCAGCAACACCAAGATTCCAGAAAGTGCATCCACTGACAGGCATTATGTCTTAAAGTGAATGCTGAACTTCAGAGCTTGGAGGTATCTGGAATTCTCTCCAAGTTTGAATGGAGCGATTGAGACATGCCCATTGTCCTGTTGATTAAGAAAGGAATGACCGGAGCTGTTCACATATGTGGGGAATTCAAGGTGAGCATCAGTTCGGTGCTGCGTACTGTGTGGTATCCCCTGCCATAAATAGAAGGCATTTTTGCATCTTTGGTAGGTGGGGAGAGTTTTTCCAAAAGTTGACTTGTCACAAGCCAATCTGCAAATGGAGATTGAGGAGTCAAGCAGGAAGTTCCTCACAATCAACCAATGCAAGGAATTGTTTCAGTATAATTGTTACCTTGGTGACATCATTGTGACAGGCAGAAATGATGAAGAGCACCTCCAGAGCCTTGGTAAAGTGCTTTCCAGGTTGAGTGAGTATGGTCTGTGCAAAAAGAGAGAGAAATGTGTATCATTAAAGAATGAAATCTCATATTGTGGATATGCCATTGACAAGCATGGCTTACATAAGTCACAAGAGATTGAAGCAGTGCCTCAGGCAGTCAAATGGGAAAAATTGTCTCAACTCGGGTTATACTTGAGCCTTCTAAATTGCTACCATCAGTTTATCCCAAATATTGCTACAGTGCTGCGCCCATTGAACACACTGTTACAGACAGGAGCAAAGTGCGAATGATCAGAAAGATGTATAAAAATAAAGAGACTAATAACATCTGATGAACTGCTCACCCATTATGACCCATCCCTGCCATTCAAACTGGAGTGCAATGTATCTCCTTTTGGCATTGGAGCTGTTTTGTCACACATTATGAAAGATGGATCTGAATGCCCGATTGCATTTGCTTCAAGATCATTGACAAGTGCAGAGCGCAATTATGCACAGATCAACCAGGATATCTAGTGTGAGGAATATCGAAGTTCCACCACTACAGACAAAAAACTTACTCTAGTAATAGACCACTAGCCCTTTGTGTCCATTTTCAATCCCAGGAAGGGAATTCCAATGATGACTGCTACCTGATTACAATGTTGGACACTGTTCCTAGGAGCTCACTCTTACGACATAGAGTTCAAGGGTACCAAACAACACAGCAACACTGATGGCTTGTCATGTCTTCCACTACTGGCAACTGAAGAAGGATAGTCTTCATACTGTGACCCAGCGGAAGTGCCCCACACTGCATTGGTGCACCAGTTGCCGGTAACAAATTCCGAAATACAGATGGAAACAGGGAATGACCCGACGTTGTCAAAAGTCTATGAAATCACTATGCAATGATGGCCAGTTCATGATAACCCTATGTTTCCAGAGTACTCAACACGACGAGAGTAACTGCCGGTATGCCACAAAACAATGATTTGTGGATCTCGTATTGTGGTTCCCTCTAAACTGCCCACCAGACTGTTAGAGAATCTGCAAGAAACACACCTGCGTACAGTCAAGATGAAGAGTCTTGCCCGGAGCTACGTGTGGTGGCCAGGAATAAATAGACAGATTGAAGACTTGGTAAAAACTGTTCAGAATGCCACAAAGTTCAAAATACACCCCGCAGGCACTGTTACAATCATGGGAGTGTCCGTCATCACCATGGCAAAGAGTACATATTGACTTGCTGGGCCATTCATGGACTCCATGTTTCTGATTGCTGTGGATGCTCATTCGATGTGGCTGGAGGTTATACCAATGAAGTCAACCACATCAGCAAAGACAGTCTCCATTCTGAGGACTATCTTCATCAGAAACCACTTACCAAAACAAATTGTAAGTGACAACGGACCACAATGCACATGAGAAGAATTTCATGAAGAAAACATGCATCAAACATTTCCACTCAGCTCCTCACCACCCGGCAATTAATGGGTTAGTTGAAAGGTTTATCTGAAACCTTCAAGAAGTCCATTAAAGTGATGGACAAGGAGGACATTCCTTTGTGAATCGGAACTCTGCGCATGTGATGTCAAATCAAAGACCTTCAATGCTATTCATGAACAGGGAATCATGAGCTCCTGAAAACAGGCATCCTGAGGGAAGTGCTGAATAAACAGTTCAGCCAGTTCTCAAGTGAAGCAGCAAAGAGCTTTGAGATTGGATAGGAAGTCCCAGTGTGTGATTGCTGAGAAGACAAGTGGACACCCAGTAGGATGAACTGGATGTACACATCAGTGATGTTGGATATCGGACATGAAGACATCATGTGGGCCAAATACTGGATGCTCAACTGAAGAACGCACCTCAATCGACTGCATCCAACAAGACATACACATTACATTCACTGGACTTACCTCTCAGTGTTGATATCACTGACAGCAATGTGACACTGGAAACTGAGCACGTTGTCCTAGACAAGAGACCTACCAAACCTGATGTCATTCCACAAGTGCAGAGGTGCTATCCTGAAAGAAACAGAGCACCGCCCAAAAGATTAAACCTTTAGAGCTGTGAAGTTAGTTTTGGACTGATATTGTAAAAGCATGTATATCTGGAACATGGGTTTATGAAAGGGAAATTGAATACCTTGTACATATGCAGTTTATGTTGAATTAATCTAAAGGGGGAAGAAGTGTAATATATGGATCTATTTCTTTTAGAGCAATGACCCACACTCAGGTTGGAGGAACAACATCTGGGTAGCCTCCAACCTGATGGCATGAACATTGAGTTGTCGAACTTCTGGTAATGCCCCCCCCTTCACTATTCCCCATCTCCTTTTCCCTCTCTCACTTTATCTCCTTGCCTCCCCATTGCCCCCCTCTGGTGCTCCTTCCCCCTCTTATCTTTATTCCATGATATTCTGTCCTCTCCTATCAGACACCCCCATCTCCAGCCCGGTATCTCTTTCACCGATCAACTTTCTGGCTCTTTGCCTCATCCCTGCCCCTCCCAATTTCACCCATCACCTTGTGTTTCTCTCTCTCCTCCCTCCACCTTTTAAATTTACTCCTCTTTCTTCCTCCAGTTCTGCCAAAGGATTTTGGCCCAAAACATGAACTGTACTTTTTTCCATAGATGCTGCCTGGCCTGCTGAGTTCCTCCAGCATTTTGTGTGTGTTGTTTGGATTTCCAGCATCAACAGATTTTCTTTTGCTCTGTCTTGTTTGTGACTGCATATTGATCTGTTGTCTACACATGCACTGTTGTCTATGCTGTGCAAGGTTCTCTCTTGTTCATTGCAATGACAATACACCAGTCAAAGCCACCTCCCTTGTGTGCTTTTATTTAATATATACATAGATGTGTACAGACAGAATAGATGCAAAGTTCAAAACACTTCCATGAACCTGAAAGATTTGGAAACCTATCTTATGCTTCCCTCAGAAACCTAAACCTAGTTATATTTTAGAAAATTATCTCTCGACACAAGTTCTGTGAATATATCATACATATCATCACAACAAACCATTGAAAAGGTTGTTGTATTTACCAACTAGTTTAAAATGGCACTGGTGAGACACAATGATGACTTCGTGTAAGGAAACAAAATTACTAACTACTCAATTAATCACACTTTTGATGGAATACGATCACTGCAATCAAAAGCCTGTAACTTCCCTTTCGGAGCTGAGCTTTTGAACTTCCCAAATGACCTGATGTTTTTGCAGTATAAACTGAATTCTCAAAGGTGCAGGGTGGTTGCGGTGTGGCATGTATTGACTGAATCAAGGCAGCAAGGCTCAGGCCTGCAATCGAGATACAGTTGGCCATTACTGGAGTGAACTTGGAGCCAGTTCGAAGCAGCAGGTCCTTGGTGATACAGAGTCAAGGTTCTGGGGAGCAAGGAACAAGCTGATGCTTGACAGATTTAAGTACCTGGCTAATTTGGAAAGGTCAGGTACAGGCCGAATCGAGGCAGCGGGGCCCAGGCATGAGACCGTATCAAAGTGAGAAAGCCCCAGTCTGAGAGCAAGGAATGAGCTGAAGTTTGACCAATTTAAATGCTAGGCCAAATTGAAAAGGTTAGGGTGTCGAGGCCAGAGGCAAGGGATGGGCTGGTGTTCAGCTCACTGCTTCATGAAGTTTACACGTCTCAGTGTGAACTAATTCTGTGGCCTGCTACTAACAGGCTCTTTGATTGGTCGCAGTGATTAATTGGCTTCGTGGCGATGAACTCACTTTTGTGAACTTTAGTTCTGAATGTCATTTGCCCACTTTCTGGTGTTGGCATGATTTGTTTATTTTTGCATATTGAGTGTTTGACGGTCTTTTTAAATATGTCCTATTGCGTTTCTTTGTTTTGTGGCTACCTGTAAGGAGACAAATCTCAAGGGTGTCTATAGTTACATACATACTCTGATAATAAATGCGCTTTAACTTCAAGATTCAACTACCAATTATTAAGTATTCTTCACTGCTGCTGAAAACTCAGTCTACTTTCATGAGTAAGTTCCAAGACACCAAAAAAGTCTATAGACACAGTTAAACTTACAGAATTATGTTGAAACCTCTTTCTGAAAAAAGGTTGAAATAAGCAGACTCCTATCTTTCAGGCACATTGTTCACTTGTACCTTGATGCAATCAGATGAAGTGCAGATGTTAGTGGGTAGGAGTTGTCCCTAGATGCGTTGAATTTAGTCTCCATCCATTCCTGTTCCAAACACACATGCAAACAAATTCAGTCCACAGTACATTTCCATTCATTGTGCAGTATTCAAAACTTCCTGTCAAGTTCTTAATAATATTCAGAAAGAAATAAAAATCAGGTTCCAAACATTTGATTGGTTGAGAAGAAGGAATGTGCATTTGAAGACCTCAGCCCTGGCACAGACACATGGTCTGCAGGGAGCCGTGATCCTGACTCTGCAGGATGCTTCTGAACACTGGACTACTAAAAGAGGCATCTCAAGGCACTGGAAAAATACCACCAATGGAGTCTTCACAAAATCCTACTAATTCACCATAAAGACAAGCATATGTCCTGCTCTAGGTAAACATTTTCAGCATCAAGGTACTGACTACACTCAGTTCGTTATGTTGGGCTGGCCATGTCCTTCGCATGCCAAACAACAGACTCCTGAAGCTATGACTCCATTTCAGAATGTATCATAGGATAAAATTACCAGGTAGACAGAGGAAAAGGTTTAAGAATATGTGCTCAAAGCTTCTTTAAAGAAGTAGAGTATTCCCATAGTCTCCTGGGAATCTCTGGCCCATGACTTCAAAAATGGACAAGGAGCATTGGGATGGTGTTGAAAATTTGAGGGTATGGAAAAGGAGGATACAGAAGATTTGCATATATGGTACAAGGAGCAAACAAGCTCCTTCTGTGCCTGATCTGTGACAGGGTCTGCAGCTCCTCCCTTGGCTTTATTCAAGCCTTCAAAATCAGAGTGGAAGCACGTCAGCCTCAGTCCTAATGAACTACCAAAGAAGAAGAACAACAAAGATGCAATACTTGAATTTCACAAAACAGATCTGCTTTTTACTCAATTTCACAATGTCTAGAAGAACAATGTTTAATTTGTTTTACTTGTATCAAGAGGTCCTGACTCTTTATTCAGAGAGATGAGTTTGAGTCCAACCAAGATGGCATTGGTTGGAATAAACCAAGTGAATCTGTAATTGCAGCCAGGAGACTACCAGATAATGGAAAAACTCATTGGCTCACTACTAAACTTGAGAAAGCAAATGGACGTCCTGAGCAAGAATTGTCTAATGTGACTCTAATTTGATAGATTTAATGGCCTTGGAACTGGCCAAGCAAGCTGCTCAGTTCTAGGATAATTAGGTACATTAAACAAATCCCAGATACAGTAATGCAGTTACATATTTTATGTTGAAATCTGCTGCTTAATATTCTGTTTGTATGAAACACTTGGTATCTTGATTCCAAATAATGAAATTAACTGTTTATCTATTTGCTTTTTAAAATGCAGGAGATGGCTGGGAAGTGATAGTCACCACTGGAAATTTCCAACATGCTGGCACTAACGCATCCATCTTCATGTATATGTATGGGGACAAAGGAACTTCAGGCCCAATTATGTTAGGCACTGGAAAGCATCAGCTATTCAAACCAGAAAGCACAGATATATTTAAGGTATCACAGAATATGTAGTTATGAAAGTACTGTATAAAAATAATCTCATGATAAACTCAAGCAAAATCATAAATATAAAGTGAAAAGTATTAAAAAATTATGAAAAATGCCAATAAATTATAAAACGTGGAGAAAGTGAGAAAATACTCCAGATAAAGGAGCATCAAAGATTTTAATAAAGCATAAAATGTTTGATGCAGAAATTCATAAAATGAAAGTTATATGTGTACAATTTTTAAAAAGTACAATGCAAACATGAGATTTTATGTTAAAATTATGTCTATGAAGCTCATATAACAATTAGCCACAATTATCAATATAAATGCAGCAAAGTTGTTTGCCCAATAACATTGTTCTTCTCTTTAACATACTATATATTAATGGGCATTAATGATGCTGATTGAATCTGTAGTTGTGTAAGCAGTATTGGAGTTTGTTCCTATGTAAATATTCCAAAGTTAAAGTGAAAACTCAAAGGGGTAAAGTAAGTCTGGCCTTAATCAGAGTTGATTATATGCTGGAAGCACAGTTACAAACTGAGTTACTCTATCAGAACTTTAGTCCTCAAAGGAATGATAAACAAAATCTTTTTTACATCCTGCCATTGATCCTGAAGTTAATATCAAAAATAATCAGTATATCTTTCTTTGTCATTGTAAATGTTTACTTCAATACAGATTGATAAAATTATTCATACATACTTCTTAGAATAAATTGCTTGCAGTAATTGTAGAAGAAAAGAGCTAGATTTAGAGGCTAATTGTGTAACAGATGCTGTCCCCGAAAATTTAAAGGATTGCAATTTGAATGCCGGTACTTAAGATAATGTTAGTTTTACTTAATAGACATTTACAGGTCCTTATTTAGAAAAACAGTGAGCCTTGTTGTTTCACAATTTTACCACTTCAGTGATTTATTATATAATGTTCTTGAGAACAGAAAACTTAGAGAAAACTAAATAGTGATTTATTCAGATAATAAAAGAAATGCAAATAACTAAGAGAGGGAGATGACATGTTTTGAAAGTAATAAAGAGAGGGATCAAAGAATGTATTGGAACTGTGGCAAAAGGGTATTTGATTAGATTCTTCTATTTTTTCTCTGCTGAAGTTATACATTTTATTTATATTATACAGTACAACATTATAAAGGAAACTTAATGAGCACATTGCCAGGGCTGGAATATATTTCATGAACACCGATCACTGGGCTTGAATTGCTTTCTTTGTAACTAAGGAAGCTGCAGGAAGATTGAACTAAATTATGAGGGGTTTTCAAGTAATACCTCAAGAACCTGCTATCCTTAGTAAAGCTGTCAATGACCAGAGACTGATTTCACTGCCTGAAAAGAGCGGTGGAGACAGAAACAGTCCATGCATTTAAAAAGTTACCTGTATGAGCATGTAGTGTAACCATAGCCTATAGACTGATGCCATTAAGTGGGATTATCCTAAGTATTTGTCTTTTGCCTGGCATTAGTAATATTTTGCAAGCTAGTTACACACAGGGCACATAATTATCCACCATGAGCACACAAATTATTTAGTCAAAAATTAACAATTGCAGTGACTTAAGGAGAATGAATGTATGCAAATATCCTGTGTCTAGAAAATCCTTGTAATGCTTGAAAATTATGAAAAACCAACTCTCACATTCTTATACAGTAATGATCAAAGAACAGCTTTGTGTTGACATTGATGAATGTGCAGATTTACTCAGTGGATTGAAAATGATTTGTGAGCATAGCTTCAGGTGATCCTATTGCCCACTAATGTGATTTTACCAAGCAACATAAAACCAGCTCCTTTCAATATTTCTGAACTTCTCAGATCAATCAAAATCAAATCAAATGAAGTTTTATTATCATTCAAACCATATATAGATACCGCTGAACCAGACAGCTTTCCTCTGAAGCCACGGTGAAAAACATTCAAAATAGTGAGTAACATAATTCAAAATGTTGAGCAAAGATCATATTCACTGGAAGAAAGACATATTTAGTCCCTGAGCAACAATATCCGGCAAGCAATGGTATAGTTTCGAGGCGGTGTACAGACACACGCAAGCCAGCCTGTCACTCCACGGGGGAGCAGCACTGACATGAGAGGCCAGGCTCCAGCTGAGCTCAACCACGTGTTAGCACTTCCTCATCTCTCACCTGGTCTGCAGCAGCAGGCCAGCCTGAGGCCTGAGGCCTAGTTCTCAGTACAACTGAGGCTACGCACTCCCCTGTCGACTGTACCTCCACCAGACAAGGGTAACAGGCCTGTGGCAGCTTACATTATCACTGTCTAACAGAGCCTTGTGATCACAAGTGAAAAGTCCAAGATGATTTCCCATGGTTATACTGCACCAACTTCAATGCTTCCGAGTAGCGGGCAGCAACACGCTCTGCAGCCAGGTCGGCTCCTCTGAACCCAAACTGGCCTTCTGACACATCAGCGGACTCCTCCAATATCCCAACCAGCTTCTTCGACACCATGCCCGTCCCCTTCAACATCTCGGCCAGCTCCATTGCTGACACCAGTCCAGCTATTTTAATCAACAAGCAGCTCACTGATGGAGTAGCCCCATAGTACCTGATGTTCTAGGAATAGAATTGTCTTTGGATCGTAAAAAACAAATTTTACAAAGAAATAAAGCACCTGAGAGGCCGCTGTTTTTGCACGTGCCACCATCTTACTGAATGTCTCGGCAAATAGTTCATAATGCATATGGAAAATCACAGGGACTGTGGACTGAGAGTTTGATCACTGGAATTCTGTGGGTCAAAAATGTCTTCCATGGATTGGAGTGTCCTAAATGGCACCCAACTTTCAAGAAAGTACAGAAGGAAGCAATTTCAGACAAGATCTGTATTCACATCAAGATTCAACCATCTGCACCTTGGCATTCTGATTTGGCAGCAAGGTCTGGGTGATGATTGGCCCATGGATGGCGTTGTTTGGAGGACCTACCCTCAGAATGAGGCTGCTGGACTTAAAGGGAATGTAAAGCTAAAGGTGCCTCTTTGTCCTGTGTCAAAACCGTCAATAGGTTTAATATTTTGTTCAAATGTCACATTTTAAAAAAACTATTCACATTGAAATAAATAACTGAAATCAGGTGTAAAAATTTTAAGCATAAGAAATAAAGTTGATTAAAACACCTACAGGAAGTGCTTCTACAAATAATTTAAAAGATAAAATAAAACAAAATAATTTTAAAAGAGCTTCCTACTCTTCTGGCTTATGCATTAACTCAGTGGGCTTCGGAACTGAGAGGCATTGTTGTGAATTCCAGCAAGACTGGATCTGCCACTGGTTTCCATAGGGATCCAGCAGTAATGATTAGGCACAGACTCACAAGCTCAATAACCACATCCCAACTCCATCCCACTCCTCTAAGCCCTAACAAATAGTTCAAGAAGTCCCGAACTTATGAACATCTACACATAAG
Organism: Hypanus sabinus; assembly: GCF_030144855.1. NCBI lineage: Eukaryota > Metazoa > Chordata > Chondrichthyes > Myliobatiformes > Dasyatidae > Hypanus > Hypanus sabinus. The sequence goes on from NC_082706.1 coordinate 170,255,866, forward strand.
TCGGGAGCAGACCTCAGTTTGAATGGAGCAACAAGAACAGTTCCACTTGGAGCTGTCAACCAGAGTAAACAAGACTCAGACTGATTGTGTTACAGATATGAAAGTGCAACAAATATTATTGGGGGGTGAATCACTCATAATTATGAATTACTTAACATTTCAATGTCAGCAACCACAGAGCTGAGATCTCTGGTGTCCATTTCACTGTGTGTAGTCCTAGTGAATCTTAATACTTGAGAAACAGATTATTTGTAGGCAGTAGTAATTTGTGATTTATACTCTTCGTGAGTCAGATGTTGCCACCAGACATGGCACTTACAACTGGTGAAAGAAATGGCGAGACAACTCATTTCCTTGTTGTTTTACACCTTTCTGGTGCTGTGACAGTCAAGCAAAAATGGGATATTGTGGCAATTAGTGCTTATTAACAAAGCAGGGTTCTAACTAGGGCTAAAAGGAAAATTTGTTAAGAAAACTCAAAACTGCTGAATACAGTTATTAGAGATCAGCAAGACTGTTTCAGTGCCTAGATTTGTCAGCATAAAAGCTGCTACAGAGTTAACAGGTGTCCCAGAGTAGACTGTAGGATACATTTGGAGAATTAGTTGTAGAATGATCCATATTTTGTGCAATGTATTATTAATCAGAAATAATTTAGATACTGATAGATACATAAAAATATATTGATATATACAAATAAAACATTTGTTTGAAAGTGTGATAAATGGCTGCTAATTAATTAGAAATTAGCAGAACAAAAAAAAACAGAAGAATCTTTCTTAAACTTGCCTTTCTAAAGAAGCTTGGTGACTCCTTTAATTGGATGAGGCCAGCCTAGATGACCAGTTGTAATCAGTATATAACTGATTTGAGTAGGGGAAGGGAAGGAAGGCAAGAGTGGATTCTTAGATTCAGAAACTGAGGGAATAGCCTTGATCTCAAAGGTAAATACAGGGCAAAGCAAAAGGACAGATAAGAGTATATATGTACACCAGCATGCTCCAGACTTTGAGCTGAAGTGTCAAATGCAGAGGACTGGAGTATACTGTTGTACAAAAAGCAGGCAGCCACCAGATACCCATGGAACTACCAGCTCACCAGCCCTTTTTCACCATATTTGCTGTGTAGTGTTGGCAAGACATGCAACAAAGAAACAACATTCAACAATCATAAAAATAAATCTAGATGTTTAAAGTACAGATGTGGAATAAAGTGCGGTTAAGTACACAACTACCAGCATGTACTTGCAACGTAATTTTCATAAAAGGTGGTTTAAAGCGTTTACAGCGCAGTGTCGTGTCCAAGGTAATAGATGGACAGGGTTGGGGAGGGTGACTAGAATGGCTGATCAGATTAATTAACTGGGCAAAGAAACCTTTAAGATGGTGTATTTTACTTTTGTTTTATTAGCCCTATAACGCTTTCCAGAAGGGAGCTTTTGGAAAAAACAGTTTGCCGAATGGGTAGCAACTGCAAGGACTCCCTGTCCGCTTCTTAGTCCTGGACACATATAAAAGTGGCAGTGATGGCTGCTGACCCGACAGCTTGCAGCACTTTTGCTATATTATGAGAAGATGTTGCACTAAACCAGACAGCAATGGCTAATGCAAGAATGCTCTCTCTGATTCCACCAGTATATTCTGAGGAAAGTGGAATTTTACCCAGTTTCTAGTAAGATAGTAACACACTTGCTTGCAGCGGACTTTCTGGGTCCAACAAATGGTGTAAATGTGGCTTAAATGTTTTTCTTGTATTACAAGACTGATCGATATTGGGAAGACAAAATACTGCAATTCCGGTTCATTGCTGCATGATCTCGACTGTTGACATCATATTGCAGCATCACCAGTTGCAGCTACCCAGAGGAGGAGGCACTGGAAGGGGTGCAGGAGCTTAGAAGAGTGAGGAAGGACTTCATTGAAACCTTTCGGATATTGAAAAGCCTACATGGACTGGATGCAGACAGGATGTTTCCTGTACTGTGAGTGCCTAGGATCAGACAGCATAGCCTCAGAATAGAAAGAATACCTTTAAATAGAGATGAGGAGGAATTTCTGTAGCCAGAAGGTAGTGAACCTGTGGTATTCATTGCCACAGATGGATGCGGAGGGCACATCATTGGACATATTTAAAGTGGAGGCTGATATGTCCTTCATTTTACTAAAGATTATGGCATCAAAGATTATGGGGAGAAGCAGGAAAATGGGGTTGAGAAGGATAATAAATTAGCCATGACTGAATGGGTGGTGCACCCTCGATGAGCCAAAAGCCTAATTCTGAACCTATGTCATATGTTTTTTTTTGTTAATGAAGGAGATAGGGTTTTCCCACAAGGTCCTGTGAGATAATGATGCTCAGAAACCTGAATACTGACGTGGCGCTAACTGTACATTTGTAGATGATGAGTGATGGGAAAGGACACACACTTTTCCTGATGTCGATATTCATCTCCATGGTTTTGAAGGCATTTAGCTCCAAGCTTTTGAGATTGCAATGGGACACTAGCTTGTTTACTTCCTGGTGCTATTTGGATATGTCACCTCTGCTGATTAGTCCGATGACGGTAGTGTCATCCACAAACTTCATTAGTTTAACTGATGGATCACTGAAGACGCAGCCTTTGGTGTATATCGGAAAAATAGGGAAGGGAAGGGGACACACTCCAATGGTGCACTAGCATTGAGTGAGCAGGATATGGAAATGTACTTGCCTAGTCTCGCAGGCTTCCTCCTGTCTGAGAGGAAGTTTGTGATCCACCTGCAATCTGTAGAGCTTGGGGATGATGGTATTGAAGGCTGAATTGAAATCAACAAAGAGAATCCTGACATACATACCAGAGAAGTTGGGGTGCTGTATTATGAAGTCCAGACCAATGTTAACTGCAGCATCTACAGATCTGTTAGCTCTGTAGGAGAACTGCAGTAGTACTACCAAAACTACCAGGCCTGACGGCTTTGACCATTTCCTGCCTCACACAACAGGTGGTAAATTATGGTAATTTCTCAAAGCTCTGCCATCCTTTGAATGAACATTTTAAATAGTAAATTCCAAATGTTCCTTCCTTGAACATTTGAGATAATGTTATAAAATGAATAATTACTTAGAGCATTGTGATAGAGTGCAGCAATAAAAAGAATATTCTCATTCATGGGATATAGCATGATTTTATGAAAAAATCCATTATTTCCATATATCTTCAAAACTCTAGATATAAAATAGCAAAAATAGACTATGCTCAAGTCAAGATCTAAGTAGTCATACATCGAGAAAATTTCTGCTATCGCTTTGAAAGAGTACTCCAAGGAGTCATTTTCCATGGCCACTTGCTCCAGTGAGCAGCATGGTGGGCTACAAGCTGACTGAGATGACATTTTAAAGAAAAATCAGAAAACTTATAAAGCAGAATTGTGATGCAATTGTGTTCACTGTCACTGTAGCAATGAAAGTGCACTGAAAACAGAGTTTCAGAGAAAAAGTAGTCCAGTTCCATCACTATTAAAAGTCGAAGAATTGGTTTGCAGTGATTCATTTCTTCTATGCATTTATTTTTCAAAAAAATTGTCTTATAACTTACATTCCTTGGAAAATCTAACAGGATAGAGCGGTACACCAGTTACAGAAGCTCAAAGATTCTTCCCACTATGCCTTGAATCACAAAGTTACCTGATTTTTTATAGTTTTTCCATAAGCTAAAAAGGCATAAGAACAGAATGATTTTATTTATTTATTTAATTTAGAGATACAGCGTAGAACAGGTCCTGCTGGCCCAATGAGCTGCACAGTCCAGCAACCTACCTGTTTAACCCTAGCCTAATCACTGAGCAATTTACCTAGTAACTGGTATATCTTTGGACAGTGGGAGGAAACCCACATGGTCACGGGGAGAACCTACAAGTTGCTTATAGGGGACACCGGAATCGATCTCCGAGTTCCAACACCCCAAGCTGTAACAACACTGCAGTAACTGCTAAGCTACTATGATGCCTGATCAGGCTGTTCAGCCCATCAAGTCTGCTCCGCTATGTGATCATGGCTGAGTTATTATTCCTTCTCAACTCCATTCTGCAGTCTTCTGCCTGTAACCTTTGACACCCTTTCTAATCAAGAGCCTATACATCTCTGCTTTATATATACCCAATGCCTTGTCCACCACTGTTTTCCATGGCAATGAATTCCACAGATTCATCACCCTCTGGCTAAATAAACTCCTCTCATCTCTGTTCCAAGGAAATGACATTTTATTCTGAGGCTGTGCCCTCTGGTCCTAGACTCTAACACTAACAGAAACATCCTCTCCACATCCGCTCTGCCAGGTCATTCAATATTCAGAACGTTTCAATGAGATACTTCCTCATCTTTCTAAATGGGTACAGCCCCAGCACCATCAAATTCTACTCATACATTAACCCTTTCATGCCCAGGATATTTTTTGTAAACCCTCTCTGGCCCTCTATAACATCAACACATCCGTAAATATATAGCCTAAAACTGCTCACAATACTCCAAATATGGTCTGACCAGCACCTTATAAAACCTCTTTCTTGCTTTTACATTGTAGTTCTCTCAAAATGAATGCTAATATTCCAGAAGAGATTGCTTCCATAAGCAGTTATTTGTGCCCACTCCAGAAAATACACAGGAACATTCCATGAACACGTGGGCTCACATTGAGAGTGTACAGCTTAGAAACCATTAACTTACTGACCAGAAAATTGTGTAGGTTCTAAACTAGTGCGATGAGCCTTATTTTCCTAACAGTTTCCGAATAAAGAATAGATTGATGATGAGCTGAAAACTCTTCGAGTTATCATCTAGTAGCACTTGCATTCATTCTGATGAAGAGTTTTGAGAAGCTGGTGATGAAGCATTTCTATTCCTGTCTGAGGACCAACTTGGAACCATTCCAATTGGCCTAGCATCACAACAGGTCAACAGCAGATGCCATTTCATTGGCTCTTCACTCCACCCTGGAGCACCTGGACAGTGAAGATGCATATATCAGGACACCTTTCATCGGCAACAGTACTGTCATCCACTCAAAGTCAATCAAGAAGCTCCAAGAGTTCGGCCTCAATACCTCCTTATGCAGCTGGATCCTTGATTTCCTCACTTGCAGACCCCAGTTGGTTTGGATTGGCAACAACGTCTCCACAGTCACTGTCAGCACAGGTGCACCTCAGGGCTGTGTGGTTAGACCCTGGCTCTACTCGCTTTAAACTTGTGACTGTGAGGCCAAACACAGCTCTGATGCCATATTTATGTTTGTTGATGTCACCAGTGGGTGGCCGCATCAAAGGTGGTGACAATTCAGCATATAGGAGGGGGATTGAAAATCTGGCTGAATGGTGCCACAAAAACAACCTCTCTCTCAATGTCAGCAAAACAAAAGTACTAATTATTAACTATAGGAGGAGGAAACCAGAGATCTATGAGCCAATGGCCCAGCATGTAGATACCTTTACAAATAAAGCACAGCAGTGCCTCTACATTCTTAAAAGTTTGCGAAGATTTGCCATGTCATTTAAAATTTTAACAAATTTTTTCTAGAAGCACAGTGAAGAGAATACTGATTGACTACATAATGGCTTGCTTTGGACACACCAATAGCCTACAAAAAATAGTGGATACAGGCCAGATCATCACAGGGAAAACCCTTCCCATTATTGAACATATCTACAAGAAGCAGTGTCACAGGAACGCAGCATCCATCATTAAGGACCCCCAATATCCAGGCCATTCTTTTTTCTCACTGCTGCCATCAGATAGGAAGTATAGGTGCCTTGGGTTCGACAAAGAGGTGGAGGTACTGGCGCTTTTAAGAAATTTAAAAGTGGATAAATCTCCGGGTCCTGACAGGATATTCCCCAGGACCTTGAGGGAAGTTTGTGTAGAAATAGCAGGAGCTCTGACGGAGATCTTTAATATGTCATTAGAAACGGGGATTGTGCCGGAGGATTGGCGTATTGCTCATATGGTTCCATTGTTTAAAAAGGGTTCTAGAAGGAAGCCTAGCAATTATAGACCTGTCAGTTTGACATCAGTGGTGGGTAAATTAATGGAAAGTATTCTTAGAGATAGTATTTATAATTATCTGGATAGACGGGATCTGATTAGAAGTAGCCAGCATGGATTTGTGCGTGGAAGGTCATGTTTGACAAACATTATTGAATTTTTTGAAGAAGTTACGAGGAATGTTGACGAGGGTAAGACAGTGGATGTAGTCTATATGGACTTCAGCAAAGCCTTTGACAAAGTTCCACATGGAAGGTTAGTTAAGAAGGTTCAGTCGTTAGGTATTAATGCTGGAGTAATAAAATGGATTCAACAGTGGCTAGATGGGAGATGCCAGAGAGTAGTGGTGGATAATTGTTTATCGGGATGGAGGCCGGTGACTAGCGGGGTGCCTCAGGGATCTGTTTTGGGCCCAATGTTGTTTGTAATATACATAAATGATCTGGATGATGGGGTGGTAAATTGGATTAGTAAGTATGCCGATAATACTAAGGTAGGAGGTGTTGTGGATAATGAGGTGGATTTTCAAAGCTTGCAGGGAGATTTATGCCGGTTAGAAGAATGGGCTGAACGTTGGCAGATGGAGTTTAATGCTGAGAAGTGTGAGGTTCTACATTTTGGCAGGAATAATCCAAATAGAACATACAGAGTAAATGGTAGGGCATTGAGGAATGCAGAGGAACAGAGAGATCTAGGAATAACTGTGCATAGTTCCCTGAAAGTGGAGTCTCATGTAGATAGGGTGGTGAAGAGGGCTTTTGGAATGCTGGCCTTTATAAATCAAAGCATTGAGTACAGAAGTTGGGATGTAATGCTAAAGTTGTACAAGGCATTGGTAAGGCCAAATTTGGAATATTGTGTGCAGTTCTGGTCACCGAATTATAGGAAAGATATCAATAAATTAGAGAGAGTGCAGAGACGATTTACTAGGATGTTACCTGGGTTTCAGCAATTAAGTTACAGAGAAAGGTTGAACAAGTTAGGTCTCTATTCATTGGAGCGTAGAAGGTTGAGGGGGGATTTGATCGAGGTATTTAAAATTTTGAGAGGGATAGATAGAGTTGACGTGAACAGGCTGTTTCCATTGAGAGTAGGGGAGATTCAAACGAGAGGACATGATTTGAGAGTTAGGGGGCAGAAGTTTAAGGGAAACACGAGGGGGTATTACTTTACTCAAAGAGTGATAGCTGTGTGGAATGAGTTTCCTGTAGAAGTAGTAGAGTCCAGTTCAGTTGTGTCATTTAAGGTAAAATTGGATAGGTATATGGACAGGAAAGGAGTGGAGGGTTATGGGCTAAGTGCGGGTAGGTGGGACTAGGTGAGATTAAGGGTTCGGCACGGACTAGGAGGGCCAAGATGGCCTGTTTCCGTGCTGTGATTGTTATATGGTTATATGGTTATAATTAGGTTCAGGAAAAGTTATTACCATTCAATTTTTCAATTGCTCGGAACTTTCCTACTATTCTTGTGGTGTTTAGTATTGTGGCTTTCTGGAACTTTATATAAATATTGCTGTGCAGGTCTGATTGCTTAATGCTTCTGTCTATTGACTTTGGGGTCATACCAGTCATAGATATTACTATTGGGACAAAGTTCTTGACCCATAGTTTTTCAATTTCCTCTTTTAATTCAGCATATTTCTGGTGTTTTTCCCTTATTGATTTCAGTAAGTTATGTGTATTTGGAATGGCTATATCTATTAAGTAAATTGTTCGTACTTGTTTATCATGTAACATTATATCCCAGTGGTTATTATGTATACCTGTACATATACAGATGGATATTATGTTTCTATCTGCAATAATGGATTGGTCATAGTATAATTTGTAGGACTCAGTCTCTACAACTGGATCAGGCTTGTATTTGGAGTAAAGTATGGTGTCTTTAAGAGTTTGTATTTGAAAGCAAGATCTTGATGAATGATGTTTGCCACCTGATTGTGCCTGTGTAAGTAATCAGATTGTGTTAAACTGCTGCATGATCCTGTATTGTGTTGGATTGTTTCTGGTTTCTCTTGGCATTTTCTGCATTTATCATCTTGAATTTGTTGGTCTTTTATTATGTATTTTTGATAATTTTTTTTTGTGTTGTCGACCTGGTCCTGTATTGCCACAAGGAACCCACCTGTTTGTGGAAAATAACCTCCAACTCTGAGCCAGATCTTCGAAGCCTCCTTGTCAACATCTTATCTGCTCAGTTCGCGGGGATGTCTTCCGTGGAGAGTCACGCTCTCCCAAATGTTAACTTTTTCTCCTCTAGTGATAATTTTTTCACTTTTCTGGGTTATGCTTTCATTTGAATTTAATGGTGTGTACTTAACAGAATTGTATATACTTGAATGGAATACCAAATCCTTTTTGTATTGGTGAAAATATATCCTCAGAAGTTTTACCTGACTGTTGTGTAAATATTTTATGTCTATTATTCTTCTTCCTCCTTCTTTCCTAAGTAGTGTTAATCTAAGTGTATTCGAGTGTACATAGTGTTTTCTAAAACTTGTCATTTCAGTTCTTTATTTTTGTAATTTTCCAGATTGGTGTCAGACCAAGATATTATGTCTGAATATGTTAATGTTGGTATAGCAAAAGTGTTTATGTCTTTGTTATATTTTTACAGCTGAGCTCTGTTTGGCAGAGTTTCTTAAGCCTTGAAGTAAATTCTGCTGTAGGTTTTCTCTTTGTCGCAGTATGATCCATTTTCCTCACTTGTTGGTATCCCAGATATTTATATGGAGTCATATAGTCATAGAGAGAGTACAAGAAAGAAATAAGCCCTTTAGCCTATCTAGTCCATGGTGAAACCATTTAAACTGCCTACTCCCATCGACCTGCACTGGACCATAGCCCTTCATACCCCTACCATCCTGTACCTATCCAAACTTCTCTTAAACATTGAAATGGAGCTCGCATGCACCACTTGTGCTAGCAGCTCATTCCACACTCTCATGACCGTTTGAGTGAAGAAGTTTTCTCTCATGTTCCCATTAAACCTTTTACCTTTCACCCTTAACCCATTAATGCTGGTTGTAGTCCCACAAAACCTCAGTGGAAAAATCCTGCTTGCACTTACCCTATCTATACTTGTCATAATTTTGTATACCTCTATTAAATCTCCTCCCAATCTTCTGTGTTCCAAGGAATGAAGTCCTAAACTGTTCACTCTTTCCTTATAACTCAGGTCCTCCAGTCCTGGTAACATCCTTCTGTACTCTTTCAACCTTGTTTACATCTTTCCTGTAAGTAAGTAAGCAAAACTGCGCACAATACTCCAAATTAGGCCTCATCAACGTCTTACACAAATTCAACATAACATCACTTGTCCTGTACTCAATACAGTCGGCTCTCCTTATCCACGAGGGATTGGTTCTGGGACCCCTGCGGATACCACAAAACGCGGATGCTCAAGTCCCTTATTTAACCTGTTTTAATGGGGTGGACTTTAGGACCTAGTGGAACCTCAGACCTTATTTAACCTGTCTCAGAGCAGTGGTCTTTAGGACACAGCAGAACTCTGAATCCACAGTGTTTTGTTCACAAAAATAATTAAAATCATGATTGAAAATAAATTGGAAAAAATAAAGCAATCAGAAAGAGGTGAAACTCCATCGGTCATTGTACAAGCATTAGGCTACCGTCAGTCAACGATCGGAACAATTTTAAAGGATAAAGTGAGAAAGGCCCTGCCCCGATGAAAGCTACAATTATTACTAAACAACGCAGTGGTTTAATTATTGAAATACATACGTTTCTTATGTGTTTTATATGCATAGAAAAGTAAAATATATACTATTTTCTAAGACAAACATTTGACAAACTGACGCTAAATAATACTGGATGTATTTGTTCCGACTTACTTGGTAAGAGAACTTCTGATTTTTTTCAATCCTGATCCACGATAACCTACGCACATCCTCCTGTATACTTTAAATCATCTCTAAATTACTTATAATACCGAATACAATGTAAATGCTATGTAAAATAGTTGTTATACTGCATTGTTTAGGGAATGATGACAAGAAAAAAAGTCTGTACATGCTCGAACAACAAGTACTGGAAGAGCACTTCTGAGTTTTCTCAATTCGCGGTTGGTTGAATTCTCAAATGCAGAACTCGTGGTTAAGGAGGGCCGACTGTACGTTCATTTATGAATGCCAATTATGGACCAGTATTCCCAGATCTCTTTGTTCAACTACACTCCTCAGTGCCCTGGCATTTACTAGCCCTCCCCGGTTGGTCCCTCTGAAGTGCAAACCCTCACACTTTGCTGCATACAATTCCATCAGCCACTTTTCAGGCCATTTTTCCAGCTGAAGCAGATCCCGTGCAAGCCATGATAGCCTTCCTCGCTGTCCACTACACCCGCCGATCTTGGTGTCATTCGCAAACTTGCTGATCCAGTTAACCACACTATCATCCAGATCATTGATATAGATGACAAACAACAAAGGATCCAGCACCAATTCCTGCGGCACACCAGTAGTCATGGGCCTCCAGTCAGAGAGGCAACCCTCTACTACCTCTCTCTGGCTTCTCCCACAAAGCCAATATCTAACCCAATTTACAACCTCATCTTGAATGCCATGGGACTGAACCTTCTTGACCAACTTCCCATGTGAGACCTTTTCATTTTTATGGGTTTCATATTCAGCCATTGGTTGTATGTGTTGTGCTGCTCTGTTATATATTCTACTGGCTCTATTGCACATTTCTTTATGTTTAATGTTCTGCACTTATCTAGCCCAAAGTTAAAGCTAGTACCTTTACAAAAACAGTGTTGAGTGAGTGTATCAACTCATCCATGTATACAAGGTGTGTCAAGGCTATTCTTATTAATTTTTCCTTTTGTATTTTCACATTGACTATCTTTATTTTGTGTTGTTTTTCATTAGTGCTATTGTGTTTCTTTGTATTTACTGTGACTACTTGCAAAATAATGAATCTCATGGTGACCTATATGTACTTTGAAAATAAATTTACATTGGTATGCTTTGATACGCATATCCTTTCATCTCTGAACATTTAATTTCCTCAAATATTTTAAATCCTCAGTTGTTCTTGAGTTTTTTTTTGTGATAGATCCTGTCATGTAAAAGACCATAAGACTAAAAGACAAAGGAGCAGAAGTCGGCCATTCGGCCCATCGAGTCTGCTCCGCCATTTTATCACGAGCTGATCCATTCTCCCATTTAGTCCCACTCCCGCACCTTCTCACCGTAATGTTTAATGCCCTTTCTACTCAGTTACCTATCAATCTCTGCCTTAAATACACCCAATGACTTGACCTCCACTGCTGCCCGTGGCAACAAATTCCACAGATTCACCACCCTCTGGCTAAAAAATTGCTTTGCATCTCTGTTCTGAATGGGTGCCCTTCAATCCTGAAGTCATGCCCTCTCGTACTTGATGTCCCCACCATGGGAAACAACTTTTATCACATCCACTCTGTCCATGCCTTTTAACATTCGAAATATTTCTATGAGGTCCCCCCTCATTCTTCTAAACTCCAAGGAGTACAGTCCAAGAGCGGTCAAATGTTCCTCATAGGTTTCCCCTCTCATTCCCAGAATCATTCTAGTGAACCTTCTCTGAACCCTCTCCAATGTCAGCACATCCTTTCTTAAATAAGGAGTCCAAGATTGCACACAGTATTCCAAGTGAGGTCTTACCAGTGCCTTATAGAGCCTCAACATCACATCCCTGCTCCTGTACTCTATTCCTCTAGAAATGAATGCCAACATTGCATTCGCCTTCTTCACCACCGACTCAACCTGAAGGTTAACCTTAAGTGTATCCTGCACGAGGACTCCCAAGTCCTGTTACATCTGAGAACTTTGAATTCTCTCCCTATTTAAATAATAGTCTGCCTATTTATTTCTTCTACCAAAGTGCATGACCATACTCTTTCCAACATTGTATTTCATTTGCTGCTTCTTTGCCCATTCTCCCAATCTACCCAAGTCTCTCTGCAGACTCTCTGTTTGCTCAGCAGTACCGGACCCTCCACCTATCTTTGTGTCATCAGCAAACTTAGCCACAAAGCCAACTATTCCATAATCCAAATCCTTGATATACAATGTAAAAAGAAGCAGCCCCAACATGGACCCCTGTGGAACACCACTGGTGCCCGGCAGCCAACCAGAATGGGATCCCTTTATTCCCACTCTCTGCTTCCTGACAATCAGCCAATGCTCTATCCACGTATGTAACCTTCCCGTAATTCCATGGGCTCTTATCTTGTTTAGCAGCCTCATGTGCGGCACCTTGTCAAAGGCCTTCTGAAAATCCAAATACACAACTTCCACTGTATCTCCCTTGTCTAGCCTAATTGTAATTTCCTCAAAAAATTGCAGTAGGTTTGTCAGGCAGGATTTTCCTTTAAGGAAACCATGCTGAGTTCTGCCTATCTTGACATATGCCTCCAAGTATTCCATAAACTCATCCTTGACAATCGACTCCAACAACTTCCCAACCACTGATGTCAAGCTAACAGGTCTATAATTTCCTTTTTGCTTCCTTGCCCCCTTCTTAAATAGTGGAGTGACATTTGCAATCTTCCAGTCCTCCGGAACCATGCCAGAATCTATCGACTTTTGAAAGATCATTGCTAATGCCTCTGCAATCTCCACAGCTACTTCCTTCAGAACACGAGGGTGCATTCCATCTGGTCCAGGAGATTTATCTACCCTTAAACTATTCAGCTTCCTGAGTACTTTCTCTGTCGTAATTGTGACTGCGCACACTTCTCTTCCCTGACACCTTTGAGTGTCCGGTATACTGCTGATGTCTTCCTCGGTGATGACTGATGCAAAATACTCGTTCAGTTCCTCTGCCATCTCCTTATCTCCCATTACAATTTCTCCAGCATCATTTTCTATCTGTCCTATCACTCTCACCTGTCTTTTACTCTTTATGTACTTGAAAAAGCTTTTAGTATCCTCTTTGATATTATTTGCTAGCTTCCTTTCATAGCTCATCTTTTTCCTCTTAATGACCTTCTTAGTTTCCTTTCGTAAGCTTTAAAAACTTCCCAATCCTCTGTCTTCCCACTAATTTTTGCTACCTTGTATGCCCTCTCCTTTGCTTTTACTTTGGCTTTGACTTCTCTTGTCAGCCACGGTTGCATCCTTTTTCCATTTGAAAATTTCTTCTTTTTTGGAATATGTCTGTCTTGCACTTCCTCACTTCTCACATAAACTCCAGCCACTGCTGCTCTGCCGTCCTTCCGGCTAGTGTCCCTTTCCCGTCAACTTTGGCCAGTTCCTCTCTCATGCCACTGCAAGGCAATTTTTTTCCATTGAAATAACAGTTATTTCAGGATTAAATTAGTTTATTAACCATAATTCAGTTAAAAATAGTGAACAATTGTGAGTGAGAGCAGATTCAGTTCCATTTATTTTTATGTGTGCTATTCTAGTTCAGAACGTTAGATGGTGCACTTGCAACAAAGTGATGCAGCACCACTAAGAAATGCATTCAAACATTCAGAATAGATTTTAAATCTGTTTCCTTCACCTTAGTATTTTTGGAATAAATAAAAAGTAACTAAACACTGAAGTAACATTGTCATTTAATTGTAAATTAAATAGAGTGGCTTGTAGTTGACAGTGTTTAAAATGGCAAATAGGGAGGATAACTTGAGCTTGGGAATATTTCATTACGACTGACATGCTAATACAAAATGGGATCTGACATTGAGACAGGTTGGCAAAATGCCAAAGTAAAAGACTGCATGGAGAAGTCACTGGTAAATTACAAATAGTATGCAGCATTCAGCAGCAGTTCGTTCCACAGTTGTCTTATCAAAGATTGACAACCTAGGATATATTTTGATGGTAACTGTTAATAAACTGCAGACTTAAAATCTCACTGCCATGTTTTGAGTAATTGCTTACATTTGATAAATTAAACTAATTTTATTGAAAAGATAATTTAATTTGCCAAGGTGAATTCCATTGATCAGTGTTGCATGAATTGATGGTGTTTGTTCTCATTCTCGTACATCAGTATTTATCATAATTCCTTAACATCAAGCCACCACATTCATTGTTAACCCATTGAAGTATAAATATGAGGAATAATCATATTTATACCAGCTCCTTTCCCCAAATGTGCATAGGTACCTCGATGCTGTGTTAACACAATCCCTTAACACACTTAGAGAAACCAGACCAACTCCACATTACCTTCTTATTACCACCATAGCTGCATTCAGCCATGTGCTGAATAGTTTCATATGTAAGTAGTATTGGTTGTGTCTAGCAGTTGCTTAGAAGCTCAAATGCACACCTTCAAGTTCAAGTTCAGTGTATTGTCATTCAACCGTATACATGCGTACCACCAAAAGAATACATTCCTCTGAACCAATGTGCACAACACCGTATGTATAACTCACACACAACACATGAAGTAATAATACCACAGATAAATTAACAAATAATAAGGTGCATTTATGACAAGTTAGAAAGTATTTAGTATAATGTTACTGCAGCTTTATGCATGATGAGATGTGGGTGGCAGTAGGGAGTTCAATAGTCTTACAGCCTGGGGGTAGAAGCTGTTTTCTATCCTAAGTTCATGTCTAATGCTGTGGTCCCTCCTGCCTGATAGTGGGGGGGGGGGGGGAGAGATATTTATGAATTTTACGTAAAATTGAACCATTGTTATGGTAGAGATTTTCCTACTGAGTCTATGCAAGTTCCTGGCAGAGTAATCATATCCATCCATTTCACTTGCTCCATTCCTATGGTCTTGTAAAACATGATTCATCAAAGAAGGCAAGTCTTCTGTGACATCACCTCATAAACTCATGACTCTGTGACCTAGAAGGATGAGAGTGCCAAGCACCTGAAAATGCCACCAACTTAGAAATATATTTCTATTCCCTGATCCTCGCAGTGTTAGAATCTTGGAACTCTTTACTTTGAAGTAGATGGATGGGAGGGATCACTGATAATGCTAAGGGCCCTGTGTATGCAGCATTCCCGATAAATATCTCTCAGGGGTGGAATAGAGACCCTGAAGATCCACTCAGCAATCCTTACAACTCTTTGTTGCGGTCAAATGCCTTGAAATTCCTATACCAGATGGCGATGAGCTGGTCTGGACACTCTTGAAGGTGCTCTTGTAAAGATGGTTAGAATGGGGGGTGGGGGTGGAATTGGTGAGATCGTCCGTTATATGCACTCCCAGAAACTTGGTGCTCCAAGGAGAAGTCATGTACGTGCTCTGTGGCAGCACCTGTCTGTAGAGATTACTATGGAATTCATTCAACCTCCTCCATTCCCTTGTCAAAGTTAATTCTGCAATGAAATCACCAGAGTTGAATTTTGTGTTCGAGACTCGGGAGCTAAATTTGAACCAGCGATCTTCTGATTGAGAGGCAAGAATCATGCCAGCTGAGCCACAGTTGATCATAAAATGTCGATGCCGCTTTTAGCATCCCATTTCTGCATCAACCAGCTATCCAACTAGCCCCGATTCCATATCTGAAGTGGTTTAGAAAGTATCCCTCTGCTTTCTTCCCCTCACCTCACTCCAACATTATATCCTTGTACCCAAAAACCGCAGTGATGAAGAAGCAAGATAAAGATGATAAAGAAGTACCTTCACTGATTCAGCTATTTAAATAACAACTGGCGCATAATTTAAAGACCATCTTAGAGACAGAATCAGTACAGAGTGAGATGCTAGGCTAGACTGCCCTTTAGCTTATCCAGGGGCATGGATGGCATAGGTTCCACTGTCAGGAGAGATGAGCTATTCTACAGAATGTGTATTTTCAGGGAGAGAAGCCTGATACATTGAGCATCGAACATAGAGCTGTACAGCACAGTACAG
Source organism: Hypanus sabinus (assembly GCF_030144855.1). Taxonomy (NCBI): domain Eukaryota; kingdom Metazoa; phylum Chordata; class Chondrichthyes; order Myliobatiformes; family Dasyatidae; genus Hypanus; species Hypanus sabinus. The sequence continues at coordinate 170,271,714 of NC_082706.1, forward strand.
TACAGGCCCCTCAGCCCACGATGTTGTGCCAACTTTTTAACCTACTCCAAAATCAATCTAACTCTTCCCTCTCACATAGCCCTCCATTTTTAGTTCATCCTTGTGACTATCTAAGAGTCTCTTAACTATCCCCAATGTATTTGTCTCTACCATCACCCCCAGCAATAAATTCCATACAGAGTGCACTTAACACTCTGTGTAAAACACCCTCTCTAAGTATACCTGGTCATATTAGCCATTGCCAACATGGCTGTCCACTCTCTCTTTATGATAAGTTAGGAAGCCACACAGCATCAGTGCTCTATGGTGAAGCAGAGACTTCCGTAAGAAGCTATTAGGAAACCTTCCACTACTCTCACACACGCTCAGTTTACTTCTCTATTCTCTAAATTGCTTTTGTTTATAATGAACATTTACCATTGTTTATTGGGCCTTGCAAGGTATTATAACAATTAAACAATCTCAATTTCAATGGACCATGAGCATCAACAAGGTACAGCCATCGTGGAGAATGAGCCTGATATCCTCTCACAGTATTTCAGCTCTTCTGCTCCAGCATTCAGCCGGCCTAGACTATTGCCTCTCATAGCAAGATGTTGCAGTCTGAATCTGGAACCTTCCTCTAAGAACAAATGAAAATACACAGCTTAGCAAAATACACACTGCACCCATTGAACAGTACTACCCAAGAGCACAAAGACATTTGGGACCAATGCACAGGCATTATTCCTGGATGACATTCAGTGAAGATAATTGCTTTGCAACCATCCTCTGCAGATGTGAAAGGCAGGTTGTGCCTTACGAGCCTGACTGAATTTCTTGAGGATGTGACTAAGCACATTGATGAAGGTAGAGCCATAGATGTAGTGTATATGGATTATAGCAAGGCATTTGAAAAGGTACCCCATGCAAGGCTTATTGAGAAAGTAAGGAGGTATAGGATCCAAGGGGACATTTGCTTTGTGGATCCAGAACTAGTTTGCCCACAGAAGGCAAAGAGTGGTTGTAGATGGGTCATATTCTGCATGAAGGCCAGTGACCAGTGGTGTGCCTCAGGGATCTGTTCTGGGATCCCTACACTTTTCAACCCAGGTAAGTGTGAGGTGGTTCATTTTGTAGGTCAAATACGATGGCAGAAAGTAGCATTAATGGCAAGACTCTTGGCAGTGTGCAGGATCAGAGGGATCTTGGAGTCCGAGTCCATAGGACACTCAAAGCTGCTACACAGGTTGACTCTGTGGTTAAGAAGGCATACTGTGCATTGGCCTTCATCAATTGTGGGATTGAGTTTAAAAGCTGAGAGGTAATGTTGCAGCTATATAGGACCCTGGTCAGACCCCACTTGGAGTACCACGCTCAGTTTTGGTCACCTTACTGCAGGAAGGACGTGGAAACCATAGAAAGGGTGCAGAGGAGATTTACCAGGATGTTGCCTGGATTGGGGAGCATGGCTTATGAGAATAGGTTGAGTGAACTTGGCCTTTTCTCCTTGGAGCGATGGAAGATGAGAGGTGACCTGATAGAGGTGTACAAGAGGCATTGATCATGTGGATAGTCAGAGGCTTTTCCCCAGGGCTGAAATGGCTAACACGGGAGGGCAGTTTTAAGGTGCTTGGAAGCAGGTACAGAGGAGATGTCAGGGGTAAACATTTTAATGCAGAGAGTGGTGAGGCCATGGAATGGCTGCCAGTGGTGGTGGTGGAGGCAGAAACAATAGGGTCTTTTAACAGACTCCTGGATGGCTCCATGGAACTTAGAAAAATAGAGGGCTATAGGTAAAGCCTAGGTAGTTTATAAGGTAGGGACATGTTCGGCACAGCTTTGTGGGCCGAAGGGCCTGTATTGTGCTCTATGTTTTCTATATTTCCATGTAGCTTCTAAATTAGAGTCCTTCTTTCTACTCCCACTATTCCTGAAATAACCTATAGGGAATCAAAATAACATGGCTCTGTATCTCCATTAGTAACCTGGAGATCTTAACATGCAATCTAGGACACAAGCTAAAATTCCATTGTGGAAACTGGACAATTTAAAGCAATTAATAACTGACAGGGAGAAATATCTATAATGCTATTATGAAACTGCCAGATTGTAATAAAATCCTTCATTGTGTACAGATGACCTTTAAGGAAATAAGTTTGGAATCATTACCCTAATTTAACCTGGTACTCACAGGTCAGAAAATAAGATTAGAAGAAATAATGTTTTTTTTTGTTGTCACATGTACATTGAAACAGTGAATGCATTGTTTCACATTAACATCCAACACAACCTGAGATGTGCTAGGGGCAGGCAGCCCATGAGTGTTGCCATGCTTCCAGTGCCAATGCATCATGGCAGACAACAAATCACAGATGGTCACAGCACAGTCTTTGCAGAGATACAGGCTTATATGCATGCCGAGGACTCCTTCCACAGATTATCTCCTGAAACCAACACTCAGCGAGTAAAACAGGATGTGTGGAAAGGGAAAAACTGAAGCTGCACATCAAGTTCAAAAAGTTTCCACAGATCTTGCCTGACCTACTAGTGTTTCCAGCACTTTCTGTTTTCCAGCATCTGCTGTTCCTTGATTTTTAGTAGGCATTTTAGCACTGGGTGTTTATGAGTCACTGTGTTTCTGGAGGCAAGTGCTTCAGAACGAGTTGTGCCAGTAATCATCCTGCTCTAGTACAGCATGACACTGGCAGCAACGTGCATTGTAAAATGTAGCTAAAATATAACTCTTCCACCAAAGCAAGAAAATACAGTCATATGAATTAATGTCTCTTCAGTTAACTTGCAATGATCAGCAAAATGTGGGAAGATATCATCAACATAGTTATTAAGTAGTACTCACTGGTGCATTAGTTGGGTTCTGCAAGGGTCACTTGATTTCAAATCTCAGGACAAAGGCCAAGGCACAACTTATTCAGCTGCCTTATAACCGATCTTCCCTCCATTATATTGGGAGAAACTAGAATATTGATTAATGAGTGTACAGGATTCAGTTCCACTTGTAACTTCTCAGATAATGCTTACATGCAAATATGGAGTGAAAATTAGCATTATTCAGGTTAATTAGCATTATTGGCCTTCTACAATAAGAATTGTCCAATCATGAATCTTAACATTCAACATTAACAATGTAGCATGCTTCATCTTTAAAGATTAGAGGTTATCACTGAATGAAAATATATGGAATTCCAGATTACATGAGATTCCATTCTTGAGAATTAACTGTACTTGGAATACTGTGCTCAGTTCTGGTCACCTCACTACAGGAAGGATGTGGATACCATAGAAAGAGTGCAGAGATTTACAAGGATGTTGCCTGGATTGGGGAGCATGCCTTATGAGAATAGGTTGAGTGAACTTGGCCTTTTCTCCTTGGAGTGACGATGGATGAGGGGTGACCTGATAGATGTGTATAAGATGATGAGAGGCATTGATCGTGGATAGCCTGAGGCTTTTTCCCAGGGCTGAAATGGCTACCATAAGGGGCCATAGTTTTTTAAGGTGCTTGGAAGTAGGTACAAGGGGGATGTCAGAGGCAAGTTTTTCACAGAGAGAGTGGTGGGTCTTTTAAGAAACACTTGGATAGGTATGTGAGCTTACGAAAATAGAGGGTTGTCTTCTGTGTTCTATGTTCTAATTGTCCAGAAGCTGCTTTCTCCACAAATCAGTAACGTCCATGTTCTATAGCAACCGATAGTGTATCGTTGCAGAGATACTTGCTATAATTCTGTCTTGTCATTGAATGTACCAAATGCTACCCATAATTAAGCTAATAGAATATATACAGTATCCAGTCATTAATGAGAACTGTGAAACACTTAATTATTAGTATTATTGCTAGCTTGAAAATTGCTTTGGAACTGTATGGGAAAATTTTGCTAAGGTCAGATTTTTGTAAGTCAGGTCATTTGGAACCTAGACAGCCCTTATGTAATTAGTTTAAACACGTAAGTCCAATGACTACTACACGTTAAGTGGGTGTGTACTCATGATTACGTTCCAATATATTCCAGCATCTGCAATCCATTAATGTAATTGAATGCTCCTCACCTCCTGGTAACACTGCCCAGGAAGAAACAGCCCTTTTGGCAAATCATAAACTAACACAAACACTGACTCCCTGCTCAAATAGAGCATTTACATAGAATTGCACCAATTCAAGTTCAGTTCACTGTCATTCAACCACACATATGTATACCACCAAATGAAACAACAGTCCTCCAGACCAAGGTGCCAAATACAGTACATATAACTCACACACATATTGCATAAAGTAACATTACCAAAATGAAATTAACAAATAATAAGGTGCATATATGGAACAAGTTAAAGGTATACAGTACAGCATTACTGGCGCTTCATACATGATGAGATCTGGGTGGTGACAGGTAGCTCAGTGGTTTTACAACCTGGGGGAAGAAGCTGTTTTCCATTCTAACAATTTTTGTCCAAAGCTATGGTAACTCCTGTCTGAAGGTGGAGGTGGCGGGGGGGGGGGGGGGAGGTTACAAAGATATTAATGAATTTTACATAAAATTGAACCACTGCTATAGTAGGAAAGGGGATTCATTTGTCCACTGATTTAACACAAGTTCCTAGTAGAGCAATCCTATCCATCACTTTCACTTACTCCATTCCTATGGTCTTGCAGAACATAATTTATCAAAGAAATTTGTCAGGTCTTCTGTGGCATCAGCTCGCAAACTCATGTGACCTAAAAAGATGAGAGTAACAAGTCCTTGAAAATGGCACCAATTTAGAAATATATTTTATTCTCTGAAGCTCACAGTGTTAGAATCTTGGAACACCTTCCTTGAAAACTCAAAAAGACAGTAGCAATTCAAAAAGGCAGCTCACCACCACCTTCTTGGGAGAAATTATGAGTGGGCATTAAATGTTCGCCTTGTCAGTTAAATCTACATTCTGCCTATAAATGAAAAAATCTTACACTCCAGTTATGTGGAAATTTTGTACAGGGATTAGCTGGCTCGAGAATGCTGTGGGAAAGACTAATTCTATTTCACAGGAAATTGACAGTAGAACTGGAACTAGAAAAAATATACTGATGGGAAAGATTCTACATGAACCAAACCAGGAATCTGGTACTTGCAAAAATGATAAATGGGCTAGTTGAAGAGTATTTGGCTAGTAAAAAAAAAAGGAAAGAATAGAGGGAAATGGAAATGATAAATAACAGCACCACAATTAACAAAAGAGAACAGGAGAGATTAATCGAAATTATGTTGTTGGCAAAATATGGCAGAAAATATTGATTAGCTGACAACTAAGAGCCATGTAAGCAAAAGAAATACATGTAGAAACATAGAAAACCTACAGCACAATACAAGCTCTTCAGCCTGCAAAGTTGTGCCGAACATGTCCTTACCTTAGAAATTACTAGGCTTACCCATAGCCCTCTATTTCTCTAAGCTCCATGTATCTATCCAGTAGTCTCTTAAAAGACCCTATCGTATCCGTCTCCACCACCGTCGCCGGCAGCCCATTCCACGCACTCAACACTCTGCATAAAAAACTTACCCCTGACATCTCCTCTGTACCTACTTCCAAGAACCTTAAAACCTCTCTCGTGCTAGCCATTTCAGCCCTGGGAAAAAGCCTCTGACTATCCACATAATCAATGCCTCTCATCATCCTGTACAACTCATTTAGCTCAAAGCTTATCTCATAAGCTGTTACTATTTAGTGCTATTTAGCATTCCAAACCCAAAAAAAGTAACCTTGTGCAAACACATGAGCTACATATAAAAAGCAAGTTGAATGAATAGAAGGTTCAAATTTCATGTGGACAATGTGATATGGGAATGTTACTGAATCAAAAGCAAAATACTGTGAATATGGAAATTAAAAATGAAAACAGAAAGTATTGAAAATACTTTACAAGGCAGAGTTTGTAACAATATTTCAGGTCAAAGGTGTTGGTTCACAAATTTAGAGATCAACAGAGTTAAAAATGTCAAAAAACTCAGAAATGGAAGAGAGGGTAGCCTCTGATAGGGTGGCAGAGATCATGTGGAGATGCTGTGAAAAGTGAAAGATTGGTAGCAATGGGAAGTGTATAAAGAAACAAAAGGTTACAATGGTGGAAATGTAACTGGAAATCAGAATCATTATTTGAAAATACCATAGCAAGATAATGTGATAACAGAAAATCCTCATTATCTGATGTTAGAGAATGATGTTGAGTCTGGAAGGCTTTGTTGTTTCACAAGAGATGCAGGAAAACATGAAAACAAAGCAGAGTATTTAGCTATCTGATGAAAACAAGTGTTTGAAAGCCAAGACCTGAAACTTAGCACTGACCCGTGAGGTTACCAAGCAGCACTGAACTCTACTCTGCTGTACTCTTCTGGGCACTTCTATCTAGCAGCTCTAAACACAGAAGAAATGCTGCCAATGCAGACTCTGGCAGGATACATAAACTATGCTTTCCTGAGCCGCAGTCCCCAGCATCCAGGCACTAGTTACTCTCAGATGGCTTCAGTGGATGAGTAATTCCGTTCACATGCAGACAACATGCTCCTGAAGCAGGTGCACCAGCTTGAACTCCACCATGGCAAGTGATTTTGGTTGGTCAGGTAAAAAACTTGGAAGTTCTCAAAACCTCCTTCAAAATAAATAATACCACCCTCACATTCTGTTTGGAATCATCTTTCCAATCAAAATGGAAAAGGAGTTTGACGGAAGTTACTGAGAACATTACACCTCTTTCTCAGGAATTTTCCCAACAGCAATGGCAGAAGGAACGCACCAAGGTCACTCTAACCATCTGCTGTCAGGCATCTCCTGTCCCACTCATAGCAGAGTCTCTGGATTATGAATATCTCCCTCCTCAGAATCCACTGAAGTGGAGAAGAAGCAGGTTGTCCATGACTTCAAGAGACTATCTAAAAAGTGGAAGAATGTGACTACTCATAAAATGAGATATTCCTTAATCTTTGAGCTTCATTGAAATATTATAAGAGCTGAGGCCAATGACATCAGGGAAGGATGGGAACAGAAATTTAAAGTAAAAAGTATCTGGAACTTGGGGTTATACTTATCTTACCCAATCTCAGATTGATGGCCAGAAGTTCTCCCCCAGTTGACAGCACTAAATGGTATCAGCTTAAGAGATGAGCTTTGAGCTAAATGAATTTGTTTCTTCCATTTACCTCTCTCCAGACCTCTTTCTTTACTAGCCAACTATTATTGAGACATAGCTCCCAGACAGTTTGGACTGGGAAATAAACATACCATGTTAGATGGGGGAAATGCCAGCAGGAGACAAAAAGGTGGTTGGTGAGAAGTAATATTGAAAATTAATGATTGAATTATTGTAAAGAAAAATAAGGAAATGGTGTTTAGGCTGAATTGTTACCTAGTATTCACAGTAGAGAAAGAACATAGAAAGCCAAACATATACTGACAAGAATAAGAATTTGCCAAGTTAGTGGATAAAATAATCAGAATCAGAATCAGGTTTAATATCACTGGCAAATACCATGAATTTCATTAACTTTATGACAGCAGTAAAATGGAATACATGATAAAAATATAGAGAATAAAAACTGAGTTATATTAAATATATAAGTCTATTAAATAGTTGTTAAAAGAAGTTGCAAAAAAACCCAGAAATAAATATGTAGTGAAGTTGTGTTCATGGGTTTAATGTCCATTTAAAAAACAGATGGCAGATGGGAAGAAGCTGTCCCTGACTTGCTGAGTGTGTGCCTACAGGATTCTGTACCTCCTTCCCAATGGTAATAATGGAAGAGGACATGTCCTGGTAGTGAGGATCCTTAGTAATGGATGGTGCCTTCCTGAGGCACCAGTCCTTGAAGATGTCTTGCAGGCTGGTACCCAGGATGCAGCTGACTACAGATGGTGATGCAACCAGTCAGAATGCTCTCCACAGTACATTTGTAGAAGTTTCCAAGTGTTTTAGTTGACAAACCAAGTTATCATCAGAGGAACGGGATTCTGCAGGGAATTTACAGGAATTCTAATAGGAATTTCTGCCATTTCATAGCAAAATCTAAGCAAAGTCAGCTTTCCCACATAAGATTTCATAAACAAGGAAGTCCTGAGGTTGCTGCCGGCTGTACATCACAGAATCTCCAACTGCTGTGACCTTTTGGTGGAACCCTGGCAGAGATGTGGTGTTGTAGCATTTACCCACCATTTATAGCATGGAATCTGTTGGAAAAGCCCAGGCCAGATTAAACATCCCCCAATCATCTTATTCATTTGTTTGAATAGAAAGAACCCGTTGCACAGGTTCATGTAAATATATTTAATTACTTTAAGCAATTTTATGTCCTATACTATTTAAAGCAAATTAAATACTTATAATGACTTGAACATTTTAGTAGTTTTTTGAATGTTTCTAAATATTTCTGAATTCTAATTCAGTGGCTTGTTTAAGCCAGAATTCACATTTTTCTCAGTACCTTTTTGGGCAGGATTCCCCAGTGACTGAATGCGTATATTGGCGTGTTTGAGAAGACTTAGATCCAAAAGATAGCCAAGAGCATAGGTAGATCTCCACTTTGTAAATCATAAGCCACTGGCATTAAATAGAAAATCAGAACCCCAAAGATGAGATGTTTTAAAGGAAGGTGAGGTGAACACAATCAAATTCCCAACAATAGTCTCCAGTGCTCAGGAATCATCCTACAGATTGTACAATTTTCTCTGTTATTAAAAGAAAATGAAAGAATTATACATTAATTAGTCCAACTAAAATTGATTGAAAATTGCTAGGGTCTGTAAGGTTTGAATAATGGAATATCATGACAATTTTCATTTGGAAAGTGTGGGGTTATTTCTTTTAAACGTGATTGAATTTTTCAAAGAGCTTTCTAAATATGGGGGAATGAATATGGATGCTATTTCTATGATCAACCTGATTTTTAATAAAGTTTCTCATGACACTGAAACTAAAGTTTAAAACTTATGAATTTGAAGGTAAATAATGGACCTCATTAGTGACTAGAGACTGAAAGTAAAAAAAAATGGGCAGCTATTCATGACATCAGGTGTGACTAGTGGCTTAATTTAATAACAAGTGTTGGGAGCAGTGCTGGATTATATACACAACTGATGATGAGATAAAATACAATAATTGCAGGTCTGCCAAGATGCAAGGACAGGCAGCATCAGAAAAGCAATGGAGAGGAAAGCATTAAATTCCAAAGGCTGTAGGGTTATGGGGAAAATGAAGGTACCGTATGCGGAGTGTGGTCCATGACATGATCTCAATGAATGGTGAAGCAGGCTCGGTAAATAATTGGTCTTTTCTTTCTATGTTCCTATGTTCTGTTTTCCCAGTTCAGCTCACGTTTCCATTATGTTCTGATCAATGATTTATGCTTACCATCTGCTTCATGATTTCACTGCCTATTCATAAACTCTGAAAGTAATGTAAAATCACCTTATCAGTACAGCACAAAGGAACACATCACATATTCATTTAATAAATAAGAAAGACAACTGGGCTAGATTTTCAGTGAAGTTACCAGAAATGATAGGCAGGTTCATAATTACATGTGCTGCCAATGATGCACTCCCTTTTATAAAAAACTGACAAACATGCAAAAGCAGTTTTCCAAAGAAAATGCATGCAGACCTTCTGATAGATCCACAGATCTTAGAATTTGTAGGGAAGGTGTATACCCTTGGTTGCTAAAGGCACAATATGGTAGATTCTGGAATTCTTTTCCATGCTGGTTTAAGATGGCACTGGTGAAGCACAGTGACTATTTGCTGGTAGCAAGCAAAACTATAAATTACCCTCTTAATCACACTTTTTTGTGGATACGGTCATCACAATCAATAGCCGGTAACTTCCATTTCGGAGTTGAACCTTTGAACTGCCTGTACAGCCTGGCCTTTTTGTGGTGTAAACTGAAGTCTCAAAGGTGCAGGACAGTTGTGGCATGGTGTGTATGGGCCGAATGGAGGCAGCGGGGCCTGGGCCTGAGAGCTAGGAAGGAGCCAATGTTTGTCCATTGCTGGAGCAGTCTTGAAAGCAACTCGATGCAGCAGAACCGAGACGAGGTGAGGCAGAGTCAAGTTGGGGGGCCCCTGGGCCAAGAGTAAGGTAAGGACCAAGGTTTGATCGATTTAAGCACCGGGCTGAATTGGAAATGTCGAGTACCAGCTGATTGAGGCAGCAGGGCCCAGGTCTGAGAGCAAGGAATGACAGTGGCCACCCATTTTAATTTCACTTCCCATTTCCATTCTAATATGTCCATCCACGGCCTCCTCCACTGTCATGATGAGGTTGGAGGTACAACACTTTGTATTAGATGCACCATCAATAACTCTCCGAGACATGAGGCGAGATATTGGCTTTTATTGACTGGAAGAAAGAACAAGCTGTAATTGACCACCATACTACATCCTGGAGACTGAGGGCAAGGCTCAGGCCTCAATCGCCTTTATAACGGGGTCTGTGGGAGGAGCCACAGGAGCAGTCAGCAGGGGGGGGGGGGGTGCGTGTCCAGATATATGTAGTTCACCACAATATTTCACTTAGGTAGCCTCTAACTTGATGGGATAAACATCGATTGCTCTAACTTCTGGTAATGCCTCCCACACCCCCTTCACCATTTCCCATCCCCTTTCCCTTCCCTCACCTTATCTACTTGCCCACCCATCACTTTCTCTGGTGCTCCTCCCCCCTTTTCTCTCTTCCATGACCTACTGTCTCTTTCAAGAATCAACTTCCCTGCTCTTTGCTTCTTTCCTCCCCTCCGGGTTTCACTTTTCACCTGGTGTTTCTCTTTTCCCTCCCCCACCTTTTAAATCTACTCCAGTTTTTTTTCTCCAGTCCTGCTGAAGGGTTTTGGCCCAAAATATCGACTGTACTTTTTTCCATAGATGCTGACTGGCCTACTGAGTTCCTGCAGCATTTTGTAGGTGTTGCTCAGATTTCCAGCATCTGCAGATTTTCTCGTTTGTGATTTGGAGTAACATTGTCTTATTTCTATATACAGTACATTATATGGCTATGTATGTTATATACATGGATATAGTTAAATGACAATAAACTTGACTTGTTTTCTTTTTTTTTTCTTTATAAAATTTGCATTCAACAACCAGACTTGTTAATGTACAAAGTCCTAAAGATATGAATGTGTCAGCCTGGAATGTCCATTGATATAAAGGAATTTTACTCATTGAAGATGTTGGCAGTCATAACTTTTGTAAACTGTCTTTGATATACCACCAGACACTGAGCTTGTATTTTTATCCTTGTGTTCTTTTTGAAGGTAATATCATGAAAGTGTTAGAGGAATTTCCTACCAGAGTAGCATCAGGCATAGTGATTTGATTGATTTTGTTGTTTAAATAATTGAGTTATTACATCTTACTTTTTATTTCATCAGATTAATCCATCTGATGTTGGGGAGCTCTATAAAATTCGTATAGGCCATGATAATGAAGGGGAGGAGCCAGCCTGGTTCCTGGATGATGTAAAACTGAAAGATCACCACACTGGACGGGTTATTAGTATTCCTGTTAACCGTTGGTTTGATGAGAATCAAGATGATGGAGATGTGTGGAGGGAATTTCCTATCACCAAACCAGGAGAAAAGCGCCTTCCAGGTACAGTATGTTCTACATTGGTGTTTGATCTTTAGCATTCCTTTATTTTTGAGAAAACTTCCATTTGCCTGCAACACTTTATTTCCATGGCCTCTAATCTGAAATGCAATAAGTACTTGCAAGGAAAAACATTGGGGATAGGATATGGAAGAAATTGGATAACATCTGCAGTAGACAGTACTGATACAATGACTGAAATAGCCTCCTTATCTTCTGTGTCATTCAATGATCATATTAATACCATCCTGCTCACTAGCAGAAATTATAATGCCCATTAATGTTCTCTTAATTTACATCTGACAAAGTGGGAAGGTACACAAGAAATCTGTCAAGTGGACAGACTTGGGTGGCAGTGAATTAAGGGAATGGGGAGAGGACAATTGGTCAAGTGGTGACAGGGGCTGGAATGAAGAGGCAGCAGTCAACGAAGTCTGAGGAGGTCAGAGAATGAAGCCATGAGAGGTCAGTGACAAAGTAGATGAGAGGTCAGTGAGTGTTGCTGCCAGCTTCAGAGAGGAATCTGTCACTGGTGTAATGAAGACAAAGTGAATTATAGGAAGCAAGCAGGGAGTGAAGCAAAAAGTGGCCAATATATGAAACAATGTGAGCCTTACACGGATAATTCCTGAAGAGCACTTGGGTACTGAGTTATGGCCTAGGTGATAGTGAGTCAAAAACACTGGGTGATGACTGAGGTGGTGAAGAAGCAGTGGGTGAATCTATGTGATACAAATTTCTGTGTTGCTATTCTGTTGAATTTTCAATGAACAACATGAGTTGGAATAGAATATGACACTTCCAGGATTTTAGGTGAAAGAATTTGGAGTTGAGAAAATTAAGTGAATAAGTATATTTATGGACTCAATATATTCTGCAGATGCTGGAAATTTTGAGTAGAACATTTAAAAATGCTTCTGAAACCTAAGATTTAGGCTGTTATCTATGGAGGGAAATAAACAGTCAATGTTTCAGGCTGAGACCCTGATAAAGTTCTGATGAGGGGTTTCGGCCAGAATGTCGACGCTTTATTTCCCTCCAGAGGAGCTACCTGATCTGCTGAGTTCCACCAACAAGTATGTTTATATCTAGTTTAATTTATAATGGTGTATAGTCCTGTACAGGCAAGCAGTTAAACAATGCTTAATTCTATATAGACGATGATGCAAGAAGATAGTGTTTTCTTTAGGTGTGTTATTTATATGCGGGAAAGTTGTATATTATAAGTGAGTTTTAGTTTAGTGTAAGACTGAGTGAACCATGCTGTGTAACTTTCTTAAGTATATTAGATACTGCTTTTGAATTTGAGAATAGCTGTCTTCATGAGAGGATATTCTGTTTTCACTAAACCTAGCCTGAGTAATAATGATTGCAGAAATTCAAGAAACCAACAGCACCACAATTCTAATATGCATTTTTGTCTAATTGGAAGCAAGGTGTGTGTTTTCTCAGAGTGTAGTCAAGGATGCTTACCTGCTCCCCATTTCCCGACAATCCCACCTCTTGAAAAATCTATCTTCTCCATTCAAGAGATTAGAAAGCCTCAATTAACTAAATGTTACCATATCCCAGAATATTATGATAAAGAAAATCACAACATTAAGAATCTCCTAATTTGACCTCTCCACGGGTCCATTCTCCTTGATTTGATGCCCTCGTAAAGGATGGTTGGGGCTTCTTTCAGTTACTGGGCTTGTTGAAACTTCAGAGCCAATTCTTAAATCCTTTGTACAATATTTAGGTTCTGGTGGAATATGGTAGTATTTCACAAAACATTTGGGTGAAAATATTATGGGAGTCCATCAGAACAACTGAATAACTTATATGTTGTCTAAATGTAATGTTCTGTACAATTTTCAAAGAGCAATGTATCAGATTAGAAAACGTGTATTCAATATGTATTTTTTGCACAATTTGCATTGTGAGCTATTTTAATTTTTTTTTCTATATAAACCAGTATTGCTTTATCATGTTCACGTGTTTACCGGAGACAACCCTGAAGCAAGTACAGATGCCAATGTTTACATCAATATAGTTGGTGAAAGAGGAGATACAGGCAAACGGAAATTGCATAAGTCACAAAACAATGAAAGAAAATTTCAAAAAGAGCAGGTAACACAATGGGATAAAATACTAAATCAATAAAGAATGTGTTCAGCATAAACAAAGACATGCATTTTGTTACAAAATGCAATCTTTTATTATGTGTTGTGCAGCTGAGTTATATCAAAACCCCAATGACAAATGAGACAGAGAACCTCAGTACTGTTTTTGCATGGAAGCTGTATGCTGATGTCAAATGGCACATTTTGATGCCACGTGCACACCAATTAACCAGGTATATAATGCCTATAATTGAGTAAGTCACAAAACAAAGAAAATTTCATGAAGAACTTAGATCTGGACACTGAAGCAAGCTTTAACCAAAAGGGTTGAAGCTTACTTTGACGTTGTTAGTCTCAGACCTGCCTGGACCACCATCAGAGCATCTGAATTATCAATCTTCCTCTAGGTGGGTTACTTAATCAACTTTATCTTTACCCTGCCCTATCTCTCTACTTAGAATCCACATCTCTACTGCCAGATGTTCTTCAGTCATCCTCAACCACTTCCCTGACTTTTCTACCATCTTTATTCTAGCATCTCAATTGACAGTCTTTCCAATCACTCATATTCATCTCAGAGACTGGCCCAACAATCACTTCTTTCCCAATTACCACCCTGATCTTTTTTCAACAACCTGATGCACAGTGAAAGAGGAGACCCTGGCAAACAGAAATAGCGTAAGTTACAAATAAAGTTGTGTAAGATACAAAATAAAATGGGACCCCAAGCAATTTCTTTTTAATTTATATTTTTACCAATTTCACAATTTCTAGACCCACACATTTTCTTTAATTAGTACAGTATGAATGTGATAGATGTAATGTGGAAATTACAGTGTGACATAATTTGTTACAAAACTGAATTACTCATTGTCAGTAATGCTTAAAAATTTATGGAACAGAACGAATGCACTTGCTTCATTGTGTCTATGCTTCCACTTTGCCAAAGCGATTTAATGCCATAGCCCATTCATAGTTCTTTGCTTTGTACCTCATTTGCTTCAAATGTTTATTTAGCTTATTCTGAAAAATATTCACATCAATAATCAGCTCTTAAGAATCTCTGCTGGGCAGAAATTAGCCAGCAAAGATGCATACACCAGGATATTTGCGTGATGTTCTGCATAGGTATGTTCCAATGAGTCAGAGAAAGGAGAGTAGGGTACAGGAGCTGTGGTGTACAAAAGCTGTTGAAAATCTAGTCAAGAAGAAAAGAAGAGCTTAGGAAAGGTTCAAAAAACTAGGTAATGAAAGAGATCTAGAAGATTATAAGGCTAACAGGAAGAAGCTTAATAATGAAACTAGGAGAGCCAGAAGGGGCCATGAGAAGGCCTTGACAAGCAGGATTAAGGAAAACCCCAAGGCAGTCTTCAAGTAGGAGAAGAGCAAGACAATAAGATGTGAGAGAATAGGACCAATCAAGTGTGACAGTGGAAAAATGAGTATGGAACCGGGGGAGGTAGTGGAGGTACTTAATTAATATTTTGCTTCAGTATTCACTACGGAAAAGGACCTTGGCAATTGTAGGGATGACTTACAGCAGACTGAAAAGCTTGAGCATATAGACATTAAGAAAAAGGATGTGCTGGAGCTTTTGGAAAGTACCAAGTTGGATAAATCACCAGGACTGGACAAGATGTACTCCAGCTACTATGGGAGGCAAGGGAAGAGATTGCTGATCCTCTGGCAATGATCTTTACATCATCAATAAGGACAGGAGAGGTTCCAGAGGATGGGAGGGCTGCAGATATTACTCCCCTATTCAAGAAAGTGAATAGAGATAGCCCAGGAAATTATAGACCAGTGAGTCTTACTTCAGTGGTTGGTAAGTTGATGGAAAAGATCCTGAGAGGAAGGATTTTTGAGCATTTGGAGAGGCATACTATGATTAGGAATAGTCAGCAAGGCTTTGTCAAAGGCAGGTCATGCCTTAAGAGCCTGACTGAATTTTTTGAGGATGTGACTAAACACATTGATAAAGGTAGAGCCATAGATGTAGTTTTTATGGATTTCAGTAAGGCATTTGATAAGGTACCCCATGCAAGGCTTATTGAGAAAGTAGGGAGGCATGGGATCCAAGGCATGGAATCTTACTTTGTGGATTCAGAATTGGTTTGCCCATAGAAGGCAAAGAGTGATTGTGGACAGGTCATATTCTGCATGGAGTTCGGTGATCAGTGGTGTGCCTCAGAAATCTATTCTAGGATCCTTTCTCTTCGCGATTTTTATAAATGACCTGGATAAGGAAGAAGAGGGATGGGTTCGTAAATTTCCTGACAACACAAAGGTTGGGGGTGTAGTGGATAGTGTGGAGGGTTGTTGGCAATTACAGCAGGACATTGATAGGATGCAAAACTGGACTGAGAAATGGCAGATGGAGTTCAACCCAGATAAGTGTGATGTGGTTCATTTTGGTAGGTCAAATATGATGGCAGAATGTAGTATTAATAGTAAGACTCTTGGCAGTGTGGAGGATCAGAGGGATCTTGGGGTCCGAGTTTTGTAGGACACTCAAAGCTGCTCTGCGGGTTGACTCTGTGGTTAAGAAGGAATACGGAGTATTGGCCTTCTTCAACCGTGGGATTAAGTTTAAGAGCCAAGAGGTAATGTTGCAGCTATATAGGACCCTGGTCAGATCCCACTTAGGGTACTGTGCTCAATTCTGGTCACTTCACAAGGAAGGATGTGGGAACCATAGAAAGGGTGCAGAGGATATTTACAAGGATGTGGCCTGGATTGGGGTGCATGCCTTATGAGAATAGGTTGAGTGAACTCGCCTTTTCTCCTTTGAGTGACGGAGGATGAGAGGTGACCTGATAGAGGTGTATAAGATGATGAGAGGCACTGATCTTGTGGATAGTCAGAGGCTTTTTCCCAAGGCTGAAATGGCTAACATGAGAGGGCACAGTTTGAAGGTGTTTGGAAGTAGGTACAGAGGAGATGTTAGAGGTAAGTTTTTTACTCAGAGAGTGGTGAGTGCGTGGAATGGGCTGCCAGCAATGGTGGAGGAGGTGGATATGATAGGGTGTTTTAAGAGACTCCTGGACAGGTACATGGAACTTAGAAAAAATAGAGGGCTACAGGTAACCCTAGGTAATTTCGAATGTATGCATATGTTCAGCACAGCATTGTAGGCCAAAGGGCTTGTATTGTACTGTAGGTTTTCCATGTTTATGTAGGATGCTCTTTATTGATTACAATCAACACTTAACACCATCATCCACTCAAAACTAATCAGTAAACTCAAAGAACTGAGCCTCAACACCCCGTTGGGCAATTGGATCCAGGATTTCCTCACTTGTAGACCCCAATCAGTTTGCACTGGCAAAAAAACTATTCTCCACAAGCTCCATCAGCACATGATTACTGCTGGGATGTGTAGTTAGCCCCCTGCTCTACTCACTTTACCCCTATGACTGTGTGGCTAAGTACAGCTCCAACACCATATACAAGTTTGCTGATGACACCACTGTTGTTGGCAAATCAAAGGTGGTGATGAATCAGCATTCAGGAGGGAGATGGAAAACTTGGCTGAGTGGTGTAATAACAACAATGTTTCACTCAATAAGACCAAGGAGCTGATAGTAGACTTCAGGAGAGGGAAACCAGAGGTCCATGAGCCAGTAATCATCAAAGGATCAGAGTTGGAAAGGGTCAGTAATTATAAATTTCTGGGGGTCACTAACTCAGAGAACCTGACCTGGACCCATTGTATAAATATATTTGCAAAGAAAGCACAACAGTGCTCCTTCTTCCTCAGGGGTCTGTGGAGATTCGGCATGTCATCAAAAACTTGGGCAATTTTCTATAGATGTGTGGTGGGAAGTGTGTTGACTGACTGCATTAAGGCCTGGTATGGGAATATCAATGCCTTTGAGTGGAAAATCTTACAAAAAGCAGTGGATTCGACCCAGTACAACACTGGTAAACCCTCCCCACCATTATGCACATCTACATGAAATATTGCCTTAGAAAAGCAGCATCCATTAACAAAGATCCTCACCACCCAGGCCATGCTCTTTTCTCACTGCTGCCTTCGGGTACAAGGTACAAGTGCCACAGGATTTGTGCCACCAGTTTCAAGTACGGTTACTACCCCTCACCATCAGGCTCTTGAACAAAAGGGGATAACTACACTCATTTAAGGACTCTTTTACCTTGTTATTTCATGCTCATCATTTATTGCTATTTACTTATTATCGGCGTTTGCACAGTTTGTTTACAGTATACAGTTCCGGATGTTTACAGTTTACAGATCCTGTTTATAGTTACTGTTTTATCGATTTGCTAAATATGCCTGCAGAAGAAGAATCTCAGGATTATAGCCCACGTTCAATCCAGACCTTTGGTATTTTCTGTGTAGAGTTTGCATCTCCTCACTGTGACAGCGTATGTTTCTCCAGGTGCTCTGTTTTCCTTCCATATTCCAAAAAGGGCAGGTTGTTTAGTTAATTGAGTAGGATTAGTGCAAATGCATATTTGTTGGTTGGCATGGACTGAAAGGGCTCAAGAGACTAGTTCTATGCTAATTCTCTGCCTCTCTATTTTATAACATTCCTGTCCATCAGAAATCACATTTTTCCTGTTCTGTGTTCCCAACTTCCTTCCATCCCATCACTGCTTATCTTGGCATGTTCTTTCCTCTACTTGCCTTAGACTTGGTATATCATCTAGCAACCAAGTCCTTGTCCATCATTGCCCGCTAGCCCTCAACTTAGAATCATCCTGTGAATGGTGTCTTTGTAGGTTTCATCATTATGCCAACAGACTAACAATAAAAAAAAACATCTAGTGCTTTCCCAGCATATATAACAAATAAACTCTTCTCAGGCCATGGGGCTTTCCTCTGCATAATACCGGGTACAGGTATCGATTTTTTTTAAGGTTATGATTGATACCTGTACCCGGTTGGAAGGCCGAGAAGAATTTATCCATAGACTAACCATACATTGCCTGATGTTATCTGCCTGTTAGTGCAGGGACAGAGCACCAATACCAATGCTGTAAGTGCAAACTACCTTTTTGGTCACTTTGTGATAGGAAAGAAAAAAGGCCAATATATAAATCCATCAAAAGTTCACATCTTACTTCTTTAAATGTAATCCACTACTGTGGCTTTTTAAAAAATTGTAACTCTCGATTAAATTGTATCTCCTCCACATCGTTAAGTGGTTTTAATATTTCGTATATTGCCTGACCTCAGGATTTTCGCTCAGAATCTATTACTTTAGGTCCTTAATTGTTTTGTTTGTGAGATGATGAAAACTAGATTCAGAATTCAAGAAAGGAGGAGCTATTTACGTTTTACCATTTCTGACAAGATTTATACAGCCAAAATACCATTTCAATTGGTGACTATCATTGTATAAGCATTGACCATATTACATTTCCAAAACTAATAAAACAGCATTTGGTATGGCAGATCATGATCCTTGTCTCAACACAGTATTTAATGATTTATTACCGACAGAGGAGGTTCACAATTCACTTAATGCAACTTATTTTTCAATATTGTACTGAAACAATTGCCAATTATTATTTTTCTGTCTCACAGATGGACACCTTTATCCTAGAGGCAGTTTCTGTTGGAATACTTAAAACGATTGTAATTGGACATGATGGTGTGAAAGCAGGTACAGTGTAATCAATTTCCTTACATTTGAACTCCTAGTTATTATGCAGAGGAAAATCTCATGGACAAGAGTGATGAAATGAGTTTTAATGCTTATTTATATGCAAGTTTATGCAGTCAAGCAACTTCTGTTTTGCAGACTCTAAAAACACTAAACGATGCAGAGAAGATAAATCAAGAACAATTTTTAAAAAGCCACAGTAGTGGATTACATTTAAAGATGTAAGATGTGAAAAATAACACAATTTGCTGATTAAAATTTAGCTTTCTATTTTAACATAATTACTTTGCTATTTAGGGCAATCATTACAGTCTTTAATACCAGATTGATTATTATCAGAACTGGACAGGAAAAAGGTTAATATGACAATCTAGTGGGTTAAATAGGTTAAAGATTAAATTAAATTAATTAATGTCATGAATTACCTTTAAAAAATATGTCCATTATACTGACTCTGTTATTCCTGATTAAATTGGATTTTATTCATGGTTTAGTATACCACTGACCAATTCAAAATTAGAAACAGAGTTAAATTAATGATTTACCACTCCCCAATGGTTTGATTTTATTATCATTCCCAACATTTAGAATCCATGGCAGATGTAAATATCACTCAGATGCACCTCAGATGCTAATATATTCTGTTTGATAATTAGTAAATCCATTAGCAAATACTTAATGAAATAATTATTTTAAGCATTTAAAAATATTTTGTTTTAGTTGTTTTTAGCTATTTATTTTTAAACTAGGTTCAATGTCTTTAATATTGATGAATGGATTTGCCAAGTAGGATAAAATAGTGAAGTCAAAAATGAAATTCTCTCTATGCTCCTGGTATTTACATAGTAATGCAACTTAATCTCATGAGTAAAAGTGCAAGTAAAGTCGATTATCTTATGCACAATTACATGAGTGTTCAGATGAAATGAAACACTTAATTGCAGCATCACAAATAGTATCACAAAAGCAACATTTAGAAGATAAATATAAATTATACACATTTTTACAAGGAAAAGCACAATTTAAAAGTAAAAGTAAAGTCTATTTTAATGCAAACTAGTAAAAATGGTCATAAATTGCTAAACTATGGTGTTTAGGATTGTGCCAGTTGGTTCAGGAACTGAATGTTTGAAGATAGTAGCTGTTCTTGTGGTGCAGGACTTCAGACCTCAGTATCTCTTGCTTGATGGTAACTTTGAGAAGTTGGCATGTCCCAGATGATGGAGAGCTTTGATGGAAGATGTTGCCTTTTTAAGATGTAGATATTATAAGACCATTAGACCCTAAGATATAGGAGCAGAATTAGGCCATCTGGCCCATCAAGTCTGCTCCGCAATCAATCATAATTGATCCTTTTTTTCTATCTCCTCCTCAGCCCCAGTCCCCAGCCTTCTCCCTGTAACCTTTGATGCCATGTCCAATCAAGAACCTATCAATATCTGCCTTAAATAATCTAGCCTCTACAGCTGCATGTGGCAACAAATTCCACAAATTCACCACCCTTTGGCTAAAGAAATTTCTCTGCATCTCTGTTTTGAAAGGGCTCCCCTCTATCCTTTATCAATGGTGGGGAGGAATGTGTACCAGAGTCTATAATTCCTGCAACTTCTTACATTTCTGTCTACTTACATTGCCCTAAAAGACAATGATGCAACCAATCAGGATATTGTTAACAATACCTCTGTCGATCTTTAGAGTGTTCAGTAACAAACAGAACTCTGTACTGTAACACTTTATTCTGCACTCTGTTATTGTTTTACCTTGTACTAGCTCAATACACTGTTTTAATGAATATGGATAATATGCAATACAGGGTTTTCATTGTACCTCAGTACATATGACAAAAATAAATCAATTTATCCTCTTTAGCTCTTTGGAATGTAAAGATGCTGACCTGCTTTACTTATGATTGCACTTACGTGCTGGCCTTAGGACAGGTCATCCAATATGTTAACGTCCAGGAATTTAAAGCTGCTGACTCACTTCACTCTTAAACCACCCAATGTAGATTGGTTATGTACCACAGTGCTTCTATTTTTCCACTTTAGTAATTCTTTGTGTTATTTATTGGCAACTCAGTATCATCTACAGGCAGATATATAAGATCAAGAGATATTTACTGTTCAGAAGTGTCTGCTTTTATTTACATTTCTCTTTGGAAATTCAGAACTCCTGAGCAAGACTAGGTCCCAAATTTGTTCTCAGTTGATTGCCTTTGTCAATCAATTGGTCAACTGCACTTTGTTATTGAACTCCAATGTTAGAGTCCTAAGCCTCAAACTTCAACAGATTTTCCTCCACTCAGATTGGGAAATCTGCCTGGTGAACTTGTGTGAAGTTAGTAAGTCTAGCAGATCCATTCATTACAATTGGAAAGAATGGTTATGGATGGAACCTTAAATGCAATTTGACTTGGTGGAATTCATTAAATACATTTTATTGTTTTTATTTCCTAATGTTCTTGCTGTCTTACTTCTAAGACTTCAGTATTTTAGAAATATTTCAATTTTTTAAAAAATTAATATTTTTGACTGCCTTTCTGTGTTTGTAAATGTCACAGGCATTGAATCTCCTTGACAGCTTTGACAGCCTATATGCCAGAGGTCAGGTTTATCAGCTCCCAAAGTAATTCTAAAATAGAGCCTGTCATTTTCACTTTGAAGGGCACTGTTATGTACCAGGCCTCACCTGTCAGTTCTTCTTACTTGAAGCAATATATGTGCCTTCAAATGAGGCAAAGTCAAACTACTAGGAAACCTGCACTGACTAAATGCAATTGGAATGATTTGGAGCCAAAGCTTCCTTGTTCTGTGAGAGGCAGGCAACCATCAGGAGGCTGAGGGTTAGATGGTAAAACAGAATAAAGAGATCTTTGGATTTCTTGCTTGATTGTTCAACATTCCCTTCCACAACCATTCTTTGCCAGGGCCAATGCCAGATCTTGCCGACCATTCTGCTGAGGAACTATTGGATGTGTGATGTCAGGGGTTAGTTGTTTTACACAGAGAGTGGTGAGTGCGTAGAATGGGCCGCTGCTGGTAGTGGTGGAGGTGGAAATGATGGAGTCTTTTCAGAGACTCCTGGATAGCTACATGGAGCTTAGGAAAATAGAAGGCTCTGGGTAAAGCCAAGGCAGTTGTAAGGTAGGGACATGTTCAGCACAGCTTTGTGGGCCGAAGGGCCTGTATTGTGCTGTAGGTTTTCTGTGTTTCTATGGTTATCAGTATGCTGTTAACCATGATTCTGGAGGGATGGCAGCATACTCAGATGCAGCAGCCGCTTCAGGTCCAATCAAAGGTATAATTGTTGGTCGTTTACATCTTTTTTATGATCACAAAACACTGCTAAATGCCACCAACATCAAGTACTGCAGGAGTTACTTGATACTGATGGAGCTGGACTTATTGCATTCCAGTATTGTGTTATCACCTGGAATTATTTCATACTGTTGCCAAGGGGATGTGCGCAGATTCTCTTGGCTGATTTATTATGATTTCAAGACATGGTTGGACATTGGTCATGTGCAATACTGCAAGTTCTCACTGGTTCATTGGAGAGACCAATGGCAGGGGAGCTGCACTGCCTCAGTTGTGGAGTAGGCTCTCATGCTGCAAGCTCACCTGTTGCAGCCGTTCAGGGGAGGAGATGCCGGAGGCAGTGTGGAAGACAGCGGAGACCTCTGAGGGTGTGCTGGAATCCTCCCCCCCCCCACCCCACGTCAGTGTTGCCTCCATTGTTCACTCGATGTTGCACTTCGGTGTCTCTGGTTTTCACTTGGTGGTAGGACAAACTGAATTAGGACATTGTACAATCTATCTACAAGTCATGCCACTCAGGGACTTGGGCGATACTGTATATTCCTTTTCCCTTTGTAACTGTTTGTTTTTCTGCTATCTGTGCTACGTGTAGTATGCTGTATACTGTTTTCACCTTGGCCCTGGAGGAACACCGTTTTGTTTGGCTATATTCATCCTCAGTTGAATGATAATTGAACTTGAGTAGATAGTTCATTACCCTGTTTAAAACCACAAGCATCTTCTGTACAACTATAACCACGGCTTCTTCATTATTATTTTGAACACCATTACATTGCTTTTTGAGGTGATCTTCTTAAGCCACTCCAGTACTAAAAGTAGCCTGAAAGTTAGGGCAATTACCATGCAATTTTTTAAAATGCATAAATCACCCATAATGACAGGTTTCCATGGGTTAGATCACACATTCAGGAATTGGCCTGGACTCATCCACATACAATTCCTTTTGCCATTGCCAACATTTGCCAATCTTTAATTACACAGCTAATGATGGTATCAATACACAGCTGACATTTCATCGATTACTTATCGAAATCAGTGTGTTCAGCTGTAGCAATGACTCTTGTATAGGAGGCAAAAAGAAACAAGGAGCAGAAGATCACAAAGAGCAGGAATTGAAGAACCTTGATGTGATATTAATATTTAATTTTCAGCATCTGCCAGACTCAATTTTCATTACACTGTCTTTGTATATTGCCACATGCTCTCCTGATGATGATAACATTTTCATAAAATGTACTGGTCCTGATGTGCCCCAGTTAACCAGAATCCACTCTAATTGTGGCAGAGAGGTTGCTGCCTTTCCTTACTGATTGTAGTCTGTTGGTCGGGAAATCAAGGATCCAGTTGCAAAGGAAAGTGTTGATTCCCAGATGTAGGAGTTTGGAAATGGATTTGCTTGGAATTATAGCACTGAAGGTAGACCTGTAGTCAGTAAATAACAGTCTAAAATAGGTATCTTTACTGTCCAGATGCTCCAAAGTTGACTGTAGACTTGGCATCTACTGTAGGCTTGTTTCAGCAGTTGGTGAATTTCAGTGGGTCAAGGTTAACTGGGAGGCGAGAGCTTATATGTGCCATGACCAGCCTCTCGGAGCAGCTCATGATGAATGGAGGATGGCAGAGCCACTGGGCAGTAGTCATTAAGGCACATTACCTTGTTTTCCTTAGGTACTGGGATGATAGTTGTCTTCTTAATGCAGGTGGATAGTGATTTTCTTAAGATTGGAGGAAAAAGAGGTTAAAAATGTCTGAAAATCCCCCACCTGCTGATCTGCACAGGATCTAAGGACAACATCCAGGTCAGATGCTTTCTGTGGGTTCACGTTCTGGTTTAAGATAGCGCTGGTGAAACACAGCGACGACTTGCTGGCAGAATACACACTATTAACTACTTTATCACCCACACTTTCTCTCAAAAGTGATCACTGCAATCAATGGCCTGTAACTTCCCTTTTGGAGTTGAGCTTTTGAACCGCCCATACGATCTGGCATTTTTGTGGTGAGAACTGAAGACTTGAAGGTGCAAGACCATTGCGGCATATTGTGTATGGGCTGAATCGAGGCCAAGTATTAGATTGTTCCTCAATCTTCAGCCTGGGCCCAAGAGCAGGGAAGAAATTAATGTTTAACCATTGCAGGAGTGGGCTTGGAGCCGATTTGAAGCGGCAGATCTGAGGCAGAGTTGGGGTGGCAGGGCCCATGCCCAAGAGTGAGGAACAAGCCGATGCTTGAGCAATTTAAATGCTGGGCCAGATTGAAAAGGTCAGGGTTTTGGGGCCGGAGACAAGTGATGGGTTGGTGTTCAGCTCACAGCTCCATGAAATTTACTCACCTCTGAGGCCATAGCCCACAACTATTGGCTGAATCAGCTGTAGCGATGACTGGTTTCATGGTAGTGGACTCACTTTGTGAATTTCAGTTCTGAATGTTATTCGCTTACTTTTATTGTTTGCAAGATTTTTTTCTGTGCATTGGGCGTTTGATGGTCTTCTGTTTTTAAATGGCTTCTATTGTTTTCTTGTGGCCTCCTGGAAGGAGACAAATCTCAAGATTGTATTGAGAATACATCCTTACATACTGCCCATTATGCCATTGGCATTTAGGACAGCAATGAAGGCCCTCAATCTCTGATGGTGTTCAGGACTTCCTTAATCATCTATACACACTTTGATAATACATGTACTTTGAACTGAGAACTCTGAATTTTTTTGAAGACTTACTTTATATCTGCAGCGCTGGATTCAAGTACTTTGGAGGCTATTAGGGCGGGTGGTAATATTCCAATCCCCTTCTGTTCAAACATGTGTAGTATGTGTTAATCTCATTGGGATTGGATTTGTTGTTACTGGTGATGCTGTCTGACTATTTGTAACCCATTAAGGTACTATTCCAATCCCCTTCTGTTCAAACGTGTGTAGTATGTGTTAATCTCATTGGGATTGGATTTGTTGTTACTGGTGATGCTGTCTGACTATTTGTAACCCATTAAGGTACTATTCCAATCCCCTTCTGTTCAAACATGTGTAGTATGTGTTAATCTCATTGGGATTGGATTTGTTGTTACTGGTGATGCTGTCTGACTATTTGTAACCCATTAAGGTACTATTCCAATCCCCTTCTGTTCAAACATGTGTAGTATGTGTTAATCTCATTGGGATTGGATTTGTTGTTACTGGTGATGCTGTCTGACTATTTGTAACCCATTAAGGTACTGAAGGTGTCCTCGAACACTCTCACCAGTCAGTTGGCACAGGTTTTCGGAGCCCTACCAAGTACACCATCAGGGCCTGACACTTTGCGAGTGTTCGCCCTTTTGAAAAATGTTCTGATGTCGGCCTCTAGGACAGGGATCACATGGTCACCAGACCCTGCATGGATTTGCACAGGTGTAGTTTTATTCTCCCTTTAAAAGCGAGCATAAAAGGCTGTGATGGGAGTGAGGTACCACAGCCATTAATGATATTAGGATTTGCTTTGTAGGAACCAATGGCCTTCAAACCCTGCCAGTGCATCCATTTCCATCTTCTGTTGGAATTCACACACAAAAGGAGATCTTGGGGAAATGGAGGAGATGTAGTGAGGGCAGCATCAATGGTGGAGGAAGGGGAACTCAGTTCTTTGAAGAATGAGGATATCTCTGATGTCTTGGAAAAGGAAGCCTCATCCTGGTAATAGGTTAAGTGGAGGTGAAGGAACTGAGAACAGGGAATAGTATCTTTACAGGAGACAGGTTGGGAAGAGGTAAAGTCAAGATAGCCATGGGAATCAGTAGGTTTATAAATGATGTCGGTAGACAGCTTCGTCTCCAGAGATTGAGAAAGGCTATTCAATCGGAATTGGTTTTTTTCACTCTTAAATTAGCCTTCCATAGGTCGTACCTGGAATTCTGTACCATTCTGGATCTCCTGTCTTGAATGGAACAGATCTAGCCCTCAGCAGACTACGAATCTCCTGGTTCATCCACGGCTTTAAGTTTAGGTGTGTCTGGTATGTGCTTGAAAACACACACTCATTCACACAGGTCTTGATGAAGTTACAAAGTTATTATGTAATAATTGATTCATTTAATATATCATCAATAACATCCAGATAAGGAGAACATTATATCATTATTTGTCAGATAATGATATGAGACTGACTATTATGATGTTGCTCATCTATCTGATCATTTCACAATTAATATTGCAAGAATGCTTTTCATGCTATCTTCACAAATTACAGATGTGCAATATTTTGTAGAATTGATGAGAATTGGTAGTCTTACCTACACATTATTCAAACAAAAATATTATGATTAAATATCTTAATGTGCTCTTGTCTTATTTTTGTCATTAATTCCATTACCTTCAGAGGACAGTATGATACAGTAGCTAGAGAAATGCTCATTATTCTGCACATTGCATTAGAACAATGTGCTCTCTCCAGAGAGTGAGTTTTGACAGGATCTCAGAAGTTTAGTTTAGAGAATTGGCAAGGCTTATATGACTTGCTTTCAAACTGGGAAGAATAAGAGAAAATTTAATCAAATGTATGCAATGGTTTGAGGACTTATTATAGTGAATCAAAGGAACCAATTTCACTAGTAGGGAATTTAAAATAAACAATAGCGTTGAACTGATGAAGAAAAAATTCCTTTAAGAATATTTGAGGTTCCAAATCTCACTAACTGAAATTGGTGATGGAGTTAGGAACACTCATTACATTTAATAACTGCATTATTAGATGCATGATATACTTGAGTGCCAAAGTTATAAGCTGAGAGCTGTCTGCCCGAAGTTCTTACTTCAGTCTGGAGGAATTCTTACTTTCATCCTTTTGTCCCTTAAGCTTCTAAGATTCTGTAATTTTGAATAATCATTTACAACAATAACCTGAATTAAAATTAAAAATTCCCCCACAGGAAGTGGATGGCTTCTCGACAAAGTCATTATTAACTATGAAGAGAATGGCCAAGAGCATGAAGATGTATTCACTTGCAACAGGTACAGTATTGCTTGAATTAAAGAAATGTCCTGACTAGCAGAATTAGCCACTATAATAGCCCAGATTTTGCAGTTCTAATGAGACCAAAACTAACAGTGCTTGCTGTTATTGCTCTTAACATAGATAGCAACTTCTGGTGACGTCATGGACAGAAGGTGCTGATATAACTAACAGGATGACTTTTAAATTATTGCATATTCATGAATTTGCAGGTGGTTAGATTTAAACCAGGATGATCAAAAAACTGAGAGAGAACTGATAGCAAAAAGTAAGTATAAGAATATGTATTTTCTATTCAAAGTATAGTTACTATACATACTATAGTTACTACTTGATGCTGATAAATGATAACATTTTAAAAAGAGTTTTTTGTCAACATTTTTAGCATTGATGTAAAATGTTTAAAGGTATATTTTATGACATTTAGTTACCTGAGAAGAAATTAGATGCATAATTGAATGCCAAAGAGGAATTGGGAGATGCATATTCAGATTTAGGTTCATTTACTTATTGCATGTACATTAAAATTCACAGTGAAATACATCATTTGCATTAACAAACTGCACAACCTAAGGATGGGCTGGAGGCATTAAAGAAGGTCATCCATACTAAAGCTGACAATGCTATTGGAGAGCTTATTATGGAATCATGGAAAAATGTAACATCAGAAGTTATTTAATTCTTAAGTGGTTCTTTCAAAGAATAAACCAGTTAATCCTACTGTACCGAATCATTTTCCAATGTTCCTTAGATTCAGGATCAGTTCCTGAAGATTGGAGAGTGGCTAATGTTGTCCCACTTTTCAAGAAGGGAGGGAAGGAGAAAACTGAGAACTATCGCCCTTTTAGCCTAACGTCAGTCGTGGGGAAGATGCTTGAGTCCATTATTAAGGATGAAATAGTGGCACATCTAGATGGCAGAAATAGGATTAGGCCGAGCCAGCATGGATTTACCAAGGGCAAATCATGCTTGACTAATCTTTTGGAGTTTTTTGAGGGTGTAACAAGGATGTTAGATGAGGGTAAGCCAGTAGATGTTGTGTACCTAGATTTTCAGAAGGCATTCGATAAGGTGCCACATAGGAGATTGGTGAGTAAAATCAGAGCTCATGGCATTGGGGGCAGGGTTTCAACATGGATAGAAAACTGGTTGGCAGATAGAAAGCAAAGGGTAGCAGTGAATGGGTGTTTCTCAGACTGGCTGGAGGTGACTAGTGGGGTACCACAGGGCTCTGTATTGGGACCACAGCTCTTTACGGTTTATGTCAATGATTTAGATGAGGGCATTGAAAACTATATCAGCAAGTTTGCTGATGATACTAAACTGGGTAGCAGTGTGACATGCGAAGAGGACGTTAGGAGAATACAGGGAGACTTGGATAGGCTGAGTGAGTGGGCAGATACTTGGCAGATGTCATTCAATGTGAATAAATGTGAAGTTATCCACTTTGGAAGCTGGAACAAAAGGGCAGAGTATTGTCTGAACGGTGTCGAGTTAGGTAAGGGAGAAATGCAAAGAGACCTAGGAGTCCTAGTTCACCAGTCAATGAAGGTGAATGAGCAAGTGCAACAGGCAGTGAAGAGGGCAAATGGAATGTTGGCCTTTGTTACAAGGGGAATTGAATACAAGAGCAAGGATGTTCTTTTGCATTTGTACAGGGCCCTGGTGAGACCACGCCTGGAATATTGTGTACAGTTTTGGTCTCCAGGTTTAAGGAAGGACATTCTGGCAATTGAGGAAGTGCAGGGTAGATTCACTAGGTTGATTCCTGGGATGGCAGGGCTGTCTTACACAGAGAGATTGGAGAGATTGGGCTTGTATACCCTGGAATTGAGGAGATTGAGAGGGGATCTGATTGAAACGTTTAAGATAATTAAAGGATTTGATAGGATTGAGGCAGGAAATATGTTCCAGATGTTGGGAGAGTCCAGTACCAGAGGGCATGGATTGAGAATAAGAGGTCAGTTATTTAAAACAGAGTTGAGGAAGAGCTTCTTCTCCCAGAGAGTTGTGGAGGTGTGGAATGCACTGCCTCGGAAGACGGTGGAGGCCAATTCTCTGGATGCTTTCAAGAAGGAGCTGGATAGATATCTGATGGATAGGGGAATCAAGGGATATGGGGACAAGGCAGGGACTGGGTATTGATAGTGAGTGATCAGCCATGATCTCAGAATGGCGGTGCAGACTCGAGGGGCCAAATGGTCTACTTCTGCACCTATTGTCTATTGTCTATTGTCTATTGAATCCCTAATATACTTTGTTATTCAAACATTAATGCAATTTGATTTGCAAGTTTACTATTCAGATAACATTATTCAGGAACACCTTCTACCTCTCTGCCATCAGATATCTGAACAGTCCATGAATCTGTGAACACTACATCATTATTCCTTTTTATTTGCACAACAAATATATGTAATTTTGTAATTCTGTGTCTTTGTATTGTACTGCATCTGCAAACAGCAAATGTCCTGTCATTCTAGACAGAGATAATGTGATTCTGAGATGGTACCTCACACTCTTTTAAGCAGGACACCAAAATATTCTGCCAAATGATTCTTTTCTCAGTTACCTTAAAGCTCTGCCTTTTGTTTCTAACAACCTATCAGTTCCCATTTTGCTTTTGGTCAGTTGTTGGAAGTTGCTTTCTCTGCCATAACCTTATAAGCTTGTGAATATCAATATCTTCTTCTGACTTGTTGCATTCTAAAGCAAATAACTCCAGTGATGTTAATAAGTTCACACAAATGTAATGCCTTCATCCCAGAAGGATTTTAGAAAATACTTTTAAGGAGTCACATTAAGCACAGATCAGCTTCAATTCAGATATCATGACCAAATCTCGTCATCATACCTGAGGAATATTGTGTAAATTTAGGTGAGAATCTTAAACATTTACTAAAATCATTCTAGGGAAGAAGGCATTACATTTGTATGAACATATTAACATCATTTTTGCTCTGTCCTGCACCTAGTGCATTTTCCTGAAACACTGGAAACCGAGAATTGGAGGTAGTGAATGACTTGAAATCTATTGCAGTCTTTATCAAAGCCACTTTAACAGAGATAGGATATTAGCATGGTACTTCCAGCTCTCTCATCCACTTAGGCTGCATCATGATGATGGTATGTGGAATTTTAGCTCAACAAATTGTATAAAGGTGAATTCAACAGTTTAATGCACAACACAACAAAGTCGACAATGGAATGAAGCATGCTAAAGTTTTTCCATGATCCATTTGTCCTTATGCTGAATGTTGTGGTTGGAACTCTTATTATATTTCTTAATGATAGGTGCAAGAATCATCCTGACCTCTCAGAAGGCAAGGTTGGAGGTGGCCATTGAAGTTAGCAATGGAAGGTTAATCATCTGCTTTTGGATTTAATGGCATAGGCAATTTGGAGTTCACCTGTACTATATTCAGCTATATATTGATCTGTACATTATTCCAAATCTGTCAATCTGCCCTGGTAGTATATTCGCCTATACCCCCCAGAAAACATCTTGCAG
Organism: Hypanus sabinus; assembly: GCF_030144855.1. NCBI lineage: Eukaryota > Metazoa > Chordata > Chondrichthyes > Myliobatiformes > Dasyatidae > Hypanus > Hypanus sabinus. Next base: position 170,302,870 of record NC_082706.1, read on the forward strand.
GTGCACACATCCTCCTCTGTCTACACATTTAACCTGTACGAACGCTGAGTCACAACTGACGTCTGGCGGCCTCTTCTAGTGCTGCCATGTCACACCTGAGTGACGTCAGCTGTTGGCGAAAAAAACTTCGGTTTTCAGAGCTTTTTGCATTTCAGAATTTCGGATAAGGGATTGTGGACCTGTATATCTTGCATTTTCCTTTCATTCACCTTCAACAAAGGCTTCCCATACATTCAGGTCAAAGCCTGTCATTTTCTCATTCATAGATTCCTTCTTACACAACTGAGCAAAGAAGAGATAGAAACCAAGTTAGCCTTTGTCCAAAAGCAGAGGAGAGAAACTGAAGTACTATACCTAGCAAAACAGAACACTTGTCCATTAAGAATAAGGGGATGAAGATGTCATAGCTGCCCAGTGACACAAATTCCACAAGAACATAAGGCCAAAAGTCATAGAAGAAGGATTAGGCCATTTGGTCTGTTGAGTCTGTTCCGAAATACCATCATGGCTGATTTACTATCCCTCCAAACCCCAATGCCCTGCCTTCTCTCAATAACCTTTGATGCCCTGATTCATAAAGACCCTATCAACCTCCACTTTAAATATTCCCTATAATTTGGCATTAACACAGGTCTATAGCAATGAATTTCAGTTTCACCACCCTCTGGTGAAAGTAATTCTTCCTCAACTCTGTTCTACATGACATCCCTATATACTGAAGTTGTGGCCTCTGGTCATAGCCTCCCCTACTATAGGAAGCACCCACTCCACATCCACTCTACCTAGGCTTTCAATATTCAATAGGTTTCAATGACGTCTCCCCTCATTCTTCTAGACTCCAGTGAGTACAGGCCCAGAGCCATCAAAAGCTCCTCATACCTTAATTCTTTCGTTCCTGGAAACATTCTCGTGAACATCCTCTGGACCCTCTCAAATGCCAACACAACTTTTCTTGGAGAAGGGGTCCAAACTGCTCACAATAATCCCATTGCAGTCTGAGTTATGCCTTGGAAAGCCTTACTTTTATATTCTAGTCCTATCAAGATGAATGTTAACATTGCATTTGCCTTCCTTACCACTAAATGAACTGACAAATTAACCTTTAGGGAATCTTGCAAAATGACTCCTAACTCCCCAACACCTCTGATTTTTGAATTTTCTCCCTGTTTAGAAAATAGTCCACACCTTAATTTAGACTTTCCTACATTATATTCCATTTGTTACTTCTTTATCCATTATCTAAGTCCTTCTATAGACTTCCTGCTTCCTTAGCACCACCTGCTCCTCCACCTATCTTTATATCATCTGCAAGTTTGACCATAAAGCCATCAAGTCCTTCATTCAAATCCATTGACATATAATGTGAAAAGAAATGGTCCCAATACTGACCCATACTGAACACTACTAGTCACTCAAGTCAAACAGATTCCCCTTTTATTCCCACAAAGACAAGAAAATCTGCAGATGCTGGAAATCCAAGTAACACACACAAAATGCTGGATGAACTCAGGAAACCAGACAGCATCTATGGAGAAGAGTAAACAGTTGATGTTTTGGGCTTAGTCCTGATGAAAGGTCTCAGTGAGAAACGTTGACCGGTCACTCTTTTCCATAGATGCTGCCTGACCTGCTGAGTTCTTCCAGCATTTTGTCCCTTTATTCCCACTCTTTGCCTCCTGTCAATCAGACAATCTTCTCTCCATGTTAATATCTTTCCTGTAACACCATAGGCTCTTATCTTGTTAAGCAGCCTCATGTGCAGCACCTTGTTAAAGGCCTATGAAAATTTGAAAAAAATTATCCACCAATAACGACCCCAGGATCCCTCTACTCATCAACACTATTAAGGGTCCTGCCTGTCTTTTTACATTTGACCTACTAAGGTGTAAAACTTGACATTTGGCCAGTTGAACTCCATTTCTCCACCCACATCGGCATCTGATCTATATTCTGCTGCATTCTTTGCCAGTCCTTTCTGTTATCCACAATATCACCAATCCCTGTATCATCTGCATATTGACTAAACCACAAATCTACCTTTTATGTATATAAATATAAAAACAACAGAGGTCCTAGTACAGATCTCTACAGAACATTACTAATAATAGATCTCCAGCTAGGATGGGTCGTACTTGACCACTTTCCCCTGTCTTCTATGGGTAAGCCAGCCCTGAATACAACTGGCCAGTTTACATGGACCCCATGAATCATTTAGAAGAAAATTAGATTGAAATTTGAGATGAAGGGAAATACAGGACAACAGGGAGTGAAATGAGCAATGAGGTTAATTTTGGATAAGCATTTTGGTTAAGTTACTGTTTTCTATCCTCTGGATTTAAATATTCCTTCAATGGATTCACTGCAATTTCCTATCATGTCCTTTCACAGCTGTCAAATAGTGATATTCTGAAACATTCAAATTCCAATTAAAAATTGTTAGTTATTTAAAATACTTAAAATTTCATTAATCATTAAATATTTCAAGATTATCAAGAATACATTAAAACACAAAAATAGATAAACAAGCAATTAAGCAAATGTTTTAACTGAGTTGCTGAAACTTTGCAAACTTCTAAGGAAGTAGAGATACTGCTAAGTTTTCTTCATAATAGCACTTACGTGCTGGACCCAGGACAGGTGCTCTGAAATGATAACACCAAAAAATTTAAAGTTGCTGACCCTCCCCACATCTCATGGACCTCCAGTTTCATTTTCCTGAAGTCAATAATCAGCTCCTTGGTCTTGCTGACATTGAGTGAGATGTAGCTGTTGTGGCACCACTCAGCCAGATTTTTAATATGCCTCCTATAAGCTGATTCATTACCACTTTTGAGTCAACCAACAACGGTGGTGTTATCTGCAAACTTAAGTATGGCATTGGAGAGCAGGGGGATAAGGACACAGCCCTTTAGTGCACAGGTACTGGTGGAGATTGTGGAGGAGTTGTTGCTACCAATCCAAACAGACTGGGGTCTGCACTGAGGAAATTGAGGATCCTGTTGCACAAGGAGATATTGAGGCCAAAGTTTTGAAGCTTGTTGATTAGTTTTGAGGGGATCAATATCAGGCGCATTGCAATAAGACTTGTAGATCACGGATCGGTCTCTTCAGTCATCTCAAGGCCACAAGTGACCAGGTCAACCACCTGGAGAAGAATCATACTCAACTATGCGTGATCACTGATGATGATAACAATCAGGAATTAATGATTTGCACAATATTAAGCAAATATAGCTTCCGAAGTACATAAAATACAAATCCTGGAAATCTGTAATAGAAACAAAATTATTAGGACTTATAAGGAAAATAGGGTTAATAGAAGAATAACCAGATTGAGCCCTTTATCTAAGATTTTGAACTGATTTTCTTCGTTGTACAGAATTTCCGTTTTAATTATTACCATCATTATTACCATAGCAAAATTCAAGATCAGACTGGAAACAGCCAAAGATTCAATGACACCTGCAGATGTTAAGACAACCCTTGTCGTCTACGGCTCCAAGGGAAAAAGTGATGAAATAGTCCTGTCTTCGGACAACCCACAATTTCTACATTTTCTTCCAGGATCGGTTGATGAGTTTATTGTAAGACATGAAATATGAGCTATTGTGATTTAAGAGTTACCAAGCCATACAAAATGGTCTGGTGACAAGTACAGTAATTAAATTAATGGAATTAGATTGAAAAATTAAGGCAATATCTTAAAATTATTCAGATTATTTTGAAGTGAATCGATTTGATGTTATTAAATGATTTTATTTTATTTTATTTAAATGGTTTAAATTGATAATAAGTATCATTGTATTGCTTTTAAAATTTAGTTAAAATGACTAAATAAAATGTAGGAATAAATATAATAATCCATTAAATGAGACAGTCAGAGATTCAATAAATCCTTGCTGCCTTGATGTTGACCTGCAGCATAAATGATGTAGTCATATGAGAAGGTTGATCTGAAAACTCTCTAAGGAGGTATTCTCCTCCTGATTTCCATCATCTACCAAGATAAGAATGTAATGAAATACTTTTCAGCTGGTTAAGTGTGTCCTCCTCTAATATTGAGAACCTTGACTCCATCTAGAACTAAGTAAGCAAGCTGATTGATACCCACCACATTAAACACTCTTACTTCTTCCCCCATTCGCGTACACTATGTGATTGAATAAGTAATGAATATACAATGTACGTAGCAATTCACTGAGGTTTCTTCAGCATCACCTCACAAACACATGGACCTGCTCATATTGTACTAGTTTAAAATTAACAAGCAAAAATACTGGTTTTGGCAGTGATGACTTAATCCTAAGAATGATGAATGCGTGGAATGGGCTGCCGGTGACGGTAGTGGAGGTAGATATGATAGGGTCTTTTAAGAGACTCCTGGACAGGTACATGGAGCTTAGAAAAATAGAAGGCTATGGGTAACCCTTGGTAATTTCTAAAGTAAGTATATGTTCAGCACAGCAATTTGTGCTGTAAGTTTTTTGTTTCTATGTTTCTAATGCTATGATTCATAGCATTCATAGGATAAAGAATAAATACATAACTTATATAATTGTTTTTCTAATGATTGCTTTTCTCCTATGATTGTTTTTCTAACCTGAATTGGTAAAGTATAAAATAAAGGATCAAAAGGGAAGAAAAAATCTTTTAAAGTTTAACACTTAGGCTGACCCTTGTTGTTTTAGCACATTTTGTTTACTTTGTGTTAATGTTTTATATATGCAGATGTAGCCAGTCTCAAACTTACAGCAGTATCCTTTTGTCCTGTTCAACATATTAATTATTTTTTAGATTACAATAGAAAATCTGGGAGATATTTACAAGATTCGTGTCAATGCTGAAGAACTAGTTAACTATTTGGGTTGGCATTTAGTCTCGATTACTTTGGAAGATTTGCAAACAAAACAGATCTTCAGTTTTCTTTGTAACTCCTGGCTGTCTGCAATCAAAGAAGACAAGGAACTGGTGAAAGAATTTTCTCTTACAAAGGAGGGACTGAACATACTACCTGGTAGGAATAATATCATACAGAGATTATGTAGAATGCTTATAAAACAATTGTAAATTATTAAAGAACATAAATTACTTTGAATTTAATTTTATGGACTTCTATCTTTTAAAGATGGTCCTAAAGCTGAAATTCTTAAAAGTATAAAATTGATAGTAGTATACAGATTTTATTGGTCAATATAATTCATCTGCTTTCAACCTTGTTTATACAAATGAAAAATAAGGAAGTCCTTTACTATATTTCAGTCTTAAAGTATTTTCTCCCTCTTTATATGTTCTGTGTCACATGTCATTCTTCCTGAAAATTGGCCAGCAAGTGAAGTAGTCAAAGCCTTTATCAATGTAAATTCAAGTTTTACATTGATGTTCAGAATAATTTGGTTTATGATTTTAAAATGTTTCTGACATCTTTTAGAAAAGTATATTCACCTTTTCCACCCGTGCCTTATCTGTAATACTTACTGAAATAATTATTACTGAAATAATTGTTCAATAATTATTTATAGGTTTAATTGAAAGCCAAATACTCACTATTCATGATTCAAAGATCAAGATTGTTTATTATCATTTTCAGTACGCCTGCGTAAAGGAGAACAACATAATTGTAACTGCAGTTCCGGTGGTGTACACACAATAAAATCACATTAAAATAAAGAATATCATAATAAAAAACACAATTAATATATATAAGTATGTAAAGTAGTTCATACACATAGATGGATTGTATGTACATAAAGTGATGCTGGGTGTACATACAGTGTCTCTGACAGGACTCAGGCAGTTGTGGTGGACAATGTCTGGGGTAGAAAGCTGAGAAAGTAACTGTTTCTGAGTCTGATATTCTTGGCATGGATACTACATAAACTCCTCCCTGGTTAAGCAGTCCATTAGCAGGGTGGGTGGGATCCTTCATGATATTGCTGATGGGCTGGTGCCAGAAATGTGTTGGGCAGTTTCGACCATCAATTGCAGAGCCTTCCAGTCCGCCAAAGTGCAGTTTCTGTACCCTGCTGTGCTGCAGATGGCAGGGTGCACGACTGTAGAGGGTCATGAGAATTAGTGTGCATCCTGCTCTCTTCAGCTTCCACAGAAAGTCAAGGCATTGATAAGCTTCCTTGATTGTGCAGGAATTCTGGGAGCTGAGAGGGCTGCACATTTATGTTAAATATGGAAAGTTACACGCCAATTGGTAAACAATTCCTGATTGTTAGCAAAATAACTAGATTTGAAAAGACAAATGACTGGAAATATACATAGAAATAAAATTCAAGATAAAATAAATATAGATATATTGGAGGAGGCAATTAAATTTAACCAATTAAAAAAAATCCTGTGGACATTTGATGAGAAAATTTATTGATGTCCATTGCCAATAAACTCAATATTCAGCTTTTGAATTGGGGTCAGTTACTGTAGATGGGCAAATTTGATTTATTTTTTCGTCGATACAATCCAAAGTTACATGCGTTGCCCACAGGAATGAGGGATTAAAAGGTAAGAGATGAGCCACAGGCATTGTATGAGATAAAATGGAGCCCAGCTAGAGAAAGGCAACATGGAAAAACTGGCAAACAATCATCAAGCCCAGAGATACCACATTCATGTACATACATGTGCAAATCCCAAATTTGCTTGTGGGAAAATATTAGTAGTTACAGTGCCTCTAAAAATTATTCCTCCTCCCCAGAAGTTTTCATGTTTTATTGTTTTGCAATATTGAATCACAATGGATTTAGTTTGGCTTTTTTGACACTGATCAACAGAAATAGACTCTTCCATGTCAAAGTGAAAACAAATCTCTACAAAGTGATCTAAATTAATTACAAATGTAAAACACAAAATAGTTGATTGCATAAGTATTCAACTCCTTTAATATGACACACCAAATCATCACTGTTGAAGCTAATTGGTTTTAGAAGTGGAGATCTGTTTTTGGAGACCTATGTGCAGTCAAGGTGTTTCAACTGATTGTAGTAAAAATACACCTGCATCTAGAAGGTCCAACTGCCGGTGAGTCAGTATCCTGGCAAAAACTACACAATGAAGACAAAGGAACACTCCAAGAAGCTCTGCTAAAAGGTTATTGAAAAGCATAAGTCAGGAGATGCATACAAGAAAATTTCCAAGTCATTGAATGTCCCTTGGAATACAGTTAAATCAATCATCAAGAAATGGAAAGAAAGTGGCACAGCTGTAAATCTGCCTAGAGCAGGCCGTGCTCAAAAACTGAGTGACCATGCAAGGAGACTAGTGAGGGAAGCCAGCAACAGACCTGTGACAACTCTGGAGGAGATACAAACAAACTTCAGTGGCTGAGATGAGAGAGGTGCACATACAACAATTGTTGCCCAGGTGCTTCACCAGTCGCAGCTGTATGGGAGAATGGCAAAGAGGAAGCCACTGTTGAAAAAAAACTCACATGAAATCTTCACGAGAGTTTGCCAGAAGGCATGTGGGAGACTTTGAAGTGAGCTGGCAGAGGGTCCTGTAGTATGATGAAACTAAAATTGAGGTTTTTAGCCATCGGATGAAATGCTATGTTTGGCATAAGCCAAATACTACACTTCATCAAAAACACACCATCCCTACAGTAAAGCATGGTGGTGGCTGCATCATACTATGGGGATGCTTCACTGCAGCAGGCCCTGGAAGGTTTGTGAATGTAGAGGGTAAAATGAATGCAGCAAAATGCAGGAAAATCCTGGAGGAAAACCTGATGTGGTCTGCAAAAGAACTGCAACTTGGGAGAAGATTTGTTTTCCAGCAAGAAAATGACCTCATGCATAAAGCCAAATTTACACAGACACGGCTTAAATAAAAACAAAGTTAATTTCCTAGAGTGGCCAAGTTAGAGTCCAGACCTCAATAAAATTGAGAATTTGTGGCTGGACTTGAAAAGGGCTGTTCTCTCGCAATCCCTGTGCAATCTGACAGAGCTTAAGCAATTTTGTAAAGAAGAATGGGGAGGGGGGAAATTACACTGTCCAGATGCACAAAGCTGATAGAGACATTTTCGCACAGACTCAAGGCTGCAATTTCTGCCAAAGGGACATCTACTAAATACTGACTTGATAGGTTGAATACTTACGCGATTATTTTGTGTTTATATTGGTAATTAGTTTAGATCACTTTGTACAGATCTATTGTTACTTTGATGCAAAAGAGTATTTTTCTGTTGATCAGAAAAAGCCAAATTAAAGCCACTGTGATTTAATGTTGTAAAACAATAAAACATGGAAACTTCCAAGGGGGATGCTAATAGCTGGAGACTGAACCTTAAGAAAATCAATGTGTTTCCTTGTTTATTATTGCATTTACAGAATATGCAAATTTTGGTGACCATTTTTTATATTGATAGCTAACTTTATTCCTTGTCATTAAGAGAATGGAAGTATGAATGTACAACTGCACTTCAGATTTGCACAATTTATGATCAATGAAGGGAATTTGGGCCAATGAAATAATTTACTTATTTGTGCCACAAGTAGAAGAAAAACAATATACCTGTATCTTATGTGTAGTAAGTGCATCAGATTCAGTACTCTCTTTTATTTTCCTAAAGCTGTCTACATCCAGATTATGTTAGTTCTGTCTGAGTGCTCTTACTTTCAATCCATAGTCGACTTGGGAACTCTCCATTTGATCAAAATCATTAAATTATATTGTTTTCTGAAATAATGTTACCTAATGTTAGTTGTTAATCCTGAAGGCTATAATGTAATCCAAGATCATCAGGATTATAATGCCAGTTTGTTCTGCTGAAGAACTTTGCTCCTCTGAAGTGTTTTATTTTTGACCTGCTTTCTAAAATCACTTTCCACTATACTGTAGTAAATATTTTCTAATTATACTCCGGTTATACCCCAAACATACCATTTATTCAAAAAAGGACAAAATATTCAAAACAAATTTATCACCTAAAATGGGAAAAGTTTTGAAAAGCTCACATATTTCACTGGATACTTAGATCATTTAACTTTGAAGAGAGCGTGGAAATAAAGGATAGGAAGAATGAAGACATAACTTAAAAAATGAACATATGCCAGGGATATCTGTCATAATTATTTTTAATATTTTTGCTCCTATCCATGTTATGTAATAATCATATGAATCCTTAAGTATTTTTGAACCTTTAGTACCTCTGGCTTTACATTATTCTTACAAGAGTTGGTTGACATCCTTGGGTCCAAAAGTGATGTTGTCACATTTGCCTACAATGGAATACAAGTCTCATTTTTATCATTTCATTTTTTCAATATCTCCTTGTAATTTAGTGTTTTAGTTATGTGATGTAAAATAACTGTCTTTGTCATCAGTAAATGTGGAATCATAGCTTCTTGTCACATCTTCTAGGTTTTTTTATATAAAGGTGGTGAATAGACACCTCCTGTCTATTTGAGTATATATTTTCTGTCTATCGTAGCTCTCAAACTGCAGCTTGATGGTTGAGCTTTGGTTGACATTAGTTCCAGAATGCAGCTGTCAGAGGCTGAACAACCTCTGATTTATTCTGAAGTGTAGGTCCATGCACAACAAATTTGTTGGTTATGAGAAACAAAATTAGAGCAAAAATTACTGACAAACATATCAGAGCATTGATGTGAATTTGTTTAACACAAATCTTCAGTGAGAAGTCTAATTTCTACAACTGGAATTAACTCTTTGGATTAGAATGACATTCATGTTTAAAAACTAAAACTGCTGATATGAAAGACTGGGAAACCATCAACAACAACTTGGCCATAATTTTGGAGCAATTAAAAAGCAGAAAAGAAGATGGGTGCAATGCAAGACATTGTCTACTGTTATGGGAGGAGTGGTTTGGAGTCAGCACAAGGAAGGGTGGAAAGACATCTCACCACCAATAAAGACCAGGAGGAAGCAGGAGACTGAGCGACTGGTTTGAGAAAGGAAACAGTTAAGATAACAGTGGAAGAAAGCCCCAGACGGTGAGAGGCAAGGCCTCAACCAGCTTCAAGTGGATGTCAAGAGCTGACTGACAAAGTTGTGAAGAGCTGAGAATCTAACAAAGTTGCGCAGGAAGAAAGAATGAACAAGAACACAGTTCTACAAAGACCCCTTTAATATTATTAAAGGTCTCTTCACACCAGAAAAAGTGAAACTTTGAAAACCCCAAAGCAGAAACCGAAAGTGCACCTGGAAAAGATACACACTGACTTGAAAAGGCAGGAACGTATTATCATTGCATCTGACATACTGCCAATTCTGCCCCCCATCTACCATCTGGATCTAAAACCTCAAAAATGGAGAGCAGTGGAGAAGGCAGTCCAGTGGGCAAGTGCATTATCTGCTCCTGAGCCTAATGGAGTAACATATAGACTTTATTAGAATGCATTTTCTCTGGAGACTCATGAGGGTAGAGTGGCAGAGGTGAATCATACCCAAAGTGTGGGGAAGTGCTGGCACTGTCCTGATTCCAAAAAGAAGGATGCAGAAACCACCAGTCAGTTTCAACCAATCTGCCTTCTGAATGTTGAGGAGAAAACCTTCTTCATTGTAATAGCACAGTGGCTGGCCAGCTACCTGGAGAGCAACAAGGACATGGATGCGTCTGTACAGAAAGCAGGAATTCCAGGGTTCTCCAGGTGTTTGGAACATACAAGCATGATATGGCACCAAATCCAAGCAGCTAGGAAGGACAAAAGAAATCTCAGTGATCTTCTTGGACTTTGCCAATGCATTTGGCTCAATTCCCCGTACACTCCTCAGAGGAGCATTTGACTTCTTCCAGATACCCGAGCCCATCACAATGCTAGTGAAGTTGTACTTCCAATACCTGGAAGTGTGTTTCAAAACAGCAGATTTTACCACAACATGGCAGAGACTGGAAGCAGGCATCTTGACAGGGTGCACTACATCACCCCTGGCCTTCACAATGGCCATGGAGGTTATTATCAGGACTTCAAGATAGGTGGCAGGTGGTGAAGGAAAGCTGGACTTCCCCCTATCAAGGCATACAACACTGACCACTGCTGCAGCATGAACCAAGTGACTACTTGGAAAACTGCAGGAAAACATCAAGTGGGCCAGAATGAAAATCAAACCCAGAAAGTCACAAAGCCTCTCCTTAGTCAAGGGAATGCTGAAAGACATGAAGTTCTTCATCTGTCATGACCCAGTTCCAACAGTGTCTGATCAGCCTGTCAAAAGCCTGGGTAAGTGGTACAATACCAGCTCCACAGACAAAGAGCAGGTGCAACAACTAAAGCCATACATCCCCAACGGCCTGGATAATATCAACAAAACCATGCTGCAGGAAAAATGAAGATCTGCTGCTTACAGTTTGGACTCCTACCCCAGGTGATATGGCCACTCACTGTCTATGAGGTCCCACTAACAACCATGAAGAAGCTCCAGTGAACCATCACGTTGTTCATGAAGAAGTGGCTCAGTGTCCCAAAGTGTATCAGTAACATCAGTCTCTATGGTAAAGGAGTACTTGAACGACCTATCACTGGCCTTACAGAGGCATTCAAGGGTTCTAAGGTGCATCTACAGATGACACCCAAAGACTCTCATAGAAACATAGAAAATAGGTGCAGGAGTAGGCCATTCGGCCCTTCGAGCCTGCACCACCATTCAGTATGATCATGGTTGATCATCCAACTCAGAATCTTGTACCTGCTTTCTCTCCATACCCCCTGATCCCTTTAGCCACAAGGGCCATATCTAACTTCCTCTTAAATATAGCCAATGAACCAGCCTCAACTGTTTCCTGTGGCAGAGAATTCCACAGATTCACCACTCTGTGTGAAGGAGTTTTTCCTCATCTCGGTCCTAAAAGGCTTCCCCTTTATCCTTAAACTGTGACCCCTTGTTCTGGACTTCTTTAACATCAGAAACAATCTTCCTGCATCTAGCCTGTCCAATCCCTTTAGAATTTTATACGTTTCAATAAGATCCCCCCTCAATCTTCTAAATTCCAGTGAGTATAAGCCTAGTCGATCCAGTCTTTCTTCATATGAAAGTCCTGCCATCCCAGGAATCAATCTGGTGAACGTTCCTTGTAATCCTTCTATGGCAAGAATGTCTTTCCTCTGATTAGGGGACCAAAACTGCAAACAATACTCTAGGTGCGGTCTCACCAAGGCCTTGTACAACTGCAGTAGAACCTCCTTGCTCCTGTACTCAAATCCTTTTGCTATGAATGCCAACATACCATTTGCCTTTTTCACCGCCCGCTGTACCTGCATGCCCACCTTCAATGACTGGTGTACAATGACACTCAGGTCTCGTTGCACCTCCCCTTTTCCTAATTGGCCACCATTCAGATAATAATCTGTTTTCCTGTTCTTGCAACCAAAGTGGATAACCTCACGTTTATCCAAATTAAATTGCATCTGCCATGAATTTGCCCACTCACCTAACCGATCCAAGTCACCCTGCATCCTCTTAGCATCCTCCTCACAGCTAACACCGTCGCCCAGCTTTGTGTCATCTGCAAACTTGGAGATGTTGCATTTAAATCATCTCGTCTAAATCATTAATATATATTGTAAACAACTGGGGTCCCAGCACTGAGCCTTGCGGTACCCCACTAGTCACTGCCTGCCATTCTGAAAACGTCCCGTTTACTCCCACTCTTTGCTTCCTGTCTGCCAACCAATTCTCTATGCACGTCAATACCATACCACCAATACTATGTGCTTTAAGCTTGCACACTAATCTCCTGTGTGGGACCTTGTCAAAAGCCTTTTGAAAATCTAAATATACCACATTGACTGGCTCTCCCCTATCCACTCTACTAGTTACATCTTCAAAAAATTCTGTAAGATTTGTCAGACATGATTTTCCTTTCACAAATCCATGCTGACTTTGTCCGATGATTTCACCTCTTTCCAGATGTGCTGTTATCACATCTTTGATAACCGTCTCTAGCATTTTCCCCACCACCGATGTCAGACTAACCGGTCTATAATTCCCCAATTTCTCTCTCCCTCCTTTTTTAAAAAGTGGGGTTACATTAGCCACCCTCCAATCCTCAGGAACTAATCCAGAATCTAAGGAGTTTTGAAAAATTATCACTAATGCATCCACTATTTCTTGGGCTACTTCCTTAAGCACTCTGGGATGCAGACCATCTGGTCCTGGGGATTTACCTGCCCTTAATCCCTTCAATTTACCTAACACCACTTCCCTACTAACATGTATTTCCTTCAGTTCCTCCATCTCACCGGACCCTCGGTCCCTTACTATTTCCGGAAGATTATTTATGTCCTCCTTAGTGAAGACAGAACCAAAGTAGTTATTCAATTGGTCTGCCATGTCTTTGTTCCCTATGATCAATTCACCTGTTTCTGACTGTAAAGGACCTACATTTATCTTGACCAATCTTTTTCTTTTCAAGTATCTATAAAAGCTTTTACAGTCTGTTTTTATGTTCCCTGCCAGCTTTCTCTCATAATCTTTTTTCCCTTTCCTTATTAAGCCCATTGTCCTCCTCTGCTGGTCTCTGAATTTCCCCCAGTTCTCAGGTGTGCCACCTTTTTTTGCTAATTTATATGTTTCTTCTTTGGACTTGATTCTATCCCTAATTTCCCTTGTCAGCCAGCGGAGCACTACCTTCCCTGGTTTATTCTTTTGCCAAACTGGAATGAACAATTGTTGTAGTTCATCCATGCGATCTTTAAATGCTTGCCATTGCATATCCACCGTCAACCCTTTAAGTATCATTTGCCAGTCTATCTCAGCTAGTTCACGTCTCATACCTTCAAAGTTACCCTTCTTTAAGTTCAGAGCCTTTGTTTCTGAATTAACTATGTCATTCTCCATCTTAATGAAGAATTCCACCATATTATGGTCATTCTTACCCAAGGTGCCTCGCACGACAAGATTGCTAACTAACCCTTCCTCATTGCTCAATACCCAATCTAGAATGGCCTGCTCTCTAGTTGGTTCCTCAACATGTTGGTTCAGAAAACCATCCCGCATACATTCCAAGAAATCCTCTTCCTTACCAATTTGGTTCACCCAATCTATATGTAGATTGAAGTCACCCATTGTAACTACTGTTCCTTTTATGCACCCATTTCTAATTTCCTGTTTAATGCCATCCCCAACCTCACTACTACTGTTAGGTGGCCTGTACACAACTCCCACCAGTGTTTTCTGCCCCTTAGTGTTATGCAGTTCTACCCATATCGATTCCACATCCTCCAGGCTAATGTCCTTCCTTTCTATTGCGTTAATTTCCTCTCTAACCAGCAATGCTACCCCACCTCCTTTTCTTTCCTGTCTATCCCTCCTGAATATTGAATATCCCTGGATGTTGAGCTCCCATCCTTGATCACCCTGGAACCATGTCTCTGTGATCCCAACTATATCATATTCATTAATAACTATCTGCACATTCAATTCATCCACCTTGTTATGAATGCTCCTCGCATTGACACACTTCAGGCTTGTTTTTACAACACTCTTAGCCCTTATACAATTATGTTGAAAAGTGGCTCTTTTTGCTTTTTGCCCTGGATTTGCCTCCTGCCACTTTTACTTTTCACCTTACTACTTTTACACCATACACCTTGCTACTTACTACTCTCATGACAAGACCATCAGTAACGCTGCATAGACCTTACCAACTGGGCAGAATTGGACCCCAGCTGATGTGGTGCAGCAAGCAACCATAGCCCTTAGGCACAGAGACATTGTGGGGCAAATCCAACAGGGTGGGGGAGAATTTGGTCTGGCAGCAAGTGGACCCACTTGGCACAAGGCCACAATTCCAGAGCGAAAGAAGATGGTTGTTGAGGAAGTATGGTGACAAGAAGAGTCAAACAGAAGTGGAAAGGCTGTCTTCCTGGATAAGCAGGGGCAGTGGATGTGATGGAAAGCATTGAGAGGAGGAAAATCAGCTGAAAGGACATATAGGAGGTGGAAGCAAACAGACTTAGCTTTCTCATCAGATGTTATCTCATATGATGTGCTTCCCTCACAAAAACAAAACTCCTCCAGTGTTTTGGCGAGGGCCCAACTTGTCCCCTGTGCTCAATTCCAGCACTCTCAAGCATATCCTGGCAAGCTGCAAGACCAGACTCATAGAAGGCAGATACACATGGTGTCACAACCAGGTCTTGAAGAGTCTGGCAGCAGCAATCAAGACCAAGAGGACAGCAACCAACTCCTTGCCCACTAGAATGACTCATGCTCTGACACCAGCAGTATTTTTCTGGAAGGCAGTGAAAAGACTAACTAATCTCCTCCCTAAGCCAAAACCAGCTCAGATGAACATCCAGTGACTGGAAAATGCTGGTGGATGTGAATAAACAGCTCACCTTTCCACCAGAAATTGCTATCACCAACCTTAGGCCAGACTTGGTTCACTGATCCAAATCATTACAGATTGTCTACATCGTGGAACTCACAATCCTGCGGGAGGACTCAGTGACTGAAGCACATGAGAGCAATAGGCTACGCTATGCAGATCTCGCAGCTGAAGCTCAAGGATGGGGCTGGTAAGAAAAGTCTGTCCTGTCATCATTAAGCCCTCCAGAGATGTGGGTTAATCAATGAAGGAGAGTGGCCACTTGAAAACCCTTGTGAGGCAACCCTGTGCCAGTCACAATGTCGAGGCAGTCTCAAGCATGTGCTCATAACACATTGACATGAGGGATATTAACCTATTATCCTGTTCTTTTTTATTTTTGTATCATCAATGCAGTATGAAAATAACTAAACAAAATATAAAAAACCAATATGGTAGTGGCATATTTAAAAAAAAATACGAACAACATTAGAATCCACCAACCCAACCTCATACTCAACATCGAAAATATGAATAAATACATCTCATCTTATCTAAGAGATTATACTGACACCTGACACACATGTGCCTAACTTCCAAACACATTAGGCTAGACCTTGAAATGAGTTCTCCTCGCTCACACTAAGTGAACAGAGATTAACACATTCACATTCTGTCATGAAACAAGGAATGACAAATAAACTTTTACAATATATTGCCTTGTAGTTGAATTACTAAAAAGACTAACCTAGTAGGCCGATTAAGGAACTTTGTAATTACACTATCCAGCACTGATCAATTTACTCGTGAACAACTAAAGCATCCTCATGTAAAACATCAAATTACTGATATTCTAGATTTACAAGCAAATATAAATGAATTTACATGGATATTATCAAATATTATTCACATTTCCTCACCAAACCTGGGAAAAGCTTTTGAACATTGTCCTTTCTAGGACATGGCAACTCTTCATTCTACTCCACCCATGCAAAATAACATCACTGTTTTCTCATAAAGGCACAGGCAGCTAGTATAGCACTACCAAGGTGAATACATAAGCGCACTTTAACAATAAAAAATTGTAGTCAATGGTCACCTGGTTACATAAACATTTCTCCCCCACTATGTTAAAATTCCCAAGCTTCCTACTTTACTGTTCTTTCCTCTTGCCTAATAACTGGAATCTGAAATGGTTCACTTCAACTTATTTAATGTATACACCCCGAATAAAAAGGCCAACTACCATTATTTCCTGTTTTATTGCTTTACTTTTTGTGTGTCAATTTTGTTCTATCCTGGAAAAGCAAAAGATTGAAGATGCTATAAACCTGGGTAAAAAAGTGAAAATGCTAGAAATACACAACGTGTTGCGCACCATCTGCAAAATCAAAGTTAAGGTTTCAGGTTGATGATACAGTATTATTGAAAGGAAAAGGGTTGTTGACCTGTTTCTCTCTCCACAGATGCTGCTTAACCTGCTGATTTTTTCTAATAATTTCTGTTTTCTTTCTTGTACATCTATCCTTCCTGAAATGTGTACTCAGCCATAAAATATCTAATAATTATCAGCTTTGCAGTGAGTATTTGTGAGCAGTGACAGAAGCTTATTAAAGTGCTTTCATTAATTTACCAGGCAGAGCTACGTTCTTTGTCAGCAGAGTACATCTTCACCTCCTGCACACTGTGTGTAGGCATTCAAGAGCAGAAATAATCTGAGGAAACAATGAGAGGGTCACCAAAGTCTGTAATATGAGACACAGGAGGAAAAGTGGAAATAATATAAAGTACTGCAAAAATAGTAAAAGCAAAAAGGCACCCATTTCAAAAGCCCCTGTAACTCTGCTGAGTATTCATACTTTAAAATACAATTGCCTCATTGTTTTACGTTCATAAAACTCAACATCACTAGTGCTTATGGTGGACTGAAAGATGTACTGTCAAAAACTGAATTACAGGATACTCCTCAATTTCCTGCCTTGTGTTCTGTGAGAACGTGCCACTGACCTTTGTGCCATTCCTCATCAATACACTGATGCCCTGCAAATGGAATGCATTGTACCAATGCACAAGTGATGATGACATCACCAATGAATCTCATCCCCACCTTAGTGTCAGAAACTTCAAACGTAATGTGCAGTCTAAGAACTTCATTTTAACACCAAGTAAAAATAAAAGTGTATACTGCATCTGGGTGTATAAGACATCTGGGAACCAATCAGAGGGTAACAATTTGGATGTCGATCTGTAGATGTCTCCTGTTGCCTGCCTGAGTTTTTCATGCTATACTTACTTACTGCATTTATTGTTGAAACTCACCCTGCTTATCTCAGGCTTTCAAATTGTTTGGTTTAGTATGCTGCATTGCAAAATGACCCTGGGCCTTGTAAAGGCATGAGGCCACTCATTGCATGAGGATGATTCTGATTGGAGTGAATGGGCTGGTGGCCACATACATTAAAGGTGTCTCTCCCCCTGTATTTGCCTTCAGCTTGTATGTTACTGTACCATAGTTGCCTTGGAGAGAGTTCTCTATTGCCTTAACCTGCCTCCCACCCTTCCAAGAAGCAAATACACAGCTGCCCCAGTCTTTGCAGGCAGGTGCCATCAGAAAGCATGCAGATTTGATTTCAATAAAACTGTTGGGTGAAAATCACAGTAAGGATTTCTTCAAGGCAAACTCTTTGTGATATTTCTGCAGCACCCTGATTAGGCTTAACCCTAAAGTGGCACCACTTTAGCCCACAAATTAAGGGTAAAGTTCACTCCACAGACAGTTAGGTCTGCTGTTTCCAGGAGCAGCATCTAACCACTGGTCCTGTTATGGTTGCTCATCATACACCATCACTGAGAGATAGCAACAGATGGAAAAATGTCCCTGTGATGAGGGTCATGATAAGAAAACTATAAAAACCTCCTTGCCATCAGTTACAGCTTGCTTTTCTCCATTACATAAATCTCAGATTTTGATTGTAGCAATGGATTATTTTGGTCTGTTTTTTAGAGGCGATAACAGAACAGATGAAATTTTGTGACTGGTTCTCCTGTGACAGCATAAATATACAATACGTAAAGAGTGAATGAAATTAAGATATATGCATATATGAGGGGTGACTAAAAAGTTCATGGCCTAAGGTAGAAGGAATCAATTTTAGAAAACCTAGCACATTTATTTTCCTACATTTAGTCCAGCGGTCGTGGAGCATACGGATCCCTTCTTTGTAGAAGTCAGTGTCTTGGACCTCCAGAAATGGTCCACAGCAGTGGTGATTGATAGGTTTGTGGCCTAAGGTAGAAGGAAATGAGTTATACAGCTCTTGCTACATGCATGTGCTGTTCAACTCTTTTTGATTATGCAGAAAGTTTGAAGTTAATAACTCATCTCCTTCAAAGATGACATTTGTGAGACACATCCATGTGACATTTGTGGGTGAGTATGGCTACAAGAGCTTCATTATTGCATTTAGTCCTGCATCTAGGCCTGGAGGGTAGGCCTCTGCGTTTGAGCAATGTCTCTCCCTTTTGATGATATCGAGGATATCAGAATCAGTTTTATTATCACCAGCATGTGTTGTGAAATTTGTTAGCTTAGCAGCAGCAGTTCAATGCAATACATAATATAGGAGAGGTGCTGGACGTCCTAATAATGGATGCTGCCTTTCGGAGACACCACTCCTTGAATATGTCCTGGGTACTTTGTACGCTAGTGCCCAAGATGGAGCTGACTAGATTTACAGCCCTCTGCAGCTTTTCCAGTCCTGTGGAGTAAACCCCGCCGCCCCGCCCCCCCCCCCCCCCCCCAAATACCAAACAGTGATGCAGTCTGTCAGAATGCTCTCCACAGTACATCTATGGAGGTTTTTGAGTGTATTTGTTGACATATTAAATCTCTTCAAATTCTGAATGAAGTACATTCACTGTCTTGTTTTCTTTATAACTGCATTGATATGTTGGGACCAGGTTAAATCCTCAGAGATATTGACAACCAGGAACTTGAAACTACTCACTCTCTCCACTTCTGATCCCTCTATGAGTATTGGTATGTGTTCCTTCATTTTACCCTTCCTAAAGTCCACAACCAGCTCTTTCGTCTTACTGATGTTGAGAACCAGGTTGTTGCTGTGACATTACTCCAGTAGTTGACATATCTCACTCCTGTACACCCTCTTGTCACCATCTTTGATTCAACCAACAATGGCTGTATCACCAACAAATTTATAGACGGTACTTGAGCTATGCCTAGCCACACGTGGATGTTACTATGGTTCTGCCTTTATGGATTTGTACTATGGACTATGTACTGTTTCAGTCTTATGGTTTTTATATTCTGTGTTGTGTTCGTTCTTTCTCATATTTTTGTGCAGGGGAGTTAGCTTTTAATGTGCGGAGGAGGGGGACTGGGGCGTTCGATGTTCTTGTTGCATTTTTGGTAGTTCTTTCTGGTGTGGGAGAGGGGGATTTGGGGGCCAATGTTCTTGTTGTTCTTTGTGCAGGGGGTTGGAGGGGTTTGCCATTTTTTATGTGGTGTGGGGGGGGGGTGAGTTTGCTGTTTCTCTTTGAGCTGACTTCCATGGTTTTCTTTGTTTCGTGGTTATCTGGAGGAGAAGAATCTCGGAGTTGTATACTGAATAAATACTTTGAAAATAAGTGAAGCTTTGATGTTTACTGACAACACCACTGTCATAGGCCAAATCAAAGGTGGTGATCGCACAGCAGATGAGGGGAGACAGACAACCTGGCTGAGTGGATTCCTGTCACAGTATGTTGACAGGCCGATTAGGGGAATGCCATTCTAGATCTAGTATTAGGTAACGAACCGGGTCAGGTCACAGATCTGTCAGTGGGTGAGCATCTGGGGGACAGTGACCACCACTCCCTGGCCTTTAGCATTATCACGGAAAAGGATAGAATCAGAGAGAACAGGAAAATTTTTAATTGAGGAAGGGCAAATTATGAGGCTATAAGGCTAGAACTTGTGGGTGTGAACTGGGATGATGTTCATGTGGTCAATGGTTAAGGATCTCTTGCAGGATGTTAGGGATAAATTTGTCCCGGTGAGGAAGATAAAGAATGGTAGGGTGAAGGAACCATGGGTAACAAGTGAAGTGGAAAATCTAGTCAGGTAGAAGAAGGCAGCATACATGAGGTTTAGGAAACAAGGATCAGATGGGTCTATCGAGGAATATAGGGTAGCAAGAAAGGAGCTTAAGAAGGGGCTGAGAAGAGCAATAAGGGGGCATGAGAAGGCCTTGGCGAGTTGGGTAAAGGAAAACCCCAAGGCATTCTTCAATTATGTGAAGAACAAAAGGATGACAGGAGTGAAGGTAGGACCGATTAAAGATAAAAGTGGGAAGATGTGCCTGGAGGTTGTGGAAGTGAGCGAGGTCCTCAATGAATACTTCTCTTCGGTATTCACCACTGAGAGGGAACTTGATGACGCTGAGGACAATATGAGTGAGGTTGATGTTCTGGAGCATGTTGATATTAAGGGAGAGGAGGTTTTGGGAGTTGTTAAAATACATTAGGATGGATAATTTCCCAGGCCTGATGGAATATTCACCAGGCTGCTCCACGAGGCAAGGGAAGAGATTGCTGAACCTCTAGCTAGGATCTTTATGTCCTTGTTGTCCATGGGAATGGTACTGGAGGATTGGAGGGAAGCGAACATAGTCCCCTTGTTCAAAAAGGGTAATAGGGATAGTCCAGGTAATTATAGAACAGTGAGCCTTACATCTGTGGTGGGAAAGCTGTTGGAAAGGATCAGGGACAGACAACATGGCTTTGTGAAGGGCAGATCGTGCCTAACAAGCCTGAAAGAGTTCTTTGAGGATGTAACCAGGCATATAGATGAAGCTAGTGCAGTAGATGGGATCTACATGGATTTTAGTAAGGCATTTGACAAGGTTTCACACAGCAGGCTTATTCAGAAAGTCAGAAGGCAATGGATCCAGGGAAGTTTGGCCAGGTGGATTCAGAATTGGCTTGCCTGCAGAAGGCAGAGGGTCATGGTGGAGGGAGTACATTCAGATTGGAGGGTTGTGACTAGTGGTGTCCCACAAGGATCTGTTCTGGGACCTCTACTTTATGTGATTTTTATTAACGACCTGGATGTGGGGGTAGAAGGGTGGGTTGGCAAGTTTGCAGACGACACAAAGGTTGGTGGTGTTGTAGATAGTGTAGAGGATTGTTGAAAATTGCAGAGAGACATTGATAGGATGCAGAAGTGAGCTGGGAAGTGGCAGATGGAGTTCAACCCAGAGAAGTGTGAGGTGGTACACTTTGGAAGGACAAACTCCAAGGCAGAGTACAAAGTAAATGGCAGGATACTTGGTAGTGTGGAGGAGCAGAGGGATCTGGGGGTACATGTCCACAGATCCCTGAAAGTTGCCTCACAAGTAGGTAGGGTAGTTAAGAAAGCTTATGGGGTGTTAGCCTTCATAAATCGAGGGATACAGTTTAAGAGACGTGATGTATTGATGCAGCTCTATAAAACTCTAGTTAGGCCACACTTGGAGTACTGTGTCCAGTTCTGGTTGCCTCACTATAGGAAGGATGTGGAAGCATTGGAAAGGGTACAGAGGAGATTTACCAGGATTCTGCCTGGTTTAGAGAGTATGGATTATGATCAGAGATTAAGGGAGCTAGGGCTTTACTCTTTGGAGAGAAGGAGGATGAGAGGAGACATGATAGAGGTGTACAAGATATTAAGAGGAATAGACAGAGTGGACAGCCAGCGCCTCTTCCCCAGGGCACCACTGCTCAGTACAAGAGGACATGGCTTTAAGGTAAGGGGAGGGAAGTTCAAGGGGGATATTAGAGGAAGTTTTTTCACTCAGAGTGGTTGGTGCGTGGAATGCACTGCCTGAGTGAGTGGTGGAGGCAGATACACTAGTAAAGTTTAAGAGACTAGACAGGTATATGGAGGAATTTAAGGTGGGGGGGGTTATATGGGAAGCAGGGTTTGAGGGTTGGCACAACATTGTGGGCCAAAGGGCCTGTAATGTGCCGTACTATTCTATGTTCCATGTTCTATAACAAGAACCTCTTACTCAATTTCAGCAAGACCAAGGAGCTGATTATTGATTTTAGCAGAAGGAATTCAGAGGTCCATGAGCTAGTCCTCGTCGGAGGATCAGAGGGTCAGCAACTTTAAATTCTTCATTGTTACTATTTCACAGGACCTGTCCTGGGCCCGGCACCTAAATGCAATTATAAAGAAAGCACAGCAGCACCTCTCCTTCCTTAGGAGTTTGAAGAGATTTAGCCTGGCATCTAAAACTTTGACAGACTTCTATTGATGTGTAGTGGAGAGTGTATTAGTATATTGACTGACAGCATCACAGCCTGCTGAGGAGACAACAATAACCTTGAACGGAAAATCCTACAAAAATAATGCACGCATCCCACTTCTCTCGGAAGTTCCAGCAGTCTCCCGCAAATTGATAGCGGCTCCCTGACACCTGCAAATGATATACAATATCCCGAAAATCTATTTTTGGGAGAGCGAGGGAGCAGGGGAGCGTGCGAGCGGTGAGTTTAACAGTCGTCATTCAATTATTAGCATAGCTAACATTATTTAAACTAGCTGGCTAGATGCTCAGGAGCCATTCTATTTCAGACGTCCCACCTCCCCCGGGAGTCTCCCGCAAATTGATGGCGCGACCTCCCTGAAATGAGTTTTTGCAGGGTGAGACGTCTGATAATGGATACCACCCAGTCCATCATGGTAAAGACACCCCTAAAACTGAGCATTTTTCTGTCTCTCTCCACACAGTGCTGAGCAGCCACTAACCTTTTAAAGGACGACCTCTCATTTTGATCTACATTGCATTCCAGCGGCGCAGTTCGTAAAGTTGCTATCTCACAGCTGTAGTAACTTGGGCTCAGTCTGGAATTCAATTCTTGTCAAAATGCAGTTTCCATGTTCTTTCTGTGACTAGTTTTCCTGACGTGACCCCTTTCCTCCTTTGCAGTTTGGTTAATTAATTGGCCACTCTTTATTACCCCAAGTATGTCGGTAAGCAGTAGAATCTAGGCAGGTTGATGGTGAATGTAGGGTGAAGGTGCTACAAGGAAAATTGATGAGGGATTGAAGTTGCTCTGTAATCCGGCAGACTCAATAGTCCAAATGGGTTTCTGTGTCATTAGTTCTATAATAGTGTGGGAATATGAAGGTGATTATATTTTATATGATACTTCTGCCAATGGCTACAGCAAAGAACAAATAAATAAGCTGATACATCAGTCATTCACATAGCCTTTCCTAGCCATCTGCAGGTGTACAGTAAGTCTCTTAATTGGACATAATGAAAGCAGAACAGCTCAGTTTGTAGAAATTTTCAAACTGCTCACTTTGGTAATGTTCCGTATATTTCAGCTTTGCTCTCAGTTTGGTTTTCTAGCAGAAAAGTCCTCCCCAAATATATTGCATTGAATTTAAATTTCCATCCTGGGAGCAAGGTTGAAAAATGTCTCTCATCTGTCATCCATAAGTTAAATCATGTGTTTTTTAACAAATTATAAATGGAGAGATTGAAAAAAAATGGTTTAATGGATTTTTTTTGGTTTTATATGTTTTTCATAAATGGCTTGAAAGACTAATATGATAAAATGTCATGCATATATCAGACTATCCAAGCAGAAGTTTATGGCCTTTCAAAATGATCTTGCAATTTACTTGGTACTATACATGTCCTTTCATTGCACAGACATTCCTTATAAAAATGTTATAACTATTTTATAGCATATATTTGAAACCTGCACTTAGAATTCTCAGTTATTTCCTTAAGGAAAGGAAATTTTAACTTTGAATTTCTGTTCTGGCAGATGGATACCAAATATTATTCATATTTGTTCCATAATCCTTTCTTTTGCTATATTCAAAGTACTTAATATTTTCTCATTAAGTATTAAGCCAAACACTTACTGTAGATGTGCATTTTTTAATAGCTTGATAAGCCTGAGCAACTATCACAAGCAAAGCTTGCAATGGACAAGCAAAATGGTAAAGTTATTCTTGTATTTATCATCCTCCATATTGGAAAGGACGATCATGCATTATAGGGTGAATTTTAAAAATACATCCTGCAAAAGGATCTTTGTCAATGCATATTTCTAAATTTGAGTGATAATCCAGGCAGTCTGCTGGGCTTCCTCAAAGTAGAGTCTTTCCACTTATCTCCAGGCAAATAATGTGCCAATGTCCAATACTTTGCTGAGTCTGCAACAAGATTCACAGGAAGATGTTTCCTGCTTGGCATTGCTGTCTGCTACACCTCCATCAATGCCATCAAGTCAGCTACAGGGTCATCAGCCAGGGACTGATGTAGAAAAACAAGAATTCCAGATCTAAAAAGTTTCTGCCATTGGTTAGAAGTGTGTTAAATGTTATGCAAAGGTATATTTGGAAATCAGCAAAGAGAAAAAATCTAAGATTTGGTCCAACCAGGTTACAGTGAATTTTCAAGTGGTTTTCACTATTCTCCTCCCAGAACAACCACAAGGAATTACAAACTTCCCAGAATCTTCAAAAACTGGTATTTATTCTATCTTTGCACACTTATGTCAAGCTCTTTTGATTTTTATAGTGAATAACTACCTTGTTGATGTTCATATTGGTGATCGTTGGGGAGCAGAAACTTTTGCTAATGTCTTTATAACTCTGCATGGAGAACAAGGAGACACTGGAATAAGAAGGCTGGAAAAGTCTTCAGTAATTGGAGAAAAGTTTCAACAGAATAAGGTACCATCAAGTTATTGAACATGTATATTTGAATTTAGAAAATTAAATTCAGTTGATGGAAATGTATCAATCTGTGAATCATAAAACCTAAAGTCATTAAATTTACATGTATTTTCATTGTAACTTACAGACTGACTCATTTTTGGTGAAAGCAGTATCTTTAGGCCAACTGACAAAGGTGATCATTAGTCATGATGGAGAAGGTTATGGTGCTGGCATGTATCTGAAGATGATAACTGTACGTAAATCAAAGGATTCAACCAGAGAATGGGTGTTCCCATGCTGGAGTTGGTTGGATGACCACATTGGAACAAAGCAAACCAGTCGTGAACTTATTTTGTTAGGTATGCATTATATCTGTAGTTCAAATTAGGAATTTAACAACCTCATACTTGTTTATCTAAAACTTCTTAATTCTCCATGTAACATTCATACAAATTACTTCACTTAACACGAAATTCATCTTGGCCCTTTCTTACTACATTATTTCTGCAGTGGAAAATTATAATTGCAGGTAAAAGCAATCCAGTTGTCCTACAAAATATCTTTAAATTCAAAGGCACAAATATTTCCTTTTGTATTAATTGGTTAAAATAATGAATAATTTGAATTTCTTATGAACAAATAGAAAATTTCTAATTACTGAAGTTTGAATATTTTAATAATAATATATTTTTTTAAAAATAGTATTAATAGAATATTAAAATAGAAAGCTCTGCACATTTATCCCAAATGCACAACATGTACAAAGAATATAAAAAGCCAGGATATTGGCCTTATATCTTAGTAGCCTGAACTCTGTTTTCAAAGATGCAGAAGGCTTTTTCTACTGACTTATACAATCCTATTTTGGGGCACAAATTCTGCTCATTCTAACATTTCACAGATACATTCTTTTTACCTCAGGAATTGTAACATTGACATTATAGACCAATGCCATAAGACATTACAATGAAGCAACTACCAAAGGTTGTGGAATTATTTTAAAACAATTAAAAATATATTTTTCAATATTTAAATGTGAAAATCATTTAAAAATCTATTCATTTATTGCCAGTGTGCATGAATAGACATGCATATGACAATAAACTCAATTGACTTCAACTTCCGACATTTCATCAAAATAAACTTACTTTAAGTTACGCAGCACCTGAGCTCCAGTCAGGCGAACAGCAGGTTGCTATTCTCTCTGATTCACTCACTGCCTGTCTCATCACAGTTCTCACCCTTTCTGGCAGCATTCCCGAGACACTGACACAGCAAAGAGCCAAGGTAGCCTCAAAGCATCAATATCTGATTCAAATGAGCCTCAGGCTTAAAGATCAAAGCAAATTCTTGTCTCTAGGATTGATCACTAAACAGTGAATTCTGCTAGTCAGTCATGAAGTAGTTAAAATCCGTTTTCCCTCTTTCTACCTTGAGGATTTGCTTTCTGTTTTTTACCCACTCTTCTTGCATAAGAGTGTGAGAAGTGAGAAGGCCCAGTTCTTTTTATACAGTATTGCCATACCTTCATACTTAATTTATGGAAGTCAGTGAAAAGATTGTAAAAATATCAATTCATTTCTTGCTATTATTCTGCAGCAATTTAGTGGCTTCGATGTAGTTATTATAAATGGTTTGTAGGTGTATTACAATGGCACTACACCTATCCATGGGTCTCTCTTATCAGTTAGTTTACTCTATGCCTCCTCCCAATTGGTACAAAGCCTGCAAAAAGTTGGCAGATGTGATTTTGGCAAATTAATGTCAACATCATTAGACAAAGGACAAGGGAATTCTATTGGAAATATCATTTGATCTTACTTGTATTAGCAGATTCCATTAATGATAGCATTAGGGTGTTTCGTAGATACAGCCCAACAAAACACAATGTGAAATGTTAGATTAGAAATTGTATTTGGAGGATTGTCTGACTGTCACAGTGGCAGATCAATTCGAGCTCCTGCCTCCCTGGTTTCAACGGCTCTCTGTGCATAGTCTGCTCATTCCATCTATGATCACTTGGATATACACTAGATTCTTTGTTTCCTGACACTTCTCAAAGATGTGCTCATACATTAATCAGCCACTACATGTAAGTGATTAGCAACATGCATCAAAAAGAAGTTGCTGGCCATGAATGGGAGAGAATGTGTTGTATGGGCACAGGAAAATGAGGAGAAGAGGCATCTGTCTTACAGAATTGTTCCCCTACGACTTGGCAAGGACCTGATAATGTGCATGGACTCCATCTCTTAAAATAAAAGAAAAAGGAACGGAGAGATTGAGGAATGAAATATTAGTTGTAGGAACTCATCTGCACTGTTTTCCCAATGATAAATTGGCAATCTAACTAATTCTGTTCTAAAATGCCTTGGAATATATCATGTAATTGTTAACAACAGTTCCAAAAGAGTGTGACTGATAATGCTACCATGTTTCAGGAATAGTGGAATTTAGGGTTTGAATTCTATGCATTAATAGCACCCTACCTTATGGTTTTGATTCTCTGAAATAGCCCTTAAACTGTCATGTTTCTATACAATAGCACTTTCCAATTGTTGGGAATGAATGAGGATTGGCAGAGTCCTTCCATGGGCTTAAAATAGCTGCAGAGTGGTATGATGAAATGCATCAGTACAATGAAGAAAAAAAGAACGCACAAGTAAGAAGTTTTGGGATAAAATAGAGCTGTAGGAGACAGGGATAGGGTGTCACACATGTATTTAAAATGGAACATTTAAGATTTCAGTCATGGAGAAAAGGGAGTCAATTTAGGTCAAGAAAGACAGGAATAATGTTCTATGGTAGACAAGAGACCTTCTGTTCTACTGTTTTAAGAATGGTATAACTGAATTCTTTTTTGTAATTCAAATTTTTAATATTATTTATGTTTATTTTACAAAGCAGCACAGCATATCATAGAGCAGATACAGAACAGCATATTTACACAGTCATCCCATGACAGGAAAACATATAAAACTAAGAAATAGAAAAAAACTTCTAATTTTAGTTTAAATTAACATACAACCAAAATTGATCCCACACATCTTGCACTTTTCCCTCACTGTTCTTCCCAACATGTGTTCATATGATGAAATCTTAACCATTTCCTCAGTCCATTCCCTCACATGGGACATCTGGGTTTTTTCCAGTTCTGCAATATAATTCTTGCAGCTGTGATGAGACCCAACTTTAAAATAGTAAATTTGTCATTGTTTACATTAGGTATCATTGTCCTATCACCCAGGAGACAGAGCCGTGGACACAAGGGCAGTGTAGGACCCAAGCATTTCCCCAACAAATCAAGCGCTTTACACCAAAATGGACGAACCATAGAACACTCCCAAATCATGTGAAAATATGTGCCCACATTTTTATATTTCCAGCATAAATGATTATCAACAATCCCCATTTTGTAGAGTCTAGCTGGTGTCCAATAATATGTGTACTATCTTATACTGAATAATAGCAGACCATATACCTATGATTTCCAAATGCAACTCACAATGTTTTGGCTAAGGAAAATAGCAGAAACAAAGGACTCCTCAATTGTTCTCAATCATTTATCTTTATTTATACTCCTCCAAACAAAACAACTCTGATTAAAATGATTCATTGCCCTCTCTTGGACTGTAGCAATTACATATAGGTTACCTGGACATTCTTGATCTCTGTCCATTCACAGGCATGTCTCCTGTCCTTGCCATTCCTCCCACCCCACTATAATTTAAAACATGCTTGCCTCCTAATCTTTTCAGTCAGCCATATTCTTACTAACTGGCCAGATTTATTAATTATGTTTCTTTCCCTACGAATGTTGTCTGACCTTCAGAATATCCCCAGTATTTACTGTCTGTTTTAGATTTCTAGTCTCTGCAAATGTTTACTTTATGAAATCCCTAGTCTTTCTGAGTAGACACACCACCTGTTACCATGATGCCCAAAATTGTTCTTGAACCAAGCTGATTTGATTTCTCTTTTAAAATTAGTAAATATTTAAATTTTTAATGCATGTAGTATGTAACAGGTGGAACTAGTGAAAATAAATTTACAGGTCTGAATTTTCTTCAAAATTAGATCTTGAAACTTGAATTGAATTTAAATGTCAATTCCTGCTTCAGGTGCAATATTTTGGTTCCATTCTACTTGGAATCAGAAGTACATATGAAACACAGATAGATCAGAAACCATAGAAGGAAGGTCTGCATTACTTTTCAGGCACATTGCACATTGAAGTGCATGAAAACCAGATCCATTTTTAATTACTTCATGTTTAAGCAAATCCCAAGAAGCTGCCATATTGACATCTGCTTACACAGCAGGTCTTTACATAACATTTACATGTTACATAGAAATGACACTGAAGTAAGCTGTTTAGCCCAGCCAATCAGTTTCAGTGCTTAACCCTAATATGAGTAGTAATCTGTGTTCCATTTGCTCATATTTATTCATTCCAATATGAATCCTTGATCAAATCTTTTTTTAAAAAATGACAAAAAACCTCAGACTCAAAATGTGAAGAATACACTTTTATTTAATGCTTTTCACATCTATAAGGTATCTACAAATGCTCTACATCCAAAATATTTTGAATTCTTTTTCTTGTTATAATGGAGACACTAGTTGTAATTTTGTATTTCTATGTTTTTATATTTCTTCATATTACATAACACTGAAACAAAATTGCACGTTGTAATCCATATGTGGTCCAATTGAAATTTTATATGATCTTAGCAATGATGAATAGTTAGGGGCCATCACTTCATGAACAAAGTTGGAATAACACAATTGCCTTGAAATTACTGAAAATAACATTAAAAGTGTAACCTGCAAGATTTATAAAGGACTTCCCCACCTTCTCCTTCATCTTGTTTCACCCATCATCTACCAGCTTGTTATCTTTCCCCTATTCCCCTCTCCCCTCACTTCTTATTATGGCTTTTTTCTCCATTTCCCCTTCCTTTCCAGACCTGCTGAATGGTCTTGGGCCGAAATATTGACTGTTTATTCCTCTCCATAGGCCCTACCTCACTTGTTGAGTTCCTCCCGCATTTCTTGTGTGTTGTTATAAAGGGCTTTTCCTAAATAAAAAAATGAGCCATTATCAAATATTTTGCATTAGTGGCATTCATTATAAACAAGTTGCAACAATGATAAATCAATTCCATAGCACAAAACAAATATTAATTTGTAGGAGGAGCACTAACATTAAAAAAACATAAATAACAATATTTATCGAGTATTTAATTTCAATATTTTCAGATTTCATTTATGTCGTATGTTATATCACATTTGGCTTCGTGTAAGTTGGCCTCAAATCAATGTTCTTCCTCTTGAGTTCTCCACTGAGTTAAATAACACTTGTATAAAGATATCTGGGCATTTGCAATTGGTAACAATGAATTTACTTTATGAAGTAGTCATAATATAAGCCAACTTATTAAAAATTTGAAATTATAGCTGAAATAAAAACAGTCAAACATGTAAATTAAAGGAAATTTGCAATGAATAAATAGACAAAAGAGGCAAATATCTCAAATAAATTGTTCTTTTTTAAGCTGGATAAGAGTTAAAATCAGATTCAATGAAATATATGTTTTTTACTATCTGTCTGAAAATGCTCGGAAATTTAATTTATATTTGTTTTTAGGTGAAAGACACGTTGCCAGTGCCAAGCATTTGTTACAGAATTTGTCAGATGTATGGATAATGATTATCTCAAGCTCAAATTTGAAAATAGATCATGGTTCAGTGCAAATAATAATTACTATTTATGGTAAAGATGGCCAAAGAAACATCCCAGTTGGTATTCAAGATGAAACAACACAAGTGAAGGTGAATTTATTTTACTCTCTTATGTGTTTTTTCCTTCTTCCTGAATCTCTTCATACCTTTCTGAAACACATATGCACTGTAAAGGGTGGATTGTCCAGTGGAGAATGTTGACAGGACATTTGTTCATTAGGTCTAAACACATCCTCCTCGAGGCTAAAGCCAACACAGAAGAAGTAGTATTAGCTGAACAATTTGGGCAACTAGACTAATACCTGGAAGAACCAGTTGTCACATGATGAAAAGTTGGACAGGGTAGACTTAAATTGTGAGAGTTTTGGAGAGTGAGAGATAACTTAATTGAAACATTAAAGAGTCTGATTGATACGTATGTGAGAAGTTTGTTTCTTGCACGTGAATCTGGAATTATAGGGTCATTGGTTAAAAATAAGGTGCAGTCTTTTCTCAAAAGTGATTAATTTTATTTCACTCTGAGGGTGCTGAGTCATTAAAACTCTTACTCAAAAGGCAGCAGAGTCTCTGAGTATTTTTAAGTCAAGAGTAATTAAATCTTTTTTACAAGGAACTGTGTAAAAGGTAATCACAGGTAGACAGGATTGTGGAGGAGAGATTACCATCAAATCCACAGTGATATCATTGAATGGTACTCCTGCTCCTATTTCATAAATTCATATTGTCTAACAATCAAGATAAAAATGTGGGATTTCTCCTCTCTAACCTAGATTTGCTGACACCAAACATAAAATTTATGTCATCACAAAGCCAAGATTAGCTAATTTGTAAGAGGCCAATACTAGTAATGGCTCAGCTACTAATAAATAAAGTTGTGTGAAATGAGGAGCCCTTTATTTTTATGTTAATTACATTCCTGTTTACTTCTAATAAACTGCGTTCATCATGTAGACTTGTTTTTATCCCTTTTATTTTGTAGGCTGAACTGGCAGGTGTGGGGATAATTTATAAGCTCCGTGTCAGTCCCAAACCTGGTGTCCTGAAGCAACCATGGAAATTAGATTCGATCAATATGAAACAAACTTCTAATAAGGCCGAGCTCTGGTTTGCTTTTAACTGGTGGATTAAACCAAATACTATACAGGGGCAGGAGCTCCCTGCACTGAATCCTATGGAAGATCCTCTTCCTGGTAAGAAAAGATCAATCTAACTTCCTTTATTCTTATATTATTAAAAATCAATTTTTTTCTTCAGTGCCATTGCTTAGTGGTAACAATTGATATGCAGGCCACATTCTCTTCCACTTTCTCTTCCCATCAAGTAACTGCAAATGAATTGATAGTTACAAACCAGTGGCAAGTTTTATTTCTTTGGTGTGCTCTTGAACTAACTCTCTTTGTGTGACAATTTTTTTGTCATATGGAAGGCCTGTGTACTAAAAAGAAATTCATTTAGTTTTTACAAATCTGCAGCGATAGAACTTGTGTCACTCTAGATCCCACATTCCTCATTCACTTTATGGCTGAAAGTGGAATCAGTCAGACATAAGCTTCTCTACATTTATAATACAGAGGCAGGATCATAGAATTGCTATGACACCGATAGAAGGCACATAACCCACTGAGTTGATGTCAGAAAAAAAATAAATGGCCCTACTCTTCAATGGGATTTAAACTTATATCAGTCTTCTGGATTCTAAGTTGAGCCACTTTATCAGTAAACAGTGGAGTAAATATTTATCTTTCCTGTTCTTAACACCTGCTATCTTTCCCCTCCAACGCACTCTCCCACCCACCCACCAACCTCCACTGCTACCCCATCACTGGATGCAACCTCCTGGGTGGATTATCTTTCACAACAAGACAATCACAGTAGTTTCTTTCAAAGCATAAATAGCTGGAGATCCTCAGAAGGTGTGTCTACATTTGTGAGAAACAGTTTTGGTTTAAGGCAGGCATCTTATGGAAGGGGCAATGCATCTAAGTGAATGATAAGGTGGCGCATGGGGGAGGGAATGTGACAGAGGGCAAAAAGGAAGGGGTAGAAAGTTGTTTCACAGGACTAGATATGGACTTCTGCACACTGCCTCAAGGCAAGCTGCAATGACTGAAGACCCCCTTGCATTTCTTAAATGAGACATGCTCGGTGCTTTTAGCCACTGTCGGAGACAGTGCACAGCTGGGTGAGTCAGACATGGTAACAGGCGCATTGATCCTTAGGTGCTGATCTGACCTAGAACTATGGGATGTAAACCAGAAGAGATATCCTGCACTCTCCAGAATCCTAGTCCACTTTGAGTGGAGAGTTTGAGGATGTACCAGAGAGGCAATAGCCAGCTTTGTTACAGCAAGTTCATGGTCCAAGAGCAAGATGAAGGTTAATAGACTCATGTGTTCAAGCTTAGTCAACAGTGACAAATTCTATTGTTTGCTAACTGCAAGGCCACACTCAAAAGTTCAAAGTTCAAAGTAAAATTTATTATCAGATTGCATAAATGTCGCCACATACAACCCTGAGATTCTTTTTCCTGCGGGCATATCCAGCAAATCTAAAGAACAGTAACTGTAAACAAGATCAGTGGACAACAAACTGTGCAAATGCAAATATAAATAAATAGCAATAAATAACAAGAATGAAATAACATGAAATGATAGAGCAAACAACAAGTTTATGACACCACTGGTTGTGGGAACACCAAAAATAGAATGAACGTAGTTATCCCCCTTTGTTCAAGAGCCTGATGGCTGAGGGGTAGCAACTGTTCTTGAATGTGATGGTGTGAGTCCTGATACACTTGTACCTTCTACCTGATGGCAGCAGTGAGAAAAGAGCATGGCCTGGGTGGTGAGGATCTTTGCTAATGGATGCTGCTTTTCTATGGCAACATTTCATGTAGATGTGCTCAATATTTGCGAGGGCTTTACCCGGATGGACTAGGCCAAGTCCACTATCTTTATAGGATTTTATGTTCAAAGGCATTGGGATTCCCATACCAGGCCATTGTGCACATTTTCCACCACACGTCTCTAGAAGTTTACCAAGGTTTTTGATGATATGCTGAATCTCCGCAGTCTCCAAAGTAAGTAGTGCTTTCTTTGTTATTATATGATGGATCCAGCACAGGTCCTCTAAGATAGTGACACCAGGAACTTAAAGTTACAGACTCTCTCCACCTCTGATCTTCTGATGAATACTGGCTCATGGACCAATGGTTCCCCTCTCCTGAAGTTTACTATCATTTCTGTGGTCCTGCTGATATTGGTGAGAGGTTGTTGTTATGACACCACTGAGCTAAGTTTTCAGTCTCCCTCCTGTATGTTGATTCACCATAGTTTCATCAGTCACCCATATCAACTTCCCTTAATCAACACCCCAATTCTACAATTCTACAACCAAACCTAATTCACATGCATCCCTACCCACATTACCTAACCTATCAGCTGTTCAACCATGGAAATCTGATCACAGATCAACACACTCAGATGCACAGATCTGTAGTGGGAGATACTGAGTAACCAGCCACCAACCACAGCAGCACACAGAGGTGGGATCTACAACTGTGGAATATTTACTCAGATTGCACAGGTAGTGCTATCAAATGCAGAGGTGGCTGCCTCAGCTATGCTGATAGATAATCCTTCTTCTCACTTACCATTAGCTCTCATTCCACAATCTCACCTGGCATTCAGAACTTGGATAATTTGGACACCAACTGTAGGCTTCCTGGCCATGATTAGGTCCTGCCTTTCAATTCAACAGAATGCCACTTTGTGACAAGGTTGCGATCACCTCAGACTCTTGCACTCCCTTTATCATTTCTCACGAGCAGCAGCTCATTTTCAGTCCTTGGGCCTTTTGTTGTAGCTGCTGAAGTGGAAGTTGAGGTGAGAAAATCACGTGGTCTTGGGTTGAGATGGGCATATAAGAGGGGCACATTTAAACCATTTGAATCTTATAAGCCTGGCAGTGGGAAAATGTCTCCTCAGCTCAGTCTCAACCACGAGGGTGTAAAGGCCTGATCCTGTAACTGCACTGCCTTATTTTCAGCAGAGACGCAGCACATACATTTACAGCAATGCCGGGATAGTGGAGAGGTGCCCTTCACGGGCTGACACCCGAGCATATTAATGAGCTATTTGTGAATTTGGCATTAGCAAAGTAAATACAGCATTGCTTCCTGAAAACACACTTTAGTTTCTGTGGTATAATCATCAACAAGTACATTGTACAAGTGCAAAGCAGAATCAGTGCTTCCAAGGTGACTGAGCTAGTTTTTAAGAAAACTATGGAAAGATTATAGTCTTTCCAATCAGCAGGTGTTGTCATCTATTATCACAACCTCATCAAGGCAACCATCGATAGTGAGTGTCACCAGGGAACCCCTCACCGGTCTGCCTGGGTCTGTTGTAAATAGAATAATCTTTCTCAGCTGGCCGGGACCAATAGATAATAATAAAGCCTGCTGAGCAATCTATATTGTCTTTAGCAGCTTCCTAGGACCTCATGCTTAGACATAAATAAAGAACTTGACCTTGATTTAACTATCCAGTTCAGCCCTGTGTATAATCCCAGCAGATTCTGTTACATTATCCAAAAACCAACATTAAGGTGGTCATGTTTCCCAGTAGCATATTGAAAATCTAAATCGACACTTAGTAATGCTGGTAAAGATGACTGATGTGGAAATTGAAAACAAAGCACTCGTGGAGAAGAATTTGCCCTTGAGTTTGGGAAGGAGACAATTTTACATAGCTTTTAACTGAACACTATCTAATCTTCACTCAACAATGTCTCAATTGGCAGTAATATTTCTTCGCATTCGTACTAAGCTCACTCCAGTTCAATAAACATAATAGAATAACAGTCATTCAATCATTCACCTCTGAAAACAGCACATCCATCATTGCACACATTGTTGTTATTGGGTTGCTTGGTCTCGGGAAATGAAATAGTAAACCTTGAGTGATTATATATACCACCAAGAATCTAAGCGGTCCTTCACTTTGACAGCAAATCAAAATGTCTCGATTTAGCAAAATGTCTGGATTTGTCATCCAGCATGATGGATCATTGCAAAACTTTAGAATCTATATGGTTTCCTCACTCTTTCATGAGAATAATTTAATTCAAGCTCAAAATGGCAGGTTGTACATGTCAGGTTCATTCATCAATTCAGAAACATTCGGGGGAAGTGAAGACAGTCACACCTACTTCTTTGAAATTCTTTGAGTGGAGGAGAAAGCAGAAAATAAATTTTAACAGACTCATCTCAATTATATTAATTACTTGCATGCAACATACTGATTTAAACCCCAAAAGCAACACCCATTCCAAGCGTTTTATGCTCTCCATGCTTTCAGTCTGGCGACACATATGTTTTACCCAAACTACTGGATTAGTAAAATTCACTGCTTATAAGGTTATATGTCATTAGCTCATGGAGTGCTAGACTCATACAACAAGAAAACCAGCATGTTGGCCCCGAAAATCCACACTGACAATCAAAGGTTAAAAAAGTTCAAAGGTTCATTTATTATCAAAGTATACAACTCTGAAATGATTCTTCTCCAGATAGCCATGAAACGAAGGGAAAAAGAACGGCAACACAATCATCAATCCCCAAATACCCCTCCCCCACACAAAAAAATGAGAAAGATCAGGTGAAAAACACAGAATATAAAAAAGTATAAGACTGAAAAAAGTGTGTAGTCATTAGTCCATATCCATATCCAAAACGCAGAGAAACCTCAGTACCATCCTCCAGGCACAGCAGCAGGCCACACAGTCTCCCCTCTTTGGCAGCAGAGTGATCCCCTAGTGAACAGAAGGCAGGCAGCGGGTGCTCACCTTCTGCATTTGTCTCGATGTTTCAGTCTCCCTCGTCACTTTAATTGGCGAACAATGGAAGCTTTAATCAGCGAAATTAAGTTGAACATCGGCTCACCCCCACCTCCACAGCTTCCTCACCATAAGGCTCATGATCTCTGCTCCCAGAATCTTCTTGGAAATGCAAATTGCTGGATCATCCAAAAGATCTCCAATCTGTAAATCACAGGCTCCAACAGATATCAAATATCCCTCAATACTGATTCTGTACTAATCACTATTTTGTTCTGCTATCAACTGTTATCAAACACCAATTAACCACCGGGGAAACCCCTATGTTTATACGGACAATATGCAAACTCTGCGCAGGTAATGTCTTCACTCAGAGGGTGGTGCAGGTGTGGAACGAGCTGCCAGTGAAAGCGACAGATGCAAATTCAATAGTAAAATTTAAGAGAAGTTTAGAAAGGTATTTGGACAGGGCAGATTGGCAGGATGTAGCCCAGGTGCAGTTAAATGGGACTAAGTCAGGTCAGAATGGGCTGATTGCCCTGTTTCTGTGCTACAGTACCTTTTGACACCAAAGATCAGGATTGAACCTAGATCACAAGATTTATGAGGTAACAGTTCTATGAGCTGCTCCCAATGTTACAGTGTTATACAATGAATATTGCTATATATTACAGAAGTTGTAGGATTTACTTACTTCTAATAATATTTTCAAAGAATGTAAGTTCTGACTTGTGAACTCTAAGAATCTTAACTAGTTTTTTCCCCCCAGTGGGCAGGTTAAGGCCAAACTCAGAAAAGAGTGAAAGGATATTTAAATAACTCCTTCAGCAATGTTAGACCATAGGACTATAAAACACAGGAGCAGCCATTCAGTGCATCAAATCTGCTTTACCTCCCTTCAATCCTTCAATTCCATTCTCCTGCCTTCTCCCTGTAACCTTTGACAAGCTTACCAATCAAGAATCTATCAAACTCCACTTTATACACAATGACTTGGGCTGCACAGCCTTCCATGGCAATGAATTCTACAAATTCACTGCACTCTGGCTAAAGAAATTCCTCCTCATCTGTTTTCCTTGTATTCTGAGGCAATGCCTTCTGGTCCTAGGCTCCCCCACTATAGGAAACATCCTCTTCACATCCACATCATCTAGGCCTTTCAAATTTGATAGGTTTCAATAAGATCCCCCATGATTCCTCTAAGCTCCAGTGAGTACAGGCTTATAGCCATCAAACAATACCAACACACAATTTGAATACAAATACTTCAAATTCAGTCTGACCAATATTTTATAAAGCCTCAGCATTAAATCCTTTGTTTTTATATTCATCCTCTTGAAATGCATACTTCAGGATGCTCTTTATCAACTACACCTTGGCATTCAATACTATCATTCTTCAAAACTAATCAATAAGCTTCAAAACTTGTAGATCCCAGTCAGTTCAGACTGGCAACAACACCTGCTCCACCAACTCCATCAGCACAGGTGCACCATAAAGCTATGTGCTCTACTCCCTTTGCACTTATGACTGTGTGGCTAAGTACAGCTCCAATGCCACATTTAAGTCATCTGACGTCACCACTGTCATAGGCTGAATCAAAGGGGGTGACATCAGCATAAAGGAGGGAGATTGAAAATCTGGCTGAATGGTGCTACTAGTCAATACCTTTTACTCAATGTCAGCAAGACCAAGGCACTAATTATTGACTTCAGGAGGAGGAAATCAGGTGTCCATGAGCCAGTCTTTATTAGGGATCAGAGATGGAGAGGATCAGCAACTTTAAGTACCTCGGTGTTATTATTTCAGAGGACCTGTCCTGGGCTTAGCATGTAAGTGCAACTATGAAGAAAGCACAATATTGCCTCTACTTCCTTAGAAGTTTGCAAAGATTCAGTATGACATCTAAAACTTTGGCAAACATCCATAGACATGTCATCATGGCTATCCCTCGAGGTCGAGGATGATGGTCTTCGTTCAGTTTCCACAGAGCGAAGATGCCTGTGCGTGTATTTATTTAATGTGTACTTGATGTTGCACTCCAAGAAACACACAATACTTCACAAATCAATCAACTGATTCCAGTGGCATGGAAACCACGACGATTGGAGCTAATGGATTTGCTGCAGCCTTCGTCCGCCTTCACAACCATTGAGTTTGAGGTACCTTCGTCCACCTGTTCCACCGTTGAGGACTTGGTTGGATTGTTCTTTGTCAAGGACCTCACCCTCAACCTTAGCATCAAAGGTGACCCTACCAGGGGCATAGCTCCAAACGGCATCGCTCTGGGGATCTCAGCACCACGACAAGCTTCTCCACCACGACAAGGTGACAATGCAGGGAGAAGCATAGACTTGTGGTGGAGAGTATATTGACTGGCTGCATCACAGCCTGGTAAAAACACCAATGCCCCAGAATGGGAAAATCCTACGAGAAGTAGAGGATATAGCCCAGTTTGTCATGGGTAAAGCCCTCCCCACCAGTGAGCACATTTACAAGGAACTTTGTTGCAGGAAAGCAGGGTCCATCAGCAGGAACCCCCATCACCCAGGTCATCAGGCCATGCTCTCTTCTTGCTGCTGCCATCAGGAAGAAGGTACTGGAGCCTGAGGACTCACACTACCAGTTATTACCCCTCAAACATCAGGCTCTTGAACCAAATGAAGTAACTTCACTCAACTGTTCCCACAACCTATGGACTCACTTTAAAGGATTCTCAATATTTATTGCTTATTTATTTCCTCTTTGTACTTTCACAGTTTGTTGTCTTTTGCACTTTGGTTGTCTGTCTTGTGGATGTAGTCTTTCATTGATTCTATTGTGGCTGGTGGATTTATCAAGTATGCCCACAATAAAATGAATCTAAGGGTTGCATATGATAATATTTACCGTATGTACTTCGATAATCCATTTACTTTGAATTTTGAACTTTGAGTGCTACCATTGCAATTGCCTCCCTTACTACTGATCAACCTGTAAGCTAATCATTGCAATCCTGAATCCTGTTGTCTCAGAAAGCCTTCAAAAAGTCTCTAGGTAAGCTAGTACTATCCATAATGCAATCCTTATCTACTAGCTTTCATCCTAAAATGTACTTTCAGGTATGACTAATGATACTACATATCATTAATTTCTACATGACAGTAAACCATAGATAAAATTTGATTTTAGCCTCATGGGACTTTAAAAAACATTCTGAAAACTGACTAAATGAATAGTTATGCAGGGTTTCTATATCACATTGCTGGAAGTTAATTTTCTGTGCAAGAAATTGGGGAGATGGCAACTGAAAGTTCATTTCAAAAGTATCATGTACTACCACTGAATTCCCTTATGACATAACAACCACCAACCCCACTCCATTAAATAAATAAAAAGGGTCAGGAATGTGCAATTTTTGGCATACTGTGCCAAATAATATTGTGAAAAATAAGTAAGGAAAGCAGCCAATAATGTGCAAATTTATCTTCATTTAAGTTTGTCTTCCAAGGAAGCATAGAAAACAATATCAATGAATGTTAGAAACTCTAATATGAGATTAAAAACTAATGTTAATTTCTTTTCAGCCATCTTGCCATTTCCTCTGATTAATAAGTAGCATAATTTTTGTTCTACACAATAATTTGGATGCTGGTGTTCCACCAGCAGCCAAATTAGTCAAGTATTGATTTCTTGATCTGAGCGGTACAATTAGGATGACACACAGAAATAAGAATGAAAAGGGCTCATTCATGAAAATCACTCAAACACAATCAAAATTGTCCCTCATAAATGACAGCTCCAGATGTAGACATACTGATTCAGGTGGACACTTTACCTTTGAATGTTTCTTTAGCTAATATGTTCTTTTTTGAAGAGATTACATTTTTCCCTCATCAGCTTGTACCTAAAATACATTTAAAGTGACTAGTTATACTATATTGAAACATCACAATAACATCTTCTCTGCTAATTGAAGCTAATTTATTTGTAATGTGATTGAACATTAATAAAGTTCTTCCTTTGGCACTGTGTTAATTGGAGTTTGACCAATAGTTCAACTACATTGGCATTTAGACAGATACATGAATGGGCAGGGAATTAGGAGTTACTGACCATCTGCAGACTGATAGGCAGCTTAACTTGGCATCGTGGATGACACAGACATTGTGTACCAAAGGGCATGTCTGGTCATGATGCTGATAGATGGTGATATGGAATATATAGGAATAAGTACCTCCTATTATATTCACCCATTGTTACAAGATTATTATACAGATTTCTAGTATGATAAGTTGGACTCTTAGCTTCACAATCTACCTCAAGATCGTGAATCTTATTACGTACCTGCATTGCACATTCTCTATAGTCGTTATAGTTTATTTTGCATTGTTACTGTTATACCTTGTTCTACATTAATGCACTGTGTAATAATCTAACTTTTATGAACAGTATGCAAGACAAGTTTTTCATTGTATCTTGGTACATGTAACAATGATAAAGCAATTCCAATTTATATTTATATGACTATATAAATTAATTATATTAATTTATATAGCATTTAATGCAGCAAAAATATCCACAAGTGCTTCCGCTAAATGGGTTTGAACAAAATTTGATGTAAAGCAATGCAATGATCAGTTTTGCAGATAATCAGCTGGGGGGTTTCAGTAGTGATGCTCTTGCAATGGTATCCTCAGGAAAAAGTAATGGGCAACCACATAAACTTAAGGAACAAGAGTAACCTATTCCTCACCTACCTCCACCTACACTTAAGACCTGAGCTTATGATAGAACTGCAGCTTGCAGGGCAGTGTAACCAGCTCACAGAGGCTGAGGGTCGGTTTCTTAGTATGTTGAAATATTGGCTCAGGATATTCGAGCTGATATCAGCTGACATTTGCAGTCTGCCAGAAGAAAACTTGCTGCCTGCTGTACTTGACAATGGTGGGGGTCGTAAAAAAGAGTAAGAAAAAGAAGCATGCCCTTCAGCCCATCGGGTCCTTGTTAATTATCAAACCACTAATCCTACATTAATACATTTTTTATCCACCCCAAATTTTCATTAACTTTCTTCAGATTCTACCATTCACCTACAAACTAGGGGCAACTTACAGTCACCAAGTAACCTAACACAGCTTTTGGGGACTTGGTAGGAAACCAGAGCACTTGGAGAAAATTTAATGTGATAGAACCATAGAACCATAGAAAATTACAGCACAGAAACAGGCCTTTTGGCCCTTCTTGATGGTGCCGAACCATTTTTCTGCCTAGTCCCACTGACCTGCACCTGGCCCATATCCCTCCATACACCTCTCATCCATGTACCTGTCCAAGTTTTTCCTAAATGTTTAAAAGTGAGCCCACATTTACAACTTCATCTGGCAACTCATTCCACACTCCCACCACTCTCTGTATGAAGAAGGCCCCCCCCCAATGTTCCCTTTAAACTTTTCCCCCTTCACCCTTAACCCATGTCCTCTGGTTTTTTACTCCCCTAGCCTCAGTGGAAAAAGCCTGCTTGCATTCTCTCTATCTATACCCATCATAATTTTGTATACCTCTATCAAGTCTCCCTTCATTCTTCTACGCTCCAGATCACAGACAAAACATGTAAACTCCATATAGACAGCACCCAATGTCAGAATTAAGCCAGGTCTTTGGCAGCGTAAGACAGCAACTCTCCTAGTGCACCACTGTTTTATCCCGTAGTCTACCAGTAGCTGCGGTTTTACTCAGCAGGGGGCAATCAGTGCAAGAAGTCGTTTATTGGTGATATAGTGCAAGGTTTAAAAAGAGCTTGGGTACCCTTAAGCTCTTTTCTCTTTCTTTTTCAATCTTTTTATTGAGTTTCATATATATATATAAAGAAAAACATAACATAATAATGAATAGGTTATGAATACAATAGACTTGAAATTACATTGGTAATAAGATAATAATATCCTATTAAACATCAACAGAAAAATGTACATTAATCAATCAAGTCTGTATAACTATATATGAAAAAAACAAAAATAATCATCAAAAAAGAAAAAAAAATTGAAAATAAGTAAAAGAAAATGTATGTTGAAAAAAAACACTAAACTAAACTAACATGGGCAATAATAACAGTTTATAAGTATGTGATAGTGTCAAAAAAACTCCGGAACTCCATACCTGAACAAGAATAAGCGGAGAGAAGGTCTGGAAAAGGTCAGATTAATTCATATGAAAATGTCGAATAAACGGTCCCCAAGTTTCTTCAAATTTGACTAATGAGTCAAAAATAGTGCTTCTGATTTTTTCCAAACTTAGATATGAAATAGTTTGGGAAAGCTCTTTTCTCACTGAGTGGCAATCAACATGGAGTGGTCATTATGTGAGTGGGGCATTGTTAGAGTGGTCCGGCTTTGGCCAAACATGCTTTGGCAAGAACAGGTTTGGGCAAACACAAGGAGAGGTTCTGTGCAAGTAAGAACGTCTCTAGTAAGTGTCTCCTTTCTGTTAGTACATGGCTAGTGCACTGAGAATGGATCCAGAGGTATAGTAGTGGTATGTTACTTATGTGAGATGTGGGAAATTTGGGGGACCTGCAGTCTCCCTGATAACTGCATCTGCACAAAATGCATTCAGTTGCAGCTCTTAGAGACTGTGTTAATGAACTGGAGCTTTAGCTGGATGACCTTCAGCTCATACAAGAGAATAAGGAGGTGATAGAGAGGAGGTATAGGGGGGTAGTCACCCCTAAGTTGCAGGAGACAGGCTTTTTCTGGTTGGCTGACGGTGAATAATGGTTTGCCTCAATGGTTGGTGTTGGGCATGCTACTTTTCACATTGCATGTCAATAATTTGGATGAAAAACTGATGGATTTGTGGCAAAATTTGCAGACAATACAAAGATACGTGAAAGGGCAGGTTGTGTTAATGAAGCAGTGTGTTTGCAGAAGGACATAAGCAGATTGGAGGAATGGGCAAGTGGCAGATGGATTATAATGTAGAGAAGTGCATGGTCATGCACTTTAGCAGGAGGAATAAAGGCATGGATTATTTTGTAAAGGGGGAAAAAACCTAAAAAATTAGAGGTACAGAGGGACTAGCAAGTCCTCATGCAGGATCCCCTAAAGGTTAACTTGCAGGTTGAGTTGGTGGTAAGGAATGGAGATACAATCTTAGTGTACATTTAGAGAGGAATAGAATATAAGAGCAAGGTGTGATGCTGAAGTTTTATAAAGCATTTGGCATACCACAGTTTGTGTATTGAAAGCAGTTTTGGGCCCCTTATCTAAGAAAGGATGTGCTGGCATTGGAGGGAGTCCAGAAGAGGTCCAAACAGAATGATCCCAGGAATGCAAGGGTTAATGTATGAGGAGCATTTGATGGCACTGGGTCTGTACTTGCTAGAGTTTAAAAGAATGAAGGGTCAATAAGAGATTTTCTCATTGAAACATCAAATATTGAAAAGTCTGAATCAAATAGATGCAGAGAGGATGTTTCATACAAGGGTTATCATATGAGGAACGTTTGATTACTCTGGGTCTGTACTTGTTGAAATTTAGAAGGATGAGGGGGGATCTCCTTGAAACCTTTTGAATTTTGAAAGTCCTAGACAGAGTAGATCTGGAAAGGATGTTTCTCATGGTCAGGGAGGAGGACAAGAGAGCACAGCCTCAGGATAGAGGAACGTCCATTTAAAACAGAGATGCAGAGAAATTTCTTTAGCCAGAGGGTGGTGAATTTGTGGAATTTATTTCCAGAGGCAGCTGAGGAGGCCAGTTTGTTGGGTGTATTTAAGGCGGAGCTTGATAGGTTCTTGATTGGACATGGCATCAAAGGTTATGGGGAGAAGGCCGAGGAGTGGGGCTCAGAAGGGAAAAAAGGGATCAGCTATGATTGAATGGCAGAGCAGACTCAATGGGCAAACTGGACTAATTTTGCTCCCATGTCTTATGGTCTTTCCTGTAGTGGGGGTGTATTGGAGCAGAGGGCACAGCCGCAGAATTAAGGGATATTCATTTAGAACAGAGGAGGAAGAGTTTGTTTAGCCTGAGGATGGTGAACCTGAAATTCTTTGTCACAGATGGCTGTGCAGGCCAAGTCATTGGATATATTTAATGAGAAGGCTAATAGGTTATTGATTAATCAGCGTGGCAAAGGATACAGAGAGAAGGCAGGAGGATGGAGTTGAGAGAGATATTAAATCAGCCACAATGGAGCAGACTCAATGGGCTGATTGGCTGAATTCTGCTCTTAGGATTTATGAGTGTGACTATCTACCCTCAGACTTCCTGCAATAGGACCCCTCCAGGCTCTTGTCAAAGAGGACTTCATAACTGACTGTTCATAAATACTTCGGCCTCATAACATACACTATGTATACC
The DNA here is from genome assembly GCF_030144855.1 of Hypanus sabinus. Lineage (NCBI taxonomy): Eukaryota > Metazoa > Chordata > Chondrichthyes > Myliobatiformes > Dasyatidae > Hypanus > Hypanus sabinus. The sequence goes on from NC_082706.1 coordinate 170,347,796, forward strand.
AGGGCTACAATTACATCAATTTCACCATAAATAAAGGCAACATGACCTTCAGATTTTACAACACTGTCTTGTTTTTAAATAGGTAGAGTACATTGTATTTGAAAGCAACACACACAAAATGCTGGAGGAACTGCATCCATGAAAATGGACAAACAGTTGCTGTTCAGACTGAGACCCTTCTTCAGGACTGGATTTGACATTTTGTACTGGTCTCCATTTATGTGGCTCCCCAAACGTTTTAACCTGGTTGAAATGTGTTCACTCTATTGATACACAGGTTGCATGCGAGCATGTACAATCAGATTTGTACAAGATTGTAAAGTAGTTTCCAAGTTTCATTTAACCTGAAGCAGTTCATCCTCCTAATACGTTCAAGACTACGATGAAACTGGACTGGTTTTTAGGATTGTGCTGAGAGAGACCAATTACAAGGATTAACCTGAAACATTATTTCTCTTTCAATAGGTCCTTCCCGACCAGCTGATATTTGCAGCACATGCATCTGTCTCTTTTTCTTTCAGTTTTCAGCGTGAGAGTTGCCTGATGACACCTTCTTGTAGACCTGTGCCTTTAATTACATTTCTGTGCCTCTTTACTCTTGTTCCTTGCTGTACTGAACTACTATCTCTTTAACCATCTTCCTCTATTTCTTAATAGCTAGCCTCCAACAGACACTCCCTAATTACTAGCCTCAACAGCTAATCCCAAATAACTTGTTCCTAACAATTTATCACTGACATTTACCATCTAACCACTAATCTTTAACAATTAGTTCCTAATAAACAATAACTAATAGCTAGCCCTTAACAACTAGTCTTTAATAGCTAATCTTTAAAAGCTAATCTTTATCCTTAGCCTCAAACAATTAATTCTTAACAAATAGGCCTAAACAACAAATTGCAAACAATCAATCACGTAGCTCATCTTAATAGGTATTCCTTAATGGTTTGACCCGATGGTATACTGAATATGCACTTTAGATAATTTGACTTCTTGGGAAATAGTGTATTCTTCACCAACTTCCCCATAAACCTGTTGCTCAGATTAGGCCCTTGATTGTTCATTCCACCTGTGGTTCCAAAAACCACTTACCATTTAGTAGTCTTCAATGTTCCAAGCAATAAAGTTATCTGAATCCAGAGAACATAACCAACATGTAAAATCCTACATATACAATCCAGTGTGACTAAGAATGATTGATTCTTCTTTTCACAGCGATAAAATGATAGAAACCCTCTGGTTTCAATAGAGATAGGGGCAAACAGCTCATGTTCTGTGGCTGAGGTGTTCTAGGCCGACAGTTGTGGAGTTTGAAGCCAGAGGATGTCAGTTAACCTCTCCACCAGTCCATGTCTTAGGGATTTGAAAACAAACAGATGGGTTACTGATTGAGGGACAATCAGTCTGAAGGAGAAGTGTTTTCATTAGATATCCCATCACCATCATTTCTTCCATAAACCTGCATTTCATTGCTAGCAATGGGAGGATTAGCAGTTTCTGACTGCTTAGTTATTCCATACTATTAAATTTGCTATTGTGTAATCACATGTGAGTCTGATTCCCCCATGTATCAACCTTGTGGCCAGTGTTTCTATGGTTGGAGATATTGCAAAGATCTGCAACATGCTGGCTGGCAATTTGTGAATCAACTTCTGACATACCAGGCTCTCTCTCCTTACACACCCAATGAAACATTATATCTGACGGTGCATCAGGGGCACAGTCATATAAAGATGCTTCCTCAATGTAAGAGAAGATCTCTTCTTTGTACGAATTGTGCAGTCTTCTGCTGGTGAAGGCTCCAAGAAGCAATAAATGCACTTCAATGGATGAATGCCTCTACCGTCATTATGATCATTTGGCACCTACCACTATCATCAAAAGAAGAGAATATGTCTTATATGCAGTGGGACTGCATGTAATAGAATTATTTCAGCAGGCGGGTGTAGACATTCATTTACTGTCTTCATTCAGGACTAATTATCTCGGTTGCTCTCTTTCCATTGATTCTGCCTGACCTGCCGAGTGTTTCCAGCATTTTCTGCTTTTAATTATTCTGTCATGCTGGGTATCTCTTCTGTACACATTAATTAGCTGACAGCTGGTGGCCATCTTTGTTTCCCTGGTGTTCTGTGCCCTCCACCTGCAAGTAGGAAATGACCAGGCTGGAATTTGGAGTACAGTGGGACACAGTAGGTGGATGAATGGAGAAGATTGGTTGTCAGTAACTATGAGGGGTCAGCAAGACTCTGCATAAAAAGTAGGGTTGGCCAACAAGGAATGTATGAAAATTGCACACACAAAGCAGTATTATGTATGTGAAAATGAGTTGGTGTGAGAAGTGATGTGCCTGAGTAGAAGACGTCAGAGGGCAAAATAAGTGGCATTGGGTAACGTGCACAGCAGGCTGTTTTTGAATGTACAACTGTATCTAATTTTCCAGAGGCAGTTAAATTTCTCTTGGCAATGAATTCAGGGGAAAGATCCTATAGCCAACTCTAGGTACTGCTAGTTTTCTCTCTTTAAAGGGTGAATTATTATCCTCTGGCCAATGCCCTCTTCTCCAGCATAATGCCAAGCAATATTTTGTAAGGTCTTGAAAAGCCTTGTTATATGTGCTGTTCATCTTCTTCACTTTTGAATCATCACCTTGAATCCATATAATATAAACTTTGCACTCGTAAAATGTAAACTTTGTACGATGGATCTGAATTGAACTGTACAGTATGTCATCATTGTGCAGTCTGTATACATCAGTTTGATTGCTCTGGAAACACAGAAATTATATGTTAATCCTATACCAATGTTCAATCATCTCTAGTAAACACAGTTGAGAATTTCTGTCACCCTGCCCACCAGTAGCCATGCTGATCCCCATGCACCAGAAAGTTAAAACCCATCCAAATGCTTCACACCGGATCTAGAGATAAACACTGAGATTTTCCAGCTTCTCTGAATTTGTTTCATCCATTTGGCTATTGCAGCATCAGGGTTTCATCATTCTTTTTAAATTCCTTATCTGCTCTGTGGGAGCTTAAATGGTTTCTGAATAGCACAGTGAAATCTTCAGCATCTCCCATTGAGAGTTCACTCTGTTTTACTCATGGAGACCCATTCAAGACAGTTCAGCAGTCAGTCCATACAATTATTTGGTGGTCTCTGAGGCACAATGTGAGGCCCCATGAAATCCATATAGAATTTACTGGCTGCCAGAAAATCTTCTGGGAGCTCCGTTCACAAAATGACCCAGTCAAGCAGTCTCATTTCAAAAGTAAAATCCTGGTGATCTGAAGAATATTTTTTACCTTAAGCTACCCATGTGGATTGTTCATAATTATATTGTTAACACTATTTTTCCAAGTGCAAAGTTTAACTTTTCTAATAACACTTTTACCATTGATTTAGTTGTGGAATATAATGTTCATATATATACTGGAGAAATGGCAAATGCAAGTGCTGTTGGAACTGCTTTCATTGTTGTGCATGGGGACAAAGGAGATTCTGGAGAACAATGGCTGACAAAATCTAATTCAGAAATTGTAACGTTTTATAAAGGGAAGGTAAGTTTGAATAGATGAGTATCTCAGGATTCTTTCTATGATACTATGTTAAGTATTTTGAATGTATTAATCCTGTAAAACAAAATAATGCCCTGCAAATTTTCCACAGAATTTGCCTTTCTGTAATATTTGAGAAGCAGGATTTAGCTCTGGATATTTTGTTGGCATTACTCTTTGAGAATCATGCTTTTCACTAACACTTTAAAAATAATCTAACTATTGGAACTTATAACATTGTCACACAAGACATTTTATATATTTATATATATATATAATATAAAATGCAAACGCAAAAATTGCTGGATATGTAAAGAGAAACAGAGTTGATGTTTTAGATTTAGGATGCTTTGTCAGAACTTGGGTTCTATTTCCACAGGTGCTGCTTGACTTGCTGAAGGTTTCCAGCATTTCCTATTTTCATTTCAGATTCCCAGAATCTCCAGCTTTATTGCCTTTTATCTCAATATTGTAATTCTCCAAGCCTAGGCATTCCAACAGAGTAAAGACTTCCAGGCACTCAACTACATCCAGACAGGATGGTTTATCTTTGGTCATTCCAAAACCTTAGGGAGTGCAAGGGAAATGACTCCCTATCCTTTTCAAAAATGACATGGGGAGACATAAAGAAAGAGAGAAAAATGCATAATCTTTTTTTATCGAGAGAATTCATCAAATGGTATATAAAGCAGCTAAATTTCTATAATTAGTCTGTTATCACTACATAATTTCAAAGTTTAAATTATCCACCCCCAAGTTCTTGTCTTTGATATTATGATTTTACTTAAAAAAGGTCACTTAAAATTAATTTTCCATTAAAACGAGATTAATCATTAAATGTGGCATTTCAGTTAGAGTCCTGAATCTCGATTACATGAATGCATGTAATATTGACAAAGACAAATGACCTCTGTGATAAACTTGTTTTCAAATGAAATTGGTCTATTCAAATTTACCTCAATAGCCATATGATTAACATTGACTATAAACAGTACATGAATAACATTAGCCTTCTCCTAAATCCTGACATACAGAATATAATTTGGAAATGAAGTTAAAATAATCAACAGAAATAAATTTAACTATTTTAATTGTACAGCCCTTTAGACCGATTTTTAGTCATGATTATAATTTAGCCATTGTAGAAGGGAGGCCTTTTCAGACAATTTAGCATTCAGAATATCTTAATTAATTCCAATTATGTTTCTATCAGAAGACTGAAATGTTTACATCCCAACACATAATCCAATTTCAAACAAGAGAAAATCTACAGATGCTGGAAATCCAAGCAACACACACAAAATGCTGGAGAAAATCAGGCAGGCAGCATCTATGGAAAAGAGTACAGTCAATGATTCAGGCTGAGACTATCCATGGAAAAGAGTACAGTTGACATTTCGGGCCAAGACCCTTCATGGTCTCGGCCCAAAATGTCAACTGTACTCATTTCTATAGATGCTGCCTGGCCTGCTGAGTTCCTCTAGCATGTGTGTTGCACATATCCCAATTTAATCAATTTCAACATTATTTTATGAAGGAGTATTTCTGCTATTATTAATTTCCTGTACTTTCAGATGGACACATTCAAGTTCAGTGCAGTTTTCCTGGGTAAACTCTATCATATTAATGTTGGCTACAAGGGTCAGAAAAAAGGTATGACCAACATACTTTATGAAGACAGTCTGAATAGCAATAACAGCATTAAAGCAACTCAATGAACTTCTATTTAGTAGAGTTTGATAAATATGACAGTTGTATGTACTTTATTTCTGCAATATTAAATGAATTATGTAGTGCAGAATTGTAAATACGAAGTTTTCACACATTTACTGTCATAGTTAACTAACCATTTTCTCTAGCCATTTTCATCCCTCACCAGCATCATTAAAGCAGATTCTGTTGTCATTTTCACAATGCTTCATGTGAACAAAGAACAAAGAACAATACAGGACAGTACAGGCCATTCGGCCCACAATGTTGTGCCGACCCTTAAACCCTGCCTCCCACATAACACCCCACCTTAAATTCCTCTGTATACAAGTCTAGTAGTCTCTTAAATTTCACTAGTGTATCTGCCTCCAACACTGACTCAGGCAGTGCATTCCATGCACCAACCACTCTGAGTAAAAAACCTTCCTCTAATATCTCCCTTGAACTTCTCTCTCCTTACCTTAAAGCCATGTCCTCTTGTATTGAGCAGTGGTGCCCTGGGGAAGAGGCGCTGGCTGTCCACTCTATCTATTCCTCTTAATATCTTGTACACCTCTATCATGTCTCCTCTCATTCTCCTTCTCTCCAGAGAGTAAAGCCCTAGCTCTCGTAATCTCTGATCATAATCCATACTCTCTAAACCAGGCAGCATCCTGGTACATCTCCTCTGTACCCTTTCCAATGCTTCCACATCCTTCCTATAGTGAGGCGACCAGAACTGGACACAATACTCCAAGTGTGGCCTAACCAGAGTTTTATAGAGCTGCACCATTACCCCGCAACTCTTAAACTCTATCCCTCGACTTATGAAAGCTAACACCGCATAAGCTTTCTTAAATACCCTATCTATCTGTGAGGCAACTTTCAGGGATCTGTGGACATGTACCCCCAGATCCCTCTGCTCCTCCACACTACCAAGTATCCTGCCATTTACTTTGTACTCTGCCTTGGAGTTTGTCCTTCCAAAGTGTACCACCTCACACTTCTCCGGGTTGAACTCCATCTGCCACTTCTCAGCCCACTTCTGCATCCTATCAATGTCTCTCTGCAATTTTCAACAATCCTCTACACTATCTACAACACCACCAACCTTTGTGTCGTCTGCAAACTTGCCAACCCACCCTTCTACCTCCTCATCCAGGTCGTTAATAAAATCACAAAAAGTGGAGGTCCCAGAACAGATCCTTGTGGGACACCACTAGTCACAACCCTCCATTCAGAATGTACTCCCTCCAACATGACCCTCTGGCTTCTGCAAGCAAGTCAATTCTGAATCCACCTGGCCAAACTTCTCTGGATCCCATGCCTTCTGACTTTCTGAATAAGCCTACCGTGTGGAACCTTGTCAAATGTCTTACTAAAATCCATGTAGATCACATCCACTTCAATACCCTCATCTATATGCCTGGTCACCTCCTCAAAGAACTTTTTCAGGCTTGTTAGACACGATCTGCCTTCACAAAGCCATGCTGACGGTCCCAGATCAGACCATGGTTCTCTAAATGCCCATAAATTCTATCTCTAAGAATCTTTTCCAACAGCTTTCCCACCACAGACGTAAGGCTCACTAGTCTATAATTACCCGGACTACCTCTACTACCTTTTTTGAACAAGGGGACAACGTTCGCCTCCCTCCAATCCTCCGGTGCCATTCCCATGGACAATGAGGACATAAAGATCCTAGCCAGAGGCTCAGCAATCTCTTCCCTCACCATGTGGAGCAGCCTGGGGAATATTCCGTCAGGACTTATCCGTCCTGATGTATTTTAACAATTCCAACAGCACTTCTTCCTTAATAACAATGTGTTCCCGAACATCAACTTCACTCATATTGTCCTCACCGTCATCAAGTTCCCTCTCAGTGGTGAATACCGGAGAAGTATTCATTGAGGACCTCGCTCACTTCCACAACCTCCAGGCACAACTTCCCACTTTTATCTCTAATCGGTCCTACTTTCACTCCTGTCATCTTTTTGTTCTTTCTTTCTTTTTCAATCTTTTTATTAATATCAAGATAATGGATATAACATAATAGTATTGCTACACAAATGTTGGGATTACATTGTTAATGGTTAACATATATAGTTATATATTCAGTTAGTAGAAAGGTAATAAACTTCCCAAAAATGTTCCAATACAAATGTAGAATATATATATATATATAAAGTATCCAAAAAGAGAAAAAAGAAAAAAAAAGAAAATATACCCCTCAAAAAAACTAAAAACAGTAAAGAACGTGGGCTGTTAATAACATCAAAAAAAAGGACCATTAGCGTTATCAACTCCGAACCTCCCTGCATATATTAACACAAAAATAGGTTTGGAAAGAGGTCAAATCACATCGTATGAAAGTGTTGAATAAAAGGCCTCCAAGTCTTTACAAATTTAATAGATGGATTGTGGCGACCCACTTTCTACGCAGGCGAACCAGGTCACAAAATGGCGCTGGGCCTTCTTCTTCACCAGCAAAGGGAGAAAGCCTACGTGCGGGAAGAGACTTCTGTAATGCACCTCTGATGTTATTTCTGCCCAGTGAGGGTGGGAACGGAACTGCGTAAAATTTGCCAGCGCCGCAAAGTTTGAATAAACTAGTCTCGAGTGCAACTTACACTCACTTACGTGTCGTTATTTCTAGCTCTGTGTGTAGCACATCGCTACATTGGTGACCCCGACGGTCCAAATGGGATTTGGACCAAAGATGATTGACTTCATCTGGTCATGCAGTTTCGCTAAAACTGCCAACTTTCTGGACGCTGCAACCACGCATGTGGTTTGACCAAGCAGAAGCCCAGTTCCAGATTCGGCAGATATCTTCTGATTCCGTGTGTTACTATTACATGGTGAGCTCCCTTGACCAGGAGACAGCCACCCAGGTTGAGGATTTCATACAGTCACCCCCAGAAGAAGGCAAATATGCAGCATTCAAAGCGCTGCTCATAGGGACCTTTGGCTTTTCAAGGCGTGAGCGAGGTGCCCACTTGCTGCACCTAGACAATTAGGGAGACAGGCCGCCATCAGCATTGATGAATGAGATGCTGGCCCTGGCTGTAGGACACAAGCCCTGCCTTATGTTTGAGCAGGCATTCCTAGAGTAACTGCCCAAGGACATATATCTGCTGCTGGCTGACGTGCAGATTTCAGTGACCCCAGGAAGGTGGCAGCTCGGGCAGACGTGCTGTGGAAAGCCAAGAGGGAGAGCGGGACATCCGTCGGACAGATTGCCATGCCACGCGCCCAGCAGCAGGCCAGACCAGGCCCGGCAGCGAAGCGCACACAACACAGAGGCAGGAGTGAGGAGGCCAATGAACAGTGGTGTTTCTACCACCAGTGGAGAGGCTCAGAAGCCCGCCAATGTCGTCCGCCCTGCAAGGGCCAGGGCCAGCCGCCGCTAATGACTATGGCGACTGGCCACCAGGACAGCCTCTTGTACATCTGGGACAAACAGTCTTCTTAGTCAACACCGGAGCAGAAGTCAGCATCTTGCCCCCAACGGGGCACGACACCCGCAACAGGAAGCCAGGACCGACCCTGAGGGCCGCAAATGGCAGCACAATATGGACCTACGGCACCCGCACAGTGCAGCTGCAGTTTGGCACCAGCTGGTTCACGTGGGACTTCACAATGGCTGCCGTGGCCCAACTACTCCTGGGGGTGGATTTCTTGCGAGCTCACAGCCTGCTGGTCAACTGGCAAGGGAAAAGACTGGTCCATGCCAAGACTTTCCAGACGTTCTCCCTGGGTGAAGCCAGGTTGCTGGCCCCACACCTGGACTCCATCACACTGTCTGACAATGAATTCACCAGAATCCTGGCAGACTTTCCATTGACTCTGGCACCACAGTTCACGGCAGCCATACCCAGACATGGGGTAAAGCACCACATTCCGACCCAGAGACCACCCCTCCAAGCCCATGCACGAAGGCTCCCCCCAGACAAGCTCTGCCTGGTGAAGGAGGAGTTCAAGAGGATGGAGAAATTGGGGATCTGTTGTGATGGAAAATATCTGGTTCTTTGAGTCTTAACAGTAGAGGCCTGGACACACACAGTTTTAATAATAAGGAATTTATTTACAAGGGGAAGTCGGGTCGGCTGTACAATACACAGAAAGAGGTGTGGGGACAGGGTACAGTTACACAAAGAACAAGGGAAAAGCATTACAACAGCTATCCCCCTTGACCTTGGATAGCTGCAGCTCCCTTACCAGGACCAACGATAGACCTTTCCAAACATAAATCAATGCACTTACCTTCAATGAGGTGGTCTGTAAGAGAGAGCGAGCCAGGCACATGTCTCACCTTTTATAGCATGGGGCTGGGCGAGATAATCCAATTAAGGTGACCAATAATTTAGGTGTGCATTGATTATTTGGGAGGGACCAAATGGTGATTGGCGTGTGGTGTGTCCTCCGACCAGCCAGGTGGCAGTGCATCTGTCATGTGGCCGGTATCTCTGGATACAGGATCGTACGGTGGTCCGACAGCCCATGGGCTGTTCGGCCTGAAGAATGCCACACAGACATTCCAGCGGCTAACGGATGCAGTGGGATGCGACCTGGACCTTGCGTTCATCTATTTGGACGACATCCTCATAGCCAGCAGTAGTCGTCAGGAGCATCTGTCCCGCCTCTGCCAGCTCTACTCTCGCCTGAGTGATTTCGGCCTCACAATCAACCCGGCCAAATACCAGTTCGGACTCAACACCATCGACTTCCTGGGCCACAGGATTACCAAGGACAGGGCAACACCTCTGCCCGCCAAGGTAGATGCGATCTGCCACTTCACCCAGCCCAACACGGTCAAAGGCCTGCAGGAGTTCATTGGTATGGTGAACTTCTACCACCGTATCCTCCCCTCAGCAGTCCATATCATGCGCCCTTTGTACACCCTGATGTCGGGTAAAGGCAAAGACATTACTTGGGATGAAGAGGCCGTGGCAGCTTTTGTTAAAGCCAAGGAAGCCTTGGCAGACGCTGCGATGCTGGTGCACCCCAGAACGGATGTTCCAACCACCCTCACAGTGGACGATTCTAACACAGCAGTCAATGGGGTGCTGGAGCAACTCATCGAGGGGTGCTGGCAACCCCCGGCATTCTTCAGCAGGCACCTACGGCCACCCGAACTCAAGTACAGTGCTTTCAACCAGGAGCTGTTGGCAGTATTTCTGGCAATCCAGCATTTCAGATACTTCTTAGAAGGCAGGCCGTTCACCGCATTCACGGACCACAAACCATTGACCTTCGCATTCGTGAAGGTGTCCAATCCCTGGTTGGCCTGCCAGCAGCGACATCTGTCCTACATCTCCGAGTACACGACGGACATCCAGCATGTCTCGGGAAAGGACAACGTCGTTGCGGACACACTCTCCAGACCAGCTGTCCAGCTCCTGTCCCTGGGGGTGGACTATTCAGCACTGGCGGAGGCACAGCAGGCAGAAGACGAGCTGCCCAGCTACAGGACCGCAGTCTCGGGTTTGCAGCTGCAGGACTTTCTCGTAGGCCTAGGTGAGAGGACCCTCCTGTGCAACGTGGCTACCGGCCAACCTCGCCTCATCATCCCAGCAGCCTGGCCGCAGCAAGTTTTCAACTCCATACACGGTTTGGTGCACCCATCTATCAGGACAACTGTCCGGCTGGTCTCCAGCAAGTTTGTGTGACATGTACTTCGCAAGCAGGTCAGCGAGTGGGCCAGAACGTGCGCGTAGTGCCAAACAGCTAAGGTGCAGCGGCACAGCAAAGCCCCGCCGCAGCAGTTCGAACCCACCCACTGAAGGTTCGACCACGTTCATGTAGATATTGTGGGGACCCTGCCAGTATCGCAAGGAGCGCGGTTCCTCCTGACTATCGTGGACCGGTTCACAAGATGGCCAGAGGCAGTCCTGCTCACCGACACCACCTCCGAATCTTGCGCCCGGGCACTGATTGCCACCTGGGTATCTTGCTTTGGGATGCCGGCCCACATTACCTCCGACAGAGGCGCCCAGTTCACCTCCAGCCTCTGGTCGGCTGTGGCCAGTCTGTTGGGAACACAGCTACACCACACAACTGCCTACCACCCACAGTGGAACGGACTGGTGGAACACTTCCACTGTCACTTGAAGTCGGCTCTCATGACCCGCCTGAGAGGACCTAACTGGGTGAACAAGCTTCCCTGGGTCCTGCTTGGAATTTGCACAGCCCCCAAAGAGGATCTGCATGCCTCGTTGGCTGAACTGGTATACAGCGCACCCGTGGTCATCCCAGGAGAGTTCATGACAGCCCCAAGGGGGCAAGAGGAAGAATCCGCAGCAGTCCTGGACAGACTACACGAAAGGCTCGGCAACCTGACCCCCAGACCGACTTCACAGCATGGGCAGATCCCAAACTGCGTACCCAAAAAGCTGCAGAACTATATGTTTGTACTTGTACGAAGGGGTGCACACCGGGCAGTGCTACAGCAGCCGTACGAGGGGCCGTTCAAGGTGATCAGGAACAACAGGTCCACATACGTTCTGGACATTGGGGGGAAAGAGGAGGTTTTCACAGTGGACTGACTCAAACCGGCCCATGTGGACTTGGCGCAGCTGGTCGAGGTTCAGGCACCGCGATGCAGAGGCAGGCCACTCAGACAGAGACTGATCCAGACTGTGGACATTGGGGGGGGGGTGTATCGCCAGCTGGGGGGGGAGGTTATGTGTTAACCCACTTTCTACGCAGACAAACCGGCTCACAAAATGGTGTGCGTGTCGGCAAAGAGGCCAGCCCCAAAATGGCGCTGGGCCTTGTCTTCACCAGCAAGGGGAGAAAGCCCACGTGCGGGAAGAGACTTTTGTGAGGTACCTCTGATGTCATTTCCGCCCGGTGAGGGCAGGAACAGAACTATGTAAAAGCCAGTGCAGCGAAGTTTGAATAAACTAGTCTCGAGTGCAACTTACAGACTGTGTTTCATTATTTCTATCTCTGTGTGTAGTACATCGCTATAGGATCATATATAACACTTCTGATTTTTTCTAAGTTTAAGCATGACATAGTTTAAGAGAACCAACGAAATGTGGTGAGAGGATTAATCTCTTTCCAATTCAGCAAAACCTTTTGTTCTTCACATAATTGAAGAATGCCTTGGGGTTTTCCTTTACCCTACTCGCCAAGACCTTCTCATGCCCCCTTCTTGCTTTCCTCAGCCCCTTCTTAAGCTCCTTTCTTGCTACCCTATATTCCTCAATAGACTCTTCTGATCCTTACTTCCTAAACCTCATGTATGCTGCCTTCTTCCTAATGCACCATCAATAACTCTCAGAGACGTGAGGTGAGATATAGGCTTTTATTGGCTGGAAGAACGAACAAGCAGCAATTGACCACCACACTACATCCTGGAGACTGAGGCCGGGGCAGTGTCTCCAATCGCCTTTATACCGGGGTCTGTGGGAGGAGCCACAGGAGCAGTCAGCGGGGGGGCATGTCCAGACAGGTATATGTAGTTCACCACATTCACCCCCCCCCCCCTTTGTTTTAAAAGAGAATCCCCATGGGGCGAAGTTTCTTACAAGTATATTTACAGGTTAAGTCTATCAGGTGGTCAAATCTGTCGCTGCGATTTATGTAGCACCGGCTGTGATTGCACCGGAGATGGTGGTTGTGCTGGTTCCGGCCTAACTGGAGGTGTCAGCCCACTAGGCCTCATGCGTGTGCGAGGCACCTGGTACATGCGTGTGCGAGACGCCCGGTATGGGAGTGTCATGAGGAGTCTGTGTAGGGTTTGGTGTGCGCGGTGTCACCTCGGGTACAGGGTTCATAGTTACCGTGGAGTGTTCGGGGTAGTGGTCTGCTGCTCCTGCGGGCGCCAGGTCGCGGGCGGAGACCATGTCCTCCCGCCCATCAGGTAAGACCACATAGGCATACTGGAGGTTCGCATGTAGAAGGTGAACCCTCTCGACCATCAGGGAGTATTTTTTGCTCCTCACATGTTTCCGGAGTAGCACTGGCCCTGGGGATGTCAGCCAAGCTGGTAGGGTGGTCCCAGGGACAGACTTCCTGGGAAAAGAAAATAGGCGCTCATGAGAAGTGGCATTGGTGGATGTACATAACAGGGAGCGGATGGAGTGGAGTGCCTCGGGGAGGACCTCCTGCCATCGAGAGACCAGCAACCCTTTTGACTTAAGGGCTAAAAGTGTGGCCTTCCACACTGTGGCGTTCTCCCTCTCCACCTGTCCATTTCCCCAGGGATTATAACTCGTGGTCCTACTAGTAGCAATGCCCCTAGCTAGCAGGTACTGGCGCAGCTTGTCACTCATAAAGGAGGACCCTCTATCACTGTGGATATAGCAGGGATATCCGAACAGAGTGAAGAGCTGGTGCAGGGCTTTTATGACTGACGTGGCAGTGGTGTCGGGGCAGGGGATGGCAAAGGGGAACCATGAGTACTTGTCGATAATGTTGAGGAAGTAGACATTGCGGTCGGTGGAGGGAAGGGGGCCCTTAAAGTCAACACTCAGTCGCTCAAAGGGGCGGGTGGCCTTGATAAGTTGCGCCTTTTCAGGATGGTAGAAGTGCGGTTTGCACTGCGCAGACTTGGCAGTCCCTGGTCATCGTCCTGATGTCCTCAAGGGAGTAAGGCAGGTTCCGGGCTTTCACCAAATTGTAAAATCGGGTGACCCCCGGGTGGCAAAGATCTGCCTGGAGGGCGTATAGCTGGTCGACCTGTGCACTGGCACACGCTCTCCGTGATAGGGCATCAGGGGGCTCATTGAGCCTTCCAGGCCGGTACAGGATATCATAGTTGTAGATGGAGAGTTCCATTCTCCACCGCAAAATCTTATCGTTTTTGATTTTGCCCCGCTGTTGGTTGCTGAACATGAACACAACTGAGCACTGGTCGGTCAGCAAGGTGAACCTTTTGCTGGCGAGATAGAGCCTCCAGTGCCTAATAGCTTCCACTATGGCCTGGGCTTCTTTCTCCACCGCGGAGTGCCGAATTTCAGGGCCTTGAAGGGTACGAGAAAAGAATGCTACTGGCCTGCCTGCCTGATTGAGGGTAGCAGCGAGCGCGAACTCAGAGGCATCACTCTCTACTTGGAAGGGAATGGTCTCATCCACTGCATGCATCGTTGCTTTGGCAAGGTCCCCTTTAATGCAGCTGAAGGCTGCGCGGGGGGGGGGACCCATTGGGCGTAATAGGAAAAGAAGCCCAGGCACCGTCTGAGGGCTCTGAGGGTGGTGGGAAGATGGAGTTCTAACAGGGGGTGCAGACGGTCGGGATCAGGGCCAATGACCCTGTTTTCCACGACATACCCAAGGATAGTGAGTCGGGTGGTTCCAAACACACACTTGTCCCTGTTATAAGTAAGGTTCAGGGCTTTGGCCACTTGGAAAAATCGTTGGAGGTTGGCGTTGTGATCCGTCGAGTCGTGACCACAGATGGTGATATTATCCAGATAGGGAAATGTGGCCTTCAGTTGGCACTGGTCCACCATCTGGTCCATTTCCCTCTGGAAGACAGAGACACCATTTGTGACACCAAAGGGGATGCGCAGGAAGTGATAGAGCCTGCCGCCCGCCTCGAAGGCGGTGTACGGGCAGTCCTCTGGGCAGATGGGGAGCTGGTGATATGTGGATTTCAGATCTATTGTCGAGTACACCTTGTACTGAGCTATCTGGTTGACCATATCCGCGATGCGGGGTAGGGGGTACACGTCAAGCTGCGTGAACCTATTGATAATCTGGCTATAGTCCACGACCAACCTATTTTTCTGCCTGGTCCGAACAACAACCACCTGGGACCTCCAAGGGCTTGTGCTTGGCTCAATGATCCCCTCCCCGAGCAGCCGCTGCACCTCTGACTGAATGAAGGCCCTATCCCCCGCGCTGTACCTCCTGCTTTTAATTGCCACAGGTTTACAGTCGTGGGTCAGGTTGGCAAACAGCGGTGGGGGAGGGATCTTGAGGGTGGAGAGGCTGCAAATGGTGTCAGTAGCGCAGCTGTTGGCATGGTGCTGGGTGGGATGTTTGGGTCGGTGTGTGTGTGTGGTCAGTAGCGGGGCATATGAAGAAGTCCCACAAAACTGAGGATTCCTGACAGTGAGTGGTGGGAGGGGCCCGTCATTTGCCATAGTCACACTTCCGAGGTGGCTCTGGAAGTCCAGCCCCAATAGTACAGGCGCGCACAGTTGAGGCATGACCAGTAGCGCAAAGTTCCGATATTCTGTGCCCTGCACCAACAACGTCGCTACACAACCCACCCGGATGTCTGTGGAATGTGACCCAGAAGCCATGGTGACTCTCTGGCTTACTGGCTGTGTCACAAGTCCGCAGCGTTGCACCGTTTCCGGGTTAATAAAACTCTCAGTGCTGCCCGTGTCAAACAGGCAGCTAGTCCTGTGCCCCTCCAGCAGGATGTCCATCATTGACCTTGCAAGCTGGTGTGGAGCGCTTTGGTCGAGGGTTATGGAGGCCAGAGTTGAACCGCCGTCTTGGTGCCCAGTAAGCACCGGTGGGTTGGGGGCGGGGTGAGGTGGCGCCGACAAAGATGGCCGCCCCCATGTTTCGCACGAGGCGGGCAGGCAAGATGGTGGCCCCTATCCTCGCATGAGGCAGGCAGGCAAGATGGTGGCCCCCATGCCTCACACGCAGCGCTGCCCAACCCCGCTCGTGGTTCTGACTTACAGACCTTGGCGAAATGGCCCTTCTTCCAGCAGCTGGAGCAGGTAGCTTCTTGGGCCGGGCAGCGTTTTCCGGGGGGCGCTTTTTGAGTCTGCAGAAGTAACAACTGTGCGGACTTGCGACTGGCGGCAGCTGTGGTCGGTTTTGGGGAGTTCGTGGACTCGCGACTGGCAGCAGCGGTGGTGAATTCGCTTGCGGGCAGCGGCGGCGGAGTCTGCAGTGTCCACGGAACTGGCGGGGGATCACGTGGCTGGACAGCGTCAGCATTGTGCAGAGCAGCCTCCAGCGTGTCAGCCATCTCGATTGCTGAGCGTAAGGTAAGATCGGCATTTTCCAGCAACCGCTGGTGCACGTACACTGACCTGATCCCCGTAACAAAGGCGTCTCGTACTAGCAGCTCCGCATGTTGCTCCGCCGTCAGTCTGTTGCAGTCGCAAGCTCGCACGAGTTTCTGTAGGGCTCGCAGAATCTGCCCGCTCGACTCATTGGGTCACTGTCGCCGTGTCGCTAAGCGATGTCTTGCATAGACGGCATTCACCGGCCGCAGGTACTGTTTTTTGAGGGTGTCCAGTGCCCCTTGGTAGGTCGGCAGGTCCCTGATAAGGGAGAATACTTTCGGACTTACTCTGGATAGTAATATTTTGTACATTGTGGCAGGCTCAGTCACTGGAATCGATTCCAAGTATGATTGGAAGCTTGCAAGCCAGAGTTCAAAGGCAAGAGCTGCTTCTGGAGCTTGGGGGTCCAAGTCTAGTTTTTCCGGACGTAAAATACTTCCCATGTTTTAACATTTCCAGCCAATAAAATTGATGCACCATCAATAATTCTCGGAGATGTGAGGCGAGATATAGGCTTTTATTGGGTGGAAGAAAGAGCAATTGACCACCACACTACATCCTGGAGACTGAGGCCGGGACAGAGTCCCCAATCACCTTTATACCGGGGTCCGTGGGAGGAGCCATGGGAGAAGTCAGCGGGGGGGGGGGGGCATGTCCAGACAGGTATATGTAGTTCACCACACTTCCATCTGACTAGATTCTCCACCTCACGTTACTCATGGTTCCTTCACCCTACCATTCTTTGTTCTTCCTCACTGGGATAAATTTATCCCTAGCATCCTGCTAGAGATCCCTAAACATTGACTACCTGTCCATAGTACATTTCCCTGCAAAAAACATCATCCCAATTCACACCCGCAAGTTCTAGCCTTATAGCCTCATAATTTGCCCTTCCCCAATTAAAAATTTTCCTGTCCTCTCTGATTCTATCCTTTTCCATGATAATGTTAAAGGCCAGGGAGAGATCTGTGACCTGACCTGGAACATTGTTTTGCAGAACTGGCTGCCACATCTCCTTCATTAGCTGTACTTTAAATTAACTGAGTTTGAGGCATCTTATGGTTGCTAGAAGATGCCATACATACATATGTTTTTATATGGTTGAGAAAATCTACCTTGTTTTATTTTCCATGTTATCTCACCAGTCAAAATAGAAGAGAGTCCTGTTGCAATGCAAATCCATGGTAGATGGAAACTCTAGCATCTTTCCCAGAAGCCATTTCATTATGTGAGTTAACTGAGCTTTGGGCATTATGGAACCCTTACTCCCACATGATATGCCGTTCTACTATTCATTTTCAATTTTCAGAAGCAGCATCTTCTTGTCTTCCTGTCACAATCCCCTATTTAGCACCATTGTTGCGGAAATTGTTATAATCTTAACTAATGCAGCTAGCTTGATTTCCCTTTCTACCTTCAGTAGTGGCTTAGAAAATAATCAAAAGGGAGGAATCCATAAACTGGGTAATTACAGGCCTGTTCAGTGGTGGGCAAATTCTTGAAACAATTTCTGAACAGCACAAGCATGTGGATACCTCACGGCACTGCAGGCTGGTCAGTAAAGGAAAGGAAGATGGGATTCATGCAAAACTGGCAGCTGGATCCAAAACTTAGCTCAGTATCAAGAAACAAAATGATGATATTGGCAAGTGTTCTACGTGGCACAGTATACACCTTGATATGTGCAGTATATGCTAACAGTTTAGTGTTAAAATAGGAGGCTTGATTAAAAATGATTGCAGATGATAAAAATAGTTGCTGTTTCTGCGTAGGAGAGCTTCACGCTACAGAAGGAAGTGGATAATTGAGCACACTAAGGGCAAGTGGAGCACACCTTGAAGATATGAGTTAGTAAAATGAGTATGTGGAACAAGACAAGAGATTACACAGTAAATGAAAGGATGCTGAATATGGGAAGAATGCAGATCTTGGAGTGTCCTGGCTCCAGCACATAAGTGCCATTATGAAGAATGCATGGCTCTACTTTCTTAGAAGTTTGTGTAGATGCAGAATATCACCTAAAACTCCATCAACTTAGCTAATCATATTCTACAGTACTACAAACTCGGTCAAATTTCTATAGGCGTATGGTGGAGAGTATATTGATTGGTTACATATTGGCCGGATGTGGAAGCACCAATGCCCATGAAAGGAAAATCCCACAAAAATATGTAGATACGACCCAGTCCATCACAGGTAAAGCCTACCCCACCAGTGAGCACATCTACATGGAGCATTGTTGCAGAAAAGCAACATCTGTCATCAAGGATCCCCACCACTTGGGTCATGCTCTCTTCTCGCTGCTGTCATCAGAAAGAAAGTACAGGAGCATCAGAACTCACAGCACCAAGTTAAGGAACAGTTATTATCCTTCAACCATCAAGCTCTTTCCACCAGAGGAGATAATTTCATTCAACTTCATTCACTCTATCACAGAACTGTTCCCACATGCTATGGACTCACTTTCAAAGACTCTTCATCTCATGTTCTCGATAGTTATTGCTTATTCGTTATTATTATTGTTTCTTTGTTTTCTGTTTGTATTTGCAAAGCTTGTTGTATTTCGACCATTGTTTGTCTGTCCGGTTGGTTGCAGTCTTACATTGACTCTATTGTATTTCTTGTATTTACTGCAAATGCCCCAAAGAAGACGAATTTCAAGATTGTATATGGTAACATATACAATACGTTGATAATAAATTTAACATTCAACAGGAAAGATGCAATAACAGTGGAGAAGGTACAGAGGAAATTTTCCTCTGTGGCATCTGTGGTAAGAGATACAGTTAACAGTTCAGATCACAAATACTTCATCAGAACTAAAATATGCTTGTTTTCTCGTGGAATAGAGAATGTGGTTGAGAATGCAGGACATAGTGGTGAATGAGCCTTAATGGAGGCTTACAACAGAGACCTAGGTAGAGTAAATTGAAAGAAATGAATTTCCTTGACAGAGGAGTGAATAAACATTTAAAAGTAGATGGGAGGAAAATTAGAGGGGAGGTGAGAAAGCACATTTTTCATGCAGAAACTTGCAGAGGTCAGAATATCACTGCCTGAAAGAGTGGTGGAGAAACAAACTCCTGACGTTTAAAAATGGCATGGATATGCACATGGAAGACTGTAAAGTCCAGTGCTCTGGGCCAAATAATGGAAGGTAAGATGAGCCTGAGTACTATGCAAACAGAATAGGCCAAATGAATGGGTCATATCTATCATCTGATTCCAGGATTCCCATTTATGTAAATCACAAACTACATCCTGGAAATTAGATTGTCTAATAAGTTGGTCCAGATGTGCATAGATAGATGCAACCTCTTATACTAGTTGATCAGATTTATTTTCACCATGGTTTTATTCTTTTTTAATTTCATAATCAGATGATTGGTTCCTGGAGAAAATCATTATAACAGAAGGAGAACTGCCTGTTTCGAAACATACATTTATCTATGATAATTTCATTGGAGAACATCAGAAAAATAATGAATTTTCTGAAGCAATAATCCATCTTAAAGGTATTATGTTATGTACCTGAAAAAGAGTAGTTATTAAATTTAATTTATCACTGACAACGGTTTCTTTCCATTGCCTTGAATGAATGTTATTGTCAGAAGAACAAAAATGGGCATTTTACTGGGTTAATGGTCTATCAATGCAAAAAGCATGAGATAATGGTGGATAAATGTAGAAAAAGAGCAACAATATGCAATGAATGGGAGGATACTAAGAAGGACAGTGCAAATCTTTGTTGAGGAAGGGGCAGATTAATCGGGGCTGTTAGAAACGATTTATTAAAGGGGCAATCATCATTGAACTATTTTAAGATAGGGAGGGATCTGGTGAGTTTGATGTAGTCCACATCAATTTTAGCAATTTATTTTACAACATGACAGGCTAGTCAATAAAGGCACAGTCTATCCAAGGTAGAGTGGAAAGTTTCATCCAAAACTCACTTAGTGGCAGAAAGCAAAGAATATTGGTTGTTAAGTGGTAATGTAAGTGGAAGGTTCCCCCCCCCCCACCCCAGTGGAGGTACAGGAAACCCAGTACTCAGCCCCTTGCTGTTTGCAGTATAAATTAACTATTTCAACTTGATTGTAAGTTTGGAGATGTTACAAAAATGGCTCTTTGGTTGATTGTAAGGAAGTGAACTTTAGACAGCCAGATGAGAGTAATGGCTTGATCAGTTAAACAGTAAAATGACAAATGGAATTCATTTGGAAGAAGTGTGAGGTAAATGCAACTGAAAATGCACAATAAAATGGAGGAACCTGAGAGTGGTGAAGGAACAAGGATCTCATCATGTTTATCCACAGATCCTTAACAGCAGAAATCAACAATACATTTAAGAAGGCACTTAGCATATTTCTTTATTAGTCAAAGTTTTGAATGTAAGAGCAGGGAGAGTCTGCTGGTTAATATACAATAAACTAGAAATGGAGTATTGTGTTAAGTTCTGGCCACCACATTACTGCATTGGAGGGGATATTCATGAGAATGCTGCCAGAATTGTAAAACTTTAGCTATGAGGAAATATTGGACAGCCTGTATCAGAATTGGCTTGTTTTCTTGGAATGGAGAAGCAGGGTGGTGGGGAGGTGTGGATGGTGGTTCTGAGATTTCAGTGAGATACATAAATTAAGAGAAGTTGGATAGGTTACGTAGAGAGGACCTCCTTCCCCAAGAGAAAGAGTAAAAACAAAGGCATTAATTTATACTAGTTAGAAAAATTAGAGTGGGGATAATAAATGGTGTAAAGTTGGTAGGGATCAGAACTTATTGACTGAAAGAATGGTAAAGACAAAAAAATTAATTTAACAATTTCTTGAATGCATACTTGGGTGATGAACTGGACTACAGACACAATACTGGAATGAGATATTTGACTGAGTAGCTCTTTATTAACCAGCACAAATTCAGTGGGCCAAATGCCCACCTCCTGGATCATAAATATTCTGCAATCCCCAAACAAATGAGCTACTTCCTGGATAATCGAAATAGATTTTTTTATGTTACTTTATAAAATAATACAATATTCTAACAGGAAAGGATTATCTAGGGTTTCCTTTAATCCATCTTTATCAACAGTTTCAAAGGTTCATTTACTATCAAAGTATACAACTCTGAAATTTTTCTTCTCCAGATAGCCATGAAACCAAGAAAGAAGAGAATGGCAGAATGACCAAAGACCCCCAAATCCCTCCTCCACGCACAAACACTGAACAAAAATGGAGCAGGCACATCAACCCCCCAATCCCCCTCCCCACACATTAAAAAACATGGAAGATAAAGATGAAAAACACAAAGTACAAGAAAAACCACAAGGCTGTAAAAAAAAGTCCACAGTCCTGGTCCACATCCAAAATAAAGAAAACCTGGGCAACATTCTCCCTCCTTGTAGCAGCATGATCATGATCGCACCAGTGATAAAAAGGCAGTCTCCCCTCTCCATAGCACAGTGATCTTGAAATATGCAATGAAATATTTGCACACAGTACATTTATTTTTGCTTGAAAGTGGATATGTTATATATATAAAACATACATATGTATGTTTAACCTTCTGTCAACTGCTTTCTGGAATGTTAATTACAATGTTGTACCTTTTATTAAGTAATTTCAACTAAAATGGAAGATAATGGAATATATCCACATGTAGGTGAATAGTTAGTATTTATTCTCAATCACACTTTTTTATTCAGAAGCTGTTGACATTTTTACTAACCCTTTGGAGCATATTGCAAGTGACTGCAAAGAACAATGGCGTATGTGGATGCATACAATGTCTGACAGTGGAGAGTTATTAAAAAAACCTGAAATTTCTATAATTGTATTTGGAACAAAGGGGAAATCTCCTTTGATGGAAATTGCAAATATGAAAAATATTCCATTTGAGGTAAGATTTTAAAAGTTGAATGAGAAGCTTAAAACATTTTTAATGCATGTCTACTTTTCTTCTGGCAATAATAAGGTGGATGCCACCTTAACTGAATATAGCAATGCAACTAAAGCTTTAAACTGCAGGACTAGCTGTACCTCTTAGCCAAGTTGTCCTGATACCTACCTGGATATCAATGTTGTACAGTTATATCCTATTCACAAAATGGCAGGATGAATTCAGTCCACTCAACCAGTCCCCTCACATTCAACTGCAAGTTATGGAAGGTATTATTGAAACTGTTAAACTACACTTACTCACAACTTGCTCACTGAAAACTTTGGTTTTGGGTTTTGTCAGGATCACATAGGTCCACATCTCCAAAGATCTGATTTCCATAAGATCATAAGATATAAAAGCAGAATTCAGCCATTTTGATCCATTGAGTCAGCTCCACCATTCCATCATGACTGATCTATCATCCCTCTCGAGCGCATCTTCCTGTCTGCTTCCCTTAGCCTTTGATGCTCTGATTAATCAAGAACCTATCACTCTCTGCCTTAAATATATCCAGTGACTTGGCCTGCACAGCTGTCTGTAGTAATGAATTCCGGAGATTCACCACCTCCTGGCAAAGAAATTTTTCCCCATTTCTGTTCTAAATAGACACCTCTCAATTTTGAAGCTGTGCCCTCTGGATCTACACTTCCTCATTATAGGAAACATCCTCTTCACATCCACTGTATTCAGTCCTTTCAATATACGGAAGGTTTCAATGAGGTTCCCCCCCCCCACCCCCCCTTATTCTTCTAAACTGTAGCCCAGAGCTATCAAACACTCCTCATGTATCAACCCTCTCAATTCTGGGATCATTCTCATGATCTGGACCGGGACCTTCACCAATGCTAGCACATCTTTTCTTAGATAAGAGGCCCAAAATGGCTCACAATATTCTAAATGCATTCTGACCAATGCCTTGTTAAGACTGAACAATATATCCTTGCTTTTGTATTCTAGTCCTCTCAAAGTGTATGCTAACATTTCATTTGCCTTCCTGACTGCCAATTCAACCTGTAAGTTAGGACCTTAAGATACAAGACCAGAATTAGGCCATTTGGCCCATTGAGTCTGTCCTTCCATTTCATCATGGCTGATCCATTTTTTCTCTCAGCCCCAATCTCCTGCCTCCCCCATTGAGGTGTACCAGTGTTGATCGTAGTGAGGAGGAGATATTATCACTAATCTGAACAGATTGTGATCTTCCAGTTAGGAAGTTGAGGATCCAATTGCATAGGGAGGTTCTCAATCAGGATTGTGGGAATGATAGTATTAAATGCTGAGCTATAGTTGATGAACAGCATCCTGACGTAGGTGTTTGTGTTGTCCAGGTGGTCTAAGGCCGTGTGAAGAGACATTGATATTGCATCTGCTGTTGACCTATTGTGGTGATAGACAAATTGCAGTGGGTCGAGGTCCTTGCTGAGGCAGGAGTTTGGTCTAGTCATGACCAAACTCTCAAAGCATTTCATCATTATAGATGTGAGTGCTACCAGGTGATAGTCATTAAGGCAGCTCACTTTATTTTTCTTAGGCACTGGTATAATTGTTGCTTTTTTGAAGCAAGTGGGAATTTCCACATATAGCAGTGAGAGGTTGAAAATGTCCCTGAATACTCCCGCTAGCTGGTTGGCACAAGTTTTCAAAGCCTTACCAGGTACTCCATCAGGACCTTCTGCCTTGCGCGGGTTCACCCTCTTCAAAGGCAGCCTAACATTGGTCTCTGAGACAGAGATAAGAGGGTCAGCAGGCTGTAGGGGTCTTCACAGCCGTCTGCTATGTCCCTTTCAAAACGGACATAGGAATCCTGCCTGAGATCTCCCAAGTCCTTCTACACCCCTGAATTTTGAATTTTTTCCCCAATTAGAATATAGTTCCTGCCTTTATTCTTTGTACCAAAGTGCATGACTATGCACTTACCTGCACTCTTTATCATCTGCCTCCCTTTTGCTCATTTTCTCAATCTATCAAAGTCCTTCTGCAGACACTCTGCTTTCACAAAACTGCCCTCCCCTCCACCTGTCTTCATATTGTTCACAACCTTGGCTACAAAGCTGTAAATTCCTTCATCCAAATCATTTACATATAACTTGAAAACAAGCGATCCCAATATCGACCCCTGTAAAACACCACTAGTCACCATCAACCTACCAGAAAAAGATCTCCTTTATTCTCACTCTTTGCCTCCAGCCAATCAGCCAATCTTCTACTCATGCCAGCACCTTTCCTGTAATATCACGGGCTCTTATTTTGTTAAGCAGCATCATGTATACAGCTTGTCATAGAAAATTGAAATAAATTTCATCCACTCACTCTCCTTTCTCTGTCCTGCTTGTTATTTTCTCAAAGAATTACAACAGATTTGTCAGGCAAGCTTTCCTCTTAAGAAAACCATGCCAACTTCGGCCTATTTTATCTTATGCCTCCAACGACCTCAAACCTCATCTTTAACAATAGATTCTCCAAAACCTTTCCAACCACTGAAGTCACTGCTCTATGATTTCCTTTTTTCCTGCCTCCCTTCCCTCTTAAACAGTGGAATGACATCTGCAATTTTTCAGTCCTCAGGAAGCATACCAGAATCTAGTCATTCTTGAAAGCTCATTACTAAAGCCTCCACTTTGTCTTCAACTACCTTTCAGAACTCTAAGGTGTAGTCTACCTTCAGGCTTTCCAGCTTCCTAAGCACCTTTTCCATAGTAATAACAATGGCACTTACTTCTGCCCCCTGCCGTTCTCACTCTCTTGCATTCTGCTAGTGTCTTCCACAGTGAAGGCTCATACAAAATACTTAGTCAGTTTGTATTCCAATACATTGTCCCCCATTACTACCATTCCAGTGTCATTTCCTGCAGTCTGATTCACTCTCATCTCTAGTTTTCTCTTTATATATCTGATAAAAAAAATATTTTTTTCTTTTATTGGCTAGCTTCCCTTCATATTTTATCTTGTGTCTCTTTCTGGCTTTTTTTGTTACTTTCTGTTGGTTTTTAAAAGCTTCCCAATTGTGCAACTTCCCTCTCATTTTTGATATATTATAATTAATCTTTTGCTTTTATGCTGTCTTTGACTTCCCTTGTCATCCACCCCTTCCTCCCTTTAGAATTTCTCTTCATTTTTAGGATGTATCTATCCTGTGCCTTCTAAGTTGCTTGCAGAAATTCCAGCCATTGCTGCTCTACCATCATCCCTGGTAAGGTCCTCTTCCAGCCAACTTTGGCAAGCTCCTTTCTCATTATTTCCTTTACTCCATTTTATCCACTTTATTGCCTTTACTGATACACCTGATTTTAACAATGCCCTATTCACACAATGCCTGTTCCAACTATGACCACCCCACCTACACCTCCTTTCTTTTTATTGGCCCCATAATGTTGTCACCTGCCAAAAAGAAGCTGAAAGCTCCTGAGCTCTTCTTAAACCTTGCGTTGTGTCACCAACAAATGACCTCTCACGTTGATTTCAGCTGCGAAAGAAAAGCTGAAAACTCACAAGATCATTCCAGAGAAAAGCTGAGGATCCTGGTGAGAGGTCTGAGCCGGAAACATCAACTGTTTCCTTTTCATAGATGCTGTCTGGCCTGCTGAGTTCGTCTAGCCTCTTGAGTGTATTCCTTTGATTTCCATTATCTGAAGATTTTCTCTTGTCTGAGAGTATTTGCCTTTAATATCAATGCAGTATTTGAACAAGAGTGACAACAAAAAAACCTTGTAAAACTCAGTCAATGAATTTCTAGAGGAAAACTTTACAGAGATTGGAATTTTACCTTAAACAATGGGAAAAGGTAGTGGTTGTTGGAAATCAATCACCTTAATTACAGGGCATTGCAGGGAAGTATATCTAAAGTGGGCCTAAACATCTTTATATGCTTTATCAGTGATCTTCCTTCTGTCATAATACTAAAACAAGAATGTTTCCGATTCTTAAAAAAAATTCAGTTCAATTTGCACTTCCCCAGCAAATAGAGCAGTCCATGCCTGCATATAGCAAGACCCATCCAACAGATGGCAGATAAGAGTACCAGCTCCACCACAAAAGTCCCAAGTAATGATTTACCATATGTAAGTCAAACCACTAATTTTTGACATTGCCTTCACCATGTTTGTATTATTTTCCCTTTCTCTTTTCTTCCACCTTCTGCATCCTCAACTTCTTGACTGGCATAAGATGGTAGGGGTGATTCTCATAATGGAAAAGCACACCACAATAGATATGGCAGGCATTCAGCTGGATATTCCAAAATAATTATTATTAACTTTGTTAACTATCTGCATTATGATATTGGTAGACTATTTCTTTTGATTTCTCAAAGCAGCCTGACTTCATTTTATGGCCTAGACATATATAAGTTTCAAACTGGCATCATAAACTATTTCACACTCAATTAAATCCATTACCTTACAATGTCATTGAATACAGCGTTGTGGTTGCTTCCTTAATGTTAAGCACTTTCTCCCATCAGATTCCTTCTACTCCAGCTCTTTACCTTTTCCACCCAACACCTCCCAGCTTCTTACTACATCCCACCCCTTCACCACCCACCTGGCTTCACCTATCACCTGCTAGCTTATACTCCTTCCCATCCTCCTCACCCACATTGTGCCTTCTTCTCCCTTCCTTTCCAATACTGATGAAGGATCTCAGTCTGAAATGTCGACTTTTTATTCGTCCCCATAGATGCTGCCTGACTTGCTGACAGTTCCCCCCCCCCCAGCATCTTGTGAAAGGCCAAGCATCCTGATACCCCAAAGCCCATTATGCACAAGCATAATTAGGGAGTATGAAGTAATACTCCATGATTGCTCTGATTGCTAACATGGAAATAATTATTAAGGAAGTGCTCTGATCAGAATTGCTATGCTGTGCATTGCAAGATCCCAGGAACAGCATTGCGATAAATCACCAGTTAATTACATTTTAGTAACAAATATTGAAGAACTCAGGAACTCAAAAAAAGAAGGAAAGGTAATTTATGGAAATTAAATCACAAAATGACATCTGCTGCATAATTGCAAGTGAATTTTGACTGCCATATGTGATCTGGAAATTCTTTGTAGGTTACTAATTTTTAATCACGCAGAGCAGATTCAAACCTGTTATATTGTGCTGTTTGTCTGGTCGAGCTATGCAATTAGTCCCAACCCCTGCACTTTCTCAAAGCACCACATTTTATGCTTTTTCAAGCATCAATTCAGTCCTGTTTTGAAAATTACAGGAGAATAAATTATTAACATAAACATTGAAATTATCTTTTTGCTGATAAAATAGATCTAGATAACTAATACAGATTACATGAGATATGTACTCTAACTAGACATGAAATACTCAGCAGGAGATCCTGGACGGAGATCCAATAGCAATCCACTGGAAACATCAAATCATAAGATCAATTCATCTGTGAAAAATAATATGAAATGATTTCCAACACAGCCGTGTTTCATAAAGTCATTAAGAATCACACAATATAGGAAGCCTCATGGCCTATTTGAACCTACTATTAAATTTATCTAAATCCCCTGCTCTTTCCATTTCATCTACATCCTTTCTCTTTTTTTCAAGTTGTAATCCAATTTCTGTTTTAAAGATGCTACTGAATGAGCTTCAATCACCTCTTCAAACAGATTATCATGAAGTGTTAGATAATAAATTCCACTCTTGGACCCGCTTCCTCATGATAATATTAAATTATCCGCCATCAATCTTGACCATGCCAGTAAGACTCGCTTACTGGGCATCATGGTCAGCATGGACAGGTTAGGTTGAAGGACCAGCTTCCATGCAAGGTTACTCTTTGACTATGACTAGATGTGGCAGGCAAGTCAGGTTTTGATCTGATGTATTAATTGTTGATGTCTTCGCTCTCTAGTGCCTGCCATTTTACTTGTTAATCAGTTGAATGTTCAATCAGAATTTAAGAGATTTATTATTATGTTAGTCAAATCTATAATTTATTTCCAGCATAAATTTGCCAGGCTCTTAATAAAAAGGCTGGACTTAAAAACCTGAGATGTTCAGTCTATCAGAATTGGAATCAGATTGATTGTCACTGGCAGGTATCACAAAATGTATTGTTTTGAAACAGCAGTACCTGCAAAACATAAACATTACTATAAGTCACAAAATAAATAGTGCAAAATGTGATTAACAAGGAAATGCTGGTAGGTTCATGGACCATTCAGAAATCTGATGGCAGTGGGGAAGAAGATGTTCCTGAACTATTGAGTGTGGCTTTTCCATCTCCTGGATCTCCCCTCTAATGGTAGTCACAAAAAGAGAACAGTGAGACTTTTTAATGATCGATGCTAACTCCTTGAGACACCACCTATTGAGGATGTCCTCAATGGAGGGGACAGTTGTCCCCATGAAGGATCTTGCTGAGTCTATAACCCTCTGCTGCCTCATGTGATCCTGTGCATTGGAGTCTCCATACCAGCCTGTGATGCACCCAGTCATCATTTTCAAGCAGAATTTCCTTAAATTCCAGTCATCCTCATTCAGTCCATGGCCTCCTCTATTGCCATGGTGTGGCCAATCTCAAACTGGGCAAGCAACACCTCATACTCCATTTAGGTAACCTCCAACCTGATGGCACGAACACCGATTTCTCTAACTTCCAGTAATTTCTACCTGCTATCCCTTCTGTCTTTTTTCATTCCCCATTCCCCATTCTGACTCACCTCTTACCCCTTCTCTTCTCCTCACATCTTATCTCTTCCCTTTGGTGCCACTACAATTTCCCAAAGTCCATTTTCCTCTTCTACCAGATTCCTTCTTCAGCCCTTTATTGTTTCCACCTACACTTCCCAGCTTCTCACTTCATCTGTCCTCTCCATCTCACCTTTCCCTTCGCCTGGCCTCACCTATCACCTGGCTTCCTCTCCCCACACCTTTCATACTTTGGCCTCTACTCCTTCCTTTTAAAATGCTGATGAAGGATCTTGGCCTGAAATGTCAACCCTTTATTCCTTTCCATATTTGCTACCCAACCTGCTGAGTTCCTCCAGCATTTTATGAACTGAAAGATCATTGGGCTAAAATGCACAATTAATTATTAAATGCAGGAAGTCTTGACCCCATAATAGAGTTATTGCTCTTCAAGTAAGTGCTTGAAAATCAGATTGAGACAAATGAAAATATCCAATTCTTTACCGAATTTTACTTAATTGTTATTTGATCCTCTCAATCAGCAAGTGTTTTGTTGAAATTTTAAAACCGATCAGACCTGCATACTTGATATGATGTGTGCATATAAATATTTTGCCCTGAGACCCAGGTCACCCCCACTATGAAATTATTGCAACCAAGAACCTGGGCAAGGTTCAGGCAGAACCAGTTTTTGGTTGGATAAACTAACAACAATTTATTCTGTCCTGGTCAGACAGGTGTTATATCTTGTAGGGACAGAATTCAATGTCGGATGTTTAAACATCAATTACATTCACATTGGTTTTTAGTGCAGTAGACGTTTAAGAGTTTTTTTTAAAGTGTGAAATGTAGGCTTTGTGTCATGTGACATTAATTCAAGCAAAAGCCGAAATACTGCTTGATTGCTGAATAGACTAATACTGGATTAACTACCGTTGTAATTTATCCAGATTTGAACACTTTAATACAACTATTTTGCAGGAATCAAAAGAGAAATGCTGCTTGAATTAGACCTTTGATCTTGGCACTGAATTACATCAATAGGATAAATGAGCTTACTTGGTCCATTAACTATTCTGCCTCAGCAACAGAAAAATGAATTCCTAGTGAAAACAGCCAAAACACATCAAAATAATTAATTGTTTCTTGTGCATTAAACAATTGCTACAAATGCTAACCATTACAGTTTTTGCAGATTCCTCCATTAGAACTAGCCCTTTAACACCTATATATGAGCAATCTTACAAACTTAGCGCTGTTTCATTTTTAGCTTTTAATCAAGAACAATTTAGTTTGTTGATGCTTACCACTTGCTTTGTTTCACTTTGTGTGTCAAAGTCATGTATGCTTTGTCATAGGTAACCCTTGAAGGAATTGGTGAAATCAAAAAAGTTTCCTTTGTGCTATTAAATCCGTACCTCAATAGAGGAATAAGACTATTTAAGGTAAGGCATACATCTTCTTGGAAACAAATAACTCCATAGAAAAAAATATATAACTTTTGCTGGTTACAGATCAAGACATGTATTATAAACTTATGTAATTGCAGTTTCGCATGAAGAACCTCAAAACAAAACAGGAACTGGGTTTCAACACTGCATATTGTTGGTTGTTTGGAGAACATGGATCTGAAACCGTGACCGAACTGGCGGCTATTCGGCCAAATTGCGAGCCACTGAGAGGCAAGTAAAATCAGTTTAACAATTACTTGCAAGCAATCCAATCATATCATGACAAAGAAAATAAGAAGTTAGGTAAATCTCCAAGGCCAAGCCAGGTTTAGCCAAGAACATTGTTGAAGGTGAGAGAAGAAATTGGAGGGGCCCTGGCTGAAATATTCACATCATTCTTCAGCAGGGGTAAGGTGCCAGTAAATGAAAGGGTACCAAATGTTCTGCCTTTATTTAAGAAAGATAGTAAAGAAAAAACCTGGGAACTATAGGCTAGTCTATGGTAGGTAAGTTGCTAGAGAGAATTCTGATGAATATGATATATGTACATTTGAAAGACAGAGGATGATTAATGGAAGTCAGCATGGTTTTGACCGAGCGAAACCATGTTTTATGAACTTGATTGAGTTTTTTTTTGTGAGGTGACCATAAACATTGATAAGAACAGGTTAGTAGATGTGGTTAATATAGACTTCATTATGACCTTTAATAATGGAATGCTGCTTTGGAAGTTGGCTTCATGGGTGGTGGTAGGAGATCATTTCTTAAACTGGAAGCACATGACCAGTGGTGTGCCTCAGGAATTGGTGTTGGGCCCATTGTTGTTTATAACCTGTATCAATGATTTGGATAAAAATAAACAAGGTGTGGTTCGTAAGTTTACAGATCAAAATTGATGGCATCATGAACAATGATGAAGGTTATCAAAAATTATAGTGGGATCAGCTGAGTAAATGGGCTGAGAAATAGCAAATGGACTTTTATTTGGATAAGTGCAAGGTAATGCCATGGAGTCACAAAGTCAGAGAGCACCACAGCACAGGAACAGGCCCTCTGGCCCATCTAGTCCACAAAAATCTATTATGTTCCCTAGTCCCAATGACCTGCACCCAGATCACAGCCCTCCACCCTCCCCTACCATCCATGTACCTATGCAAATTATTCTTGGATCTTGAAATCAAACCCACATCCATCATTTCTATTGGCAGTATTTTTCACACTCTCACCATCCTCTAATTGAAGAAATTGAGATGCCCCTGAGGATTTATCCACCCTAATTTACCTCACGATAACAAGTACCTCCTCTCCGTTAATCCATATACAGTCTATGGCCTCAATGCTGTGTTGCCTCATTTCTATAGACTCTGTGTCCATCTCCCGAGAAAATAAAGATACAATAAATCTGTTTAAGGTCTCTCCCATCTCTTTTGGTTCGAAGCATAGATTTCCACTCTGATTTTGAAGAGTACCAATTTTGTCCCTTATTAACCTTTTGATCTTAATATATCTGTAGAAGCCCTTGGGATTTTCCTTCTCTTTGTCTGCTAGAGCAACCTCATGCCTTCTTTTAGCCATCCTGATTTTCTTCTTAGGTGTTCTCTTGCATTTCTTGTACTCCTCAAATACCTCATTTGTTCCTTACTGATTATATCTGCTTTGCACCTCCTTGTTCTTCATAATGATGGCCTCAATATCTCTTAATAAGGTCCCTTAAACTCGTTACTTATGTATGTATGTATGTATTTATTTATTTATTTAGGGATAGAAGATGGAATAAACCCTTCTGGCCTAGAAAGCTGCACCCTAACAACCCATCTATTTAACCCTAACCTAATCACAGGATTTTTTACAATGGTCAATAACCTACTAACTGTTATGTCTTAGGACTATGGGAGGAAACTGGAGCACCTGGAGCAAACCCATGTGGTCAGAATGTACAAACTCCTTAGGACAGTGATGGAATTGAACTTCAAACTCTAATGAAGGCCTCCTACTTACCAATCACACCTTTGACCAAAAACAACTTGTCCCAATCTACATCTGCTAAATTCTTTCTGATACAAGTGTTCCCCCCCCCCCCCCCCCTTACAAAGCAAGAACATTTCTATGAAACCTTTCTTAAGCCAAAATGGCATAGTGAAGAACCAATAATTTATATGGGAAAAATTTTCGTAAAAGCAAAAATCCTTTTTGTAATGCGAGAATAGGTTACCAATGTAGGTCTTTTGTAAAAGAGAAGTGGCTTAAAGCAAACATTGGTAAAGCAGGGGACAGCTGGTACCATCAAAGTTAGCCTTTCTCTAATTTAGAATCTAAACTTGAGGATTCTAGCTATCCTTCTCCATAATTATCTTGAAATTATTTGCATTATGATCACAAGATCCAAATTGTTCCCCTGCACACATTTCTGTTACCTGCCCTATTTCATTCACTCATAGGAGATCCAGTATCACACACATTATTTGAGACCTCTATATATTGAGTGGCATAGTGGCATCAGTGCTGGAATTTAGGGCGAGAGGTCCTGAGTTCAAGTCTAGCTGGCTCCCATTAAGAGCTGGTGATCTCTTAAAAAAAACTTACCTGGCAGAAGGCAATGGCAAACCACTGCTGTAACTTGCCTAGTATGTGATTTCCCAATACGTCAGAGCAGCGTGGAAGGAAATCGTCCACTATCTGGAAATAATTCCAAATGCAACATACCTATATATTGATTAAGGAAAGGTTTCTGAACACATTTAACAAACTCTATACCATCCAGCCCTTTAATATTATGGGAGTCCCAGTCAATATTTGGAAAGTTCAAATCACAATCTTGCAACAGTCTGCAAACTCTCTAACTCCCACTAATGTGATGATCTTTTTCTTATTCCTTATATCCACCCATATAGCCTTAGCAGATGAGCTGTCCAGACTGTCCCATCTGAGCACTGCCAGTTTCCCTGTCTAGTAATGCCACCCCATGCCTTTTAATCTATTCCACCCTATCATGTCTGAAACAACAGAACCCCACAAAACTGAGCCCCCAGTCATGCTCCTCTTCCAGCCAAGTCTCACTAATGGCTACAATGTCATAATTCCATGTGCTGATCCATGCCTTAAGCTGAACCATCTCCTAGCAATGAAGTAAATGCAATTCAGACCATTATTCTCAACATGCTCAACCTTTCAATTCATGTCAGGCTTAACAACATCTTTTCCCACAACCACTCCACTTTCTGCTTTGGCACTTTGTTTCCCACTCCCAACAACTCTAGTTCAAACCCCCCCCCCCCCACCATCATGTAGCACTAGCAAACCTTCCCATAAGGATATTAGTCCCAGTTTCAGTACAATCCATCCCATCTGTAGAGGTCCCATCTTCCCTGCAAAAGAGTCCAATGATCCAAAAATCTAAGCCCTTCCTCCTGCACCATGTGCTTAGCCACATGTTAAACTGCACTTTCTCCCTATTTCTAGCCTCACTAGCACGTGGCATGGGCAGCAGTCCTGAGATCACAAGCCTGGAGGTCCTGTCCTTTAACTTAGAGCCTAACTCCCTGAGCTCATATTGCAGGATCTTATCACCACACCTACACGTCATCGGTACTGACATGGACCATGACCTCTGGCTGTTCACCTTCCCACTTAAGAATGCCTCAAATTTAATCTAAGATGTCCCTGATCCTGACACCCAGGAGGCAACATGCCATCTGTAAATCTCATTCTCTTCCACAGAACTTCCTGTCCTTTCCCCTACTACCCATTCAATTCCCTGCCACTACAACTCACCTCTTACCCACTTCCCTCTAATCCACATAGCCAGACTCAGTGACAGAGACCCGATTGCTGAGGCTTTCCTCTGCTGGGTCATTCCCTAACAGTTTCCAAAGTGGTATTCTTGTTATTGTGGTGAACAGACTCAGGGGTGCCTTGCAATGGCTGCCTATCTCCTTTCCCCTCCTGATGGTCATCAATGACCTGTATCCTGCACTTTAGATGCAACTACCTCCCTGTGCCGCATGCTAATTCTGAATTATCCTGAATTCACCCAGCTCCAGTTCCAATTCTTTAATATGAGGTGTTGCATTTTGGAAGTCAAATCCAGGTTGGAAATTCACAATGATTGGCAGGGTTATTGGGAGTGTTACAGAACAAAGGAACCTGGAATATAAGTACATGGTTCTCTGAAAGTGGAGTCACATTTAGACAAGTCAGTAATGATTGTATAGGATGCTGGTACGGCCACAGTTGAAGTATTGCTTTCAGCTTTGGTTGTCTGCTATATGAAAGATATTAAGCTGAGAGGAGTGTTGAAAAGTTTCACAATGATTTTGCCAGGATTTGAGGGACAGACAGAGAGAGAGTTTGGACAGGCTAGGTGTTAATTACTTGACATCATTAGGGACCAAGAGATGATTTTATAAAGGTGTACAAAATCATGAGGGTCATAGATAGGGTGAATGCACTCTGTCATTTCCCCAAATTTGGGGTATCAAGAACAGTTTAATTTTAATTTTAGAGAAACTTGAAGGGGAGAATTCTTATACAAAGGGAGTTATTTATTGGGATCAGCTGCCAGAAGAAGTGGTTGAGGCAGGTACAATAACAATGTTTAAAAGACATTGGGACAGGTGTACAGATTGGAAAGGTTTGGAAGATTATGGGCCAAATGCTGGCAAGTGGGATTAGCTTGTTTGGAAAATCCTGATCTGTATAGACCAGTTGAGCCATAGGGTTTGTTTCTGTGTTGTATGATCAAAATACTCTATATAAGATATATCTATATATCTACAGTAGTTAATCATCTCACCCTAACCATGCTGCTGAGCAAGTATTATTGCTGATTTTCTGATTGAAGATGGCATAGTGTGTGATGCACCATCAATAACTCTCTGAGACGTGAGGCGAGATATAGGCTTTTATTGACTGGAAGAAAGAACAAGCAGCAATTGATCACCATGCTACATCCTGGAGACTGAGAGGCAGGGCTCAGGCCCGAATCGCCTTTATACCAGGGTCTGTGGGAGGAGCCACAGGAGCAGTCAGCGGGGGGGGGGGGGGGCGCATCCAGACAGGTATATGTAGTTCACCACAGTGTGTTCACTTAGATTATAATGAATATTGTTGTAATCCTTATCACTTCTTAATGCAGCCAGCCCCTGCTTTACAGGGAGTTGCATTCCTAGAAAACAGTCCAGATCATGATTTTGCAAGATATATGCATACATCAGAAGATGCAAGTTGAAAAATGAATAGTGTTATTTATTTACCTTTTTGATAAAATGTCAATTTTTTGTGATATCTCCATAGCCCTGATGTCCACAATGTAGGCATCACCAGTTTACTCAAGAAACTAATTCTTTCTGCTTCCTGCAGATATCTTATATTCCATTCAAGTGTTTACAGGGAATGTGCCTGCAGCAAGCACTGATGCAGATGTTTCCATCACCATATTTGGTGAGCATGGGGATACTTGCAAAAGGAAACTCAGGCATTCTAGATCTGTATTGTTTAAAAGACATCAGGTTGGTATTGCGTTTACAATAGTCCTACAACTAAAACATGAATTAACAGTTACTGAATTGGTTAATAGCTTTTCTGTGAAAAATGCTCTTGCTTCTCTTACTAACTACCCTGTCACATGTTATTTTACTGCAAAGATTCATGTTTTTTTTGATTAGTCACATACCTCACCAGTCAGGTGTAAATAAATATATGCTGGTCTAGAAATTACTTCTCATAACATTAAAATAGTGCGGTGCAATTGAAATCAGGCAATCCAAGAGTCAATCAAAGTGGGAACTACTTCCGGGTCTCTTAGTGACTGAAAGGAAATTCAACCCCAGACTTTCTAATTTAAAAATTCTAATTTTGGTTAGCACCCAAAACATTGCTTTTCTGGTATAAAACAACCCTGAATGACATCAGCAATAATGCAAATTCATCCATTGTAATTAGTGAGCTCAATACAGTTCCTCTTCATTCATAACACAACCAGCTTTTGCTAATCCAATTTTCTCTGAGACAGCTTTATGGAAACTTAGACTGCACAGGATCTGAGGAGAGCTAGATAATTGGGTATGCATTTGTCTTGGTGGTAGGAAGCAGAGGGTTGTATGGAAGGTTGTTTTTTTTTGACTGAAAGCCTGCGACTAAACGTGTTCCCTAAGAGTCAGTGCTAGGCCCTTTGGTATTTATCATCCATATCAACAATTTAATTGAGAATGGACAAACCTTGGTTGGTAAGTTTGCTGATGGCGCTAAAGCATGTGCTGTTGTAAACAGTGAAAATGAGGCATTTTGCTAAAGGCACAATGAACGTATTATTATGTCAAGGTGATCATTGTTCAAAACCTTTGTGACATGCAAGTCAAGTGACCTTTCCTAGTTTGAAAAGTATTGAATAATATGTTTCACAGTTCATTCTGATTCAGAAACTCTTCTCCAAATTTTCAGTACTTTTCAAATATGCTATTAAATCTGCTATGATGCAGCTCATGTATCATCTGTCACGCAGACTAGGGCACAGAGCAGTGAGATATATATTGTGCTGTTCATGTGATTTGCATTACTTATCATCATATCCATTTATGTTGTATCTTTATTACATACCTCAAAAACATTAGGAATATTAGAAATCATTTCATATTTATTCATTCCAGAATTACTTCCTCAATTTCTCAAACACTTTAATTTACCAAATGTTAGATTATTTTTTCTCACATCATCCTTTTTTATTTAATTGCCCAAAATTCCCTCTTTAGTATTCTGATCACACAGAGGTTCATTAATAACTTAACTTCAGGAATAGGTGCAATTGTAAAGTTTCACCATTTTAGTCATGTTGTGAATAAGATAATGAGTTATTATGTTAATTATGTCTTTAGAAAGTGAGGAATGAATTCTAGAATAAATAGATATGGAACAATTTCTAATTTATTTTGATGATGGTAATAAAAAATGAAAACATTGTTAGTTGCAAAAATCAAGTGCCTGAAGGTCAGATATGGCTAAATATGATAAGATAATCAGTAACTACATGTGCACTGAAGGATTACTAAAGCAGGACTGAATGCCCCTGAGGTTCAAATTGCATAAAAAATGAACCTTAGAAATGGATCCAAGGTCACCATATTTTGAAATATTTCTATTTTGCAATTCTAGACATGGATCACTAAGCCAAAGTCCTTGAGAATGATAGGGATGCTGGTAGAAAGAATTGGTTTTTTGATTCTTCTGTGCATGTGATGGATTTCGCATTGTATTTATTATGTTGCATATTCTAGTAGAAAATTATTTGGTGAAAAAGGGAAAGAACTAACATAGCTATTGGAAAGAGCCAGAAAATAATCAGAATATAGTTAGATCCCAAATGCATGGGTTTCTTTTTGAGAAATAGTAACATGCATTATGGCTTTGATTGGTTGATGTTTAGAAAATTTGAAATGTGAATCAATCACTTCACTTCAGCAGACCAACTATACACTTTCCCCAAGATACAGTGGCACCTTGCCACTCTCCCGAGATACATCATGAAAGTATCATGGGTAAAATGCATAGTGTTTTATATTTGATCTGGGAGAAGTACATCTGCCATCATTATTATAATTGTTAACAGATATTTACACAGTCAAATAAAATACATTAAAATCCAACCTGCCTTTCTTCCATCATAGGGCCAGGAAAATGGGAAGGATCTGAAGTATGCTCAGTCTATAGATTTATAGTATTGCTTGGATTATTGAAAAGGATTGTGAGGACTGCTGAGAGATTCATTGGGGTCTCACTTCCACCCATCAGAGATGTTTATCGGGAGCACTGCATACACAGAACCCTTAGCATTGTCAATGATCCCTCCCATCTGCCTACAATCTCTTTGACCTATTTCCATCAGGCAAGAGGTACCATAGCATTAGAACAAGAACTGTTAGGATGGGAAACAGCTTCTTCTCCCAGGTTGTAAGACTACAGAACTGCCTGCCACCAACCAGGTTTCATCATGGATGAAGCACCAGTGGTATTAATTTTATTATAACAGAAGGTTTGCAGACCCAGCTCCTAAAAGAGAAAGATACAAATTCCAATTATCTACTTAAAATACAACACCATAAGACATAGGAGCAGAATTAGGCCACTCGGTCCACTGAATTTGCTCTGCCATCCCATCATGGTTAATTTATTGTCCCTCTCAGCCCCATTCTGCTGCCTTCTCCCCATGACCTTTGACACCCTGTCTAATAAAGAACATATCAATCTTCACTTTAAATATACTCAATGACTTGGCTTTCACAACCTTCCTTGGCAATGAATATACTGATTTACCATCTTGTTGCAAAAGAAATCCCTCTTCATCTCTATACTAAATTGATGACCCTCTATTCTGAGGCTGTCCCAATCTGGTCCTAGAGTCCCGAACTACAGGAAACATCTTCTCTAAACCCACAGCCAAGAAGTTGGTGTATATTTGCACTAAACCTGGGACGTTATGTAGGGGCAGGGTTACAGCCCCCAGTTCTGCCAGCTAGCTGGATCCTCCCGCCCCTTTATGTAGCACAGTGGACGGCAGCAACCTTCCACCACTGTTTGCTACTATGCCACAACAGAATCCATCAGTGAACCACACGTGCTGTTCCTCTTCCAGGGTTATGTCACCATATGGTTTGCCTCCTTGTATAGGCAATGTGTCAAGGGCTACGTCTTCAGAGGTGCTATACTTATTGGTGGATAAGGCCATAACCTGTTCATGGAGGCAGCTCAGCCCATTGGGGCTTTTATTTGCCCAGTTTGCTGTGAAAAATTCCCATATGTCTATAGCAGGGTGCTGAGCTCGACCTTCTTTGTGGGTCACATTATCATATTTCACTCATTGCATAATGGATACATGGCGTCTGGAGATCACCGTCTCTGAGCTGGGCTGATGCTTGCTGGCTAAGAAGACCCAGTAACAAGTTTAGGGATTTCAGTCAGAGGGGTACAGCTGGTTGTATCCTCAGGAAAGGTCTAAGTCCAAAATCCCAAACCTGTAGTTCAAAAGATACCCCATGTTTTCTCAGGACCAAGGGGAGGACCTGTTCTACAGCCTGTTTGGTGGTCTCAAAGGCACCTTGCTGGCCGGGTCCCCACTAAAAAGAGCTCTTTTTCCAAGATACCTGACATGGTCTCATTATCATTGTCTCCAGTATCCAAATAACCACAGAATGTTGGGTTTCCTCTTCATAGGTAGGAACTACTGCCCCCAATATTGTTTGTTTGGCCTGTTCTAGTATCTCCTGATGTGCAGAGTGCCACATTATTCCCAGGAACAACACATTCTGGCTGGTGTCTTGGATCTTTTTGGGGTTAATACACAAACCAACCCTTCTACTTCAGGGAGATGCAGTTTAACTGTCATTCAACCATACATGAATACTCGTGAACACAGCCAAACGAGATAGCGTTACTCTAGGGTCAAGGTGCAAAACACAGAACCAACAGTCACACACAGCACATATAAGATAGAAAGATACAGCCATTCAATAAAAAAAGTCCAAACACGAGCCATCCAATGCCACCGAAATCTGCAGACAACCAAAACAGAGCTTGACTACTGCCTACTGAGCACTGGTGTGGGTGGAGCAGCACCACCACTAGCCTGGATACTGTGACACACTGCCCCCAGGTGGAGTAAACAAGTGACACCACGGCTTGAGGCTTAGAACTCATGCCGAGAAGACAGCAAGCACATCTAGGTTATCAGTAAAATACAATCACTCAAAAGTATATATTTATAGTCCAGACCCTGAGTCCATTGTTCTGTCAAGCAAACTCTACAAGAGAGGGGGTGTCTGCACCAACTCAAGCCTGAATGCTGTGCCACGCCAACCCCACCGGCTCTGATGCCTTTCTTTCAGTGACTGTAGACAGGCAACACCCTGGCTCGAGGCCTAGTCCATGCCACTGCCAAGGCCACTCAGCTCCCCTGGGATTCCACAATAATATCCTCCAAAAGGGTCTTGTGATCACAGGAAAAGCAACCACCAAGATGGTCACTCGCTATTAGACTGTACACCTCCTTCGACTTAGGCAGTGTCACATTGCACAGCTCCTTCATTTTCTCCTCCAGCAGGTAACTTGCTGATGGGATCAACCTGCAGTACTTAATATTTAGCAGGATCTTGCGAACATTAAAAAAAACACCTTGTTTAGGCCCCCCCCCCCATCTCCTCCAAGGGCACGTGCAATAGAATATCATTTATGTAGTGAGATACCAAGTTGGTTAAGTCGAGCAAGATCCGTTGTAGGTCTTGAGCTGTCTTCTACAATCGTCACTATATCTGGGACAGCCACTGGAAGGGGGTTGTGCGTACTTATTCAATTGTCTAAAGTCTATCGTCAATCACCATTTTCCAGCCGCTTTCCTTAAAAGCCATACCAGGAGAATAATGCTGGCCAAGTAACCTCCTCCTTCAACAGTTCTTCCACTGTTTTCCCGATCTCCTTGGTGTCACTGGGGATGTGTTACTGCTTGACGTTCACCAGCTTGGTCAGATGCGGGATTGTGAGCGGCTCCCACCAGTATCATCACTCGAGCCAACTCAAAAGTAAAATGGCCCCCATTGACCTGCAGGGACCAACCTTCCAGTGCATTCATATCCAGGATGCACTTGGAGGATGCCTCAACCAGCAGTGACATAATTCCTGGTTGTCCTGAGTCAATAGCCGCCCTTACTGTAACTTGCCAGTCTGGGATGAGTGACCATCCCTCCTTCTATCCACATTCGGGGACCTCGTCACCTGTCAGGGTCACCTGAGTTAATTGTGTGTTTGGCCCTGGTATCAATAATGCTGTCCATCATTGTATATGTCCCTTTACCCAATGTACCGCAATGTACCAATGTACTCAGGTATCCTGGCTGAGAAAGTGTCACCAAACATACAGTATATGCCAGAAGTCCTAGCCACACCCCTAAGGGAATGGGGCAGGAAGATGCCTCCTGCTTATGGAGTCCTGCTGCCTCAGGTCTCAGAGAGTTTTCTGCAACACCTCGAGGGAGGGGTACAGGGAGATCACGTCTCCTACAGTGGGTGAGCGATCGGCAGCAGCCCCTTAATTCCCCTGCGACTCTTCTCCCTTCTTATGTTGCCAATGTTTTTTCCATAAAGCAATAAAGGCAGCAGTGAGTATCCCGTCGACATGCCTGCCTTGAGCAGGAGCTAAAACATCTCCTTACGGGTCAGTCTATATCCCCCTCTGTCCTGCTTCCCTATCTTGCTTACCTGGCTATGAGCCCCGCCAACATGTTCTATCCTCTCCAAGAGCCCAGAGGCAATGCTGAAGTATTCCGTTCCATCGGCCCTAAAAGGGGCAGTACTATCTCATTCAGATGGGGCCTGCCGATTTTACCATGGTCCAGTAGGTCATCTCCTCCTTCATAAATCCCAGTGATCAGGGTCCACTGACGGAGAGCCTTGGTCTTGTCCTTGCCTGTGTTCCACTCTTCCCAAGACTTTAAATACCATTCAGGGGTGACTGGTAATTACAGACAGGTGCTTTAACCTTTACTGTGGCCATTACTCTTTCCCACAAAGATCTTTCTTCCCTGACCTTCCCACTGTAGGGCATTGTTTACTCGATGGTTTCATGACAATCCTCCCAGGGCACCACCTCATATTTAAGATTTCCCATTTTATCCTCTTTCTGAAACGATTGTCTTGTCTCTTTCTTTTATGATGGCTGCCCGCAGCCAAAAAGCCCCTCTCTGGCTCCCCCTCTTGTCCAGGAACACCAAACCTTTTAGTACTGACAATCTTTTCCCTTCGGGGGTCCAGCTTGTCCGATCAATCCACCAGCAAATTGGCTAGACTGCTGAACCCTGCAGAGTTCTCAGTCCACCCCCACTCAGTATTCTTCACAGGTGTGGTCTTTCTTCTAACTCTTGCTCTTAAACATTTTTTTGCACATATTGTTACTTTCTACTGCACCCACCAGATCCTTTGCCGACTACACCAAAATGTTTCATTACAACAAAAGGTTCATGGCAGAAAGGCAGAAAGACACAAACTGCAGTTATCTGGATAGAACTATAAAACTATGTTTATTAGGACAAATGCCAGCAGCGTCTCTACTTTCTGCAAAGGCTGAGGAATGTCCATCTCCCACCCCCCATCCTCATCAAATTCTACAGGGGTTGTATTGAGAGCATCCTGAGCAGCTGCATCACTGCCTGGTTCGGAAATTGCACCATCTCGGATCGCAAGACCCTGCAGCGGATAGCGGGGTCAGCTGAGAAGATCATCGGGGTCTCTCTTCCCGCCATTATGGACATTTACACTACATGCTGCATCCACAAAGCAAACAGCAGTATGAAGGACCCCATGCACCCCTCATACAAACTCTTCTCACTCTTGCCATCTGAGAAAAGACACCAAAGCATCTGGGCTCTCACAACCAGTCTATGTAACAGTTTCTTCCCCCAAGCTATCAGACTCCTCAATACCCAGAGCCTGGACTGACACCTTACTGCCCTATTGTCTTGTTTATTATTTATTGTAATGCTTGCAATGTTTTATGCACTTTATGCAGTCCTGGGTAGGTCTGTAGTCTAGTGTAGTTTTTTTCTGTGTTGTTTTTTACGTAGTTCAGTCTAGTTTTTGTACTGTGTTTTTTGTATAGTTTTTGTAACAACATGGTCCTGAAAAAAGTCTCATTTTTACTATGTACCGTACCAGCAGTTATGGTCGAAATGACAATAAAAGTGACTTGACTTGAACAGAGCAAGCATTAAAATACCTATCTCGGTAAGCATGGGCCCCTTTCACTTCAGCACACCTCCCACGCTGCCCAATCAGTGGCATCAATCACGACCAACCCATAAGTGAGGCCTTGAAGAATTACATCCAGACCCACCCCCTTGACCACTCTACTTTGATACTTGTTCCACTGACATGAAATGCTCCAGTAACTGGACTAATACCTCACTTAGCACCATCTCAAACCATCAAACCAGAACCAATCATCACTTGTCACGCCTGCATTCACCTAACTTTCATGTCCCCACAGTTGTATTCCCACAGTGTAATCAAAGTTTCTGCAGCTAGTTCTGTTATGTACAAGGCCACAGTGGTGAGACATTCAACAAGCACGAAGATGAACCCTTTGCAATATAGCATTAAAGTATTTGTTTTTTTAACGTGTATCACACATGGACCTTATTACTTGTTATTTATTTGTGGTGATATTACTTTATGTGTTGTGTGTGTGAGTTATATGTACCGTGTTGTGCACCTTGGTCTGGAGGAACACTGTTTCATTTGACGGTATACATTTGTATGGTAAATGACAATTACTGACTGCAATTTTAATACTG
The DNA here is from genome assembly GCF_030144855.1 of Hypanus sabinus. Classification (NCBI taxonomy): domain Eukaryota; kingdom Metazoa; phylum Chordata; class Chondrichthyes; order Myliobatiformes; family Dasyatidae; genus Hypanus; species Hypanus sabinus. Next base: position 170,391,388 of record NC_082706.1, read on the forward strand.
CAGACAACCACACAAACCAATGATACAAAATGGATGCTGTTGCATACTTGAAGTGTTTTACATGGATATAGTTGATGGTTGATCTCAAACTCAGTAATCACAAGACTTACAAGAACTTTGCTTGTCCTTATAAAAAAAACACCACTTACTGTGAGTTGTCTGGTTTTTATAAACTGCCCCTGTTATTTCTAAACTCTAATTTCTAATGAGGCAAATTTTGGCCTCTTCATCTGGATATGAGTCATAATGGATTTCCTTCTGGATTATGACTAGGCTTAGCTGAAGGCTGGGAGTCTACCCTATTTGCTCCAACACCCCTTAGAAATCCTGATGCAATATGTTTCCCAAGTGCTTTGTTATGTGTGGAACTCCTATTATAATATGCATGCCTAATACAAAATACCATAAGCCAACGTTAAAGTGAAAACTATCCCATGTCCCATAGATGTGTAGGTTAGTACTTTAACCTTATGAAGTCCTGATGAAGGGTCTCAGCCCAAAATATCAACTGTTTGCTCTTTTCTGTAGATGCTACCTGGCCTGCTGAGTTCCTTTAGCATTTTGTGTGTGTTGCTTGGTTTTCCAGTATCTGCAGATTTTTTCATGTTAGGATGTTAGTTCCCTAATGAGTAAGTAAGTGATAGAAATTGGGATGAGAGTGATGTTGATGGGGAAACTAAAAATGGATTAGTGTGAATAGGTGCTTGATAATTGGCATGATCTTGGTGGGCCTGTACCCATGCTGTATGACTCTATTACTTATGATATTACTTGAAATTTTTGCTGGGAGAGATCTTAAAAAAAATTCAGTCAGCTTGCGTACCTTTACCATCATTGGACTACCAGCTTCCACATGGTCTTTGATTAATATTAAGTATCTCAAAAGTGCATAGATTGAGACAATCATTTAAAGGTCTGTCATAAACATGTTTAACAAATTTAATTTTTGTTACTCTTTATAAATTACTTCTGTTAGGTTAATGTTTTTCATCTGCAAGCTGTTGACTTGGGTATTCCAACACTAGTGCATGTTGAACACGACAGTATTGGATATGGAGCTGGCTGGTATCTGGAGACAATCAGTATTACGGAATCAAAAGAAACCAGTGGAGTCCATGAGTATGTGTTTCCATGCCAACAATGGATTGACAGTGAAGTTGCTGACAGACGAACCGATAGGAAGTTAAAGCTGCTTGGAAAAGTTAGCAATGAAAGAAAAATTAAGGAAGAAATCCTTCAGGGTATGATGGCAGATAAGTTTTTCATTGCTCTGAATATATTTTCAATAGCTAGAATACATACACAAAAGGATATTTAAATATTTTTATTGTTTTACCAATAAATTTATGAATAGTTTTTGTGTTATATGCAATTTTATTTTACCATAATTGATATTATTCTGTATGTAATTTGTTTGAAATCCTCAAATGGCATTTGCTTGATAATTTGGGTATATGATATTTATAATTTTGACTATTTTATTTTAAGAGCTCTTTGATTATCTTTGTTGTGCATACTACTTCATGGCAGTGTGCATGAGCAGATAATCCTATCCAAATGTCTCTGCGCATGAAATTATTCAATCAGATTATTGGATGTTTAAAAACATTCTAATTTTTTCATTTGTCCACTTACAAAAGGCAAACCATTTCATTATGGTTCAAGTGGCAAGTCAGAGGCACTAACAAAACTTTTATACATTGTAAAATGTATACACATGTTTCTAGTATATGGCTAAATAATAATATTGAGGATGAAACTGTATGCATTTAATTGAAATATAGACCAATGAGATATCTCTGAAGATCACAGCATTGGTGAAGAGACCGTAAAGTGCTGGATGGCAGAAGTGAAGGAGCAAATTTGGGATTGCTTTGAGTCAATTCACTGGACCATCATCAGAAGTTCATCAACAGACCTAAATAAATATGCCATAGTCATCACTAGCTTCATTAGGACATGAATATAGAATGTGTTCTCATTCTGAGACTTCCCTAACCAGAAGCCCTGGATGAACAAGGAGATTCCTAATCTGCTGAGGGATACATCTGTGGTATTTAGGGCTGGCAACACAGAGTTATGTATGAAATCCAGGTATGACCTCTAGGAAGCCATTGTGAGCTCAAAGAGGCAATTTTGGACTAAACTGGAACCACAGATGGAGAGTCAACTGCTGTGGCTGGGCTTGGACAATACAGCTTCCTACAAGGCAAGATAGTGTAGCATAATTGGCAGTAACCTATCACTGCCAGATGCACACGAAGAAACTTATACATGATTTGACAGGGTGATTTGACAGCTATGACACATCTCTGAATGACTCTGTAACTTCAGTGCCTGAAGCCAATGTACGGGGCATCCTTCAAGAATGTGAATCCACAAAAGCTGTCTGATCCAGATGGCATACCTAGTAGAGCACTAACGATCTGAGCAGACCGTCTTGCTGGAGTACTTATGGACATATTCAATCTCTTGATTCTGTGGTCCAGCTTCCAAAAGGCATCTATTGTACTGTGCCCAAGAAGAACATGATAACCTACCCTCAATGACGACAGTCTGAGAGCACTTGTATCAACCACAATGAAGTGCTTCAGGAGGTTGCTCAGGGCACAAATCAACTCCTGCCTGGATCTGCATCAATTTGTCCATCATTATAACATGTAACGAGCAGATGTAATTTCTTCAGCTCTTCTTCATCAAGCTTCAAGCCCTGAGCCTCTGTACCTCCCTCTTCAACTGGATCCTTGATTTCCTCACCGACAGACCTCAGGCAGCAAGGATTGGTGAAACCATATCCTCCTCACTAATCATGAACAAAGGTGCACTTCAAGGCTGTGTGTTTAGCCCCTTGCTCTATTATCTATACACACACACAACTGTGTGGCTTAGTACAGCTCCACTGCCATCTTCAAATTGGCTGATGACATTACTGTCACTGAACAAATTGCCAGTGACAAAGAGTCAGATAGCAGAGCAAGATAAGAACAGCTAGTGCAGTGGCTCTGCAACAACAACCTCTTGCTCAATGTCAGCAAATGAAAGAGCAGCTCATTGACTCAGGAAGGAGAGGAAGGACAACCATGTGCTAGTCTACATAAGGGGAGAGTCAGCAGCTTTAAATTCCTGCCTATTAGCATACAGAATGAACTGACCTGGGCCTAATACGTAGATGCAATCATAAGGAGAGCATGCTAGTACTTTTACTTTCTCAGGAGGTTAAGGAGTTTCAGCTTGTCACCAAACACTCCAACAAATTTCTACAATTGTACTGCTGTAAGTATCTTGACTGGCTGTATCATGGATGGGTAACGCAGTTCAAATACACAGGAACATAAGAAGTCGCTGAGAGCAGTGGACTCTGCCCATTATATCACAGATACATTCTTCCCCAGCTTGGTGGTATCTACAGGAGTTGCTGACTCAAGAAGGCAACGTTTATCATCAAAGATCCCTACCTTCCAGACCCTGCCACTCTTTCACCGCTTTCATCAGGTCAGGCAAAGGGTAAAGAATCTGTGGTTCCACACCACCTGGTTCAAGAACAAACACTTCCCTTCAACCATTCAATTCTTGAACCGTCTGGCAAAGTCCTAAACACTATGACAACTTTGATCACTTTATACTGAAATTAACTGGTTTTGTTCTGATTCTGTCCTGTCTGGTAAATGCTGTGTATAAGGTATGTTTTTCTTGTGAATGTTGCTTATATGATGTGTATGCCTTTGATGCTGCGGCAAGTAAGTTTTAAATTGCACCCTGTGCATACATATATTTGAGCATCTGACAATAAACCTGAATTTGATTTATTCTTTGAATCTTAAAGTTTAATCTACACTTCGGCAAAAACATTTGCCCTGTTCCCAACCACGTTTGCAAAATACACACTGAGTTGCACATGAAAATCTCTTATTGCAAAACAAATGCACTGTGAGCATTTATTGTTACATTGGTTGAATGATTTATTGAGATACTGTATTTTCCAGTGTGTGAATCTCATAGAAATGTTCTGGAAAGACAGATGACTGAGCAAAATTCTTGGCTCCTGGCTTATTGGTTTCAAATTCTAATCTTGAGAGAAACTACAAAATGAGATATCACACCATTGTTTCATTCTTATTTTTTGATTTGCAAATATAAGCTATGCTAATTTAGATACATTTGAATTTTGGAGTTTAGGCTTTTCACACAGCAGTAATGATCTAAGTCACATCTCCACTCTTCATGTCTGATAAAAATCAAGTCTAGAGTGAGATATAGGATTATAAGATTAATATATATTCTGAGCTCATCACTGATCTTTTTCACAAATTAGTGGCTTGATATTGTCCACAGGAAAGTTTGAGCACATTTCAGTACTCCAAGGGAAAGGATCTTAGTCTTATCTGAACACTTTCTGTGTCTTCTTTGAGTTATTCTCAAAATTGAGTTGATAGCCTGTGGAAAAAATAAAGTGCTGCAAATGCAAAAAATAATAGGACAACATTGTAAAATAAATCAGGACCTTGATGCTCGATTAGTCCACTGCTAAGTTAGCCCTCATCTGTTCAAATTGATGCAGGATACACACATTTTTTTGCCGTCTGCCCATTATCACATCACAAATAATGATGTCAGGTATATAGCATGGAAGAGAACTAGGGGAGTGATTGAAGCCATCTTGTATTCTTGTAAACCTGGACAACAAAAGTCAGATTTGAGAGGTATTTGAAGAAGTTTGTTGGATAGTTCTTCAGTGACAAAGGTTTAAGGTATTAGAAACATAGAAAACCTACAGCACAATACAGGCCCTTCGGCCCACAAAGTTGTGCCGAACATGTCCCTACCTAGAAATTACTAGGTTTACCTATAGCCCTCTATTTTACTAAGCACCATGTACCTATCTAAAAGTCTCTTAAAAGACCCTATCGTTTCCACCTCCACCACCATTGCCGGCAGCCCATTCCACGCACTCACCACTCTCTGAGTAAAACATTTACCCCTGACATCACCTTTGTACCTACTCCCCATCACATTAAACCTGTGTCCTCTTGTGGCAACTGTTTCAGCCCTGGGAAAAAGCCTCTGACAATCCACACGATCAATGCCTCTCATCATCTTGTACACCTCTATCAGGTCACCTCTCATCCTCCGTCACTCCAAGGAGAAAAGGCCAAGCTCACTCAAACTATTCTAAAAAGGCATGCTCCTCAATCCAGGCAACATCCTTGTAAATCTCCTCTGAACACTTTCTATGGCTTCCACATCCTTCCTGTAGTTTGGCGACCAGAACTGAGCACTGTACTCCAAGTGGGGTCTGAGCAGGGTCCTATATAGCTGCAACATTACGTCTCGGCTCCTAAATTCAATTCCACAATTGTTGACGGCTAATACACCGTACACCTTCTTAACCACAAAGTCCACCTGCGCAGCTGCTTTGAGCGTCCTATGGAATCGGACCTCAAGATCCCCCTGATCCTCCACATTGCCAAGAGTCTTACCACAAATGCCATATTCTGCCATAATACTTGACCTACCAAAATGAACCACTTCACACTTATCTGGGTTGAACTCTATCTGCCACTTCTCAGCACAGTTTTGCATCCTATTAATGTCCCACTGTAACCTCTGACAGCCCTCCACACTATCCACAACACCCCCAACCTTTGTATCATTTGCAAACCTACTTCCTCCACTTCCTCATCCTACTTCATCCCTCCACTTCTTCATCTAGGTCATTTATAAAAATCACAAAGAGTAGGGATCCCAGAACAGATCCCTGAGGCACCCCACTGGTGACCAACCTCCATGCAGAATATGACCTATCAACAACCACTCTTTGTCTTCTGTGAGCAAGCCAGTTCTGGATCCACAAAGCAATGTCCCCTTGGATCCCATGCCTCTTTACTTTCTAAATAAGCCTTGCATGGGGTACCTTATCAAATGCCTTGCTGAAATCCATATTCACTACATCTACTGATCTTCCTTCCTCAATGTGTTTATTCCCATCCTCAGAAAATTCAATCAGGCTCATAAGGCACGACCTGCCCTTGACAAAGCCATGCTGACTACTCCTAACTACTCCTAATCATATTACACCTCTCCAAATGTTCATAAATCCTGCCTCTCAGGATTTTCTCCATCAACTTACCAACCACTGAGGTAAGACTCACTGGTCTCTAATTTCCTGGGCTATTGCTGCTCCCTTTCTTGAATAAAGAAACAACATTCGCAACCCTCCAAACCTCTGGAACCTCTCGCGTCCCCATTGATAATGCAAAGATCATTGCCAGAGACTCAGCAATCTCGTCCCTCACCTCCCACAGTAGCCTGGGATACATCTCATCTGGTCCTGGCGACTTATTCAACTTGACGCTTTCCAAAAGCTCCAGCACATCCTCTTTCTTAATATCTACATGCTCAAGCTTTTCAGTCTGTTGCAAGTCATCACTACAATCAGTGAAATCCTTTTCCATAGTGAATACTGAAGTAAAGTATTCATTAAGTACCTCTGCTTAAGTTCCTCCAGTTCCATACACACTTTCCCACTGTCACACTTGATAGGTCCTATTCTTTCATGTCTTATCCTCATGCTCTTCACATACTTGTAGAATGCCTAGCGGTTTTCTTTAATCCTGCCCACCAAGGCCTTCTCATGGCCCCTTCTGGCTCTCCTAATTTCCTTCTTAAGCTCCTTCCTATTAGCCTTATAATCTTCTAGATCTCTAACGTTACCTAGCTCTCTAAACCTTTTGTAATCTTTTCTTTTCTTCTTGACTAGATTTATTACAGCTTTTCTACACCACGGTTCCTGTACACCCTACCATAACTTCCCTGTCTCATTGGAATGTAGCTGTGCAGAACTCCACACAAATATCCCTTGAATATTTGCCACATTTCTTCCGTAATTTTCCCTGAGAACATCTGTTTGCAATTTAAGCCTCCAATTTCCTGCCTGATAGCCTCATAATTCCCCTTACTCCAATTAAATGCTTTTCTAATTTGTCTGTTCCTATCTCTCTCTATTGCTATTGTAAAGGAGACAGAATTATGATCACTAGCTCCAGAATGCTCTCTCACTGAGAGATTTGACACTTGACCAGGTTCATTTCCCCATACCAAATCAGGTACAGCCTCTCCTCTTGTAGGTTTATCTACATACTGTGTCAAGAAACCTTCCTGAGCTCACCTAACAAACTCTACCCATCTAAACCCTTCGCTCTCAGGAGATGTCAATCAATATTTGGGAAATTATAATCTCCCATCACGACAACTCTGTTATTATTACACCTTTCTAGGATCTGTTTCCCTATCTGCTCCTCGATATCCCTGCCACTATTGGGCGGCCTATAAAAAACACACAGCAGAGTTATTGACCCCTTCCTGTTCCTAACTTCCACCCATAGAGACTCTGTAGACAATCCCTCCATGGTGTCCACCTTTTCTGCAGCCGTGACACTATCTCTGATCAACAGTGCTATGCCCCCACCTCTTTTGCCTCCCTCCCTGTCCTTTCTGAAACATCCAAAACCCAACACTTGACGTAACCATTTCTGTCCCTGAGCCATCCAAGTCTCTGTAATGGCCACCACATCATATCTCCAAGTACTGATCCACGCTCTAAGCTCATCCGCTTTGTTCACAACACCCCTTGCATTAAAATGGACATATCTCAAACCTTCTGTCTGAGCGCGTCCCTCCTCTTCCTCAGTCTCTTCAGTTCGGTTCCCACCCCCAACAATTCTAGTTTAAACTCTCCCCAGTGGCCTTAGCAAACCTCCCTGCAATGTGTCCCTTTGGTACAGGTCATACCTCCCCCAGAAAAGATACCAATGATCCAAGAACTTGAAGCCCTGATCCCTGCACTGGCATCTCAGCCACATATTTATCTGCCAAATTGTCCTATTTCTACATTCATTGGTGTAGAACTACCAATGAGGTAGCAATCCAGAATTTACTGCCCTGAAGGTCCTGCTTCGCAGCTTTTTGACTAGCTCTCTAATACTCTCTTCAGGACCCCCTTTGCTTTTCCTTCCTAAGTCATTGGTACCAATATGTACTAAGACATCTTGCTGTTCTCCCTCCCTCTCGCAATCGGAGACATCCCTGGCCCTGGCACCTGGGAGGCAACATACCACCTAGGTGTCTTGTTCATGTCCACATAATCTCCTGTCTTTTCCTCTGACTGTTGAGTCTCCTATCACTTCCATTTCCATCTTCTCTCTCTTTCCCTCTGCATCACAGGCCCATGCTCAGTGCCAGTAGCCTGGTCACTGTGGCATTCCCCTGGGAGGTCATCCCCTCACAACAGTAACCAAAACAGTACATTTATTATTGAGGCTGAAGACGAAGGAATCTAATAGGAGAGGAGAAGAGGTGAGAATGGTGAATGGAAAAAGAGAAGGTGGTGTGGAGGGAGTGGGAGTGAATGTGATTGCTGAAAGTTTGTGCCATTCGGTTTGAGATTACACTGATGGAATACACAGTGTTGATCCTCCAACCACCAGGCTCACAAACTGTTACCACCACTCAACCATTCGGCTCTGGAACAAAAGAGGACTCATTCTATTTCTGGTGCTCCCCCAACCAAAGTTCACTTTAAAGATTCCTTATGTTATTATTGCATGCTCTCGTTATTAACGTTGTTTATTTGTATTTGTATTTGCATAGTTTGTTGTTCATTGAGCCTCTTTGCAGTTACTTTTCTATGGATTTGCTAAGTAAGCTTGCAGGAAAATGAATCTCAGGTTTGTAGGTGGTGACATGCATGTACTCTGAAAATAATTTTTTACTTTGAACTTTTGAACTTTGTTCCTGGGCTTGGACTCCGCGTGGCAGTGGAGGAAATCATAGACAGACATGTTAGTATGGGAATGGGAAGTCAAATTGAAATGGGTAGCTACTGGAATATCTTTGTTGTTGCAGGAAACAGAGTGAAGGTGAAGCAGACTTCCAGTCTGCGACAGGCCACCCAGATTAATAACTGACCCAACAGAATCATAGGTGAAGTGCAACCTCACGTGGAAGGACTGTTTGGGGCTCTGAATGATGCTGAAAGAGGAGGTGTAGGTGTAGCTCTTGTCACCATTACAGGGATAAGTGCCAAGAGGGAGATCAGTGGAGACGAATGAGTGGACAAGTGAGTCCAATACCGAATAATCCCTGTGGAAAGCAGAGAGAAATGGGAAAGATGTGCCTAGTGATAGGATACCGTTAGAGATGACAGATGTTGCTAAGAATAATGTGTTGGATATAGAGGCTCATGGAATGGTAAGTAAAAACAAGGGGAATCGTTTCCCTGTTACTACAGTGGGGGGGGGGGGGTAGGTGGTGAGAGTGGATGTCCACCCCTCACCACTGTACTTCTTACATCACCCACCACCCCCCTCACCTGGTCTCAACTATCACCTGCCAGCTTGTACTCCTTCTCATCCTCCCTTATTCTGGATTCTGCCCCCTTTCTTTTCAGTCCTGATCAAGGCACTCAGCCTGAAATATTGACGCTCTGTTCCCCATCTTAGATGCTGCCTGACCTGCTGAGTTCCTCCAGCTCTTTGTGCATATTGTTCAAGGTTTGCAGCATCTACAGAATCTCTTGTGTCTATGACTGGCTGTTTGGTACTGCTCACGAACCAGCACTGGTCAGCTGGTTTGAATGTAATAGCGATGCAAGTAAAGCATTAGACTGTGAGTTGGCATAACCTGGTGGAACATAATTTGTGTTTTGTTTTGAGTTGCTAGATCTGTTCTGACCTTATCCCATACAGAATGATGGTAGTCCCACATTATGTGTTGGTGAGCACCCACAACTGGAGACTGCATTTAATCTCCACAAGTCACTTCTTAAAGAAGAGTACAATGTCTCTCCAGCTCACCTACTTAACGTAACTTCTGCTGGAAGGCTAGTGGCTTTGTTGGAATTTGTTGTTCTCTTGTAGCTTATGACAGTACATGAGGCTTTCCATATTATGTTGGACCCAAAGCCTTTCTCTGGATGAGCTCCTTGAATCTTTGTTCTGTCCTGTACATATTCCCATTCAGTTGGTTCATTTTGGGATAGGATTTCAGCAGCTTGGCTTGTTTACATGTGAACCCATAGCAACTCAATGAAAGAAGTATTTATTGCAGGGAAGTTCATGTTTATTTGTAACTAAATATTCACACACATACTATTCGAATTATAGGCCATTAACATGAAAAGTTAGGTCTTTCACTCTCCAAATATACAGTATATTCATTTTGAGAGGACTAGAATATAAAAGCAAGGATGTAACGCTGAGAATTTATAAGGCATTAGTCAGACCACACATGGTGTATTGTGAGCAGTTTTAGGCCCCTTATCTAAGAAAGGATGTGTTGACATAGGAGAAGGTCCAGAGGAGGTTCACAGAATGATCCCTGATTTATTGAGTATGCCCGTAAGAAAATGAATCTCAGGGTTATATATGGTGACTTATACTGTATGTACTTTGAGAATAAATTTACTTTTAACTTTGAAATTTGCAAGTGTTAATGGATGAAAGACATTTGACTGCTCTGGGCCTGTGTTCACTGGAGTTTAGAAGAATGAAGGGCAATTGCACTGAAATCTATTGAATATTAAAGGCCTAGATAGAGAGGATGCAGAGATGTTTTTTAGTAGTGGGGAAGAATAGGACTAGAGGGAGCAGCCTCAGAATACTGGGACAGAGATGAGGCAGAGTTTCTTTAGTCAGAGAGTGGTGAATCTGTGGAATTCATTGCCACAGACAGTTGTGGATGCTGAGTCATTGGGTATATTTCTTGGGTTTTTTGACTACCAGAAAGAAAGCTGTCGCACGCATTCAGTCGCACCATCCTAACCAGAAATAACTGGAAGCTTTAATTTAAGGTAGAGGTTGATAGGTTACTGATTATTAAGGGAGTCAAAGGTTACAGGGAGAAGGCAGGAGAATGAAGTTGAGAAGGATATTAAATCAGCCATGATGGAATGGCAGAGTAGACACGATGGGCCAAATAGCCTAATTCTACTCCTACGTCTTATGGTCTGGTCTGATAAGTCCAATGATTTAATCTCCACGTGGTTTTATTTTCTGGGTCACATATTTCTCATTGACTGACAAATTCAGAAGTAGACTCTCTAACTGATCTCTCCCTCTAAATCCAGTGTCAAGTATGGTTCAATATCATTAATTTAGCAATGTTTTCTAAAGTATTAAGAAACAGAATTCCCAAATGAAACATATGGACAAATCACAAATTTTGGTATAAAAGGTAGTATTATCTTTTCTGCCACAACTAAGCTAGTGTTGCAAGTGAAGAACCCCTTGTCTCACCGATACTTGCATCTATTATTAATGACGACATTAATCTAAAAATAAGCTGCTTTCCTTCTCAAAATGCTGGGTTCATCAAATTAGTTGACTTATAAAGAGCAGTTTATTGCTTTAATTTAAACGTTCATTCTCGCAAACATATCCTGGATGCATCAAGTAAATAAAAATTTTAATTGATTAAGAGAAAAAAACTGATTTTGCCTTGATATGGATAGTGAGAATTGCAATTTGTTTAGAATCTGAAAAACAGTATATACAATATATCTTGCGGTTGGGCTTGTAGTAATCCATTGATTAACCACATTAACATTTCTGTTTATTAGGGAGCTGGGATGTCTTTGTGGTCACCAGTGACCTGCCAAACAGCGGCACAGATGCAGAAGTAAGACTAACAGTCTGCTGCGAGAATGGCCCCACTTCTCCCATAATCCTTAAGAAAGGGTCTTTGAAAAGAGGTTCTACTCACCAGACCTCATTAACCATACCAGGGCAATTAGGAGCTATCACTAAAGTAAGACTGGAGAGAGAGGAATCCATGATTGAAGATATTTGGCATTGCCGGAAGGTAATGCGTGCAGATGCTTCTGGTGACCAATAGTCAATTATAAATCCTTAATACTTGTAATTGCTAATGCTTAGCATCAATATTTATTATTTTCTGTTCTTCATATTTTTTGATTTAGATATTATTTCAACCAGTCCAGTAAATTAACGTAGCATTATCATATTTGCTTCATTCTCTTAGGTTGATCTTCGACACCATGACACGGAAGAGGTCTTGGAATTTTTGTTCCTACGCAGCTTATCACAATTAGAAGGATATGTGGTGATGGAACTCCCTGTAATCAAAAGCAGCACCAAATTTCTCACAGGTTTGCAATTCGTTTGCTGACATCACTAGCCAAATAAGTAAACTTGGGGTATATAAAGATTTGAGCTTGCAAGACAGTTTCTGGTGGGGTGGGGTAGGAAAACACAGGCACAAAATTTTCAAGCACTTCCAGTCACATAATAAGCCAATATATAATGGTCTCTGGACAGATGTGGTGACATCAAGAGACATGCAATGCACATTTGATGTTGCAAGCTTCTTTCATCTTCAAATACTAAAGCTGACGACAAGTGGGAACCAAAGCCTGCTTTTGCATTACCTAGAGGGTCTGACATTATCTTGCCTGCTGCCTAAGGGTTAACAAATCAATGTACAGTGGGTGTCATCTTTAAATCTTCTTCCTTGGCAACAACACTCCAATTCAACATCTTTCACTTTACTGCTGATTTTCTTAGGACCCCACACCTTGATCATATGCCTAATTCCATTGCTCCAGTCATCTCTCTGACCCTCCGCCCTAGATCTATACTCTTTTTGACACTATTAAACTATCAACTCCCCAAGAACATATCATTGTCTTTTTAATTCATACCATCCCAAGTTTCAATCCTTTATTCACTCATTGTCAAAGCTCCCCCTGACTCCTTCTTTCCTAGTCTTGAGGGCTTGATGGTTATACAGTCTTTCCTATGATCGCTTCAAAGTTAACTTTTTCTGCAATCTCTACCGTGGCACAAAATCACTGAGGAAGTTCCACTATGCATAATGCTGTAAGCTTCAAGAGGGATAAAAAGAAAACCCAAGCTTGGGAGTTATTTCACAGGTCAAGAGCTGTACGTAAGACTTATTTTGGTCATTCCTAATATAACATTTTTTGAAACATGCATAATACCAGTTCAAAGTAAAGATAAAGAAAGAATTGCATTTTGATATTACATATTATGAATCTGTTGAATAAAATGCCCATTATTGAAAGCATTCTATTTTGCAGTGAAGGAATATACATTTGTCGTAACCTGTGGATCATCCAGTCCGTTAGAAACAGGCTCTGACGTGTACATCACTTTACAAGGAACTTTTGGAGACACAGGCAAAAGGAAACTCAACACAGAACCAGTAAATAAAGATCAAGCAGTAAGGAAGCTTGTGCATTATAATGATATAATCAGATTTTAATTTTCGCTGTATAGACAGAATAAAATCAGGTCTTGTGCAATCCGCCCATTGGAGATTCAGGAGTCGAGTTACCACGTAAAGCGGAAGTATGTATTGATGCCAGAAAAATGGCTTCATTAGTCTACTCAAAGTTATGTGTACCATAATGCAATTATCCTCTTGGGTAAACACAGTTGGAGTTCTAATTCAAAGGATTCAACATGCAACCCAAGGACCATTAGAGCAAATCTCTCCTAGGGCTTTCAGAATAAGAATGAACTCAGTGGCCCAACAATTCTTTTGCGTTTAACAGCAATCTTCTGTGAAAAATTAATGACCTATACTTCTCATGTTTAGGAAAATTCAGAGCTTACAGTATTATTTTATTCTTTTTCTCAGCAAAAGGACAAACACATATTTGATAAGGTGCAGGATAAATTTAGTAATTAGTATTCATTAGTTTCCAGGCTGAAACAAGCAAGCAAAAAAATTTCCCGTCACTGGTGCAGAGCTTACAAACCCTCCCAAAGGGACAGTATGTCACAAAATCAAATGCATGCACAGCCAAGTCGGCCTTAGAAGATTCCCACTGTATTCATGAGGCTGTCTGTGAGTGGGACAGAAATCACTGCTGCAGACTTAAAGATAAATTCAATCTGAAATATACCTTCAGACGAGCAAATTAGCTGCATATCAATGGGAAAGATTTAAATGTTAAATACTCTTTCACAAATAATATTAAGTATACACCAGAAATGCACAGCATTTGTAGCATTCAGTTTTGCTGTAGCTTTAAGGATGAAGAATGTAGTGAGTGTACTTCATCTCAATTCACCTAGGTATGTTTGAGGGTATACATATGTACAGTATAGCCGATGTCATTTTGGCATTGCCGCTGGGGAATTGAGGAAATGTGGAAATTTTGTCTGTACCATTGATTTATGGCCAGGGAGTTAGTGTTTATCAATGGGATATTCGGTCCCTATATTTATTGTGACTGCATGTATTTAAAAAAATCCAAACTATGTAAAAGTATTCCACACAAAAAAGAAGTGTACCAAAAAAAGGGAAGAGAAACTATTAGCAGAATAACAGCTTTAATAATATTCTATACTGTACTATCTCCATTTTATAACAATACAGGTAGCTGCTTCTTTTGCTTCTGAAATGTAGTGTTATTGGAAAAGCAGATGCATCTACCTTCCAATCAATTGCTCAGTAACACGTTGGTCTTTAGTGAAAAGAAAAAGATAATATAGCTGTTCATCTTGTTTTTATTAGGACTGTGTTGGAAAACTTGTAAGATCCTTAAAAACAAGTACAATTGATGTGTGATTACTTCCACTAGCAGAATACTGCAAATCTTGAATTATTTGCTTAATTCTGTTGTTACAGCTTTCACTGGTGATAATCCTACTTTTAGCTACACCTCAGCTCAATATTATGAGTAGTAGCATTACTTAAGAGACGGCAGACAAATTTTACAAAGCCAGCCTGGATTTTTAAAAGAGAACTGCTGAAATTAATCCAGAATATTGTAAACTTCTGCATCATAGTTGTCAGCATGATGTGCAGGCTGTACTGCAGTAGGTAGAAAGGAGAGATGTGATCTATCTGTATGCAATCTGGAGATCCTCCAGACAAATACTGTGAAGGCAATATGAGGAAGTAGCTACAAAAGTCACTCTCAGAGTTTGCACATGGAGGATCTGGATTCAGTGGCCCAAGGAGTTCCTCGACCTCAGAAGAGTGGTCAAAGTCAGCAAATACAGTATATATTTAATTTCCACATCCATCCAATAAACCACAGCCCTGCACATAGCTGATGCATCCAACCCTGTTGCCTACCTATTAACAGCTTACAATCAGTCAGCACTTATAACTAACATTTATGTGTTTAAGCCACACACAAAGCAGCTGGAGAAACTTAGTGGGTCAGACAGCATCTGTGAAGGGAACAGCACCTCGCATTCCACCTTGTTCCAATCCAACCTGACAGCATGAACATGGAATTCTCTGACTACCATTAACTACTCCCCTCTGTCCCTCCCTGCTCCTGCCCTTTCTGTTTCCTTTCCTGTTTCCACCGGTGTCCTTCACCCTATTTCCCATCTATCCGCTACCCTATCCTTCTGACCTCCCCTACACTTCCTCCCACTAGTTCCCTTGTGATTGAATTGCTGCCAAGCATCACAAACCATTAGCATCCATTACCAAATGAGCGCAGTGCAAAGCTGGGTCTCCGAGCCCAGGGTTGCTCAGGACTCCTGCACAAAGCCATCAGGGATCTTCTGTGCTGAATATTAGCTGCTGTCCACCAGTTATATGCAGGCAGTGGGGTAGCACTGACTAGGAGATCATGGGAGAGTTAAAGAGACATGGCAGATTTGTTTCAAAAATGTTTAATTAAGAAAAATCATAATGCATGATTTATAAAAGTAATAGGATTAGTTATTTTGCTTTTTTCTTAGCAGTTATGTGCCATGGTGATAATCAACGTGACTGACGAATATGGCTGATGACTAATAGGAAACCAAGATAGAATAAACTGGTCTTATTGTCAAATAGTTGTTCACACAAAGCTTGCCTAGGTTACAAACTCCCTTCTGTTTTAATCTCCTCCTTCCAGTCCAGCTACTTGCTATTTGGCTGTGTCATCTTGACCGTGAAATTGTACAGCATAGAGTGGAATCTTTGTTTACTTATCACAGCACAGAGGGAGCCGATTTAGCCCACCGGCTCCCGGCGGTGCAACCCGATTAGTTCCACTCCCTCCTTATTTCCCTGCTTCTTGTCAACTTACTCTCCTTCACACACCCTTTGCCTCCACTTTGGGACTTAGTGTGAATGGGAGGTAATTTAGAATCAGAATCAGGTTTACTGTCGCCAGCATATGTCATGAGATTTGTAAATTTTGTATCATGATAAATATAGAAAAACACTGAATTACAATAAATATGTATATTAAATAGTTACATTAAAACAAGTAGTGCAAAAACAATTTTTTTTTAAAAAGTGGTGAGATATGAGATAGTGTTCCTGGGTTCAATGTCCAGAAATTCAATAGCAGAGGGGGAGAAGCAGTTCCTGAATCACTGACTGTCTGCCTTCAGGTGATGGTGACAATGAAAAGAGGGCATGTCCTGGGTGGTGGGGGTCCATCGTGATAGGCTTCGTCTTTCTGAGGCCCTGCTCCTTGAAGGTGTCTTGAATGCTATGGAGACTAATACCCATGATGGAGCTGACTAATTGTACAGTTCTCTGCAGCGTACTTTGATCCTGTGTAGTCACCCTTCCTAACCCCACTCCCAATACCAGACATTGATGCTGCTTGTCAGAATGCTCTCCATGGTCCATCTGTAGATGTTTTCAAGTGTTTTGGGTGACTAAACAAATCTCCTCAGTTTCCTAAAGAAAGGTAGCTACTGTCTTGCCTTCTTTATAGCTGCATCAGTATGTCAGGACCAGGGTAGGTCCTCAGAAATGTTGACGCCCAGGCACTTGCAATTGCTCATTCTCTCTACTTCTGATCCATCTATGAGGATTGGTTTGTATTCCTTCATCTTACCCTCTCTGAAGTCCACAATCAGCTCAAGGTAATAAACACAAAATGCTGGAGGAACTCAGCAAGCCAGGCAACACCTATGGAAAAGAGTAAACAGTTGACCTTTCAGGCCAAGAACCTTCATCAGGACTGGTAAAAAGAGATGAGAAGTTAGAGTGAGAAGGTGAAGGAAGGAAGAAGCACAAGGTAGTAGATGACAGGTGAAACTGAGAGAGGGGAAGGGGTAAAGTAAAGAGCTGGGAAGTCAACTGGTGAGAGAGATAAAGGGCTGAAGAAGGGGGAATTGGATAAGAGAGGACAGAAGGCCTGGAATAAAGGGAAGATGGAGGAGCACCAGAGGGAGGTGATGGGAAGGTAAGGAGATAAGGAAAAGAAGTAAATGTAATTTGAGAATGGTGGAGTGGGGTGGGACAGGAAGAAATTACTGAATGTTGGAGAAATTGATGTTCATGCCATCACGTTGGAGGCTACCCAGGCAGAGTGTAAGGTGTTGCTCCTCCAACATGACTGTGGCCTCACTGCAGCAGTAGAGAAGGCCATGGACTGACATGTTGGAATGGGATTGGGATTGGAATTGAAATGGGCATCCACTGGGTTATCCTGCTTCTCCAGGCAGACAGAGCATAGGTGAACTGGTCTCCTAATCTACGTAGGGGTCTCACCGACTCCTATATATTTCAGTGCTGAGTATAATGAATTGATCTGTATGAACAGTGTGCAAAATGGTAAGTTTTTCACAGCACGTTGGTATATATAACAACAATAATCCAATTCCAAGAATGTAAAGGTGAATGAGTTATTTTATATATTATAGTTTTATAATTATTTCATACTTCCTGACAACATAGGATGGTATTCAGCCCTTCAAGCCTGTGAGTAATTTATGAACTATTCCATTCATTCCATTCCCCCAATTATCTCCCTAGTGTATGTCAATGACAGGAAAACTCTCTACTTATTTTTCTGTCACTCATTGATACCGGGGGCAATTTATGGTGGCCATTTAACCTACCAACCAGCATGTCTGATAGTGTTTCAGGCCAAGACCTGGTCTGAGGTCATCAAAACATAATCCAGTGTCAGGATCAAATGCAGGTTGATGCAACTGAGTTGCAACACCACAAACGTTTGCATCAGTGTGCCACCCATTTTATGTCAATTCTGAAGGCAAACTCTACAATCTTATTCCCACTTACACTCTTTCCCATGCATGTGAACAACCACCAACCTCCACCAAGGGCAACTTACATTCACCAGTTAACCCTCCAACCCATCCCTTCCGATGTGAGAGGAAATCAAAACAACTGGAGGAAGCCCATATGGTCACAGGAAGAACATGCAAATTCCAGACAGACAGTACCCAAGGTCAGGATTGTACACAGGTCACTGCAGATAAGAAGAAGCTGTTTTTGTTTTGTTTCGGAGGTATGTATTTTGGTTTTCTTTAATCGTTTATGTGTATGTGGTTCAGCTTGTTTTGCTTTTTAATCTTTAAGTTTTTACTAACTTAATTCTGAATAGCTTTAAAACATTAATGAGACACATTGAGACATGTATTAAAACTATCACACTGTTGACAATCAAAGAAACAAAGGGGTGTGTCTTTGTTTGATGTCCATCATTGCATCATTGGAGAGCTTGCTATTGTTCAGCATAGTACTGTCATCCAAAATGGTCAATGCGGTAAGATTTCTATTTCTAGTGGTATTTCTAATGATAAGATCCATTTCTAGTCAAGGTGATTACCGGTATGATGTGACTATGGGGTCAATGGTGAAGATTTGTCCTGTGAGCTTAATGTCTTGTCAGTTTGCATGATTTAACTGTTTAATTTTCTAAACTGATATTGAATCTTGTAGATTTATATGTTGATAACCGAGGCAGTCGATGTTGGAGAGCTTCAGACTCTAACCATTCAGTTTGAGAAAGGTCCTGACTTCTATCTGGAGGACGTCATGGTCAGGGAAGGGAAGTATGATGTGCAAGAAGCTGTATTTACTGCTGCTGAATGGATGCGTACCCCAAAAGATACAAGCAAAGCATCAACATTAGTCCTGCCAATTACAGGTTTGGGAAATAGCAATGTTGTGTTTGCTAAAAATCATTTCTGATTTTCTATTTGATTTCATAAGCTGAAACGACCTTAAAATGGGGAAAAAACTATAAATTTGGGTCTCGTGTGTTTTTCTACTATTAAACACTCTAACCCCTGATGCTGCAGACTGGATGAACATGACCATTGGAAATTGGAATAACTGAAGACCTATATCGCCAAGCAATGCCCACATGTAAATATCTATTAAAGATAGTGGTGGTCTCTGATTCACCATTCACTGTCAGAGGAGTGGTGGAATTAGAGACTATCACTACGTTTATTGGATATTTAGATTGGTAAGAGATTTGATCGTGAAATACAAAATTATGAGGGGTATAGATAGAATAAATGCAAGCAGGCTTTTTCCACTTAGGTTGGGTGGGACTACAACTAGAGGTCATTAGGTTAAGGGTGAAAGATGAAAAGTTTAAGGGGAGCATGAGGAGAAACTTCTTCACTCAGAAGGTCGTGAGAGGGTGAAATGAGCTGCCAGTTCAAGTTGTGCATGAGAGCTCAATTTTAACATTTAAGAGAAGTTTAGATAGGAACATGGATTGTAGGGGTATGGAGGGCTATGGTCTTGGTGCAGGTCGATAGAAATAGACAGTGTAAACAGGTCAGCATAGACTAGATGGGGCAAAGGGCCTGTTTCTGTGCTGAACTTCTTTACTACTCTGTAACTCTATGATATTCACAAGAGTATTTAGGAATAGGGAATAAATTATGCCAACTGCACCCATATCCATTGAAGGGAATTAAAACAACAATATACTGCTGTTACCTGCATTTATAAAAAAGGCAGACCTAAATGTGGCCCTTAAAAGGATATGTGAAACATTATGAACTGATGATGAAATTATTCAGTGAAAAAAAATTTTAACCAATTATTCTCAATTATTTAGAGCTTCAGGTAAACAGAAATTACCAAGAAGTTCCAAACTGGCAACAACTTAAATCAGGTACGTTAAATGCCATTGCAATTATAATGTTATTTTGGAAAATTGAACCAACATAGTAACCTTTGGGGTGGGACTACTCTCAATGCAGGTGGTAAATGGAGAATCTGTCTATCAAGACTCAATAGCAAAGAGAGCTTGGTAAATAGGATTGACTTGGAGATGGTAGTATATGGAGCATTGAAAAAATCCACTCCCATTCCTTTGGTGTTAGAACATGCTCTTTACATGGACTTGGTGAAGTTTGAGGTAAGTCTTTAGTACACGTTCTGCAGAACACTAGTAAACCTACTGGTAAACTGCTGTGTCTAAGGATTGAATGAAGTATGTTCTTACTAGCATTATTCCTCGGGTGATTTCAGCAAGATTCAAACATGTACAATAACATCTTGCACTTATGTAACATCTGTAAGCTAGTAAAATATCCCAACTGTGCTTAACAGAAATAGAATTAGATATAAATATAAATGCTGTCATTCTGAAGTCAAACCAATGTGAAGGTGTATGAATTGTACAAATTCTCCACACACCCAGTGGAAACTGGAAGACCATTTTCTATATAATCTAGGCCTATATTGCGGCATTTGTCTCTCCCAACACTATAATTTGGTAGATACATAAGAGATATCAAAAATTTTGTGTCACAATATAAAGAATGGTATAGAATCTTCTTGAAGTGGATTGTATGAGTTCCAATGACACCTTGAGAAAATAAGATTGGGGATAATCGTCAAAAAAAAATGGTTTACTTAATAATAGCAACCAAACTACATGCACTTCCGGAATTTTGGATAGTATGATCTTTTCCTCACTAACATCAACTAGAAGTAGTCAGAAAATAGTGTTGTTGCACATCCCTCCTGAACCTCAGGAGCCTGGCCAAATCAATCCATGTAGTTTAGTCTCAAATTATTAATCTTGTTACAAATTACTTCACAGCCAAACCCAAATGATCATAATCAAAGTATTTATTTATAAGAACACTAGCAGATTGGTTAGTTCAGCTACGACCAGAATTGTGATTGGAATTTATCAAAGTTCCCTTTGTTATGAACCCCGTAACTGGGTCACTTACCAGCAAAGATAGAGAGGTCCGTTGAAGTCTGATGATATTATTTTTAAAAGTATTTATTAGTAAAAATACACACAAATAATATCAATGCAGATATACAGATAATATACGTCGTCAATACTAAATCTAAAAGTGCGGGGATAGTAATAATCAATAAGAAATAAGCTCTATCATTGTCTAGGGGATAATGTATTGTCTGATGGAAATATAAAAGTCACTCAGTTCATGCAGGCTGCAGCCTTTGGGGACCCTGGGTTTGCAATGGTTGGGGAGAGAGAGATTTTTAGAAAAAACTTGCCAATTCCTTTTATGATTTGGATCCGTCAGAGTCTCGTTGGTGTGGCCGTTCACTTGTGGCCTCTCCTTTAGCTAAACCGTTCTTCTGTGGCGAGCCCGCCAATCCCAGGCAAGGGAAGGACGCACACGAGCCCCCCACCTGCTGTCACTATTAAACGCTGTCACGGGATTTCTAGTGTTTCTCCTGGTGTGTCTAAAGGGGTTGTTCCCCAGACACTCTTTTATCCTTACTCACAGGGTCTCAGATGTCAATCAGGTTGGGATGATGCAATCCCTCAACCAGCCCACTCTGGTCATCCCCTGAGGGCTTCAATGAATAGTACAGTACTCAATACACAATCCCGTCTCCAAGAGACAATAGCCATTATCAATGGTTTTGTTTTGCTGAGGCCAGGACACATTCCAAACCTTGTGGATTCTCTCTCATTTCCTGGGTCTCAGACCCGAATTAATAGCGATCTTGCGGTTCTCAAAAAGGAGGGGGCGACTTTGTACCCTTCGGCACCTCAGAGTTGTGGCACATTCGTAATACCCCCTTCCTTCTAAGATTTTTACTACCGGTAAAAATGAATTAATACAGAGTCTTACAGGATTTCAGAATCTAACACAATACAAATGAGTTTTTTTCACTACAGAGTAATACAGTTATACATTCAATTCAGCATCTAACAGTTAGCGATTACATTGTCACTTCCTTTAATATCTTAACATCTTGTACCTTAATAAATTCTTGTAGCATCAGACTCCAATGTAATAACTACCTATTTTTATTTTTTCTTTAGCAAACAAAAACTAAAGAGTTGTGATCTTAGCTTACGTGTATACTACAAAAGTTCATGCAAATACTAATCTTTATGTTACTTTCAAACTTAAGAGAAAATCTTCCATGGAGTTGTCTTTATTATTCACATGCTTTGTCGAAATCGCTAAAAACTCGATCCTGTTATTTAAAATGGCATCCCGTCAACCCTCGCCCCTTTTCCAGTTAACTCCCACGTGGTTAACTTGTATACTAGTGTGGAATAGGCCTTTGCATGCTCCTTTCATAGGAGTTATTTTATCAACAATGTGTTCCAAACTTAGACCATTTTCCGAATTTCCACACAATTCTTTAATTTTAAGCACTTCGTTAATTTTATCTTCAGGACACTTCATGCCATTAGTTTTCAGTTTAAACTCTGCAAGCGATCCCTCTTTGTTCAAACAGCATTTCAAATTCTGCCTCTTCACAGCCCACTCTTGAATAACAATAGCGTGTGGGGCACCTTTACATTCCAAATCAACCTGTAATCGATTCGCAGGCACTGTGTTACCAAGCCATTGTCTCTGTAGCCTGGTTGCTGCTTCTGACATCAATCCAGACTTTAAATTTTCTTCATTCAATTTTGGAACTACACTTTTACCTTTCCCTTCAATGATAATATTCTCCTCATCACCTTTTATCTCCTCACTAACTTTTAACACACCTTCGAACACAAACAACTGGGACTTCTCACTTCCCACTATTACCAAGGTTAACCCTTTCTTCACTGAACCAAGTCCATCTGACCCACAAGGACTGCATTCCTTTTCAACTGAATCAAATACCTCAGACTTTTTCTGAGCTCCATTAATAGGTTCAGTACCACGTGCATCCACATCTTGAATACACTCAAACGGGACATTTGCCTCTTCCAGGCTTTCAATACCCGTCCCCTTTTCAAATTCTAAATTCCCCTGATCCTCCCAGTTACTCTCTGGGCAACTCCCTTCCGGAGTAAACTCAACCCCACGGGCTGAAACAACCTCATCTGCCAACCCAGCAGACTTCTTCAAGGTAATAGCATCCTTTTCATCTAGGACTGCCCTCATTTCATTATGGGGAACAACTTTAAAATTTTCAACTTCTTCAAACAGTTCTGCCAAACCAGACAGATCATCCGTGTCCAACCCTGGACCTTTTAACAGTCTTATCTGTTTCTCATCTTTACTTCTTGCCTCTATAAATTTCCTCCTGGCTAAGGGCAGGTCTACCTCCTCTCCCTTACTCTTTCACTTTCCTATTCTCCGTTTTACCACCCTCTAACTCCTCTTGGTACAGGGTCGGTAAAAACGTCTCAGCCAAATCAATACCAGCCGGATTTAAACAGGTCTCGTTCTCAGCTGCCTTTCTCGACATGCTGCGAGTGATCGCGCATGCGGGATAGATCTTGGAATCTAAGGGCGGGTCCTCAACACTTACAGGCTGGCTCGTCAGCTCCATGGCCGACCAAACGTCACCACCATCTAAATTGTTACCCAGAAGGATGTCTACGTCAGTTCTCGGGAATTCTGATCGCACCCCCATTTCAACTGGTCCAGATACCAGCTCACAATTTATAACGATCCTATGCAAAGGCACTGCTTCTGTCCCTTTTCCTATTCCTCTCAAAGCTACCTCTCCAGTCTGAGGACCAAAAGCTAGTACCGTACTGCGAATCAATGATAGTTCAGCTCCCGTGTCTCTCCAGGTCCGCACTAGAACTGGGGTGTCTCCCTCTTTCACAGACACGGTTCCTTCTGAAATACATTTCTCAGACCCTTCTCGTACTCTGTCTACCTGGGGCTTTCTCGTCGATTTACTGATCACCACTTTTTCCTGTCTCCTTCCTCGGAGCAAGGCACTTAGATGTGATATGACCCACCTTTCCACAATTAAAACAGGTCAAGCCAGGACCTCTCCTGCCGTCTTGCCTATCCTCCTCCTTAATTTTACCACTAGCTCCTGATTGAATCTCTGCCTCAGCCGACGGGCTTTCTCTACCATTCCCACGGTCTCTCTGGTAACTTTTATTCGAGGAAAACTTTGTCTTGTGGGTTAGGGCATATTCATCTGCGAACCTAGCAAATTCGGAGATGGACTTATTCGGCTTTTCATTCAAATACATCCGGATATCATCTGAAACACAACCTTTAAATTCCTCAATCAGAATTAACTCCCTGAGATGCCAAAAATCTTCTTCCACCATTTCTGCTGCACACCACCGATCCAAGAGCACACCCTTCTCATAGGCAAACTCTGCATACGTCTGATTCCACCCTTTTTTAAAATTTCTGTACTTTTGTCTATAGGCCTCAGGTACCAATTTGTAGGTCCGAAGAATGGCCTCCTTTACTTTCTCATAATTCTCAGACTCCTCCATAGACAATGCCACATATACCCGTTGTGCCTTCCCTTTTAACACACTTTGTAACAACGCCACCCACTGATCTTTGGGCCACTTCTGATGCACTACCACCTTTTCAAAATGCAAGAAATAACTATCAAAATCCGCCTCCTCGAACGGAGGTACTGACCTAAACTCCCGACTAACATTGAACCGCTCCTCTCGGTCTGACCCTTGAGCTCTTCGCTCTTGCCTTAACTTCTCCATATCCAAGTCATGTTGCCTCTGTTTCTCTTTCTCCTCATACTCACTCTCCTTCTCGGCTTTCTCCTTCTCTTCTTCGGCCCTTTCCTTCTCCTTTTCAGCTGCTTCCAGCTGTTTTAACTGAATTTCATGCTCCCTCTGCTTCTCAGCTCTGTCCTGCTCTTTCTCCTTTTTGGCTGCTTCCAGCTGCTTTAATTTAATTTCATGTTCCAACCTTAATTTCTCCAACTCTAACTGAGCCGTCCCACTAGCTGGGATATTTCAGGGATATTTTCCATTACCTCAACAGAAAACACGTTCTTTACAATATAGTACTGAGTTTTGGCCCTCCGCACCTCCTGCTTTTTCATCGACAACCTCACCTCTGTGAGATTTAGTCCTTTCGCAGTATTTATCAAGTCCAAATTTGTGGCCGCTTCTAGCGCCTCCAGTTTTGGGTTTTCCATAAATTCATTCATGTCTACCTTTGCTGGTTTCCTGCGCAACCAGACCCACATTTGGACTTAAGAGCCCGATTCACTGGCCCTCCAATTTGGTATCAAATCTTGAGACGAGGCCCCCACTTTGTTACGAACCCCGTAACTGGGTCACTTACCAGCAAAGATAGAGAGGTCCATTGAAGTCTGATGATACTATTTTTAACAGTATTTATTAGTAAAAACACACAAAAATAATATCAATGCAGATATATAGATAATATACATCATCAATACTAAATCTAAAAGTGCGGGTATAGTAATAATCAATAAGAAATAAGCTCTATCGTTGTCCAGAGGATAATGTATTGTCCAATGGAAATATAAAAGTCACTCAGTTCATGCAGGCTGCAGCCTTTGGGGACTGCTGGGTTTGCAATGGTTGGAGAGAGAGAGAGATTTTTAGAAAAAACTTGCCGATTCCTTTTATGATTTCGATCAGTCAGAGTCTCGTTGGTGTGGCCGTTCACTTGTGGCCTCTCCTTTAGCTAAAGCCATTCTTCCATGGTGAGTCCACCAATCCCAGGCAAGGGAAGGACGCACACGAGCCCCCACTGGCTGTCGCTATTAAACGCTGTCACGGGATTTCTAGTGTTTCTCCTGGTGCGTCTAAAGGGGTTGTTCCCCAGACCCTCTTTTATCCTTACTCACGGGGTCTCAGATGTCAATCAGGTTGGGATGATGCAATCCCTCAACCAGCCCACTCTGGTCATCCCCTGAGGGCTTCAATGAATAGTACAGTACTCAATACACAATTCCGTCTCCAAGAGACAATAGCCATTATCAATGGTTTTGTTTCGCTGAGGCCAGGACACATTCCAAACCTTGTGGATTCTCTCTCATTTCCTGGGTCCCAGACCCAAATTAATAGCGTTCTTGCGATTCTTAGAAAGGAGGGGGCGACTTTGTACCCTTCGGCCCCTCAGAGTTGTGGCACATTTGTACCACCTTCCAGACAGATCAGCTTTGAATATTCTTTTGCAAATGTATATCATTTATTCTCACACTTGACAAGAACTGTGGTCCTCCTTTCATATCTCAACACTACTTGATCAGGGGGAATGAAGCAAAACTGAATTAGAATGGGATAATGTCACATCAGTCCTCTTGAGGAGGATCCACGCCACTGAGCAATGGTCTAGCCAAGCGAGAGTCTGTGGTCATAACAGTATCAGATCACAGATTGATTGATCTCTGAGAATTACACAGTAGATTTGATCTGTGGGCTGCTGGCAATGAGGCTCTATAGAAATAAAAAGGTCATGGATAATTTTAAAAATATATAAACAATATTCTAAAGGGTGAGAATGTTTACAATCACATAGGTTTTGCTACTTTTGTATAAGATTTTCCTTGTTGGCAATAGCACAGGTTATAAATTGTAAATTATAATCCAGTTTCTGTCATTAAATTATTAATACTTACAATTCATTTTAATGATATCATAGTATGTTAAAAAATAGTGAGGAATTACATCAGAATTATGAAGGAACTGTGCCTGGAAGTGCCCTGTCCTGATTTATTTATTTATTGACATAAATAATAATGAAATAGGCCCTTCCAGCCCTCAAGCCACACCACCCAGATATCTCCTTATTTAATCCTAGCCTAATCATGGGACAATTTACAATGACCAATTAACCTACCAACTGGTATGTCTTTGGACTGTGGAAGGAAACAGGAGAGCCCAGAGGAAGCCCAGGTAGTCATGGGGAGAACGTACAAACTCCTTTCCGACAGCAGCAGAAATGGGTGATGTGTAGAACTTCTCTGGGAAACGTGTACAAAGAACAGTTATATGTGCTACGTGCTATGACAATTGGATTTTCTATAATCTAGTTTCTGCATTCATTTTATTTATCTGTAGTTGCATTAAGGCAAAACATTTTTAATATTTGACTGATTTAAAACCAGATACTTCAAGTCAAAATTTAAATGTCAAGACCACATAAAATAAAGTTCCTGATCCCTGCCGTAAGTGAATGTAATCTTGTAGCCATTATTAAGATTATTTTTTACAGTTGTCTCCAATGTTTCTGTCTCAAGGGTTAAATATGCACATAAAATAAAATCACCTTCTAAAATCTTTCAAACGGTGGAAGGCCAAGACAGAGTAGATGTGAAAAGGATGTTTCCAGTGGTGGGGTAGTCTAGGACAAAAGGGCAGAGCCTCAGGATAGGAGGTGTCCATTTAAAACAAAGATACAGAGAAATTTCTTTAGCCAGAGGGTGGTGAATTTGTGGAATTTGTTACTGCAGGTAGCTGTGGAGGCCAGGCCATTGGACGTTTAGAAGGCAGAGCTCGATAGGTTCTTGATTGGACATGACATCAAAGGTTACAGGGAGAAGGCCAGAGAAGGAGGGGAAAAAAAAGGATCAGCCATGATGGAATAGCGGATCAGACTCAGTGGGCCAAATGGCCTAATTCTGCTCCTATGCCTTATGGTCTTATGGCCTAAGTCACGATGTTGTGGTTGAAATGCCAAGCACGGCCTCATATGGCAAACAGCACCATGAAACTGTACTGTTATTCCAATATCAAACATTGGTCTTCTTTCTCTCCAGCAACTAAACAGTCTGATTAACACCCTTAAATGGACTCCTCAAACAAGCATAGAGTCATCTGAGCCCCCTCAAGCAAGTATGGTGTATATTTGGAGAATGCATAGTGATTGTGGTGGATGCTTGATTCTGAGATGAGTTTCTTCAGAGTTTTGAGTAGCAGCCTCAGAAATTATGAGTGGTCCCTGTAAATTGTGATATTTCAGAGCTAGCACTGCAGCCTCAATATGGTGCCTCTGGGAGTGATGGCTAACTGTTGGTACAACTGGGTTGGAAGGACAGTACTTTCTTGTATCTCCCACTTGGGATTTAAACAGTTGCCACGTGGGAAGTGGTGTCATCAGACATGTAATAATTGCTATTTAAAACTTATGAGCATGAGCTCAAGGCACATTGTGAACGTCCCTGCTCAATATTAGGAACTGCATTAATCCTGGCATAACATGTGGTGACTGCCATTTTCCCACTTAAGGATCCATATTGTATCTTGTTATGTTGAGAAAAACATTATGAACAGAACCTAAAACTTGGCTGAAAACTCTAAAACAAATGAATTATGTGATTTAAAACAGTAACAAAACAAAAGTGTTTTGCTTGCATCAGCCTGATTTTTCTGGTTTTCCAATCAATTTGACCTCATTTCATTTCTGGAGACAGTTCCGCAATATAGTCGGATTGATGGTAAGAAGTAGCAATCAGATTTATTCACTTCCGTCCAGAAGATTAAAATCCTTTCTATTTCCAAATAATAGCCTTAGAACTTTTCGCCTTGCTTTATGTTTTATCTTGCCATTGGGCAGTTTTTTGCTGTTCCCAGTGATATAGTAGCATCAAATATGGCTAACACAAGGGGGCATAAATTTAAGGTGTTGGGAGGAAAGTATCGGAGGGAAATTTGAAGCAGGGTTTTTACACAGAGAGTGATAAGTAAATGGAACATGCTAACAGGGGTGATAGTAGAGACAGATATATTAGGGACAGTTAAGAGACTCTTAGATACACATGGATGAAACAAACAAATGGAGGGCTGTGCAGGAAGGAATTGTTAGATTGATCTTGGAATAGGTTAAAGGGTCAGGACAACATTGTTGATCAAACAGCTTGTACTGTGTTGTACTGTTCTGTGTTCTAAGTTCTCAATCCAACTATCCATGTTTTACAGGAAGTATTAGCTCTCATTTTCCCCCTCTGGTTGTCATTGGGCAAACTATGTCTTTCTGGATTTGTAATTTAGATTCTATTGCATTAATCTGCATGGAGGTCGGTGACCAGTGGTGTGCCTCAGGGATCCGTTCTGGGACCCTTACTCTTAGTGATTTTTATAAATGACCTGGATGAGGAAGTGGAGGGATGGGTTAGTAAATATGATGATGACACAAAGGTTGGGGGTGTTGTGGATAGTGTGGAGGGCTGTCAGAGATTACAACGGGATATTGATAGGATGCAAAACTGGGCTGAGAAGTGTCAGATGGTATTCAACCCAAATACTTGTGAAGTGGTTCATTTTGGTAGGTCAAATATTATGGCAGAATATGGCATTTATCGTTAGGCTCTTGGCAGTGTGGAGGATCAGAGGGATCTTCGGATCCGAGTCCATAGGACACTCAAAGCTGCTGCACAGGGTTGACTGTGTGGTTAAGAAGGCATACCTTGCATTGGCCTTCATCAATTGTGGGATTGAGTTTAAGAACCGAGAGGTAATGTTGCAGCTATATAGAACCCCGGTCAGACCCCACTTGGAGTACTGTGCTCATTTCTGGTCGCCTCACTGTAGGAAGGATGTGGAATCCATAGAAATGTTGCAGAGGAGATTTACAAGGATGTTGCCTGGATTAGGGAGCATGCCTTATGAGAATAGGTTGAGTGAACTCGGCCTTTTCTCCCTGGAGTGATGGAGGATGAGAAGTGACCTGATAGAGGTGTACAAGATAATGACAGGCATTGATCGTGTGGATAGTCAGAGGCTTTTCCCCAGGGCTGAAATGGCTAACACGAGAGGGCATAGTTTTAAGCTGCTTGGAAGTAGGTACAGAAGAGATGTCAGGGGTAAGTTTTTTATGCAGAGAGTGGTGAGTGCGTGGAATGGGCTATCGTTGGTGGTGGTGGAGGCGAAAACGATAGGGCCTTTTAAGAGACACCTGGATATCTACATTGAGCTTAGAAAAATAGAGGGCTATGGGTAAAGCCTAGGTAGTTCTAAGGTAGGGACATGTTCGGCACAGCTTTGTGGGCTGGAGGGCCTGTATTGTGCTGTAGGTTTTCTATCTTTCTTTGTTTCTAATTCCCATTTTGCATTGATTGTGGTCACCAGGTCTTTACCCTCTGTAGCAGTCAACTGTGGTCCTATAAAAGCAGGATTTAAATCTTTATTATCTTGTTCTGTTTCCTCATTCCTTATCCATTGCTTGTTAGCTTCACTGGCAAAAAAGTCATAACTGATATCAAAACATCAGTTCTTATCCTTCCTTAGCTTTCGTATTCTTCTGCAAAAGCCTTTCTCTCTCACCTTTGGAAGTTTGTTCACACTCTGTTGTACATTTTAGAACTTTGCATGCCTATCATTTTGGAATGGCAACATGCAAACAACTTTCAATTACCCCTATTAACATATGAATCACAGAGTCCACAATTCAGCCTTATACTGTATACTGGTATACTGGTGTATCCCTGCCTATTATTACCCAGAAAGGCAAGCTCACTGTCACATGCTCTGCAATAAACCCATTTAATGTTGTTGCCACTGTCCATCCTGAATTTCTCCCTGTTCAAGCATGAGTAGGATGCGCAATTTTACCTAACAGCTAAATCCAGTTGGACAGATTAGATTGAATATCTGAGTCAAACACTCTGGAAGTAATTAAATATAAAAATTATTAGTAAAAATTAATTATGGAACTGCAACATCAATAAAATTAATTATTGTGTAAGTTTTTCCCAACCTAAATGATCAAGTGATTTACTGTAAGAATCCCGTAATCCCTGTTAGTTTAAACTCAAACTATTAATCCAATTAATTACAATGCAAACTCTGTAGTCTGAAGTGAAATATCCTATGCTAGTTGATCTGTGACCATTATCTTGAATGGCAACTAACTGAAGTAACCTTTCCAACTCAGAATTTCAAATGGAGGCAGTTTGAGTAGTCCTCGGGATCAGTTAGTCCCAGTGCAGTATTCCTCGGTTGGCAAAGAGCTACAATCCTTTTTTCATGAATCAGCACAATGTAATCAATGCAGGCCTTTAAAATTTTTGAAGATGTTCTTGCATATGTTGAATTATTTTGAAGGTGGAATTCATTCCAACCTTATTTGCAATGACGAATTCAAGAAGAACAGCAGTCAACCAAGTTACCTTAAAAATCCTGTCAGCTGTAGCACTGCCTGCTGATTCGAACAATGTGGTCACTCCCTACAACTGGTCAAACTATCATGCAGGGCTTGCACCTGGCCATACAAAAAATATGACAGATGTTATAACAGAGGGCTATGGAGCAAAAGACAGTTATAAAGAAAGGTGGTGGTGGGGGGGGGGGGAAGGACATCAAATAACTTGAACATGAAGAAAGTAATTCTAAATTCGAGATGTTGGATGAAGCTCGTACCATATGTAACTCAGCAAGTGCAGAAGTGATACTTGAGTGGCAGCACAGCTTTTGATTTGCTGAACAGCAATCCAGAAAAATACTGGCCTACTTTTAAATGGACGTGGCAAAGGCAAAATTCCTGAGGAAGTAAAGCAATGCTGTACAAATCAGGCAATATTATGGAAGAGGGAACAGACAATCCCAACAATGGGGACGTTCGGCAGCTCAGCAGAAAGGCATTGTGAATTGACGTCAAAATGTGGCCGATAAGAGGAACAGAATTAGATCTGAGAAATGACCTTTGTGACAGGACCAAGAAAAATGGCTTCAGACTTCATGATGCTTTATCAAGGAATCTATGGCAGATCCACTACTGAATATCAAACTAGTCAAGGGAGGCAGAAAGATAAGAGTGATCTATCCAGTGAATTTGAAGAACTACATTTGTCGATATCTCCTCAGACTCATTTCCCAAACCTGCAATATGACTATTTCAGAAAGACAAGGCAGAAGACAAGGGAGCACCATCAGCTGCAGGGGCAGCATAGTAGCATAGCAGTTAGCACAATGCTGTAGAATTAGAGTTCAATTCCCATCACTGTCTGTAAAGAATTTGAACATTCTCCCCATGACTGCATGAATTTCCTCTGGGTGAATTTCCTCTCAGTTTCCTACCACATTCCAAAGACTACGGTTAGGGTTAGTGAGTTGTGGGCATGCTATATTGACTTTGGAAGCATTGCAACACTTACAGGCTGCCCAGAACAATTCTTGCTGATTTGTTTTGATGCAAATGATGCATTTCATTTCACTTTATGTTTCCACGTCCATGTGACAAATATAGCTAATATTTAGCCTGTAATCTTACACTTTCAAATTGTATATCATTTTTGCTGGGAAATATAGACCCGATCATTTCTGGATCCAAATCTTGAATTTCCCTTCCCAACAATACCATCACTGCTTAACTTGCAGATATATGAATAGATGCTGTCCTTGCCAGCAGCTCTCAGATTAAATAAATGAAATTTTAAAAAATCCTTGAAGTACATAGTGTGGTGAACTAGATATACCTGTCTGGACACCCCCCCCCCCCCCCGCCCCCCGCTGACTGCTTCTGTGGCTCCTCCCACAGTCCCCGGTATAAAGGCGATTGGAGACAGAGACCCTTCCTCAGTCTCCAGGATGTTGAGTGATGGTCTCTTGCTGCTGATTGTGCTCTCTTTCAGCTAATAAAATCCTGTCTCTCACCTCACGTCTCCGGGAGTTATTGATGGTGCATCACATAGCTTCCCTTTAGTATAATGTGGCATTTCACACTGTTCTTTATGAAAAATTTCTTTGCCATTTCATGCCCAATCTGCAAATATATTTTTATTTTGACTTTTGTGAAAGGCCTCCTCAGTATTAAGTATAGTCCATTTCTCTCCCCAATATAGACCCATCCATACATTTAGATATTACAACTCCTATTGCAAGTCTAAGCTTTATATAAATAGTAGGCAACAGTGGTCAAAATATAAATCCTAATAGAAAATCACTTTGCACCTTCCATTAGCTTTCATAAATACCAATAACCTTTAATATTTGTTTTATGTTTTATGTCCAACTTGACATCTATGTCATCGATTCCATATGCTCTAATGTAAACATGTCTATTAAATGATAACCAGGATGAGAAGTCCATGTATCTAACATTTACTATAATCCTTGGACCATTAGTTTCCATATGACTTAACAGAAGTCAATATTAGTTAAGCATTATGAAGCTCTATCAGCCATTGCTCATTAACTTCAAAGGCGAAAGAATCATACTGATATTGAATATCGTCTCATGAGGTGTATTGTTTTTCCTCAGCTTTCATATACAGTTTTTCTGCAAATATTTTATTTCTCCCTCTTTCCTCTAGCAATTACATTATAGAGGCATACAACATTAAGAGAGCATAGACGAGATGAATGCACACAGTCTTTTTCCATGAAAGAACAACCAAAACCCAGAGAGCATGAGTTCAAAGGCAACACGAGTGAATCTGCAGATGCTGGAAATAAATAAAAACACAAAATGCTGGCAGAACTCAGCAGGCCAGACAGCATCTAGGGGAGGAGGTAGTGACGGCGTTTCACTACCTTCTCCCATAGATGCTGTCTGGCCTGCTGAGTTCTGCCAGCATTTTGTGTTTTTATTGGAGCATGAGTTCAGATGGGAAATAAAAGATTTAAAAGTGACATAAGGGGCAACTAATTCACACAAATAGTTGTGCATATGTGGATCAAGCTGTCAGAGGAAGTGATTGAGACAGGTTCAACAACAAGATTTAAAAGACATTTGAACAGATGGGATCTCAGTATGGAAGTTGAAAAGTTGTGTCAGAGTTGTATAAGGTGTTGGTAAAACTGCATTTGAAATATTGTGGTCAGTTGTGGTCACAGTGCCAGTCAAAAGATGCCATGAAGTTGGAAAGAGATTTACAAGGATGTTGCCGGGACTTGAGCGACTTTGCTACAGTGGGAGTTTAAGCAGATTGGGACCTGGGTCCATTTGAGTGGCAGAGAGTAAGGAGTAAGGGTTTTATTCAAACGAGAGGACATGATTTGAGAGTTAGGGGGCAAAAGTTTAAGGGAAACATGAGGGGGTATTTCTTTACTCAGAGAGTGATAGCTGTGTGGAATGAGCTTCCTGTAGAAGTAGTAGAGGCCAGTTCAGTTGTGTCATTTAAGGTAAAATTGGATAGGTATATGGACAGAAAAGGAGTGGAGGGTTATGGGCTGAGTGCGGGTAGGTGGGATTAGGTGAGATTAAGAGTTCAGCACGGACTAGGAGGGCCGAGATGGCCTGTTTCCGTGCTGTGATTGTTATATGGTTATATGGTTATAATCCAATGGAGGAGTACAAAATCATGATGTGCATTGATAGAATGAATGGGCATAGTATTTTTCTCAGGGTTGGAGGATCAAGAACTATAGGTCATAGATTTAAGATGAGGATGAGATATTTAATAGAAATCTACAAGGCAACCTTTTCACCAGAGGATAGTCCATTTATAGAATCAGCTGCCAAAGGAAGTGATTAAAGCAGGTACATTAATAATATTTGAAAGGTACTTAGATAGGTAAATGGATAAGAACATTTTATAAGGATATTGGCCAAATATAGGCAAACGGGATTAGCTTAAACAACAATCTTGGTTGAAATGAACCATTTGGGCTGAAGAGCCTGTTTTGGTGCTGGATGACTCTGACATAAATAATACCACTGAAACACCACCTATAAATTCACTAATGGCACAGCTGTTGTTGAGAGAATGTCAAATGACAATTAGGAGGCGCACAGGACTGAGATAAGTCGACTGGTTGAATGCAATCGCAACAACCTCGCACTCAGTGTCAGCAATATCAAGGAATTGATTGTGAACATCATGAAGGGGAACTTGGGAGTCTTCACTGAGCTGTCAGCAGGGGAAAAGGTGAGCAGCTTCACCTCAGATGATCCATCAACACATTGGTGCAATCACAAACAAGGCACACCAGTGGCTCTATAGGAGTTCAAGGACGTTCAATATGCCACCAAAGACTCTCACACATTTCTATATATATAGAGTGGAGAGCATTCAGCAATTCAGAAAATGCTTCCTTCCCACCACCATCAGATTTCAGAACTGTCCGTGAATCCATGAACATTATCCTGTTATCTTTGTGTAATTTATTTATTTTTTAATTTAGAGTAAGTTCATGTCTTTGCACTGCACTACTACTGAGAAACAACAAATTCAACTTCATATAAGGCAAAGATAATAACCCTGATTCTGATTCTGACATGGATGGGAAAGGTTTAATGCAATATGTGAAATGCAGGCAAATGGGTCTACCTCAGCTACAGTCTTGCTCAACATGAATGGTCTAGAGCTAAAGTACCAATGTCCCTGCTGTGTTACTCTATGACTCTGAACATAGCCATCTCTTTTGTACGGGTCCATGTTGATTACATTGGCGCAGACTGTGCACCTCCTTCGCTGCCATTTCCCAAAAGGACCTTTGCCTAACAGCTTGCACATTCCACAAAATATTCCCTCAGTTTTAAAGCCACTGGTACATCCTAAGTGTCACAATAGGTACCATATTCTGCAATTTCTTTCTTTCTTTCATCACGCAGTCATCTTGGCACAGCAATTACAACTTCTATTTTTGAGACTGGAAATTAATTTTGAAAACCAATAATTGCATAGTGTAAATATTTTGTGCTTTGTAATCAGACAGTAAACTGAGCCCATGCACCATCACTGTGAGACTGAAACAAATGTTTTAACTGTGCTTAATAAGAGGTGCTGAGTAATAAACCTTTAATTATCATGTTATAAGGAATAAGTATATGCCTGGCTAGAAACTGAGATGTTAAAAGTATTTATAGGCTACACCAGTGATAAATGCTGTGGAAAATGCAGCTATTTTGTTGAAGTACAAACAGCCTCTTTCCCTCTGCCATCCGATTCCTGAATGGACTTTGAAGCTTTGGACACCAGCTCACTTTTTTTAATATTCTGTATTTCTGTTTTTGCACATTTTTAATACATTCAATATATGTAATTGATTTACTTGTTTATTTATTATTATTTTTTACTCTCTCTACTAAATTATATATTGCATTGAACTGCTGCTGCTAAGTTAACAAATTTCATGTCACATGCCGGTGGTAATAAACCTGATTCTGATTCTGATTTAAAAGATTAATCCAGCTGCAACGGAAATGTATCTTCAACATGACTTTAGGATTTCCACATGTGCAATATTGGTCTCTAAGGAATGTCCTCATTTCTCACACAGTTTTTTTACATAATGCTCTGACTAAACTTAACTAATTAGCTTCTCTCCCCACCATCAGATTTCTGATCTGTCCATGAATCCACAAACATTACCTCATAATTCCATTTTCACGTATTTTTATTTACTTCATAATTTTCATAATTTATTGTAATTTTATATCTTTGCACTACACGGCTGTTGCAAATCAACGAATTTCACTTCATATAAGATAGTGATAATAATCCTGATTCTACTTCTGACATTATAGAAAAGGCTTAAATAAAGTGAACAAAATGTAGCCAAATGGATCTCACAGCTGAACACCTTGGTCAAAGTGAAGTGATTGAACTGAAGGGCCTATTTCCATCCTATATTACTCTGACTCTAAGAATGGAGTTGGGGTGATGGAAAAGATTCAAAGATCTAAAGCATTGAGACTTCCCAGTCTTTATTTCTGCAGTTTTTCTAGTTTTCCATGGACTTGGAGCTGGTCACAGACATGCAATAGATAGTGTTAGCGTGGCAACTTCATTGCCATCTCTCCTAAATCACCTCTCTTTGCTTGCCAGAGGCACAGAATTAAAGAGTTTGCTTTACCCAGATCATCTTTCAGACTGACGAGCCTAGGGGAGCCACCATTAAATTAAATGTGATCTTTTTGATGGCTATGATTGGATTTTGGATGGTGGAAGCTTTCTTGCTGTATCTGGTAAACTGCAGAAGCCAGAGTGAACCACAAAGTTGTAAACTGCTCACTCTCACAGCTGCATTCCTAATTCCACCAATGACAAAGTACTGCCTGGGATTATCATATGCTGAGGGTCCAACTAATTCACATTAGTAACCTAACCTGAATAAATGGAGCTTGCAACAACTGAAATATATATTGCAATATCCAGCACATGAGCTTGAAGAGAATAACATCTAGTTCACTTTATCTAATACATTACGGTTATGTGTAAGCTATGATTTCAACCAGTTTTTATTGAGCTTCTGGTTCAAATTGGAAATTACAGGAGTCTTAGCTTGAATACTCAAGCTTGGAAACAAAAAGTACTCTGCAGAGTAAGTAGTATGAAAAAAATAGCTTATAAAAGAAATTAAAGAGGTATGTAAATTGTCAAAATTAATGTTTTTGTACACCTTTTTAAAAATAACTGTTCAAAGACTTAATTGATATAATTGTGGAGTAAGCAGTAAAATTAATAAACATTTGATATATAGACCTTGGCTCTATGTAATAATATTAAATGTTCACAGTTGGGATGGACAATAAATCGTACCTTAAAAGTTGTCAGAATAGTAATTGACTCTTTTGTAACATATAATTATTAAGACATTTCCAATTTCAAAATAAGTTACTAATATACAGTGTACACTGCACTTTGAAATTCCAGGTTACTCTCCCAGATGGCATAGGCCATCCCTGGAAGATTCGTCTAGGACTTGGGAAACCAGCAAAGAAAACTAATTCTATAACATCTCCTCTATTACTTTCCCATTTTAAGATGCAAAACATAACTACTCTAGCTGCATTTAACTATTCTATTCAAGAGTACCTTCCTGTGTCTTCTAATGGTGATAAATGGCTGGAATTCCCTGTGGAATGGCCACAGAGACCTGCCTTAAGTGGTGAGTATAAAATCCTTATAAAAATACACTTTATTGTATTCAGTGTTTTATCTTGTGATGTTACATGCTGATAGCTAGAACTAGACTCACCATGTTTTTTTCAGTGCAATACAACAAAAAAATCATACATGGAATGAAATACATTAACAACTATTTTGATATGTAATCATTCTAATCCCAAAATTGGAGTAGGCATTTATTTCAAATCACGCTTCACCAGTGCACTAATTGTTTTTCCGGTAACAGGTAACCTAATGGCAACATTTGTCTTGAAAGGCATGGTTGAGTCTCTATATGCAGAACTGAACCCCATAACTCCAATACCATAGGGGACCACTCAATGAAACAAAGAGCATATTGGTATTGGTTTTTATTGTTCCATGTACCAAGATACAGTGAAAAGCTTGGCTTATATCTGCTTATACAGATCCAGTCATTGTACAGGGTATTGAGCTAAAAGAAGGTAAAACAATAATAATGCACAGAAGGATCTTGTTTTATCTGTGGTTTGAAGGCATATCTGACCAGTCAGCTTCAGAATTGACTACAGTCTACTCAAACCCTTCCAGTTCAAACAACTTACAGATAGTGAATCTTTCGGTGTTTTTCTGCCGAGCTGCTGGTTCAAAAGGTGAAATCAATGGCAGATTCCATTATAAGCAAACAGGTAAAGAAGAGTCTTTTGGACAGAAAATAAAATCAAGCCTCAGCTATAGAGAACCCACTCCTATAAACTGTTCAGAGACATTATCCGATTCCTGTCAAAATCTATCATCATATTAGCATAAGTAAGATAGTTAAGCCTCTATATTTATAAAGGAGATTATACTTGATTACAGTATGGAATGCACACCCAACTCAGGCTCTGGGATCCGACAATTTTTCACAAATGACAATAGCCATTGACTGCATTCAGGCAACCAGCAGGTGACTGGTCATGGATTAAGAATCCAGACTTCATCATAAACAGAGAGAGTTTCCACTCTCTACTGATCCAGGTGATTATAAGTTCCTGATGGTGAATCCCATGTTTTCAAACAAGTTCCATTTCTCCTTCAGCCTAAGTGAGTCTACACATCCAGCTATTTTAACCGTCTGTACTGTCCTATGAGATGAACCTAAGTGACAAGGCCTTCTCTCTCTTTCCCATAGCTGCTCATGTAATTTCTAACTTTGGCTACAGCAGCAGCAAGCAGTTACAACAAAGTCAATAAGCACCAGACACCCTACAGTTTCTGGCTTGCAGCTGGATGCTGGGGACTACACAAACGTGGTGTACCACACGCAGCAGTCAAAGAACAGCGAGGAGATCTAGATGCTGAGTGTATTAGACAGAGCACAAAGACCAACAGGAGCAGGAGGACCTTAAAGAAAATGCAAGG
Source organism: Hypanus sabinus (assembly GCF_030144855.1). NCBI lineage: Eukaryota > Metazoa > Chordata > Chondrichthyes > Myliobatiformes > Dasyatidae > Hypanus > Hypanus sabinus. The sequence goes on from NC_082706.1 coordinate 170,430,475, forward strand.
ACAACTCTGTTCATCATTAACAAACAAGCCACCTTCCAGTTGAATGTGAAGGCCGACATTGGCTACACGAGGTACAAAGAACTCATTGACAGGGAAGCACATAATCTCAGCGACACATAAAATTATAGAGGAACCCAGCAGGCCAGGCAGCATCTATGGAGGGAAATGGACAGTTGATCTTTCGGGTTGAGACCCTTCAACTGGACTGAATAACAGAGGGGAGATACCCAGTATAAAAAGGGGAAGAGAAGGACAACGGATGAGCTGGCAGGCGATAGGTGGATCCTGAGGCAGATATGCAGATAAAGGAGGGGAGTGTGAAAATGGCATCAGAAGTTGAGAAATGATAGATGGAAGAGAGAAAGAGCTGAAGATGATGGAATCTGATAGGACAGGAAGGTGGAGCATGGAATAAAGGGAGGAAGATGGGGCAGGCAGAGGGGAGAGATATCAGTGGGAGGGGTGTTTGGATAGAGGGGGAGGGGAAATTTCAATCCCTTCCCTCCACCTTTTTGTACTGGCTATTTTCCCACTAGCTTTCCAAACAGATGAAGGGTCTCGACCCATCACATTGACTGCCCATTTCTCTCCTTAGATACTGCCTGACCTGTTGAGTTCCTTCAGTGGTTCATGTGTTGCTCCAGATTTCATTATCTGCAGCCTCTTGTGACTTCATCTCAGCAGCCTGCAAAACAAGTACCCTACTTCACATCCAATAATTGCAACTAACCTTACATACCAATAACACAGAATGTACATAATATTCCTTCACATCCTGCTTTGTGGGATCACCTGGAGTAAGGCAATCATTTTAATTCAACAATATCCCAGCCTACTGAGGAACAATCAAAGATTTCCTTGAACATATTAATACAAAATGTACAACATAAACAACTTCTCCATAATGAATGAATCCGTACTCTACTTACATAAGTTGTTTGCTAAACATCTCTGTATTTTGCATATGATTATCGGTATGGATTGCCTTTCACATTGGTCTCATTTTAATTTGTTTTTTTTTCTTGTTGCTGATCAGTAGGTGGTCAATATGTTACTTTTTTGGTTGGGGGGATTGGGGTTTTGATTTATTGTCACTTTTTTTTGTGCATGAGCATCTTGGGAGTTAGGGGTTTGATGATTTAGCTGCCATGTCCGGGTAGTTTCAGTGTGATGGAGGATTTGGGTGATGTGGGGTTTGTGAGTTTTGTTTCTGTTTCTTTTCAGTGCAAGAGGAGGTTTGATGTCTTTTCTTTCCACAATCACCATGGGTTTCCTGTATTTCATGGCTCTCTTGTGAAGACAAATCTCAGAGCTGTATTCTGCATACATACTTTGATAATAAAATAAACCTTTGAACCTTTAGAACTCCCAGCTGTGTAGAAAATATACCTTTCTGAAATGATGTCCACTCTGCAGGTGTAAACAGTGGTCAGGAGTTTGAACACTTCATACTGTACATTATTACTGTAGCCAGAAGAGCTGAGGGAATTATATCACAGTATTTTGATTAGAAGGTCATACAATGGTTAGGGAGACACACGGAGGGACAAAAATTCAAGGCTTTGAAGCCCACATTTCATTGATGACAAGAAATCACTCACGGAACTACAGGTGTACATCTCTTTAAAGCGCTGTATTTATTGACTATGGCAAGATATAGAAAAACTGTCAACCCTCATTGTTAAAGTTATCACATTTCACTATACTTTCAATAACCGAATGTGATCAATACATTGTCAGGCTTTCCTCCATTTTTGGCCAGCTCTATCTCACCTATCCTTTTTGCTTTCAGCCCTGGGATAAAGAGGGTCTCCTGGAGAGTGAGCAACATACACCCAGTGGACACATTATTAGCTACCTCCTGTAACTAATAAAGTGGCCACTGAATATATGTTAATAGTCTTCTGCTGCTGTAGCCCATCCACTTCAAGGTTTGATGGGTTTTGTATTCAGAGATGCTCTTCTGCATACCAGAAATGCATAGTTGTATGAATTGCTGTTGCCTTCCTTTCAACTTGAACCAGTCTGGCCATTCTCTTCTGACCCTTCCCATTAACAAAGCATTTCCACCCACAACTCAGTGGATTTTCTTTTTTTTGTTTTTTGCTCCATTCTTTTTAAACTCTTCGAAACTGTTGTGCATAAAAATCCCAGGAGAACAGCAGTTTCTGAGATACTCAAACCACCCCATCTGGCACCAACATTAATTCCATAGTCAAAGTGATGTAGATCGCATTGCTCCCCCATTCTGATGTTTATCCTGAATGACAATTGAACCTCTTAACCATGTCTGCATACTTCTGTGCACTGAGTTGCTGCCACATGATTGGCTGATTAGGTACTTGCATAAACAAGTACATGTACAGGTGCAGATAATAAACTGGCCGTTGAGTGTGTGTGTTACTTCCCGTTACGCTACAAGCGTTTAGGGCAGCAATGAAGGTGCTCTGTCCCCGATGGTGTTCAAGGCTTCCTACATCATGTCAGTAGATTCCTCTCAGTTTTCAATACTGTTAGTCATGCAAGTCCCGCATGGAGACTCAGGCATACAATCACACTCGGATGCAGAAGGATTCTTCATTGCTATTTAGGTAACAATTATTTTACCATTCAGGGTTGATAGCCCTGAGCTGAACACCGAACCTGGAGGACCTATGGACCACTCTGGCCTCTACACTTTGATCTGTCTGGCATGGGTGACCCTACCAAGAGCCAAATCATAGCTCCAGCCAACATAGCTCTCCGGGTCATTGAGGCACTCAAGCCTCTAAACCACACTGAGTCGGATAATCCACACCAGGGGTGCATGAAACAAGTTACTTTTAGATCAGGGTGTGATCGAGATTTTAAAAGCAGAATTTTGTGGCAGTTTTTCCAATTTGAGTGGCGATCAATCAGCAAGCTGTATTGCATAAAAAAAGCTACCTTTTGGTCAGGTCTGCATTCAAGATTTAAAAAGCAGAGCTTCAAGCCAGTTCTCTCTGACTTGGACAATCCACACCAGGGGTGCATACTTTTAAATCAGGGTGGCGATCGACATTTCAAAATCAGAGTTTCATGGCATGTTTTCTGATTTGAGGAGTGACCAATCAGCAAGAGGCATACATTAGAAAGGGCCAATAAGAATAATTCACGTACAAGTGCTGAGATCATTCTGTTTACTGTGCTAGTCTTTAGAGTAGGTTTGGCTCATCAGGCTTTGGCGAGGTCAGGTTTGGACAAGGTAAATTGTCTGGTAAGTCACTCTCTCTCTATTCTTATTTGTTCATTCCTCATCTATTAGTGCATTGTATCATGAGAATGGCTCTAGAGGCAGCATTTTGTGCTGTTGTGGGAAGTTTGGAGACCTCCAGTCTCCCAGATAAACACATTTGCACCAGGTGTACTGAGCTACAGGTCCTGAGAGAATGTATTAAGGAGCTGGAGCTGCAGCTCAATGACCTTTGACCCATATGGGAGAATGAGGAGATGATATAGGGAGGTAGTCACCCCGTGGTTGCAGGGGACCAGTAGCTGGAGAAGAAGGGGTAAGGCACAGCCAGTGTAGAGTACACCTGTGGCTGCAACTTTAGATACTGTTGAGGGGAATGATCTACTGGGGGGAGCCACAGTGACTGGGTCTCTGGCCCAAGTCCGGTGCTGTAGATCAGAAGAGCAGAGAGGTGAATAGTACTGCAGTGTTGATAAGAGATTATTTAGTTAGAGGAAAAGAAATGAGATTTTGTGGGCATGATAGAGACACCCAGATGATATGATTCTTTCCTGGTGCTAGGATCAGGAATGTCTCGGATAGTGTCCACGGTACTCTCAAGTGTAAGGGTGAGCAGCCAGAAGTCTTGGTACATATTGGCACCAATGACATAGGTAGACAAGGTGAGAAGATCCTGAAGAAAGATTTTAGGGAGCTAGGTAGAAAGCTGAAAATCAGGACCTCCAGGGTAGTAATCTCTGGATTCCTGCCCGTGCCATGTTCCATTTCAAAAGGTGAGAAAATCGAAAAGAGTGAATATAGGACTAAACATGTTATGTTTGACTGTGCACAGTATATGGAATAAGGTCAATGAACTTGTAGCACAGTTACAGATTAGCAACTATAATGTTCTAGGCATCACTAAATCATGGCTGAAAGAAGATTATAGCTGGGAGCTTAATGTCCAAGGATACACATTGTATCAAAAAGGATAGGCAGGTAGACAGAGGGGGTGGCATTGGTCTGTTGGTAAAAAATGAAATTAAATCATTAGAAAGAGATGACATAGTGTCAGAAGGTGTTGAATCATTATGGATTGAGCTCAGAAACTGCAAGGGTAAAAAGACTCTCAAGGGAGTTAGATACAGACCTCCAAAGAGTAGTGAGGATGTGGTCTACAAGTTACAACAGGAGATAGAAAATGCAAACTAAAAGGGCAATATTACAAAGCATCAATCTTCACTGTGGAAGACACTCGCAGCATGGTGAAAGTTCCAGGTATCAGGGTCATGAAGTTTGTGCAGTTACTGTTACTAGGAAGAAGGTTTGAAGGTAGATGAATCACTTGGACAAGATGGTAAACACCCCAGGGTTCTGAAAGAGGTGGCTGAAAAGATTGTGGAGTCATTAGTAATGTTCTTTAAAAAATCACCAAATTCTGGAATGTTTCCAGAAGTCTGGAAAATTGCAAATGTCATTCCACTCTTCAAGAAGGGAGAGAGGTAGAAGAAAGAAAATTATAGGCCAGTTAGTCTGACCTCAATGGTTTGGAAGATGTTGGACTTGATTGTTAAGAATATGGTTTGGGGGTACTTGGAGGCACATGATAAAGTAGGCCATAGTTAGCAAGGTTTCCTCAAGGAAAAATCTTGCCTGATAAATCTGCTGGAATTCTTTGAAGAAATATCAAGCAGGATAGACAAAGGAAGTTCAGTTAACGTTGTGTACTTGGATCTTCAGAAGGCCTTTGACAAGGTACCACACATGAGGCTGCTTAACAAGAAACAAGCCCATGGTATTAGAGTAAAGATTCTAGCAATGGATAAAGCAGTGGCTGATTGGCAGGAGACAAAGAATGGGAATGAAGGGAGCCTTTTCTGATCGGCTGCTGGTGACTAGTGGTGTTCCACAGGGGTCTGTGATGGGACTGATTCTTTTTACACTATATGTCAATGATTTGAATAATGAAATTGATGGCTTTGTTGCAAAGGTGCGAACGAGACAAAGATAGGTGGACGGGCAGGTAATTTTGAGGAAATAGAGAAGCTACAGAAGGTCTTAGATTAGGAGAATGGGGATAGAAATGGCAGATGGAATACAGTGTCAGAAAGTGAATGTTAATGCACTTTGGTAGAAGAAATGAAAGGGTTGACTATTTTCTAACTGGAGAGAAAATACAAAATCCGAGGTGCAAAGGGATTTGGGAGTCCTTGTGCAGGATTCCATAAAGGTTAATTTGCAGGTTGAGTCTGTGGTGAGGAAGGCTAATGCAGTGTTAGCATTCATTTCAAGAGAATTAGATTATAAAAGCAAGGATGTAATGTTGAGACATTATAAAGCACTGGTAAGGCCTCACTAGGAGTATTGTGAGCAGTTTTGGGGCCCTTAGAAAGGATGTGCTGAAACTGGAGAGGGCCTAAAGGATGGTCATGAAAATGATTCCAGGATTGAATGGCTTGTCATATGAAGAGCATTTGATGGTTGTGGATCTGTATTCACTGGAATGCAGAAGAATGAGGGGTGACCTATTTGAAATCTATCAAATGGTGAATGGCCTTGATTCACCATTTCACCATTCACCATAAATATGTGGAGAGGATATTTACTACAGTGATAGTGTCTAAGACACACCCTCAGAATAGAGGGCATCCTTTTAGAACAGAGATGAGGAAGAATTTCTTTAGCCAGAAAATGATGAATATGTGGAATTCGTTGCCACAGGTAGCTGTGGAGGCCAAGTCTTTATATATATTTAAGACAGACATTGATGGTTTCTTGATTGGTCAGGAAATGAAGAGATACTGGGGGTGTAAGCAAGACATTGGGTCTGAGAGGAAAACTGGAGCAACCATAATGAAATGCAGAGCAGACTTGATAGGCCGAAAGGCCGAATACTGCTCCAATATCTTATTGTCTAAGGTTGTGGTCTTCTTGCAGAGGACCTCTGAGTATAGAACAGACGCTTAGTTTCAGCATGCAACCATGCTCATTTTTCTCTGCCTCTCACAGAGGACCCTTCCTAAGAACAGCCAAAGTGAAAGAGAAAAGGATGCAGCCCCCTCACCCTAACTATTAATGGCCATCAAAGTTTTCCTCCAGCATAATGAGATGAATTGCATGCTACCAACAGGAGACATGAGAGACTGCAGACGACAGGAATTGGAGCAATAAGCAATCTGCAGGAGGAACTCAGCAGGTCAAGCAACACCTGTGGGAGGAAAGGAATTGTTGATGTACTGGATTGAAATCTGAAAGATCAAGACTGAGTTGAGAGGCATGATGGCCAGTGTAACGAGGAGAATAGGAGCATTATTATATGAGAGGTCCATGTAACAGGCATATTGCACTCAGGGAGGTGGAGTTAGGAGACAGCAGTAGGTGAATAATAAAGAGGAAAAGAGAAAAAGAAATGTTAGGAGGCTGCTATCTTTTAACATAGAACATAGAATAATACAGCACAGTACAGGCCCTTTGGCCCGCAATGTTGTGCTGACACTCAAACCCTGCCTCCCATATAACCCCCCACCTTAAATTCCTCCATATACCTGTCTAGTAGTCTCTTAAACTTCACTGGTGTATCTGCCTCCACCACTGACTCAGGCAGTGCATTCCACGCACCAACCACTCTCTGAGTGAAAAACCTTCCTCTAATATCCCCCTTGAACTTCTCTCCCCTTACCTTAAAGCCATGTCCTCTTGTACTGAGCAGTGGTGTCCTGGGGAAGAGGCACTGGCTGTCCACTCTGTCTATTCCTCTTAATATCTTGTACACCTCTATCATGTCTCCTCTCATCCTCCTTCTCTCCAAAGAGTAAAGCCCGAGCTCCCTTAATCTCTGATCATAATCCATACTGTCTAAACCAGCAGCATCCTGGTAAATCTCCTCGGTACCCTTTCCAATGCTTCCATATCCTTCCTATTGTGAGGCGACCAGAATTGGACACAATAATCCAAGTGTGGCCTAACCAGAGTTTTATAGAACTGCATCTCTGCAATCTTCGACAATCCTCTACACTATCTACAACACCACCAACCTTTGTGTCACCAGCAAACTTGCCAACACACCCTTCTACCTGCACATCCAGGTCATTATTAAAAATCATGACAAGTAGAGGTCCCAGAACAGATCCTTGTGGGACACCACTAGTGTCACTTGGCCAAACTTCCCTGGATCCCATGCCTTCTGACTTTCGGAATAAGCCTACCGTATGGAACCTTGTCAAATGCCTTACTAAAATCCATGCAGATCACATCCACTGCACTACCCTCATCTATATGCCTGGTCACCTCCTCAAAGAACTCTATCAGGCTTGTTAGACAAGATCTGCCTTTCACAAAGCCATACTGACTGTTCCTAATCAGACCATGATTCTCTAAATGTCCATAGATCCTATTTCTAAGAATCTTTTCCAACAGCTTTCCTGCCACAGATGTAAGGCTCACTGGTCTGTAATTACCCGGACTATCCCTACTACCTTTTTTGAACAAGGGGACAACATTCACCTCCCTCCAATCCTCCGGTACCATTCCTGTGGACAACGAGGACATAAAGATCCTAGCCAAAGGCTCAGTAATCTCTTCCCTCGCCTCGTGGAGCAGCCTGGGGAATATTCCATCAGGCCCCGGGGACTTATCCGTCCTAATGTATTTTAACAACTCCAACACCTTCTCTCCCTTAATATCAACATGATCCAGAACATCAACCTCACTCATATTGTCCTCACCATCATCAAGTTCCCTCTCATTGGTGAATACCAAAGTATTCATTGGGGACCTCGCTCACTTTCACAGCCTCCAGGCACATCTTCCCACTTTTATCTCTAATTGGTCCTACCTTCACTCCTGTCATCCTTTTGTTCTTCACATAATTGAAGAATGCCTTGGGGTTTTCCTTTACCCTACTCGCCAAGGCCTTCTCATGCCCCCTTCTTGCTCTTCTCAGCCCCTTCTTAAGCTCCTTTCTTGCTACCCTATATTCCTCAATAGACCCATCTGATCCTTGCTTCCTAAACCTCATGTATGCTGCCTTCTTCCACCTGACTAGATTTTCCACTTCACTTGTCACCCATGGTTCCTTCACCCTACCATTCTTTATCTTCCTCACCGGGACAAATTTATCCCTAACATCCTGCAAGAGATCCTTAAACATCGACCACATGTCCACAGTACATTTCCCTGCAAAAACATCATCCCAATTCACACCCGCAAGTTCTAGCCTTATAGCCTCATAATTTGCCCTTCCCCAATTAAAAATTTTCCTGTTCTCTCTGATTCTATCCTTTTCCATGATAATACTAAAGGTCAGGGAGCAGTGATCACTGTCCCCCAGATGCTCACCCACTGACAGATCTGTGACCTGACACGGTTCATTACCCAATACTAGATCTAGTATGGCATTCCCCCTAGTCGGCCTGTCAACATACTGTGACAGGAATCCATCCTAGACACACTTAACAAACTCTGCCCCATCTAAACCATTGGAACTAATCAGGTGCCAATCAATATTAGGGAAATTAAAGTCGTCCATGATAACAACCCTGTTATTTTTGCACCTTTCCAAAATCTGCCTCCCAATCTGCTCCTCAGTATCTTTGCTGCTACCAGGGGGACTATAGAATACCCCCAGTAGAATAACTGCTCCCTTCCTGTTCCTGACTTCCTGTCTTCCACAAATACTGACTCAAAAGAGGATCCTGCTACATTACCCACACTTTCTGTAGTTATAATAGTATCCCTGACCAGTAATGCCACCCCTCCTCCCCTTCCCCCCCTCTCTATCCCTTTTAAAGCACTGAAATTCAGGAATATTGAGAATCCATTCCTGCGCTGGTGCCAGCCAAGTCTCTGCAATGGCCACTACGTCATTATTCCATGTATGTATCCAAGCTCTCAGTCCATCACCTTTGTTCCGGATGTCTTGTGCATTGAAATACACATACTTTAGCCCTTCTACCTTACTATCTTTACACCCTTTATTCTGCTTCTCGTTTTCTTTACTCTGCATTCTTGATGACCCATGAGAAGCCCTTTCCCATAATGGCTATCTTTAGACTGTAAACATTCACCAGGTGAAGGTGCAGTCTGGGATGGCTGGCCCGATAGAATGCCACAGTCTCAAAGGTGCACCATAGTTACCTTTACTGAGGACCACAAAGACAATCACTCAACAAGCCTCTGGCACCAAGACATCACGATCACTCTTGCAACTTTCAGACCTCACATGGTCCTGGCTGCTCTCAATCTTTCCCTCTGAGTCAGCTGAGCAATCTAATTAAGTCTCTAATCCTGATGAAGGGAGTTAAGAGGCAGTGTTTCATCGCTGTGCACCTGCAGAAGTAAGATGTGATCATGGATGCATATGGCTACTCAAGTAAGAGACCAATGTGGAGAAACAGACTGCTCAGATGCATCAACTCTCTATTCGCAGAGTGCCCTCTGTTCTCAGTGAGGTGTCTGCTATGAGATCTACAATATGCCAATAAATAAATCTCACTGTTCAAGGAAGAAATCAGCCCAGTGGTTTGTCCCTGTTCGATGCTTTCATACGACTAAGACCATTTGGGTCATCAGAAGCCCTGCAGCAGCTACAAGCTTCACCAGTGCACAGTCAATGTCTCCTAAACTTGCACAGAGTGGAGGCAGCAGTCTCTAGTGTTTAGACAATGGAGAGAGAGGAGATAAGTCCTCCACATCTCTGGGCATTTCCTGCATTCAACAGAGGCCTGACATTACACAACCATCTTTTCCACATGCATATCAGTTACGTCATGAATGACATCCTGTTCATGGTCATCAGTCAAGTTCCGATTCTTTATAGAGACACAAAAGACTGCAGTTGCCGGAATCTGGATAAAAACAAAACAAGATCAAAATGTTGCTCTTCCCACCTGGTTCTCAGAATGCAGCCTATGCCAGGTCAGAATCCTCAGAGCCTGCACATCAGACTCAGATAGTAAGGGGTCATTCAGTGGCCAGCTCAGGATGTCAGGGACCATTAGAATTCAGATCCAGGTCCGCGGAGCTCAGTTGATGCCAGCTACAGGTCCTCAGGATCCATGATGTAAGTCTATGGTTGCTGGGAGCCACTCAGTGTCAATGATGATATTCTGGGCACCTTTGATGATTCTGTCCAATTATAATCTGGTCTGGTTGCTGGATACTAACAAGTCAATTCCAAAGGAAAAAAAATGTTTCCAATAGGTTGTCATCTTGGAAAAAAAACGATTTCAGCAGCATCATTTATCAACGACAGTTCCAGAAAATGCTGAAACAAATTTCCTCAGACTCCTTTCAAGAGAACCAGTCTACAAAATTTTTCCAGCATCAATTGAATTTTAATGAACAGCCATTAAAAACAGAAAAATCACAATATTTTCAACAATGATGGGGAATTAATAATCCTGACTGGTGCAACAGGCTGAACAAAGAACATAATTAATGAAAAAATACAACTGGAGGATGGCATAATGTATTTTTTGAAATTCTATATAGATTTAATCATTTCCTAGACTTTTTTCATTGCCTTTTAATTTTTTTTTTCCTTTGGATGCTCACAGTTCCCTCATACATGGGCTGGTCTGTCATATGCTTGGCTTCATGCTCACTGTGTGGTCACTTCTAAGCATTCTTTCCCTTTCGTATAAATCTTAGCTTTCTTGCTCTCACTGCTCCAATGGGATAGGTTTCTGCAATATCACCAAGCAAAATACGGATTCATCCCAGAATGACACAGTGATGGATTTTGCCCATCTCAAGTGATTCCGCAGGCTGACCTTTCATTTCTATTACCTAACATTAACAGAGAAGTAACGGCTACAAAATAAGGCTGATGGTCTTACATTCTCTAAAGAACTGATGCAGAATACAAGCACACTTTTAAAGGGACCAATTGCTAGGATTTACTTTCAATGTTAGTTGCTGAAAAACAATTTGTTCAGGATTCTGACAAGTCACTTTAGCTCAGGAGGTGGGATCTTGATGCACCATCAATAACTCTTGGAGACGTGAGGCGAGATATTGGCTTTTATTGGCTGGAAGAAAGAACAAGCAGCAAGTGACCATCACACAACTTCCTGGAGACTGAGGCCGGGGCAGTGTCTCCAATCGCCTTTATACCGGGGTCCGTGGGAGGAGCCACAGGAGCAGTCAGTGGAGGGGGGGGGGGGGGGGCGTGTCCAGGCAGGTATATGTAGTTCACCACAGATCTAAACAAGGTAATTTTGGACACAAACTAGAGAAGATCTGCAGATGCTGGAAATCCAAGCAACACACACAAAATGTTGAAGGAACTCAGCAAGTAATTCAGGAATTATTATTGTGCAGTTGGCAGAGAAAACGTGCTCCTCCAAGTATGGATTGTCTTACTTTGATTTGTAGATCCACTCATTAGCATTAACTCCAATTTCAAAGGCCTCTTTTAAAGAGCAGTTACTGAATTGATGGGTTAAAAAGATTGTTGGAATCACCATGTCTGCCATATTTTCCCTTCCAGATGTTGTTCATGTTAAAGGGTGATTCACAAATAAACTGACGTGCAAAGCACAGTGATATTTTGATTGTGAGCAGAGAGCTTAATCATTTTGATTCCTACCTTCTGTTTGTCCTCTGAGTGGAGGGCATGGACAGCCAGTTTTTTTGTATTTTTCAAATGACCAGGTGTAAAACCCTTGGATGTATTAAAAACAAAGCACTTTCAAAAATAGTTAGCTTTAAATAACTTTATCACATATTTTCTTTTTTCCATCTTCCACTTATTTAATGTACATTTCATATACAATCCAAGTCACTGAAGACCACTGGGCACATTGAGCCTGTGCTGCTTTTCAGATCTCCTATTTTTGCAGCAGGACTTGTTATCCCCCCCTGCTAGGATTTGGATAGTTAATAAAATGGTAACTACAAAATTGGGAGAATCATCTTCCCCTGGTCAGTAGGTAGAAAGATCAATACAATAAACTTAAGATGAAGACAGAAGATAGAAGGATTTGTATATGGAGTTTGTTTTAGGACTTGGAGAAACACTAGCATTAAGAAGCAAACTCCAGCATAGCATTCAGAATTTAAGTGGATAAATATTTGAAAAGAAAATACTAAAACAGTCTGAGAAAAGACAGCAAAATGGAACCAAATGAAACGCACCTTGAGAGAGCCGGAGTATAAGCAAATGTAACACGAGTGAATCTGCAGATGCTGGAAATAAATAAAAACACAAAATGCTGGCAGAACTCAGCAGGCCAGACAGCATCTATGGGAGGAGATCTATATAAGCAACTGTCTCTGTTTATGATTGAAGCTCAGAGTTAAGACACATGTGGCTAAAATGTATGTACTAATCTACTTAAAAGAATAATTCAAGTAATAATAATATTATAAGGGAGCTGGGAACTTTGGCTAATCTACAATTGAAATAATTTGTAATGTTCCATCAGAAATTCATGTAAAGTGCTTGTTCAAGCAAATTAAAAAAAACATTGTCATTAATCACAGAAATTTAATGACAGATTTCCCCTAATTGGCAGTTTCTTTATGAGGCAAAACTATTGGCCATCCATCCAGCTGATCGTACCAGGAAACTGCTCATCTTCCTGCAGAGGGCCTCATTGTTCTTATCAGAATTAAAGATTACATTCACATTGACACCTCTGACCAGTTCATTATTATCAGGAGGGTCAAACTGCAGGATAATTGCAGCCATTAAAAGACAAATGGGTGCAAAACCATTACATTAAAGAAAGGGAAAAGGAAGAGCATTTAAATTGCATTGGAAGTGATATTAACTGAGATTTTTAATAAAATGATAACTACAAAATTGGGATGTTGTTGCCAGGTAAAAGATCAAATGAAGTATATAACTCTTTGCTAATCGTCATTGGAAGCTTTTTAGGGAGATCATATAGGCAAAGACAATAATTGACATTAGAATTACTGTGTGTAGAAGCATAGAAAATAGGTGCAGGAATAGGCCATTCGGCCCTTCGAGCCTGCACTGCCGTTCAGCATGATCATGGCTGATCATCCAACTCAGAACTGATCCCTGTAGCCACAAGGGCCATACCTAACTCCCTCTTAAATATAGCCAGTGAACCGGCCTCAACTGTTTCCTGTGGCAGAGAATTCCACAGATTCACCACTCTCTGTGTGAAGAAGTTTTTCCTCATCTCAGTCCTAAAAGGCTTCCCCTTTATCCTTAAACTGTGACCCCTCATTCTGGACTTACCCAACATCGGAAACAATCTTCCTGCATCTAGCCTGTCCAATCCCTTTAGAACTTTATATGTTTCAATAAGATCCCCCCTCAATCTTCTAAATTCCAGTGAGTATAACCCTAGTCGATCCAGTCTTTCTTCATATGAAAGTCCTGCCATCCCAGGAATCAATCTGGTGAACTTTCTGTGTACTCCCTCTATGGCAAGAATGTCTTTCCTCAGATTAGGGGACCAAAACTGCCCACAATACTCTAGGTGTGGTCTCACCAAGGCCCTGTACAACTGCAGTAGAACCTCCCTGCTCCTGTACTCAAATCCTTTTGCTATGAATGTCAACATACCATTTGCCTTTTTCACCGCCTGCTGTACCTGCATGCCCACCTTCAATGACTGGTGTACAATGACACTCAGGTCTCGTTGCATCTCCCCTTTTCCTAATCGGCCACCGTTCAGATAATAATCTGTTTTCCTGTTCTTGCAACCAAAGTGGATACCCTCACATTTATCCACACTAAATTGCATCTGCCATGAATTTGCCCACTCACCTAACCTATCCAAGTCACCCTGCATCCTCTTAGCATCCTCCTCACAGCTAACACCGCCGCCCAGCTTCGTGTCATCTGCAAACTTGGAGATGCTGCATTTAATTCCCTCGTCTAAATCATTAATATATATTGTAAACAATTGGGGTCCCAGCACTGAGCCTTGCGGTACCCCACTAGTCACTGCCCACCATTCTGAAAAGGTCCCGTCTACTCCCACTCTTTGCTTCCTGTCTGCCAACCAATTCTCTATCCACATCGATACAATACCCCCAATACCGTGTGCTTTAAGTTTGCACACTAATCTCCTGTGTGGGACCTTGTCAAAAGCCTTTTTAAAATCTAAATATACCACATCCACTGGCTCTCCCCTATTCACTCTATTAGTTACATCTTCAAAAAATTCTATAAGATTCGTCAAACATGATTTTCCTTTCACAAGTCCATGCTGACTTTGTCCAATGATTTCACCTCTTTCCAAATGTGCTGTTATCACATCTTTGATAAACGACTCTAGCATTTTCCCGACTCTTGTATATGCAAGATAGTGTTGGGAATTGTTTAATAATCTCAGAACAAAGGAGACGGTGATGCACCCGTGAAGAAGCTTACACAGGAAAACAAATTGAAATATGATGTATTGGGTTGTGTCATCCTGGTTCAGTACCAAACTGCTCATGCTCAGCTCACGTGTGCACTTGTCAGGATGCAGAAAATCTATTTGCTGGAACCTTTTAACCCAAAATCCAGAGGTCTAGTCTGGACAGTGAAAGTGCCCAAAATTGTACAGTAATAGTTTGCCTCCCCCCAAAACTTTCCTAATAGCCAGCAAAGCTTGGGGGTTGTTGCCAACTGTAATGGTTTAAATAGTTTTTAAATTTTTGACATTAATTAAAAAACATTGAAATTGCAGTAAATAGTTTGCAAAGTTATAAATTATGAAAGCTACTTTTTAAGCTAACTAAAATGCACAATTCACAATTAATTGAAATTGTTGAAGTGGAAAAGTAATTATTTTAAAATGTAACGTGATCCTATTTGTCTCCCATTTGTCTTTACATTTACTGGGGATTGTACGATCAAAATCATTGGCAGTATTCAGCACTATCGGTTCTATTAACAGAAGTACATGAATAAATTAATTGTTTAAACACATTAACTATCATACCAGTTGCCTTCTAAATCTTTTCCCTGTGATTCTCATTAAATCTCAGATCCTATATTAGCCCAGGTTCAATGTACAACCTACTCCATCCCGTGCAGCTTAATGGATGAATATTCAGCACGATCTGGCCTATTAACAGAAGACAATGCAAGAAATAAACATGTATTCACTTCCCATAAATACTACCGAATACAAGCATTCCATTGTGTCTTATCTACTCCCAAGACCAAACATAGTAAAATTATCTTTGAATTATTGTATATACAGAAGTTACAATTAAGCTTTTGTAACAGAAAGATTTCTTTAAAACTCACGTTAAGTGATTTGAAACAAGGCCATATAGGAGCAGAATTAGGCCATTCAGCACATTGAGTCTGCTGTGTCATTCAATCATGGCTGATTTGTTTTCCCTTTCAAACTCATTCCCCTGCCTTTGCCTCAAAACCTTTGACTGCCTTATTAATCAAGAACCTATCAACCCCAGTCTTACATATACCCAATCACTTGGTTCATGAATTCCACAGATTCACTACCGTATGGCTGAAAAAATTCCTCCTCATCTCTGTTCTAAAGGGACAACCTTCTATTTCAAGACTGTGCTCTCTAATTCTATACTTTCTTACTAATGGAAACATTTGCTGCTCTTCTCTATCTAGGCCTTTTGGCATTCGGTAGGTTCCAATGAAAGAAGATAGATATGGAAAATATCAGAAATTAAATATCATTTACACCATTTTGTAATAAGATATGTGGTATTATTAAATAGGCAGTAAATTGCTTTACATTGAAGTGTTATTGGTACAATATTGTTACTTCTCTCATTACAGTTGTAAGCTACCAGATAAAAATGTACTGTGGTGCCTTTCTGGACATAGAACATCCTATGATGATATCATTGTGTTTGTATGGGGCCAATGGAGATACCGGAGACAGAAGCCTTGTTAAACCTTTTCACAAAGAAAAAAAAGATAGACAGGTACTTGATGCATCAATTGCCGCAGATTTTACAGTGTATACTTTTTACCCTCTTTGGACAGGAATATGTTGATTTTTCCAATTGTTTAATTGTATTTCCTGTCATTGAGTTTAGCAGTCAGTCCTAATCTTGACAATAATTGAGGGAAATATTATTAATAATCTAGATATAAGTTAACAAAGAAAAGCTAGCACAGTTAAAAGTCTATTTGTTTTATCCAAATTGATTGAGTTTTTTGGTATTAAGTGGCAAAGGCTGGGGATGGAATGACCTCCCAGGGAAAAGTCATGGTGAGCAATTGTCTTGTACCGAGTCTGGCTCTGTGGCTCAGAAGGGAAGGGGGAAGCAGAGGTGTGCAGTGGTGATAGGGGTTTCCATAGTCAGAGGAGTTGACAGGAGATTTTCTGGCTATAAAAGAGTTACCTGGATGGTATGTACACTGCATTCTAAAGTGTGTGTGGGGGGTGAAATACAAAAGTTGTGGTACATATTAGTACAAATGACACAGGTAGGAAAAGTGATGAAGTTCTGATAAGAAAATGTTAAGTAGACAACTGAAAAGCAGGACCTCAAGGGTAGCAATCTCTGGATTGCTGCCTGTGTCATACACCAGCCAAGATAAAGATAGGATGATTTCGCAGATTAGTGCAAGGCTGTGGAATTGATGCAAGGGACAAGGTTTCAGATTTCTGGATCATTGCAATTTCTTCTGGAAAATGTATGACCTGTACAAAAAGATTGGGTTACACCTGAACTCAAGGACCATTATCCTTGTGGGCAGGTTTGCTAGAACTGTTGGGAAGGGTTTTAACTAATTTGGCAGAGGGATGGGAACTGAGGTGACAGGATTGAGGATGGCGCAGTTGGTATGCAGTGAGACTATGAGGAGGGATAGTCAGATGATAGGAAAAAATTGCAGTCAGTGGTATGAGTTGAAGTGTAATATAGGTGTAAATTCAAATAGGGTGATGAATATAGGACTGAGAGTGTTACACAAACAAAACTTTGGAGGAACTCAGCAGGACGGACAGCATCTATGGAAATGAATAAATAGTCAAGACCATTCTTCATGACGGCTAGCTTGTGGTGACTACTAATGTTTGAAAGCGGTTGGTTTGGGGACCACTTCTTTTCACATTATATGTCAATGATTTCTATGACAAAATTGATGGATTTGTGGCAAAGTTTGCAGACAATACAAAGACAGGTAAAGGACCAAGTAATGTTGAGAAATCAGACAGTCTGCAGAAGAACTTAAACAGATTAGGAGAATGGGCAAAGAAGTGGCTGAGGGAATATAGTGCAGGGAAGTGTATGGTCATGAACATTGTCAGAAGGAGTAAAGGCATAGACTATTTTCTAAGTGGGGTTAAAATTCAAAAATCAGAGGTGCATCACGACTTGGAAGTCCTCATGCAGAATTTGCTAAAGGTTAACTTGCAGGTTGAATTGGTGGTAAAGAAGACAAATGTAATGATAGCATTTATTTCGAGAGAACTATAGTATAAAACCAAGGATGTAATGCTGAAGCATTGCTCAGGTTTCACTTGGAGTATTTTGGGCCACTTTTTGAAGACAGGATCTGCTGACATTGGAGAGGGTCCAAAGGAGATTCTTGAGAATTATTCTGGGGATGAAAGGTTAACTTTTGAGGAGGTTTCAACAGTTCTTGGCTGCTACTAGCTGAAGTTTAGAAGAATGGGGGGAGGGGATATCTCACTGAAACCTATCAAAAGCCCTAGAGAGTCTGTATATGGAGAAGATGTTTCCAACAGTGGGTGAGTCTAGGACTAGAAGGCACAGCCTCTGAATAGAAGGATGTCCCTTTAGAACAGGGATGAGGAGGAATTTCTTTAACTAGATAGAGCTGCCACAGATGCTGTGGAGGTTAAATCACTGGATGTATTTAAAGCGGAGGTTGATGTGTTTTTGACTCATAAGGACATCAAAGGTTATGGGAAGAAGGCAGGAGAAGGGATTGAGAGAGATAATATGTGGTGATGATGATGATGATGATGATGATGACGTTGACTCAGGCCTGAGAGGCCAGTGTCGGGCATTTTCATGCCTTACAAGGCACAGAATGAAAGACTGTGTGGGCACCACTCCTCACACAGATATTTCACAGTATTTTTCTTTATTTTACGGGGTTGAGTTGCGAGCTCAACACTCAACAGATGGAAAGTGTACATGGGAACAGCCTGACTGGATTCGAACCCGGGAACCTCCATTCCAGAGTCCAGCGCCGATGTCACTGCACCACCAGTTGGATAATATATCAACCATGACAGAATGGCAGAGCAGACTCGATGGACTGAATGGCCTCATTCTGCCCCTAAGTTTTATGGTCTAATGAGGGCAATATAGTTAATGATGTTCTTTCAAAATATGTTTAACGCAGTACAGTATCACGTAATTAGATTGTCAGTAAACTCAAGCTTAAAAGGGTCAGAGACTGTATAGATGTAAAATTGGCTTGGAGATCAGAAGAAGAGAAGTGATGACCAGTTGTTGCTTATACTGGAAGAAAGTATGCAGTGATGTTCTCCAAGGATTAGTACTAGAATTACTATAGTTGTGGCTTGGATGTGCAAACTATAACAAACAATGAGGGGGATAGTGATGAACTTCAAGGAAATATAGGCAGTCTAAAGAAATACATGGATACAAGTCAAGAAGTTCTTTGGAGCAAAGAAGGTTAAGGGGAAATGAAATGTAGGTCTTCCAAACCATGCAGGATCTAGAAAGAACAAGAAAGATAACAAAACTTCCCATTCACAGAAGAGTCAAGAAACAGAATCCATGGATTTCATTTATTGATAAGAAAACCAAACAAGTCTTGTGGAAACATCTTTTTTAGGAGTACATCATTTGACAGGGTACTAGAAGTTTATTCAACAATAATGAGGAAATGGGTAATGAAAATGTTGTAGAGCTGCAAGGAGAGAACCACAGAATGGGATGAATTAGATTGTCCTTACAAAAGTCCAAAGGTCTGTAAGTAATCTAGAATCCACACTTTAACATAAGGTTGTGTTCTTTTTCCAGGCGTATTTGTTTGAAGTTAATGCTGTGCAGCTGGGTAGTCTACATACCCTGGAATTGCATGTCAGCAGCACAAGCAGTAAGTTCAATTATTGTCAACATAGTAGAGCAATTTATACTTTAGTTAAGTTATTGCTGCCGCAATTTCTTTCACCCCTGTTAGAGCATTTACACTCTCAGGCTCTTTGGCAAGACTGATTATTACATTTCCCT
This sequence comes from Hypanus sabinus, assembly GCF_030144855.1. NCBI lineage: Eukaryota > Metazoa > Chordata > Chondrichthyes > Myliobatiformes > Dasyatidae > Hypanus > Hypanus sabinus. The sequence continues at coordinate 170,449,811 of NC_082706.1, forward strand.
AAAAATGATAAACACATTTTCATTGTTGTGCCTTGAGTTTACATAAGCAGTCTTTTAAGTGCTTGCCTTTTCCTTGGCCATCAAATTCCTTTTAAAAGCATTGCCAATTTCGTGAATTTAAACTTGTGAAAGTCAGCCTAAGTTCAGTTTTGTTTTGAGGTCTAGTTCTTGGCTGTAGTACTTTCCTTCAAATCAATAGAACTGAATTTCAAAAGCAGAATACAACAAGGATATTTTATTTGGTACAAGTGACTAGACATAGACTTCTAGTCCTTGATCTCAGTCAAGAGAAAATCTGCAGATGCTGGAAATCTAAGAAACACACACAAAATGCTGGAGGAACTCAGTGTGCCAGGCAGCGTCTATAGAAAAAAAAAATACAGTCAACATTTCAGGCTGTGACCCTTTGGCAAGACTGAAGAAGGAACATAGAACAGAGAAAACCCATAGCATAATACAGGCCCTTCAGCCCACAAAGCTGTGCCGAACATGTCTTTACCTTAGAAATTACCTAGGGTTACCTATAGCCCTCTATTTTTCTGAGCTCCGTGTACCTGTTCAGGAGTCTCTTAAAAGACCCCATCGTATCCATCTCCACCACCGTCGCTAGCAGCCCATTCCACACACTCAAAACTGTTTGCGTAAAAACTTACCCCTGACATCTCCTCTGTACCTACTTCCAAGCACCTTAAAACTGTGCCCTCTCATGCTAACCATTTCAGCCCTGGGAAAAAGCCTCTGACTATCCACACAATCAATACCTCTCATCATTTTGGGAAGGAAAGATGAGGAGTAGATTTAAAAGCTCGGGAAGGGATGAAGTAAATAGCTGGGAAGTTGATCGGTGAAAGAGATTTAGGGCTGAAGAAGGGAGAGCCTGATAGGTGAGGATAGAAGGCCATGGAAGAAGGGGGGGAGGAGTACTGGAGGGAAGTGGTGGGCATGCAAGAAGATAGGGTGAGAGAAGGAAAGGGGATGCAGACTAGTGAAGGAGAGGACGGGGGGGGGGGGGGTGTGGACATGACCTGAAGTTCGAGAAATCAATGTTCATGCCATTAGTTTGGAGGCTACCCAGATGGAATATAAAGTGTTGTTCCATCAACCTGACCGTGGCCTCATTGTGACAGTAGGGGAGGTCGTGGATTGACATATCAGAGTGAGAATGGGAAGTGGAATTAAAATGGGTGGCCACTGGGAAATCTCTTTTTTCTGGTGGATGGAGCATAGGTGCTCAATGAAACGATCTCCCAATCTACAACGGGTCTCACCAATATACAAGAGGTCACACCGTGAACACTGGACACAGCATGTAATCCCAACAGACTGACAATGTTAAGTGTCGCCTCACCTGGAAGGAATGTTTCGGGCCCTGAGTGATGGTGAGGGAGGAGGTGTAGGAGCTGGTGTAGCACTTATTCCGCTTGCAAGGATAAGTGCCAGAGGGAGATCAGTGGGTTAGGGTTCCTCTTGTCCTCACCTACCACCCCATCAGCCTCAGCGTCCAGCGCGTATTTCTCCGCCACTTCCGCCATCTCCAAAGGGATCCCACCACCAAGCACATCTTTCCCTCCCCCCAACTTTCTACTTTCTATAGGGATTGCTGCCCACGTGGCTCCCTTGTCCATTCGTCCCTCCCCACTGATCTCCCTCCTGGCACTTATCCTTGCAAGTTGAACAAGTGCTACACCTTCCCGTACACCTCCTCCCTCACTACCATTCAGGGCCCCAAACAGTCCTTCCAGGTGAGGCAACACTTCAACTATGAGTCTGTTGGGGACATACACTGTGTCCAGTGCTCTAAGTATGGCCTCCCATAAGATCAGTGAGACTCGCAGAGCACCTACACTCCGTTTGTCAGAAGAAGCAAGATCTCCTAGAGGCCACCCATTTTAATTCCACTTCCCATTCTGATGTCTATCCATGGCCTTCTCTACCGTCATGTTGAAGCCAAACTCAGGTTGAAGGAACAACACCTTATATTCTGTCTGGGTAGCCTCCAACCTGATGGCATAAGCATCAATTTCTCAAACTTCCGATAATGGCTCCGCTGCCCTCTCCTTCATCATTCCCCATCTCCTTTTCTCTCTCTCAACTTATTTCCTTGCCTGCCCACCGCCTCCCTCTGGTGCTTCCCCCCCCCCCACTTTTTCTTTCCTTCATGGCCTTCTATCCTCACCTATCAGACCCCCCCTTCTCCAGCCCTGTATCTCTTTCACCAATCAACTTCTCAGCTATTCATCCCTCCCCCTCTTGGTTTCACCTATCACCTTGTGTTTCTCTCCTCCCACACCTTTTAAATCTACTCCTCATCTTCCTTTCTCCAGTCCTGCAGAAGGGTCTCGCCCTGAAACATCGACTGTACTTTTTCCATAGATGCTGCCTGGCCTGCTGAGTTCCTCCAGTAATTTGTGTTTGTGTTCCTTGAGCTCAGTGTTCTTTCTGTCTTTGCTAAACTCACTGCCTTATTTCCTTGTTACAGTAGTGACTACATCTCAAGAATATTCCATTTCCTGTAAATGATTTGGGACGTTTTGAGGCTGCCAACTACATATAGTAATCAAGTTCTTGCTACCCTCAGTCTAATCTGAACTAAGAATTACACATGAGCTGCAGGTTTTGGAATGTTAATGGTTTGTCCAATGGGAATCAAACCTTTACATACCTTGCATCATTTTGGCACCAGCAATGTTTGTTTGGATCCCTAATGGGAGAAGTGGGCTGGTTTGTGAAAGCTGGTCTGCCATTGGTGGCTGGCTGGAACAAAGAATATGTACACACCTGCGTCACTCCCTACCTGAGACCTTAGGGGAATGGAACTAAACAGACTCAGGCTTGGTCTGTGACAGAAGCAAGCAGGCTGGGACTACAAACATCAAACAATGTGTTTGTTTCTTCCTTTTTAACAACTTTCTAGGGGTTTTCATTAAACAATTATCATTTGCCCAGAAAGCTGTGCACACAGTGAGCTGACTGATAAAGCCAGTGTCCTCAGATTGGAGTTGGAAGAGGACAAAGCCATTAGACTGTAGAACCACAATGACCTTCACCAGCACAGGTAGTGTTAGGCTCCAACTCATTCCAACAGGAGATATAAAATCATACCATAATTATATGCGTTTTTGTTCAGTGAAGAAATTAAGTTTGAATTGCTGTTAGAATTATTTAATTTCTTTTGCAGGCATCAAGCTATATATCAAAGAGATATATGTAACTGAAGTTAGCCACCCAAGGAAGGTTTATGCCTTTACAGTAAATGAGTGAGTAACATTCCCAGTTCACTGCTGATGATTCAGCATTAAAAGGGATTGGGTTTGTATGATTACAGCATTAAAAGGGGACCATTGGACACATTGTGCAATCCAATTCTTTGTCAAACAAAAACATTCTGTATATTCCACCTATTTTTGCAGTGGTACTAAATGTCCAATTTCCTTTGAAACCTACTATATAATTTTGCTTCTACTGCCGTTAAAGAAGGTGCATTCCACATCACAATGCATTGAAAGTTCATGTCATGTTGTAGCCATTAGATGAAGAATGAGTTAGAAGTTAGATGCTGAACTCAATCTCAGAAGAATACACAATGATCATGAGATGAAATTTATATTATTATTTTCATTCCTTTGTGTATCAGTATGGCTGGTGGTATTATTGGGTTTTAGCTTCCCTTTTATCAGTATGGCAAGAATGATATTGTGTTAGGTTGGAATAAAGCATAAGTTGATTGTGAAACGGGGAATTGGAATTGTGTTCATTATATCTAAAGCCCAGTGAGATATGCTCAGACTGAAGGAGTTTTCTGTGGTTCCTGTTCCCTTCAATTTTCTATAAATGCTGGCAAAATCTGAGCCCAAATGACAGCAAGTCTGGGCAGCACACACCAAACCAAAGCAAAGCTTGAAACGTCTTCTTCCATTTACTCCTGCAGAGCAAAACAGGCAGCAGAAACATTCTTCGAGGTAACACGACGGGTTGCAGGTGATGAGGCAGTTTTCATTAATTACTTTTTGTTCTCTTGCCGTGAGTTGTGGATCAGACTTACAAGCCAGAAAGTACCATGTTAGCTCTCGTTTCCTGATGAATATCTTTTGGTTTGGAGTGATGATTCGAATACTGAGACAGTCCAGTCTGGAAAAGGAAGGATATCTCATTGCTATTTCCTAGATGGTGGGCAGAGCACATTATGTTTCCTTGAATGTGGCCATGTACCAGATTTGTTCTCAAGCAGTGGAAACACTTGTAGCATGTGTTTGAATTTACCATACTGCCACAAATATGAGGGGAGTGTGGTTAGTGGGACCTTAGAGTCCTGGCAAGCTTGCAATCCTCATGAGATACAGCTGTCTCCTGATTTACGAATGTTCACTTTATGCCACTTCACTTTTACAAAAGACCTACATTAGAAACCTGTTTTTGCATTACAAAAAGGATTTTCGCTTTTACGAAAATTTTTCTCATATAAGTTAGTGTTTCTTCGTTTTACGCCATGTTGACTTAAGAAAGGTTTCATAACCTCTGTAAAGGGGCTGACACCTGTATCTGGTTTATGAAGCTTGGAGATTCACTTTCTTGCAGGAGTTTACAGGAAAGAAAAGAAATACAGTAGAATTTTGCAGGAAAACAGAACTATATATAAACACCAACGGCAAAAAAAAGACAAACTGTGCAATTGAAGATATTATTTGGAACATGAGATGTGAAGTGTTCTTGAAAGCCAGTCTGCAGGTCATAGAATGAGTTAAGAGTAGTGATGAACAAAGCTATCCACACTTGTTCTGGTTGTAGGGTAATAACTGTTCCTCAGCCTGGTGGTGAAGGGCATAAGGCTTCTGTATGTCCTGCCTAGTGGTAGTAGTGAGAAGGGGCCATGGCCTGGATGCTACTAATGCACATTTTGAGGTCATAGTCCTCAAAATCCCATTAACAATTTTTTAAAAAAACAAACAAAGCTAAGAAATGTTTTTAGATTATTTTTCAATTGTGAGGTTTGAGAGGAGAAGCCACCACAGGCCCTTCTCAAGCTTTACTGTTTGCCTTCTCTGATAACATCGAAGAAAGATCCGTGACGTATATTCGGCCAGAGATCCAGTGATAGGCAATTAACCATCAGTAATATTGGTTGTGAATAATAAATGCTGCTTTTAGGGTTTTACTTCCTTATGCATTGTGTAATGTGATTAAAAACTTAAAGCAGGTTCCAAGGTGACAGTCTACAAAGAGTTAGGGACTAAAGAGAATAAACTTTTGGACATCTTTATATTTTGCATGTGATTGTCTAAACACTCTGTAAATGGATTATTGCACAAAATATTAATAATTGGAATCCACAGGAAACATATGTTGCACGGGACACAAATCTATAATTCACCCGCTGGCCATTTCAGCTACTTCAGAAAATAGGCAGGTGCAAAAGGGAATTGCAAAGCTAGGCATAGAGGCAATGCTCTCGCAACAATTCAAAGGCAATTAATTATTTCTGAAAGTTAATCACTGTGTTCCACTTAGTAAAAAACAAGTTTTCTTTTACATTGGTCATTTCATTAAATTAGTTGTATGTTGTGATTTCATTTCCAGGCATTTTATTGTTCATTCCAAAGGGCCACCAATTATTAAGAAAATTCCATTGTCTGGCATGATTAGCAATGAACGTGCAAAACCGTTTGATATGTTTTCCAATAAAGATTCAAGTAGTGAAGGAGCCCTCAGAGGAATAAGTGAATACTTGGTCAAAGTCTACACTGGTGAACATTTTGGAGAGGGTACAAATGCCAAGGTTTACATTGTCCTATTTGGTGACAAGGCATATTCAAATAGGATTCCTTTAACAGAACCATATGATCATCGGAATCCATTTGAAAAAGGTCAGGTAAGAAAATACCTCAATGTAGCCAGAGAGGAAATAAAGTGATCAGTTTGTATTTTACATCTTTTTTATTTGATATGCTCTGATAATTTCTCAGGTTGACATATTCAATATCATCACAGATCTATTGGGTGGCTTATATAAAATTGAAATTGGTCTTGAAGAGGAAAATCCTGGTAAGCAAGTCTTTGAAGCAACATTAAACACAGTTCAATCTGCATTAGTTACAGAAACCATAAAGTAAATAATAACATGCAAATCATTGTCAAACTTTCTAAATAGTTACTATTTCTTCACAGGAAATAAGTGGTACCTTGAAAAGATAGAGATAACTAATCTAGGGAACAATGAAATCTATGTTTTTCCATGCAACAGGTATGCTAAAGATATTAAAGAAACACTACAAAGTAAGATGAATATGTTTTAATAATAAATTCATTAATTCATTTAAGTTTGACCTTTCAGTCTACCTCATCATGGCTCTTTCCCCCCTTATTTGCCTGCCTGCACTGCACTTTCTCTATAAAAGTAATTCTATATCTGCATTCTGTTATTGATTTTCTTTTTGTTCTACTTCAATGTACCTGTCTGGATAGCATGCAAAACAAAGTTTTTCCACTGTATCTTGGTACATGTGACAATAATAAGCCAATTAACGATGTTGTGAAAGCTCTCTACAGTAAACCCAGTTGATATATCTTTTTCAACATTAAACAAATAAGGCATTACAATAAGACAAATGTTACAGAAAGAATGCTGTTATATCATTGCAAGATGGTTATACATCAACAAGCTAGTTTAAACTAATATCAAGACAATCACAATTCCACGAATTCCAATTGTAATTTAAAACAGTTGCATTTTGGGGATGGGATTTATCATTCGCAGAGTATTGGAGTATTCAACAACAGAACATTTTTGCCCATTGCCTGTAAATATAATATCCTTGTGTTGTTATAGGCTACTTTTAAAGACAGTTAGGAACATTATTATTTGGTGATGTATAGATGCACCAAAGAAGCTAGAGCAGGGGATCCAGTTCCCAGTGAACAATGAAAACCAGCAAAGGTAGGGTATTGCATTTTCACAGAGCACAGAAATCTCTGAAGTGTCAGGAGATACAGATTGAACCTACATCAATAGGAAATAATTCCACTCACACAATATCAAGCTTCTTTAGGAATAGCAGCATCACATCAATCATGATTTTCATGTGGCGTTGCCACACTGATCTCATTTTAAAGAGAACACCGTGCCACCACAATTTCAACTATAAAGGCAATTGTTCATGAGAGACTGAAAATACATTTTTAGGACACTGGAGAACTGCTTGAATGAGTTTCATTCCTCCACCTGAACCACAAATGAACATGCAATTAGAATTCAAAATTTATTTATACAGAGTAGGCCCTTCCTGCTCTTCAAGCTGTGTCACCCGGCAACCCCCAATTTAACCCTAATCACAGTACAATTAACCTACCACCTGTATGTCCTTGGAACGTAGGACAGGGAGAACACACAAACTCCTTGCAGTCAATGGTGGGAATTGAACCCCAGACACTGTGCGCTGTAAAGTATTGTGCTAACCACTGCACTACCCAGCTGCTCTGTCCTCAGGAGCCTTGAAGATTTTGAGAACTCTTAAGTTCCCAAAGATAACACATTTCACAGAAAGTCGTTCATGCAGATTTTGAAGGAGTATGAACCCAAAGCAGCAGGAAATCAGATAGATATTTGCAATCGTTACAGAGGATAGATGAGATATTAATCCATCAATTTTCCTATTGAACAATGTTCTTGTCTTGTCCATCTTTTTTTAATAATCTCCTCCAACCTTGTAACACATCGCAACATTTGCACTTCACCATTCTTTAGTCTTGAGCAATGCCAAATCATACCTTTGGTAGTTATATATTTTACTGCCCAGTACCTAATATCTAGAGTTTCTTCCCAAACTCTACCCGCCTTTCTTTCTTTCATTAAATCAACATTTTAAACCTACACTTTTAATGCAGTTTTGGTTATTGGCTGTATTGACATCTTCCTTGGCTGCTTTTATTTGACAATGCATTTTTTTCATGCATCGTGACCTAGCTTTGTAATATTATAGCTGTACACAGAATCCCACAAAAGCACACATTAAAATGTTAATATCAGTTGTTTGTGAAGTGATGCTGAACTGCAGTTCACTGTGGGGTGGTTTTCCACAGCCTACTTAATATGTTCAAACCTGCTGAATATAATGGAAGTTCCACCAGATGACATTTTCATATTTTTTGTTAGCACAGTTGAAATTCTGGAAGATGAATAATGGTACAGTGCCATTTTCAAATGTTTCATATGTAGGTATTGACCCACAAAAGCACTTATGAAAATGTTATTACTAATTGCTTGTCTGGGCATGGGGCAGGACTGTGTATCATGCCAAAGGAAGATGAATGCTCCTTTTGCCCCCTGAACTGTAATAGTTGGAACACCTTTCAACTTCTTGTAGTGAGGTACACTACATACAATTCTACTAGTTTGATAGATTGCTTGTGTTTCTTACAGTATGGTGCCCTCTGTAAGGAATGCAGCTCTAAATATATTTTCCTTAATTTTTAAGAATGGTCATTCCCTCCCTGTTCCTCAACATTTCAACTGCTATATCCTTATTCTCACTCTGATTAATTTTGTATTTGGCCTCATGCAATGCCCTAAATGGCAAAGTAAACTGAAGTAGCTGTGGTATGAATTATTGTCACCCATTCTGATTTTTGTGAATTATTCCCCTTGCGTATGCTGTGTTGTGATTGAAGTCACAGGAGAGTCCCTGAAGCTGTTGATAAGGAAGTCTTTACTCAGCAAGCACTCTAATGGAGATCCTTTCAGTAGAGTCTCACAAGCTCAGAAGTACATCACATTTTTATACCCTTAAGATCAAAGGTGATTCAATACAATTTCAATAGTTACAATCACATTGTTTGCGTCAAAATTTTGGGTTGACAATGCTTCCTTTGAAATACATATCGTGATGTAATTGTTATATGGTTATATTCAGTGGGACGAGGTGAGAATAAGCATTCGGCATGGACTAGAAGGGCCGAGATGGCCTGTTTCTGTGCTGTAATTGTTATATGGTTATATCTATGGTTGGAGACACCCCTAAATGTTCAAAAACCCTGGCTGGGACAAACAAATTTTCACAGACATTCTAAAAACTTCTGAAGACAGAGAACCAGATGCCAGAGTACATTATAGATCAGCTATTTATTGCAACTATAACTGTGACCATGTTTGATATGCTAAGTGACAGCATCAGTCTGGTCTGTCAGCTCAAACTCGGTCACAATGGTGCAAATAACTTAGCCAATGTTGCCTGGATTTATGCAGGCCTAATTAACAGAACTTCCAGTGTCTTAACATTTGGCTGATGCATTTGCGAAAGTCTCATGTTCGCTATTTTACAAAGCAGATCTCTTAGTCCATAGCCAGCTTTTTCTCCACAGACAGTATAAATGCATGCTCCTAACTTCAATTAACTACTCGCAATTTACAATTCATATCAAGAACGGAAGACTGTTTCTAGTTAGAATTATTATCTCCCATATTCACATAACTCCAGAATACTCCCCAACAGAATATGTCTTGTATCTGATGACTTATATAAGATCTATCATACCAATTCAATAACTGCCATCTATACTCATGAAAATATCATCTGTAGCAGTTTTCTGTCAAATTTGAGGTACGTCAATGGATGGATTCACCCAATGAGCTGGAATACTGGAACTGATGCATATATCATGTCCCAAGATCCCAATCAGGACTGCTAAAACTGAAAAGAAATACATGCAGACATTACAGGCATAATAAAACCCTGTAATGGTCATTGTATCTCAAGCAGATCTGAGAGTACACTGCATTATGACAATGATATCATTTAATTATGATATAGAGTAATAAAAATAAAATACAGGTTGAGCACCATTTATCCAAAATTCAAAATGCAATATTTTTTGAGCGTTGACATGACATCACAAATGTAAATTCCGTAACTTGCTGGGTCCCGGGTGACATGCAGTACTCTGCACACCACAGACAATTCTGAGAAGTGACCTCCCATAGGAACAGAAGTTAATGAAAAATAGAACAACACTGCATAAAGTGAAAAGGAAGATCTCAGTCGTGTATTGAAGAAGTAGATTCGTCAGCATCGGAGTGAACATATGCCACTTAACGGTATGCTGATCATGAAACAAGCAAAGATCTATCACAACAAACTGAAAATTGAAGGTAATGGTGAATATTCAGCAGGCTGGTTGCAGAAATTCAAGAAAAGCCATAGCATTAAATTTTTAAAGATTTGTGGTGATAAAGTGTCTGCTGATCACGAAGCTGCAGAGAAATTCATTGATGAGTTTGCCAGGATTGACGTCGATGAAAATTTAATACACTGAACGGCTGCACCAGTACATACAGTATGTGTGATGAACAAGTGTAAGACAAAGACTGCTTATAGGTAGCATATAAATTCAAGTTCAGGAATGATGGCAACACAGAACAGCCTCTATGTAGGTGGCCAAGGTAGCGATAGCTTACCTTTCTGAAGGTTCAATGTACAAATCATTGCTTCATGTTCAAAGTTATTTAAAAAATTATATAAAACCTTCTGCAGTGTACACTGTATGTATAAGCTATACATGTCATGTAAACAGAACTTGTGTTTAGACTTGGGTCCCATACTCAAGATTTCTCATTACATTACAAAAGTAATGTACAAAAAATCTGAAATCCAGATCTGAAAAAAAAACAACCAAAATCTGAAGCACTTCTGACCATTAGCATTTTGGATAAGGAATGCACAACTTGTACAAACTTTCAGCAGAATAATCATTTGCACTGAAAGGAGGCATTTATTGAAAGAAGAGAACTCAACCACACCCAAAGGATTGTGGGTTTTTAGAGGTATGTACTGATGGAACAACAGAGTCAAGAAGGTCTAAGGCAGAAATTGTTAACTATGTCTTATTCGTTTGAGTAAGCTCCCCAGTTTCTGAAATAATATGTAACTCTTCACAGTACTGCAAGCAGTGGTTTAGATTTTTGGAATTTCCTATTGAGCAGTGACTGGTTTGAAAGGAATAAAGGAACACAGGAGCGACACACACAAAATGCTGAAACACCGAGCTGTACTGAAGGGTTTTGGCCCGAAATGTCGACTGTGCTCTTTTCCATAGATGCTGCCTGGCCTGCTGAGTTCCTCCAGCATTTTGTGTGTGTTACGTGGATTTCCAGCGTCTGCAGATTTTCTTGTTTGTGAAAGGAACACAGGGACATTCTGTGGTCCATCAATTGTAATTAATGTGTTTAAGGAGAAAGGCTCTTCACTTGTAGCATACTGTAAAGTGTTCATTTTTATTTTCATACTTGCCCTTTAAATATCTGATCATTTCATGTGAAGTGCTTTATTATTTGATAACAAATGCAATATGTCAGCAATTTTACTTTTATTTCAGATGGCTCAGTCTGGAATCAGGAACAATGGCACAGCTTTACATCACAGGTTTGTACTTACTATCTTAGTCTGGTGTCTTAGTACCACTGAAATGAGTGAAATGCCTCATTTTGGCATTCATTATTATTAACTCCATTAAAAAATGTGCTCATAGTTATGCAGCACTGTTCTTTAAATTAAGTTTTGAGCAATTTCTAATTTTAAATTTCCAGTGTTTGCAATTTTTATTCCACTACCATTCATTTGCTTACCCAGTCTCTATGTACATTAGAGTCCCCTGTTATTATTGTACTACCATTCTTGTGTGCACTTTTGACTTTGTGATTTGTACAATGCCCTCCGTAATTTATATGCAACTTTATACCAATCACAGGAATGTTTTCTTTTGTTTCATAAGTATACCAAATTGTTTCCTCATCTTGATTTTCTGAGCTAAGAATCTGTATCCCATTTTCTAATATCATCGTTACTCTGCCTCCTTTTCTATTTTGTCAGGCCAGGAATATTTAACTCTTAAACTTGATCGCTTAACAATCACATCCCTCTCATAGCTATTAGATATGCCCATTTACAACATTGCTATTTGTGCCACTAATTCTCTTATGTCCTGTGACAGTACGTGTATTGATTGCTGTGTGCATTCAAGTCAGACGGCTGGAACCATGTAAGGGGAAAATCCTTGCCTGACAAATCTGTTTGAATTCTTTGAAGAAATAACAACCAGGATAGACAAAGAAGAATTGGTTGTCATTGTGTTCCACAGGTTTCTGAGTTGGGACTGATGCTTTTTACATTATATGTCAATGATTTAGATGATGGAAGAAACGGCTTTGTTGCAAAGTTTGCAGGCAATATGAAGATAGGTGGATGGGGCAGGTAGAAGAAATGGTAAAAGAAATGAAGGGGTTGACTATTTTCTAAATGGAATGAAAATGCAAATAACTGAGGCACAAAGGGGTTTGGGAGTCCTTGTGCAGGATTCCCTAATTTGCAGGTTGAATCTGTGGTGAGGAAGGCAAATGCAATGTTAGCATTCATTTCAAGAAGATTAGAAAGATAAAAACAAGCATGTAATGTTGAGACTCTTTAAAGTACTAATGAGTCCTCACTTGGACTATTGTGAGTGGTTTCGGGCCCCTTATCTTAGAACAGATATGCTGAAACTGGAGAGGGTTCAAAGGAGGTTCATGAAAGTGATTCCAGGACTGAATGGCTGTCATATGAAGAGTGTTTGATGCCTTTGGGCCTGTATTCACTAGTAATCAGAAGAATGAGGGGTGACGTTATTGAAACCTATCGAATAGTGAGAAGTCTTGTTAGATCGGATGTGGAGAGGATGTTTCCTATGATGGGAGAGTCTAAGACCAGAGGACACACCCTCAGAATGGAAGGGTGTCCGTTTAGAATGGAGATGAGGAGGAATTTCTTTAGCTAGAGAGTCGTTAAGGCAGGAGATTGAGGCTGAAAGGAAAATTGTATCAGTCATGATGAAATGGTGGAGCAGATTTGATGGACCAAATGGCCTAATACCACTCCTCTATCTGGATAGAGTCGACGTTGAAAGGATGTTTCCTACAGTGGGGTAGTCCAGCACCAGTGACTGAGAGACATCCTTTTAGGACAAAGATGTGGAAAACTTCCTTTTAGTCAGAGGCTGGTGAATCTATGGAAGTCATTATCACAGATAGCTGAGCAGGCCAATGCATTGGGTATATATAAGGCTCTTGATTAATCAGGGTTTCGAAGGCTATGGGTGAAGGCTGGAGAATGGAGTTTGGATGGTTGATGTACCAACCATGATGAAATGGCAGAGCTGACTCGATGGCCAAATGGCCTAATTCTGCTCCTGTGTCTTATGTTCTAAAAACAAAATAGATTCAAAAGTCAGTTCTCCAGGACAAGAATAGTTGAAGCAATAGGTTTGCGGAGAGTTTGTTTTGGAAACTGTGAAGGCAGTGAAGGATGGATCTCCAGAGGAAGTGATTTCCAGGAAACAATAAACTGGTGTTTCATGATGGGGGGAATGTCTAGAGGGAGACATGAAAATAATGTTATTCTGATCAACAACATACACAAAATGTCGGTGGAACACAGCAGGCCAGGCAGCATCTATAAGGAGAATCACTGTCGACGTTTCAGGCCGAGACGCTTCAAGCGTCTCGGCCTGAAACGTCGACAGTGATTCTCCTTATAGATGCTGCCTGGCCTGCTGTGTTCCACCAGCATTTTACGTGTGTTGTTCGAATTTCCAACATCTGCAGATTTCCTCCTGTTTATTCTGATCAACTGTTATCTTTAAGTAAGTATCTATTCATTCCTGAAAAAATAAATTGTAATCATATATTTTTCAGATAGGTACTCATTTGTCTAATGTGCTTTTCACTAAAATTATTTTTTTCAGAAAATGAAAGAAAATAAAGGAAACTGAACATCAATGGTAACAATGAAAATATATCAAAGAGAGATCAGTTTGATCAAACACTAATGTCTAAGCTTTTTCAAACATCCTTTATAAATAAACTCAGAAAAGAAATCCAGATGTAATCCAAGTTGTGTTTTTCTTGAAGTCTTTTTGTAACTGTTAATTCCAAGTAAATAATTATAATGGAAGCAGTGAAGTTTAATTTGATAAGAGAAATTAATACCTACTAGAATCTGACTCTCTCAGTAAAGATTGGTATTAGAAAGATACATATCTAAAGTGATATATTTTTTAGCTATGTATTTTGTAATTATGTAGATTCTCAATATTGGATCTCTCTCTAATTTATCGTGTAAGAATATAAATAAATAGAACAATTTTAAAAGTAAATTATAATTTCATGACAGAAGATAGCCAACATGACAGTTTCAGAAGAAACAACACCTGTTTTATAATAAACCAAAATTGATTTAGGTTTTGCTTTGAAATTTAAAAATTCTGTAACAATTGCCTGTGTTCTATTAAAATTAAAAATTAAGACAAAATAATGGGGCACAAATATGATTTAGTAAATGCATTCTGTAATATTAAAAATCAACAAATAAACAGATAATGTTGAAATAATTGATATGTCAGATACCATCTGTGGAGAACAAAATGGAATTAACATTTCACCTGGGTGGCTTTTAATCAAAACCCTACTAAAATTGTTGTATTATTTATTATTGCTAAAAATCAATATTGTGCATAATATGAAATACATTTGAGTGGTTTTGGAATAATAACAATAGTAGTTCAAAAATATCCTTGTCGACTAAATCTGTTCATAATATTTTAATTAATTCAATAAAATATGTATTAGTTGGATTTACTGTGATTTTAGCTGTGGTTTTTGTTATATTTTCTCCTGAAAACTGCTCAGCTTCCAACTGTACTTCTTTTATTCTATGACACCACACCATGTCAGTACAATTACCATTCCATCAATGAAGTTCAATGACCAGACACAACTCTTATCAATATTTTTACTCAATTATTTCAAAGGTCCCCTGGCTATTCTCCGCCCTCCATAAAATTCAGCTCATCCAGAACTTTGTTGTTAGACTATGAATAATTCATTATTTATCCCTTTCTTTTTTTACACAGGCTCTGGGACCACCAATGCACTGAATATAAGGGGAAAAGTACAAGTGGTCAGTACTGTCGGACCCATTCAGCACAAATCTAAAATATGAAATTTACCACCTTACCTCTAATCTCAATATTTTGTAGCTTTTGGTCTCAATAGACTTTAACATTGGTTTATAAGAAGATAAAAAGTGCTCTACAATGGATAGTTAAAACTGCCCAACATATCACCAATGGCAGTCGCCCTGCCATCATGGAGATGTATACAGAAAGGAGTTGGAAAACGGCCAGCAACATCACGAAGGATCCCACCTACCCTGTTTACCTGTCCTGCTGAAGGGTCTCAGCCCAAAAAGTTGATAGTATATTTTTCCCTAGATGCTGCCTGGCCTGCTGAGTTAGAACATAGACCATAGAACAAAGACATCTACAGCACATTACAGGCCCTTCAGCCCACAAAGTTGTGCTGACCATGTAACTTACACTAGAAACTGGCTTGAATTTCCCTACCTCATAGCCCTCTATTCTTCTAAGCTCCATGTACCTAAGTCTCTTAAAAGACCCTATTGTATCTGCCTCCACCACCATTGCTGCCAGTGCATTCCACAAAGCCTCTGTGTGAAAAATCATCCAGCATTTTGTGTGTGTGGCTTGGATTTGCAGCATCTGCAGATTTGTTTGTGATTGGTTTCCCGTGTTTACAGACTGCTTGTCCCACTCCCATCTGGGATGACAGAACAGGACCAGTAGACTCAAAAACAGTTACCTCTTCCAAGCTGACAGGCTGATCAGCACCTCCTCCCACACCACAATTCCCCCACCAGCACTACATGCACATCAACCACTGCTCTCCTTAGCCCCTCAGCATCCTTTATCCCCCTCACACACACTGCCACCTTACACTTACATGCCACACCTCATCCCTACACTGATACAGTCACTGTCTTACTGTGTGCTCATGTGCCTGGCTGCCGTCAAGAAAAATTCCTCTTTCACTTTATCATTTCCTGTCAGTCACTTTATGTACAGATACTCCTGTACCTAGTGTCACTTTCTGTATCTGCTATCATCCATGCATCTACGCCAATCTTCTACATATACATCCACACAGTTACTTGCACATTTTGTTTTATAGGTTGCTTTTATACTTATAATAATTATTGTGTTCATTATTTTTACTGTGTTTTTTAAATATTTACTGTGTTTATTTTAATGCTGCAGCCCATTCGAAATAACAATTATTTTGTTCTCCATTACACTGGTATACTGAAGAATGATGATAAACAATCTTGGAGAAATAGTAGCAAGCTAAGCCAGCCAGTCTCTTAATTCTGCTTCTCAGTTCATTGTCATAGCCGATTTTTTGTTAACCTCAGCACCATTTTCAGATGCCACTTCCCACCTTTCCTGTTTCCTCAAACATCAGTCACAATTTGGAACACAGCTAATGACTGATGATTCACAGGCCTCCAATGTCGAGAATTCTGAAGTCACCATCCTTTATCCTTATTTCAGCTCGAAGTGACCCATCCCCTATTTTGACACAGCAACCCTTTAATTATTTTTCCTTCTGATGATAATGTGAAATGTGTGTGCCTAATACGTTTCAGAAGGAAGAAGAGATCATTTTGGGGCAGTAGTAGTCTGCCATTGGCACAAGATTCTGGCAGGCTGGTTTGTAGCCCAAGTACCCATCTGCTTTTCCTTTTCTAGTATGTGACCGCAGCTTGCTCTACTTTGTCGTTTATTTCAGGCTTCCCTTTCTACTTGTTCATCTTCCATCTAGCACCTTATGGTATTTACTCAGTTGGTGTCTCATCTCTTGTTTGGCTTCTTACTGCTTCAGGAAGATTTCACTTCTGCAGTTATTGTGCTCTTATGTTCACAACTTAGCTGTTCACCGTTCATTTATTTCATTTCCTGAATTTGGACTGGGTTTTCCCTTTACTTTTCTTTAAAATATTGTTTCTCCGTAATTTCCTCAGTTCTTATAACGGGTCCACACCCAACACTTGTTCATTTGCTCTCTCACAGTTGCTGGGCCATCTGCTTGCTAGTTCCAGCTTTCCCTTTAGGTTTGTGTTCAGATTTTGGCACTTCCACTATTTTTGACTCGTCATAAACTTGCATAAATGCGTGTACTCAAATTTAAAGGGATTGAGTATCAAGGTCTGGAGATCAAAATAGAGAT
This sequence comes from Hypanus sabinus, assembly GCF_030144855.1. Lineage (NCBI taxonomy): Eukaryota > Metazoa > Chordata > Chondrichthyes > Myliobatiformes > Dasyatidae > Hypanus > Hypanus sabinus. Next base: position 170,466,912 of record NC_082706.1, read on the forward strand.
AAACGTATGGCCGTAAGAAATCTCTCTTGAGCATGCTTAAAATCAGGTATTATCCATGCTAGCGACATCTATTGGGAGAACATCAGGGCTTTACAATTTCTCTACTGCTAACCTTCCTAAATTGCACCAGTCCATATTTATTCCACAATGTTATCTTACCTGTCATGCCAATTATTATTTTATTGTGATACTAATGAACAATTTGCTTCCTCTGTTATATTGACTAACTTTTGGCGAATGTTAAATTAATAAACTAGGCGTGAAAGAACTAATACGCCCTATGGGGAAAGTTACAGCCGGATCGAGAGGGCAGCAGATGTTTTAACCAGCCCCCAGGAAAAGGGAGGCAGTCAGATCAAAAGTGCAGAATGTGCATATGGAAAATATTGTGGGAGGATGATGATAATTAGAGTTACAATCGTGCTCTGGAGGAACATTCATTCTAAAAGAAAGAAAACGTTGCGATTGATCAGTCAGCTAGCACGTGTGGCGGGAGCTGGGAAGATGGGAGATGTACCTTCGGAGCCAAAGTTTGAGCGAATGCCCACTGAGCGGGAGTCATTCGCGTCCCTTTATTCTTCCAAATGGGCAGATCTCTCCATCAATAAAGAGATAGCGGAAGTTTAGCGGTGGATAACGAGCCTCACACACCGGAAGTGGAGGTCGCCCTATTCATTGGCAGTAGAGAGGGAGAGAGAGAGAGAGAGAGAGAGAGAGAGAGAAAGAGGTGAGAGGGAAGGAGAGCGAGAAGGGGGTGTGGAGAGAAGGAAGAGGGAGGCTGATGGCTGCCAAGTCGGACGGGCTGTTAAAGATGATGAAGAAGAGCGACGTGGCTTTTACTCCCCTGCAGAATTCCGAGCATAGCAACTCCGGGCAGCGGCAAGAGCACGGGCAGGAACAGCGGGAGGAGGAGCAGGAGGAGCGGGGCAGCCCCGAGCCCGGCTCGGCAGCGCTGCCCTCTCGGTGCTGCACCAGGCTGTGCCGGGGTCGCTGCCTCCGCTTCGCCCAGCACCAAAGGTACACGCTGTGGGACGGCCTGTGGATCGTGGCCGCTGTCACGGTGTATTTCTCGGACGTTGGCACGGACGTGTGGCTGGCCGTGGACTATTACCTGCATTCCCGTTACTGGTGGTTCGCACTGACTCTCTTCTTCGTGGTGCTGGGCTCGCTGGTCGTCCAGGTCTTCAGTTTCAGGTGGTTCATCCACGACTTCAGCGCCGACAGCGGGGCCGGCGTCCAGACCGGCAGCCCGGTGGACGGCAAGGTGCTGAGCTGTGCCGGTGGGGTAGGCGAGACCGATGCTCGATCTCCACAGAGGCAGTCTCCGAGCACCAGGACTACTAACACGAGCAAAGCATCCTCGTGTTCCTTCTGCATCTGGTTTCTACAGTCAATCATCCACATCCTTCAGCTGGGACAGCTCTGGAGGTAACTTGCATTCAGTACGTTGTAGATGTGGGAAAGGTAAAGCACCTTCAATAAAACAAATGGAAATCTACTTCAGTAATTGCGGTGCAGACTCTTGCACCACGCATGTTCCGATACTTGTTCTGTTCGTATTGCCAGAGTCTGGTTAACATATTCCTGCAAATGAAGCTATGTTCGGATGCTAATAGTAAGTGGTAGGCGCGCACCATTTAAGCATAGAGTCGGTGTGTATAAATACATATTTGAAATGATGTGGTTAGCGACAAGTGCAGCTCCTCTGGTTCCTGCAATGGTTTGTATGGTATAATTCTGCAGCATCTTAAGAACGTTGTCATGCCTGCGAACCGATAAATTCAGATGTTATGTTCGGTCTGTTCTCTGAAATAGGCAGATAGTCCATTTTAAAACACGCCTCTTGCCAATGTAGATTTTTGCGACCAATCATCGTTAGGTGATAGTTTTGAGAGGTGGATAAATTTATATAAATTTTGATAAGTGTGGATATCATTGCAGTAATAGTTATTATAAATATTTGTCATAGTAATTGGCAGCTGAATGAAGATTGCATCAAGAATACACAACCTCTTAAGGAAAGAGCTGTTTTTGTGCAGACAGTATAACTGACAAGAACTATACTTTAAAATGTTATGGAGTCAACACGTTGAGCTCACGGTTCAAAATGCAGACAACCAACTTTATGCAGCCTTTTTAAATATAAACATGAACTGAAGTTGTTGGGAGATAGCATCGCCGTTCTAAACGGACCAGTGCATGGCTTCTACTTTAACTGTGGCGCCTCTTATAATGGAAACAGCTCCCCTATAATTTGGAAAACTGCTTCTTTGTTTATTATTGTTGGATACTTCAATTCGTTTGCAGTCAACCAGTAATTTTGTGATTATACTCTTAGATTATGCATTGCATTTCGTGAGTATAGGACTTCAGCGAAAAGAAATCAGCGCACTGTTTGTGCTACTACTTTGAAAACAGCCGGCTTGCTGTTCGACGTTTCTTTGAGAAAAGGAAAGATCGATGTGTTTAGTTATTAAATGTTACCGAGATGGCTTTATTTATTAAGTTGTCTGTGGAGTGGACAAAGATCTTTTTTGAAGCGTTGACAGTTGGCAGATCAGTTGAGGACTGATCGTTCAAACCAGAGTTTGATGGTATTGTGGTTAGAGCTAACGTGCAAACGTTTGATGGAGAACATACCTCTTTACAGGACTAATGCTGACAGCTGGTTCCGATCTCTGATCAGCATATTCGGTGGACTCTTAAACATTACCGAAAATCACTGAATCAATGTAACTGTTCCAGAAAATAGAGAAAACCGTCTAAAGATTGAACCATTCTGATTTTCACGAAAGAATTGAATGTGCATTTTGCAGATTTGAGATTAAACAGCAAAAGTAGTCTAAAGGCACCTAACTGTAGAAGAAGAAATCAGACTGTATAAAACTCTAGTTAGGACACACTTGGAGTACTGTGTCCAGTTCTGGTCGCCTCACTGTGGGAAGGATGTGGAAGCATTGGAAAGGGGACAGAGGAGATTTATCAGGATGCCTCCTGGTTTAGAGAGTATGGATTATGATCAGAGATTAAGGGAGCTAGGGCTTTATTCTTTGGAGAGAAGGAGGATGAGAGGAGAGATGTTAGAGGTGTACAAGATATTAAGAGGAATAGACAGAGTGGACAGCCAGCGCCTCTTCCCCAGGACACCACTGCTCAGTACAAGAGGACATGGCTTTAAGGTAAGGGGAGGGAAGTGCTAGGGGATATTAGAGGAAGGTTTTTCACTCAGAGAGTGGTTGTGCGTGGAATGCACTGCCTGAGTCATGGTGGAGGCAGATACACTAGTGAAGTTTAAGAGACTACTAGACAGGTATATGGAGGAATTTAAGGTGGGGGGTTATATGGGAGGCAGGGTTTGAGGGTCGGCACAACATTGTGGGCTAAAGGGCCTGTAATGTGCTGTACTATTCTATGTTCTATTTTCTATAACCATAACCATATAACAATCACAGCAGGGAAACAGGCCATCTCGGCCCTCCTAGTACGTGCCAAACTCTTAATCTCACCTAGTCCCACCTACCCGCACTCAGCCCATAACCCTCCACTCCTTTCCTGTCCATATACCTATCCAATTTTACCTTAAATGACACAACTGAACTTGCCTCTACTACTTCTACAGGAAGCTCATTCCACACAGCTAACACTCTCTGAGTAAAGAAATACCCCCTCATGTTTCCCTTAAACTTCTGCCCCCTAACTCTCAAATCATGTCCTCTTGTTTGAATCTCCCCTACTCTCAATGGAAACAGCCTATTCACGTCAACTCTATCTATCCCTCTCATAATTTTAAATACCACCAACAAATCCCCCCTCAACCTTCTACGCTCCAATGAATAGAGACCTAACTTGTTCAGCCTTTCTCTGTAACTTAATTGCTGAAACCCAGGTAACATTCTAGTAAATCGTCGCTGCACTCTCTCTAATTTATTGATATCTTTCCTATAATTCGGTGACCAGAACTGTACACAATATTCTAAATTTGGCCTTACCAATGCCTTGTACAATTTCAACATTACATCCCAACTTCTGTACTCAATGCTCTGATTTATAAAGGCCAGCGTTCCAAAAGCCTTCTTCACCACCCTATCTACATGAGACTCCACTTTCAGGGAACTATGCACTGTTATTCCTAGATCTCTCTGTTCCACTGCAATCCTCAATGCCCTACCATTTACCCTGTATGTTCTATTTGGATTATTCCTGCCAAAATGTAAGACCTCACTCTTCTCAGCATTAAACTCCATCTGCCAACGTTCAGCCCATTCTTCTAACTGGCATAAATCTCCCTGCAAGCTTTGAAAACTCACCTCATTATCCACAACACCTCCTACCTTAGTATCATTGGCATACTTACTAATCCAATTTACCACCCCATCATCCAGATCATTTATGTATATTACGAACAAACAACATTGGGCCCAAAACAGATCCCTGAGGCACCCCGCTAGTCACCGGCCTCCATCCCGATAAACAATTATCCACCACTACTCTCTGGCATCTCCCATCTAGCCACTGTTGAATCCATTTTATTACTCCAGCATTAATACCTAACAACTGAACCTTCTTAACTAACCTTCCATGTGGAACTTTGTCAAAGGCTTTGCTGAAGTCCATATAGACTACATCCACTGACTTACCCTCGTCAACATTCCTCGTAACTTCTTCAAAAAATTCAATAAGGTTTGTCAAACATGACCTTCTACGCACAAATCCATGCTGGCTACTCCTAATCAGATCCTGTCTATCCAGATAATTATAAATACTATCTCTAAAAATACCTTCCATTAATTTACCCACCACTGATGTCAAACTGACAGGTCTATAATTGCTAGGCTTACTTCTAGAACCCTTTTTAAACAATGGAACCACATGAGCAATACGCCAATCCTCCGGCACAATCCCCGTTTCTAATGACATCTGAAAGATCTCCGTCAGAGCTATTCTATGTTCCATAAATTACTGTGATTTGCCACGTGTCCTCTCCCTGGTAAGCTACAAGTCTGTATGTGACCTTTATTATTCTTTCTGTAAAATTTTGGACTTGTGGAAACAAAGACTGAATATATGATGTAAGAATCTGTTCTAATTTAGCAGATTAGAAGCTGAAATTTAAAGTGAGAGTAATTTAGCTTTGAATGGTGCTAAATAAAAAAAGACAGATAATGACAATTCTGAAATGCACAGAAGATATAAATGGCAGCTCAATACATCACCCTTACCCTTTCATAAGTTTGAAAGAGCAAGTTCATAACTGATTTGTGGCGTGAGCTAATTTCACAAGTGAAAGAACATTTGCAAGGCACAGCTGCTCGATTTTGTATTCTAGCTGTTCAATAGCCATTACTCAGGTTATGTGTGAAACTGATTTTTCACATCATAGACCATTCGGATATAATTGTACTGTGTGATGTAATTGTTGTCTACCAGTTATGACATGATTCACAGTTCTGTGGCACTGTTGATCAGCTGAGAAGTGGAACATAATTTATCACTTGACTAGTGATACATTACAAAACCTCATGCCGTAATCACAAATGCACTTCAGTTTCAAAGCCAATTTTTCCATGCATTAGAAAATGTATGGACATATTTCTAAATGCATAAAAGAGTAACAAATACAATCTGCTAAACTTTGATCAGGAATAATGATATCAGTGCTTTGAATGCTAAGTCAACAAGCATGGGAAATCTACTCTATGATTTTATAGTAATTGGTTCACTTTTGATAGGTAGACATCCCAAAAAAAATCCATAAATGTTTGTATGCATAAAAGTATCTTGCAATTGTATATTTGCAGAGAAACCCTCTGTACAGCTGTGGTATATGATCAGAGCAAACTAACTCTGCACATTAATCACTTGTACATAAAAGCAGTTCCACTGAGTAAAATCCCTCTGCTACACACAAAAAAAAAATGATGCTCATCTGGCCTAGTTTTAATACCTGGGGGATTTGGTCAATCTATAGAAAATTATAGATGAAATATTTTTAAGCAGTCTGGGCAGTTTTGTAGATAAATTTTTCAGTGAACTAAAAGTTTAAGTTAAATGATGAACTGAAAGGCTTATGGTTCGGCAAGTTTGAACAGTTTGTGAGCAAATAAATTTCAAACTTCAGAACCTTTTATTGTACTTTAATAAGTTGTTGAACCAGAATATTTTTATACAGTTAACAATTACTCCCATGATTTTGAATCAGTGCTTTAGCAATCAATTAATCATGTAAAATAACTTCTCATTTTACATGTCCATACTGATTTGTTAATTAGAGTTATACAAAACTACAGCAGCAAAAACCTGAAATAGAAACTACTGAAAACATTCAGCAAATTAGGTAGCAGGTGTGGAGTGAAAAAATAGACTTTCAGATCATTTGAGTGGCTGAGTATTACTAGCATTTTCTGTTTTGATTTTTAAGAAAGCATTATTTTTGCAGGTATCCTACAGAGATTTTGCCAATGTTAGTGTTACTGTCAGCTTGTTAGTGTTCTGTTTTACCTATACAGTATTTGGGAATATGAATTCCATAAATTTAATCTTTTCTTGGTGCTCAATACCAAAACATGGCTTAATTTATTGGCTGATAGTTTGTATTTAAAAGGGACTAAATTGGTAAATTAATTTATTGTCACATGTGCTGAAACGCAGTGGAAAGTCTTGTGTAACATGCTACAGATCGTTGCACTACAATAATGCATTGAGATAGTATGAGGTAGAACATCTACCAAATGCAGAGCAAAGCATTGCAGTTACAGAGAAAGTGCTATGTAGGTAGACAATAAGGTGCAAGGTCATAACGTGGTGGATTGTGAGGTCAAGAGTCCATTCCTATCACACTAGGATACTGTTTAATTGTCTTATAACAGCAAGTTAGACGCTGTCCTTCAGTCTGATGATACATGCTTTAAGGCTTTTGTCTCTTCTGTCTGATGCGAGGCATGAAAACAGATATCCTCGGGGGGGGGGGGGGGTAATCTTTGATTATGTCGGTTGCTTTACCTAGGCAGTGCAAAGTTTTGAAAGAGCCCATGGAGAAGAGGCTGGTTTATGTAACCTGCAACCCCCTAGAGTTGCTTATGGTCATAGGCAGAGCGGTTGCCATACCAGACTGTAATTTCCGTGGTGAGGGTTAAAGAGGACGTGCCAAATTCCTTTAGCCTCCTGAGGAAGTACATGTGCTAATGTGGTTTCTTGGCTGTGGCTACTTTGTGGTTGGACCAGGACAGGTGGCTAGTGTTGTTCATTCCTAGTACTTAAAGCTTTTAATTTTGTCTACCTGAGTATCATTTATGTAAACGGGAATGTGTGTACCACCACCCCTCCTTCCTGAAGTTAATGACCAAAACCTTTATTTTACTGACATTGAGGAAAAGGTTGTCATGACACCATATGATAGGTTCTCTATCTCTTTCCTCCACTCCAATGCATTGTTATTTGAAATATGGCCCACTATGATGATAGATGAAAATGGTGATTAAATTTGTAGATGGAGTTAGAGCAGATGATAGCTACATGGTTGTGAGTGTACAGGGGATAGAGTAGGGGAAGTGAGGATGCAGCCTTGTGGATTACCCGCGTTGAGAGTGATTTTGATGGAGTTGTTGATGTTTGTCCTTACTGATTGTGGTCTGTTGGTCAGGAAGTCAAGGATCCAGATGCAAAGGGAGATGTTGAGTCTCAGGTCAGGGTGTTTAGAGATGAATTTGGTTGGAATTATAGTATTGAAGGCAGAGCTGAGTCTGTGAGTAATGGCCTAACATGGGTGTCTTTATGCTCCAGAGATGGCCAAGGAGATGGTGTATATTTAGGTCTATTTCAGCAGTAGACCTACTCCTAAGATCAGCAATTTTTCACATGAATCATACACTTTCAAATTTTCATGGGATGTGTTGGTCAATTTTATTGTCTAACTTTATCTTTGGCTTTAGAGATTATAGAATAATAGAGCGAGGAAATAAGCAACTCTGTCCAATTCATCCATACTGACTTGTGAGCACTCACCACACAGAATTTAGACTTCTCTGCCCAAGTGATTCAAGTGTTCATCTATAGACACTTCTTAAAAACGGTAAGTGACCCTACTTCAACCTCTCTCTCGGGCAGTTCTTTTAGGAACTTAAGCTGGGTGAAGTTCCCCTAATATCGCTTCTTAATTTCTTCCCCTTTACCCAAAGCCCATGTTCCATCTTCTCCTTATGTTCTGTTAGTTAAAAGCAGCTGATCACTTTTTTTTTATTAAAGTGTCACATCTGCCTTTTTTCTGAAAAGCTGGAGAAACATTTTTCAAGGTGGTTGTACAATATAAACTGCAATGTGACTTTCGTGTCCTGTATACAGACAAATAAACAGCATTAAAAATACTTTCTTTTGATTGTAATATTTTCTCATAAACTGGTGTGTGAAGCAATTGATATTATTGCATCTTTTTTCTATGGGCAAAGTTAGTATTTTGGAAAACGAAGAGAAGTGGATACATTTGTATGATATGAAATATGTTGTAAAATCAGATTTGTGGCGCACTGTAATTACGTTGCATGGAAGGAGCTGAAGGTTGTCACTAGTGAAATGCCACAGAAATTTTAAGTAACTTTCAAGGAAATTAATCTTTTTATTATCTGAAAACAGAATTGTTCAGCAGAAGTATATCTGCCAGATCATTGTAAAATGTGCTCTGAATTGTATTAGTTCCAGAAGAGGTAGAAAAATATGCTACATTTAAAAAAGAAATGCTATCCATGAGATGACATGCAAAAGGAAGAAGCACTTCAGAATGGCCATTGTCTAAACAATAGGTGTGACTTTGTACAGCAAGAGAAGTTAATTCTTATGGTGGCAATTCAATAATCAATATGCATGAATATTTGCTGTGTTGACTTTGTATTGTGGAATTTAAGAGTTGCCTGTTTAGTAAATTTTGAATAGTAGTACATCATATAATAAAAAGGTTGAGATTTTATAATATTGCACATAGGATAATAGATATGCGAAGAAATTAGATTTTGTGTTCAAAACTGTAATATGTTAACCTGTTCCAGAAAGCATTTAATTAAATAAGTCTTTACTGATCATCAAAATGAATTCTAAATTTAGAATTAAAACTGAATAAAGTGAACTCTGTGAAGATGTGTAAATGAAATTTGGAAATTACATTTTCACAGCAAGGTGGTGAAGGGGAAGTATGAAATATGCACATTAGTTTGCATATTTTACGAGTTCTCAGTTAGTTGAAGAGATGGTTCATTTGCAATAACAAAGAGGGATCTAAAAGCACAGGGGAGCTGGTTCAATAATTCAACCCCTCATCATCAATTTGTTGGAAGTTATTTGAGAAACTGAGCCTAAATAACAAAATCAATTTTGTTAACATTGGGTGAATTGCATAATATGTTTAAACAATTAAGCAACAGAGAGGAACGTTTTTGCTAGATAAATTGATAACATAAAATCTAGTGTTTCATCTGTTGTAAAAGATTGATTTAAGTTCCAGCACCAGCTAACCTTTGCATTCTGAACAGTGGACCAGTTCCTGGCCAAATGTTGCGAGGTTTTCAACATGAATTAGATCACTTTTTGTGGTTAATTTGGGCAACTAGTCAAGGTGCTTAGGATTGAATTACCTATAGATTTAAGTAATCACTCTTCTGTTTTAATTATTCACTTACAGCATTGCATATGGCAGCCAACTCCTGCCATTATTTTAATTTTGGACTTTAGAGAAGAGCAACATCAGAGAGCAATCATTAAAAAAAAGCCTATAATAAAGGTTGTTCTGCATCACCCAGTAAACACCTCAAAATGTTACAACCTGTGCACTGTTCAGCACCTTAACTGTGGATTGACTTAGTTGGAGGAAGTAAGGAATGGAAATAGAACAGATCTTTTTATTTACAAGGTCTTTTAAATTATGGTAGCAGAGGAAAAAATAAAAACGACCTAAGCACATCAAGAATGATTACTAAATATAAATTTGTCCAGGCATAGGAAATATTCACACAAAAATTTAACATGCTTTGTACAAATTGCAACAGCCGTGCTGCAAGATGATGTCCAAGTTGAAGAGATATCTGAGGGAAGGTTGTGTTTGCTAAAGTCAGTTCATTGAATCTGGGCCTGACTGAAATTTAGTTCACATTTTTATTTACTGCAGGGTGCAAATTATGGTACATCGGTAGTGTCATAGAGCTCATGCATGGAAATAGGTCATTTGGCTCAACTCATTCACGCCAGCTGTGCAGCCTAATGGGCTAGTCCCATCTGCCCCCGTTTGTCTGATATTTCCCCTAAACCTTTCCTATGTATATAGTTATCTAGATGGCACTTAAGCATTGCTACTGTGCCTGGCTCAAACATTATTTTTTTTGTTAATTCATTCCAAATACACATAATCTTTTTCATGAAGAAGCTGCAACTGATGAGCCTTTTAAAACCCTTTTGTATGATCTTAAACATATGCCTTGTTTTTAGTAGTTCCTCCCTGGGGAAGAAGACTTGGCTTTCACCCTGTCTGTGTGCCTCATGATTTTATACACCTCTATCTGGTCACCGCTCAATCTCCTATATTCCACAGAAAAAAGTCCTACTCTGTATAGCCTCCAAGTCAACAACATCCTGGTAAATCTTTTCTGCACTCTTTCTAATGTAATAATGTTTCCTATAAGAGGGTGACCAAAACTGCATACACTCCAAGTGAAGCCTCACCAACATCATGTATACCCAGTGCTCTAATCGAAGGCCAGCATGCCTAATGCCTTCTTCACACCCAGCTGAGATGCTACTATGCTTTTGTGTTCATACTTCTTTCTATTCCGTAACACTTCCCAGGGTCCTACCATTCGTTGTATAAGTCTCACCCTGGTTTGAACTTCCAAACTGTAATATCTCACACTTATTGGATTGATAATTTGCCATTCTGAAGGTCTGCAGATACCGGTTATGATGCCCAAATCAGTTTGTGTGCTTCTTAACAGCTAGAAATTGTTCGCCAACTATCAAAATAGCAAGAGATGCCGACAGGGTTGATAGAGAGAAATTGTTCCCATTGGTGGAATGGTCAAGAAACCTGGAAGGAAGATTCACGGTGATTTGCAAAAGAATCTAAGTGGCATGAGAAAATACTTTTTTTTATATACTGCAGGTAGTTAGCCTCTAGAATGTATTGCCTGTCACTGTGGTAGAGGATTATTCAATTGTGACTTTTAAATTGCATCAGTACTTCACAGAATAAAATATTGCAGAACTACAGAGAAAAGATGGGAGGATGAAGCCAGCTATAATGCTATTGTCATGACACCCTTCTTTTCTCTCTATCATTTCTGAAGTATTTCATATTTTACTTTATCAAATCTGGTAATGTATAGACTGTTATGAATTTTTGCTTCTCTTGGCAATATTGCATCTCTTGCAATACATATTATTATTTTCTCTGCGGCAGAACCTTCTAATGTACCAGGATTGGAACCGTCTGCAAGAGATGGAAAGCCTTTCTTTTTACAAGATGTCATAGGTTGGAAAATTGTACAGAGCCTAGGGGTGGCAAAATGGTGTTGGGATTTCAGTGTCTCAAAGTTATGTTTTTACAATGATATCTCCTTTTGATAACAGGTAGGGCCTGTTACCTTGCTATACCTCTAAATTACTATTCCAATTTGAAGCAAAGTAAATGTCACTCAAACAATGTAAGGCTCTTCTGAGCTGCTACATATGTTTTCTGGTCACATCTGGTCATTTTTTCTTTTCTATAAGCCAGGAGGGATAAGGGACATGGAGTGGCTATCAGCTCTAATCTTCATCATATCATTTATATCCCTTGAAACAAGTACCATCCCAAACGCAGAAAATTCAGTATGCATCAGTGACTTTGAAATGGGAAAATTAGTAATCTTTACAAATAATAATTAGGAACACACGAGACAGAAGCAAGCAAACACCTGCCATTTACACACATTTTGGCAAATCTTTCATCTCAGCCCAACCTTCCTGCACTGTCTGCAAAGCATTCATTTCCCTGAAGGACAGGTGGAGAGAGCTGAAAGTTGGAGTACTGACTTATTAAGATGCAATATAGCAAGACAGCAGAATCTTCTAGATCACATCTTGATTACTGAAGGAATGGGGGATCCCTAATTCGCAATAGTATGCATAGCATTCTGAGGTAACAACAAGATGGCTTGAAGTCTGCCTTGTATCATTCCAATGTTTTTCAGCTGAGTTAAGTTATGCAATTATCTAAAGTTCTCCATAGGGAAGACCTCAGAAAATTGGAGGGTCATCTCTTCAAAGTGTTCTGGTGTCAAAGTGACATTTTGTGTGCCACAGGCCAGAGGAGACACTGGATTACTTAGGGGGAGGAGTGTTATTTTGTTTTTAAAAAAGCGAGCAAGGCATTTTGCGAGCCACAGAGGAGATGTTGGATGTGCACAATTAGGCACTTGGCGAGGTCCAATAAGGATAAGTTCGTTTTGAGGAGAGTGGCCATTGTGTGAGTGGGGAGTTGAGGCTTTGGCTCATCAAAGCTTTAGCAAAGAGATGCTAGGCTGGTGGTAGATGTTTATTTTTTCACTGCTTCTTCCTTTTTTATTTCTTATTGCTCATTTAGTGCAGTGGGGATGCCAGGCAGGATAGGTGAACGTTCCTCTTTCGGGTTGTGGGAAGACAAGCAGACCTCCAGGGCCGCTGATGACTACTGGTGCAATCAGTGCATCCAGCTGCAGTTTTGAACAGACTGTGCTCGGGAGTTGAAGAGGGAACTGAATGAACTCTGATCATTCGGGAGTCTGAGGGGGTGATAGAGGGAACGTAAAGAGAGTTAGTTACACCCAAGGTTCAGGACACAGGCTGACTGTCAGGAGAAGGGGATGGGGGATAAGCTGCCAGTGCAAAGCATCTCACGGCTGTCCCCTTTAACAGCAGGTGAGGATACTGCTGCAGTGGGGTGGGGAGTGGAATTGACCTAGCAGAGGAAAGCCACAGGGATCAGGTCTCTGGCACTGAGTCTGACATGTGGCTCAGAAGGGAAGGGGGTAGAAGAGCTGAGCTATAGTGATAGGGGTTAGGAGAACAGAAAAGATTGTTTGCACCTGAACTGGAGGGAGACTAATATCCTAGTGATGGTGCTAGTGCTGCATAGTGGGGTGTGGGGGGAGGGGGGGAGGTTAAACTAGATTTGCAGGGGGGTGGGAATCAGTGCCAGAACAGATAGTGAAGTGGTCGTGGAGAAAGATCTATGTACTGTACAAAGTCAGGAACTCCAATGTCAAGCATGGTGGGACTAATGATCTTAGGACATAGATCAGCATTTGCAATTATAACTTTGTGGCCATCAGTGAGATTTGGTTCCACAAGAGGTAGGACTGGCAGCTCCATGTCTGTTGTTTTAGATGTGATAGAGGGGGAGGGGTGGCATTACTAGTCATGGAAAATTGAGTACCGCTGTGACAATCAGAACAGACTAGAGAGCTCATCTAGTGAGGCTTTATGAGTAGAAATAATGAATAAGAAGGGTTTAACCACATTAATGGGAATATATTATAGACCACCGAACATTTCTTGGGATTTGGAGGAGCAAGTTCATAGACAGATCATAGACTGTTGCAAGATACACAAGGCTGTGATAGGTGATTTTAACTTTCCACATATTGATGGGGACTCCCAAACTATAAAAGGGCTGGATGGGAAAGAGTTTGCCAAATGTGTTCAAGAAAGTATCCTTAATCAGTACAGGCAAGTCCCAACCAGAGAGAGTCTGATACTAGATCTCCTATTAGGGAATGAGACAGGGTGGGTGCCAGAAGTTTATGTAGGGGAATGCCTTGCTTCTGGTGATCATGATGCCATTTATTTCAAGGTATTTATGGAAAAGGATTGATCTGGTCCTCAGGTTGAGATTCTAATTGGAGAAAGACCAATTTTGATGATATCCAGCCAGGATCTGGTAAGTGTGGATTGGGGCAAGCTGTTTTCTGGCAAAGTGGGAGGCCTTAAAGTGAAATTTTGAGAGTGCAGAGTTTGTATGTTCCTGTCAGAAGAAAAGGCAAGGATAACAGGTTTAGGGGGCCTTAATTTTATAGAGATATTGAAACCCTGGTTAAGAAAAAGGAGGTGCATAGCAGGTATAGACAGGCAGGAACAAATGAGGTACTTCAAGATGATATGAAATGCAAGAGCACTTAAGGAAATCAGGAGGGCGAAAAAAAAGACATGAGGTTGCCCCAGCAGACAAGGTGAAGGAGAATCTTAAGGAGTTCTACAGATATGCTAAGAGCAAAAGGGTAGCAAAGAATGAAATTGGTTCTCTGGAAAATCGGTATGGAAAGCTGTGCATGGAGCCAAAAGCAAAGGGGGAAATCTTAAATGGATTTCCTTCATCTCTGTTTACTCAGGACAGTGACTCAGTCCATAGAAGTGAGGCAAAGCAGCAGTGAGATCCTGGACCCAATACAGAGGACCTAATACAAGTGACTCGAGGCAAATTAAGGTGAATAAATCCCCAGGGCCAGACAGTGTGTTCCCTCGGACCTTGTGAGAGGATAGTGCAGAAATTGAGGGGCCATATTTAAGACATACATAGCTATGGGCAAGGTGCTGGAGGATTGGAGGATAGCTGATGTTGCTCCGTTGTTTAAGAAAGGCTCTAAGGATAACCAGGAAACTAAAGGCCAGTAATCCTGACATCAGTAGTGGGAAAGTTATATGTGGTCCCTTAGAATACCTTCCAATAAAAGTCCAAAGTAAAATTTATTTTCAGAATACATTCATGTCACTACATACAACCTTGAGATTCTTTTTCTGCAGGCATACTTAGCAAGTCCATAGAACAGTAACTATAAACATCAGGAATTAACTGTAAACAAATGCTGCAAATGCAGAAATAAATAAATAGCAATAAATAACAAGCATAAAATAACAATCTTTAAATGAGTGTAAGTATTCCCCTTTGTTCAAGGGCCTGTTGGTTGAGGGGTAGTAACTGTTCTTGAACCTGGTGGTGTGAGTCCTGAGGCACCTGTACCTTCCACCTGGTGGCAGCAGCCTGGGTGCTGAGGATCTCTTGATGAAGGATGCTGCTTTTCTACGGCAGCATTTCGTGTAGATGTGCTCAGTGGTTGGGAGGGTTTTACCCATGATGTACTGGGCCAAATCCATTACCTTTTGTAGGATTTTTCCACTCAAAGGCATTGATGTTACCATATCAGGCTGTAAGCAGCCAGTCAACACACTTTTCATCACACATCTATAGAAATTTGCTAAGGTTTTCATAAACATGCTGAACCTCCGCAGACTCCTGAGAAAGTAGAGGTGCTGTTGTACTTTCTTTGCAATTATATTTATATGATGGATCCAGGATAGATCCTCTGAGATGGTGACACCCAGGAATTTAAAATTACTGACCCTCTCAATCTCTGATCCTGCAATGATTACTGGCTCATGGGCCTCTGGTTTCCCTCTCCTGTGAAGTCTACAATTATTTCCTTGACTTATTAACATTGAGTGAGAGGTTGTTGTTTATACAACACTTGGCCAAGTTTTCAATCTCCCTCCGGTATGCTGATTCATCACCACCTTTGATACAGCCCACAACAGTGGTGTCATCAGCAAACTTGTAGATGGTGTTGGAGCTGTACTGAGCCACACAGTCATAGGGGTAAAGCAAGTAGAGCAGGGGTCTAAGTACAAATTCCTGTGGTGCTCCTGGGCTGATGGAGATTGTGGAAGAGATGTTTTTGGCAAACCATGTTGACTGGGATCTATAAGTGGGATCCAATTGCACAAGGGTGTATTGAGGCCCAGGTCTTAGAGTTTACTGGTTAGTTTTGAGGTGATGGTGGTGTTAAATGCTGCATAGTAATCAATAAAGAGCATCCTGATATTTGAACCTTTGCTGTCCAGATGTTCCAGGATTGTGTGAAGAGCCAACGAGATAGCAACTGTGATAAACCTGCTGCTTCGGTAGCCGAATTGGAGCAGATCCAAGTCACCATTCAGACAGGAGATGATGTGCTTCAACACTAGCCTGTCAAAACACTTCATCACTGTGGATGTAAGTGTCACTGGTCAATAGTCATTTACACAAGTTACCACGCTCTTCTTGGGCACCTATACGATCGAAGCCTGCTTGAAGCAGGTGGGTCCCACACACTCCCAGAACAAGAAGTTGAAGATGTCCATCAAAGCACTAGCCAGTTGGTCAGCACGGGTATTCAAGTACTCGGCCAGGTACTCCATCCAGACTGGTTGCTTGCCTTGAATTAATTCCCTTGCAGGCAGCCCTCACCTCATCTTCAGATACTGAGATCAAAGGATCATAAAACATGGGGTGTGCAATTGTTCCTCCTTGTTCTGGTGGTCAAATTGAGTATGAAGGCAAAGAGCTCAACTGGAAGCAAAGCTCCGCTGTCCTCTATGTTGCAAGATTTAGCTGTGTTGGAGGTTACAACATTCAAACCCTGCCATAGCTGTTGAGCATCCCTCGTTGATTACAGTCTGGTCCGGAATCTCCACTTCACCAGAGAGATGACTTCCCAGAGTTCATACCTGCACCTCTTGTGGCATTCTCAATCTCCAGGCTTGAATGCCTCTGATCTGGCTCTCAGCAGGTTCTGGATTTCACTGTTCTGGAACTTCTGATTGGGGAAAAACCTGAACAATTTTGCGGGGACACACTCATCCACAGTTGTTTTAATAAACTTTGTAGCTACCCTGGTGTAGTCATTCAAGTCATCAGATGTACAAGTAGTTCGATAGATAGGGACTGATTAGGGATAGTCAACATGGCTTTGTTCGTGATAAGTTGTGTTCAACCAATCTTAGTTTTTCAAGGAAGTTGTCAGGAACGTTGATGAAGGCAAGGCATCATGGACTTCAGCAAGCTCCTGCATGGGATGTTGGTCAAGAAGGTTCAATGGCTTGGCATTCAAGATGAGATAGTAACTTGGATTAGACATTTGCTTCGCGGGAGATGTCAGAGTGTGGGGATGGTTGCCTTTCTGATGGTAGGCGTCAGTGCTGGGTTTGTTGTTTGTCATCTATATCAACAACCTTGATGATAATGTGTGGTAAACTGGATTTGCTATTTTGTGGATGTGACCAAGATTGGGGGTATAGTGGACAAAGCTAGCTGTAGGGTCTGGAGTGGTCAAGGAAGTGAACTGAAAAATGGCAGATGGAATTTAATGTAGAAAAGTGAGGTGCTGCATTTTTGGAGAACCAACCAGAGTTGTTCTAACACGATCAGTGATAGGCACTGAGGAATGCAATAGACAGACTGATCTGGGAGTGCAGATACATAATTCCTTATAAGTGGTGTTGCAGGTAGATAGTGTCATAAAGAAAGCTTTTGGCACATTGGCATTTATAAATCAATGTATTGAGTACAGGAATTTTGAATGTTATGTTGAAATTGTATAAGATGTTGGTGAGGTCCAGTTTGAAGTATTATACCCACTTTTGGTCACCTGCCTACAGGATAGATGTAAACAAGATTGGAAGAGTGCGGAGAAAGTTTACAAGGATGTTGCTGGGACCTGGGTCCTGAGTTATAGGGAAAGTTTAAATGGATTAGGACATTACTCCCTAGAACGGAGAAGATTGAGGGTAGATTTGATGGTTGTATGCAAAATTATGAGGTGTATAGATAGAGTAAATGCAAGGAGGCTTTTTCCACTCTGTTTAGGTGAGACCAGAACTAGAGGTTAATGGTTCAGAGTGGAAGGTGAATTGTTTAAGGAGAACGTGAGAAGGAATTTCTTCACTTGGAGGGTTGTGAATGTGGAATAGGCAGAAGTGGTGCATGCTGGGAAGAGCAATTTGGATAGGTACATTACATGGATGGGAGGGATCTGGAGGACTATGTTCCAGGTGCAGGTCAATTGGACTAGGGTCATTAATGGTTCAGCAGGGACTTGATGGGCCAAAGGGCCTGTTTCTATGCTGTAGAGTTCTATGATTATCACTCTATGTTGAGGATTGTGGATTTAGTATAACTCTGGTGTAATATTGGCACACAGCTTAATAACCGTCTGGATTTGGCGCTGGGAGATTTTCCCCGGCAAACTACACCCTTGGCAACATTTTGTCTGATCCTCTCACTAGTGTTTGTGATGAAGATGAATCCCTTACCCCTACCCTCACCCATTCTACCAACCAATTTGTGAACAGGCAAGAACATTAAACTCTAATGCACTGTTAAACTCTAGTGCCTGAGCTGCTGAGTTCCTCCAGCATTTTGTGTGTGGTGCTTTAATACATACAGCTGGAGCTCAATCAAGAGTTTTCCTTGTCTACTCAATCATTTGGAAGGAGGACATGAAAAAGAACATGATTCAGCCTTTTACTAAATAACAATAGTTTAATCGCTTGATTAATACATTTTCAAAATATTGTAAAAGCAAATGTTCAAAATTGTAAACCTTACTTTTAGTACCTTTTTAATATTAAAGCTGGTGAGTCTGCTGAAAAAAATGGAACTTCAAGTCAGCACCAGCAACATAAAGACTCATGTAAGTATTGTGATTTCCAAGCAATTGGACACCAAATTATAGGAGTCTGTCCATAGTTTAACTATTCTGCCTAGCTAATAAACCAATCCCATAAGATACAAATACAATATACCTTAATAGCTTGCTGAATACAGGTTGGCACTAAAAATGATAATTACCATGAAGTATAGGAGCAGAATTAGGCCATGTGTCCCACCAAGTCTGCTCCACCATTTCATCATAGCTAATCAATTTTTTCTCTGAGCCCCAGTCTTCTGCCTTCTCCCATATCCCTTCATGCCCTGACCAGTCAAGAATCTATCAACCTCTGCTTTAAATATACATAAAGACTTGGCCTAAATCAGCATTGCCCTCAAGATTTTTGAGGGACATTTCTTCTCACCATCGAAGAGTTGAGAAGAAAAAGTAGCTTTGATCCAATGTTTTTCTGCAGCTGAAATCTTGCTTGCCAAAGGCCTGCACAGGTGCCATTAAGCATGCAGAAAGTAGCAAGCTTCCATGGCTTTGATTTATTGGAAATTGCATGCGCCAAGTTTAACCACGTTGCTGTAGAAAAGGATCAGCACAACATGACTGGTTGATGTGGTTCTGACTGAACTTGGAAACTGTGCAGCTTGTGTATCAAAGGAATGAGCTTGCTACTTGAAGAACCTTCAGAGAAAAGTTAAAGCGTGCTGCCTAACAAGGAAATAATTTGCTCATTTGAATATTACAACTAAAGAGGAAGCACAGACAAAAATAATAGTGATTTTGATTAAAGGAAAATCCAAGATACAGAATTGTTTTTAGAGCAGACAATGAAGGTCTCAGCTTCAAGAAAAATATCATCAGTACCTGTCATATTTTTCTTCTTAGCATTGATTAGTTTAGCACATGCAGATTAACTTCTTCCCATCCGACCGGCTCATGCTCTCCTGGGTCCTCTGTTTGTTCAGTCTATTGTACAAGTATTTATATGGCTCTTTGACAGTATTGTTCAGTATTTAGCAATCCATAATTCTCCCTTATATAGTGAATTCCAGGTGATTGGAACACACAGGGATAGGTACATATTGGCCTAATTAAGTGCTGCCAAATTGGCCAAAGTTTCATGGAAATAGTTAAAATGGTATAAAAAAAGACAAACTACCATTTACACAAGAAGATGCGCAGATGTTGGAAATCCGAAGCAACACACACAAAATGCGGGAGGAGCTCAGCAGGTCAGGCAGCATCTATGGAAAAGAGTAAACCGTCGTCTCTTCGGGCTGTCATCGGGACTGGAAAGAAAGATGAGAAGTCAGGGTAAGGAGGTGGGAGGAGGGGAGGAAGGTGTACAGGGTGGTGGGTGAAAACGGGAGAGGGGAGGGGGCAAAGTAAAGAGCTGGGAAGTTGATCAGTGAAAGTCTTTCCTTGCCTTCCCCCCCCCCCCCACCTTCTTAGTCTAACTTCTCATCTTTCTTTCTAGTTCTGATGAAAGGTCTCGGCCCGAAATATCAGCTGTTTACTCTTTCCCGTAGATGCTGCCCAAACTACCAGTTAATTGGGTAGCAAATCAGGTACCGTATTTCAATGAAATACAGAACAAATTAGAACACTCCCAATGCTACTACAGTACTATTAAACTGTCTATTGGTTCCTTATAGTTTTTGATGGAGGAATTAATCCAGTGAATGGTCAAAATCAGTGTAAATAATGGATTGTCTCATGCAGTGCTTTTGATGATGGCATCTTTCAAACCTTTGCTTTCATTTCAATTTTCAAGATGATTGTTGATACCTTTAAATTCTTTGTTGTTAACATAGTGAAATAGTTTCATTTTCACTCCTGACCATTTCTGCACACTTACACTTGCAGGTCCCTCTGCTCACAGCACTCCTCAGTGCCTGGCCATTCATTGTACAAGTCCTCCCCTGGTTTGACTGTCCAAAGTGTATCTCCACTTAATTCATTTGAAATACATTTGTCATTCCTCAGCACATTTGTCTAAATCGTCAAGGTCACCTTTCAATGTATCGTAACCCCTCTAGTCTAGAATCTTCAGCAAACTTACTAATTATGTCATGCCCATTGATATCCAAAACACTTACATAAATGATGAATAGCAGAGGTGCCAATACTGACCCACGGTGCACCCCACTAATCACAGGGCTGCAGTCAGAGAATCAACCTTCAACCATCAATTTCTGCTTCCTAATAAATGACCCAATTCTGAAACCACCTTGCTAGCTCACCCTGAATCCCATGTATCCTAATTTTCCCGATAAGACAGTCATGCAGAAACCTTGTCAAAGGCCTTCTGTGTTGACAGCATGCACTGCATTACCGTCATTTGTGCCCTTAGTTTTCTCTGGAAAAACTCCATAAAATTTGTCAGACATAAAAGCATACTGACTATTCCTGATCAGGTCTTGACTATCCAAATGATAGTAGATCTTGTCCCTCAGAATTCCCTCCAGTAATTTCTCACAACTGTGGTTAGGCGGGCCAACCTGCAGAACTCCAGTCTTCTGGAGCTTTGCCAGTGGTTAACAACAAAGCAAAAAACAAACTAACAGAACACAACATAACATCAAACCCACCACCCAACACCCTCCCCTCGCACAACAAAATGGAAATGGAATGGGTGATTAAAAAACATACAAAAATCATAAATCTGAGTAAGTCCACAGTCCTTAAACATAATTGTCCAATCCATAAACGCAGAACCACGACACCATCCTCCGATATCACTGATGTTCATCGAAAGAGGACACCATTTGAGGCAGAGAGACCTACCTGCATGCCACAGTAGGCCCCACAGCGATAGGCCGCTCACAGATTCCTCCACCGGCAGCAATCAAAAGGAAGGCAGTCTGTACTGAACTCTCCCTTGCCTTCTGCATCAGTTTCAATTCTCAACCTTCCTTGTTGCTTTAATTGGTAATTAGTAGACATTTTAATCAGTGAAATGGAGTCAAATATCAGCTTGCGTCCCAGTCTGAGTACGCGCTTGCTTCCCAGAATCTTCTTGGAGACAGCAAAGCATTGGATTACTCAGACGAACTCCAAACTGTAAATTGAAGGCTGTAACACTCCCAGAAACACATTTAAGGTGAAAAACAGACGTAAAAGAAGTAAAAAAAGACATTTTCATGAGCTATCTGAGGGAGCAAGGGAGTGTTGTAAACTGGCGCCATCTTGCAAGTAATTAGCAATTTAAAGGATGAAAGAACAATTAAATCACTTTCATGTTCACTGAGACTCCTTAGAAGTTGGATCTAGAAGCTGAGACAGTTTGAAAATGTATCGTTATTAAACCTTATTATTTTACTCTGTTCAAGTGTTTATTATCTCAGGACTACTCACAATGCCTTAGAACGGAGTATGGCCAATCTTTTGCTGTAGTCTGTTTCTTCTGCGTTTTTGTCCTGGGGCTTGATACTTTGTGCAATTTAAAGTTTGTTGTAATTAGTTTAAATAAATCTACTTCAAAGTTCATCAAAGATTCCGTCTTACTGAAACAATATTCAGTCTCAGTGCTTTCAGTAATGGCAATTATCAGCATATTGACAATAGACAATAGGTGCAGAAGTAGACCATTTGGCCCCTCGAGAATGCAGAAAATCCTGAGTAAATTTATCAACTACAGTTGTTACTTAACACACAGTTAGTGAAAAATGATTCTAATATAGAATCTGGGTATTAATATATGCTAGGAATATTTACTCTGCAGTGTAGGTGTGAAGGAAAAAGCTTCTGATGAAAGTAATGCCAAGTCATGGATTCACACAATTATATGTTTGATAACTGAGGTAAAGAGAAATTAACAAGAGAAAATCTGCAAATTCTGGAAATCCAAGCAACGCACACGAAATGCTGGAGGAACTTGGCAGGCCGGGCAGCATCTGTGGAAAAGAATAAACATTTGATGTTTTGGGCTGAGACCCTTCGTGAAACGTCGACTGTTTTCTCTTTTCCATAGGTGTTGCCTGTCCTGCTGATTTCCTTCAGCATTCTGTGTGTGTTGTAAAGAGAAATTAAACACTCTCCATAAATCAAAGGAAGTTAAGGCAGAGTTTCCACTGGGAGGAGGTAAGGTAATCTTAAATACAGATTTTTAAAAAATGCGCATTCCCTGCAGAGGTGAAAGCAAACAAGTTCCCTCCTGTGGTACTTAACTGTTCTTTATCCAGTCAATGATCCTGGGCATCAAATCTTGGCTTCAGTCTGCTCAGTGCATTGCTTATTTTTTTTTGCAGTTCTTGATTAACTTATGTACATTATAACAGCTTCATCTCGTGGAAGTTATGGGTTGAAACCTCACCACCCTCTTGGACTGATTGAACCACATTCCCTATTATTTGTCTCGTGGTCAGCACCTGACTTTTGCTGCAAAGTTTTAAAAATCCTTAAACCACAATTGCATTGCTCTTGTTCCTTTGAAGGGGGCAGATGGTGTTGCATGCACTATTCCTGTTTGCTTTTAAAGATTTACTTATTTTTATTGCTTTAGTCTTGTTTATTATGTATGTTCTTCCTGACTGGCTTTCAGATCGGTAATAATCTTCTCTTTATCTTCTACCCTGATTCTCTGCTGAGATGCCTCATTTGACCACTGATGTTATTTGCATAGGCTTTGATTCTCTAAATCAGGGGTTCTCAAACCTTTTTTATGCTATGGACCCCCTACCATTAACAGGTGTATGTGGGCCCCATGTTGGTGAAAACCTGCTCTAAGTGCTCCTTGTTGATGCCCCACTTCAATTTCACCTTTTGACATTACTACTTTAGCATTTTCCTTAATCCCTATCCTTTTGTAGCAATTTATTTGTTTAATAAACATATCGTTATTCTTAATTGCAGTGTTTGCTTGTGTTTTTAAGTGGCAAATTAAAAATGCTTAACCTTTTCACCCCAAGAAGTGTTTTTGAATTGATTCCTATATCCACTGTCTAAAGTGACTCTAGCTACACTTCCTTGAGGAGTACTTGGCAATCATGCTCATACTGACCCATTCCTCCTTCTCCTTTATCATTGCTGCTTCTGATCGGAGTTACTCTGTAAGGAAAAGCAAGTCTAGCATTGCCTTCCCAGCCCAGATATCAATCCTCCAATACTGTGCTGATTCCAAGATAATAAGTTTAATTTCTACTGTTAATCGGTGTTTTATTCTTTCTGCTTACTTTTGCAGATGCTTTGATTAATCAATAATTGCTTTTACAGTTTGAGGTGACATGAAAGGAAAAATCAAGCAAACCCAATGCACTTATTTAGCCTGATCTTGGATTGAAAACCTGTTAAATTTAACTTTGTTTTGTTTCTGAATCTTTCCCTTTTCCTCTTCCCAACATACCTGGCCAGCAGTGGAAATCATAGGTGCTCTCTTTAAGAGGCACAAAATACCGCAGGAAACCAGCAGCTCGGGTAACATCTACGGAGAGGAATGAGCAGTTGACCCTTCATCAGGACTGAAAAGGATGGGGGGAAAAGCCAGAATAAGAAGGTGAAGGAGGGGAAGAAGTACTAGCTTGCTAGTGTTAAGTGAAACCAGGTGGAGGAAAGGTTGGGTGGGTGGGGGAGGTGGAATGGATGGAATAAGATGCTAGGTGGGGGGTGTGATGGTTGGAAAAGGCTGAAAATAAAGATCTAAAAGGAGAAGACAGAGGATCATGGAAGAAAGGGAAGGAGGAAAGAGACCAGACGGAGGTGAGGAAAAGAGAAGTGGGGAATGAAAGAGAGAGAGAGAGAGAAGAGGAAGGGATAGAAATTACTTTTATGTGCCATGTCTGGTGGTGATAGAAAGCAAGATGCAATAATTCTGGGAAAAAAAACTGCAATAGCATTCATAATTTGAGGAAGAATCCTGATTTTAAACTGTATTTTCTGTATTTATAGTAATGTATTTTTTTCCAGTATCATATTTAGCAGACAATAAATTTAAATAATGTTAATAGTCATTGCACAAAGTTTTCATGCAGAATTTGGTGCCTCGTGTCAACTTTTTGATAAAACTGGTGATTTTCTCCAGTCTCATTTTTAATTTTGTATTGTGGAGTCATTGAAATTTCATATGAGAAGGCTGTTTTAACCATGTCTGAAATTAGCCTTGACTGATTTTAATAAACCTGATGCATAGATTTTCACTGACTTGTCATTGTTCATGAACACTGCTTCATTACTCCTTTCTTAACACAATTTATTTATTTTTGTGATTTATTGTAATTTTATGTCTACACTGAATAACAGAATCAGGTTTAATATCACTAATATATGTTGTGCAATTTGTTGTTTTGTGGCAGCAGTACATTGCAACACAAAATCTAGGAGCCATGAGTCTGTTTTCTCTCTGCATTTTATTCTGTGTGTATTTATCATGGTAACTAGTCATGTGGGTGGGGGCACAGTAAAAACATAGGGTTTAGTTATGTATCGTGCTTTGTTCTCAGCAGTTTGTAGCTGGGGGGGGCTGATGGATGTCGTATCTTTGCAGGTTGCTCAATTATGCTTAAATTGGGTACACTTAAGTTTCATCACTTCAAAATTATATGTTTGCTAATTAATAAAGGATCAAATACATAGGTTCGATTTATTTTGGAATAATCATTACAGTATTGGTGCCAAGGGCGCGTCATGCAAGTGTAACAGATCTACAGGAGTCACCAACAGCGGTAATTAGTTTTGTTAGAATTACATATAATAAAAATAAAAACTATAAATTACAATGAGAAGTATAAAGTGTGTATGCATTTGTGTGTGTGTATCTCTATACCCTGTACCATCATCTCGATGGTAGCAATGAAAAGATGGTGGTGATCCTTAATGATGGATGCTGCCTTTTTGAGGCATCACCTTTTGAAGATGTCCTCCAACTACAGCAATGAGGGATTGAAGATGTCCTTGAACACTCCAGTCAGTTGGTTGGCACAGGTTTTCAGAGGCCTGCCAGGTAGACCATCAAGGCCTACACCTTGCAAGTGTTCACCCTCTTGAAAGATGTTTGGATGTTGGCCTCTAACACAGAGATCACAGGGTCACCAGATGCTATGGGGATTCACACAGGTGCTGTTTTATTTTCCCTTTCAAAGTGTGCATAAAAGGCATTGTGCTCATCTCGGAGTGCAGCATTACAGCCATTCATAATGTTAGGTTTCGCTTTGTAGGATGCAGTGGCCTGCAGACCATGACAGACCTGATGTGCAAACAACTCCGTCTCTAACTTCTATATTGTTTTTTCAGTAGCTTTCAATAGGTCATACCTGGATGACTTGTATAGTTCTGGACTGCCAGTCTTGAATGCCACAGATCTAGCCCTCAACAGACTCCAAATATCCTGTTTCATCCACTGCTTTTGATTTGGTAATGACAAATATGTTCTTGAAGGCACACACTCATCCACAGGTCTTGATGAGGTCAATGACATTTGTGGTGTCTTCATTCACACTTGAAGATAAATCACTGAATATTGACTAGTCCACCAACTCAGAGGCCTGTAAGTGTTCCTCGGCCTTCCTTGGCCACAACTTTTTGGTCCTCAATAACGGTGCTGTGGTCTTTAGTCTCTGCCTATATGATGGGAGTAGAAGTACAGCCTGGTGATTGGACTTCCCAAAATGTGGGCGTAAGATGGCAAGGTAAGTGTTCTTGACAGTGGCATAACAGTGGTCAAATGTGTTGGCTCCTCTGGTTCCACAGGTAATATTTTAGTAGTAGTTGTTCAGAGACTTCTTCAAGCTGGCTTGGTTGAAACATCTCACAATGACAGAGAAGGTGTCAGGATGTCTTCATGCCTGCTGATTATGTCGCTCAGGTCCTCCAGTGTCTGCCTGAGGTTGGCCTGAGGTGGAGTATACACTGCTACCAGGATGGTGGTGGAAAACTCCCTCAGCAGATGAAAAGGACAACATATAACCACTAGGTATTCTGGGTTGGGTGAGCAGGACAGAGAGAGAGAGCCACTATGTTTGTGCACTGTGATGAGTATATTATAAAGCATACTCCACTTCCTCTGCCTTTAAAACACTGAGCTGTCCTATCTTTGTGAAGAATGGTGAAGCTGTTGAGCTGCAGCTCTGCATCTGAAATGGCAGGAGATAGCCAGGTTTTTGTGAAGGAAAGTTCAGAGATGATGTTGCTCTGTTGCCACGATCTTGGTCTGAGGTCTTTAATTTTATTTTCCAGAGACTCCACACTCACCTGAGCCTGAGGCCTGAGGCCCCTACATTTCTATCACACCTGTAATCTGGCGTGGCATCCCTGTTTTTCTGTTTATTAAAGGGGACTGTACTTGTGACCCACATCTGAGGTCTGATGATATTTAGTGTTGATAGTTTTTTTTAAAAAAACATCTTAAAATGATGTTGCTTACTGAAATGCCCATGGTGGATTTCAGCCTAAGTGGAAATACTTGATGATTCCCACCAGAGCTGCATGCAAACAGTCACCACTTAATGGTGCCATCTTCCCAGATTTGTTATGCATCATAAAGACAGAGATAGTAAGGCTGATTTTGACATCACTTACACAACAAAATAAATGAAATAAACAACTGGACTACAACTGGTGGGAAATTTTAAGGGGAACCTGAGGTGGAGTTTCTTCTCTTAGAGGGTGGTGAGAGTGTGGAACGAGCTACCAGTACATATGGTGGATACAGATGAGAGTGTGGGAGAGGGAGAGAGACTTAGCATTTCCATACCAGGCTGTGATGCTATTAATCAGAAAGCTTTCCAAAGTACATCTGTAAAAGTTGAACAGAGTCTTCAAACACATGCCAAATCTCCTTAAACCTATAATAAAGTTGAGAAAGTACCTTGCTTTTTTCATGGTTACATCTATGTGTTGGGCCAGGATAGATGCTCTTGAGAAGTTCATATCCAGGAACCTGAAGTTGCTCACTCATTCCACCACAGACTCCTCAATAATGAGTGTTCTGCATTTGCCTGACTTCTCCCTCTTAAATCCATAGTCAGTTTCTTGGTCTTGCTGATGTTGAGCACAATGAAGATACTGTGGTGCCAGTCAACTATCTTGCTAATGTCGACCTCTTCATCGTCGCTTATGATTCTGCCATTGGTGGATTTGTAGTTGGTACTGGAGTTTTGCTTAGCCACAAGGACATAGGGTTAGAGAAAACAGAAAACCTAAAATAGGTTTAGAGCAAAGTGCCAGTGTTGATGTTGAGTGAGGAGGAGATGATGTTTCTGATATTTAGTGCCTGTGATCTTCACAGTGAGAAAGACAAGGATCCTATGGCAGAGTGAGGTTCGGAGGTCTAGCTTTTGGAGCTTGACAATAACTTTTGAGGGTCTGATGCACTGAGTTGTAGTAGCTGTGCGAGTTCTGGTTGTCCAGGTGATCCAGAGCAGAGTGGAGAGCCAGAGCGGTAGTGCCCATTGTAGATCTGTTTTGGCAATCAGCAAAAAGAAGCTGGAGCATGTCCTTATAGAGGCAAGAGTTTGTTTGATAAATGCCTGTACATAGCTGAATTATAAAAAGGGTGCCCCAGATTTGATTCCGGTACCATCTGTGGGAAGTTTGTACGTTCTCGCTGTGAACCGCGTGGGTTTCCTCTGGGTGCTCCGGTTTCCTCCCACATTCCAAAGACCCAGCAGTTAGTAAGTTAATTGGTCATTGTAAATTGTCCTGTGATAAGGCTAGTGTTAAATAGGTGGGTTTCTGGGTGTTACAGCGCGTTGGGGCCGAAGGGACTGTTCTGCGCTCTATCTCTAAATAAACAATGTAAGCTGTACTCGCTATTTTTATCTAAGTGGAGTGAAAATTAACCTCAGTCTTCTGGGTATCTGTTCAATGTGCACATTATTAAAATCAGCTATGTATAATGTATGATGGAAAATTGACCAGATGTAGCCCTACTTGTATCCATTTCTGTTTCTTTCTCACCACTAGCCATGGAAGTTTTTGTACTGAATATACACATACAAACTGTCTAATAGATTTGAGTATAGATATCTAAAAAAATACTCTCCTGCAAGAGCTACTTGTGTGGAGTTCAGAAGAGGATAGGATTAGACTTTGAAAGTTTACCTGTCCTTTAAACCTCATCATCTGCATGACAAGTCCTTTAAGGACCACGTCTGAATCTCACAAAGCTGGTCAACTGATAGAGGCGATCTGAAACTGTGGAACCCATATCTCAGCTTGTCGGAAAGAAAAGTGTGGATAGAAAAATATTCAGATAATTTACTGAATTATTTATCTCTTAATTTATGGATTTACATCTGAAACGTTCTGTTTTATGTCTCTAGAGGTACAACAATTTTAGGCCAATTCTTGACGTTTTCCTCCATGAAAAACACCTAGGTTAGCCTGAGTCAATAGAGTACATGTAATTCTTGCTTTCAGCAGGAGCAGAAACATACTTATACAAGTCCCATGCACCATTAATTCAGATATAATTTATAGATTCAACAGATTTATGACGTTTTCAGTCTAAATCTTTATGCATTTTGTTCTCACAAAATAAGTCACTTGAAGATTGTTTTTTTTCTTGTATCCGATTTGAAGAATCTATTAGACTTGGAACTTTTAAGTTAAAAGTAATGATAAGTGATGAAAGGATATACCTCTGTGAACACTGTGCTCATTTTGCTTTTGTCTAAAATCAATAGACAGGTACTCCAATAGTGTAAGTGTTGTTTTATGATGTGGTTTCCTTCTTTGTCTCCAGATTTATTTTCTCTTTTCTGAAGGTGTCATCTTCTTGTAGTGTTCCAGAAATGAGTGTTTCAGTGTTCCATCTAACACATCATTATATATGAATATTGATAGACTATCTAATGGAGTGCGAATAGGAGAATTGCGTCAGGGCACTTTAGATTCTTTATCTGTCCAATATCAACAGTCTGAGTCCTGAGTCTAGCTACTATTCCTCTTAACTGTCTTCATGATGGAAGAGACAATTTTAGTGCTTATCAACTACATCCAGTAAAATAAGGAACTTATTAACAACAGGTTGAATATAGAACTTAACTAAACTATCTAACTCATTTTTAAATGGTGAATCTGTGAGGTTTACTTCAAGTTGTGCAATGACCAAGCCGTAGACTGCTCTGATGGCATTTTAGGAATTTGTGCTGTCTGACGTCTTTTCTGTTGCTTTTGAACATACACCCTATCCCCTTTATATGCGTCATCAGGCAATACATTTTCACAGTCGTGCGTCGAACCTATTTCTACCAACTTATCCTTAAATGCGTCCAGAACTCACAGTTATGCATGCGTGTGCGGCGGAGTCTGCAAGGCTGTTGGCTGACCAGCATTGTGTGGGACGAGACGCACCGTTTTCCTGCCAAAATAAGCCACGCGCGCATGCCTCACAGTCACACTCCCACCAGTCTCGCATTGGTAGTGGCAGCGTGTGGATGTGGGATCTTGCACTCTTAACTTTTTGTTGTTATTACCTACGGTGCAGTGATTTTGTGCTTGAAATATTTAACCATGCCTCTTAAGTGTCCAATGTCAAGTCCTGGGCCATCAGCCAAGCGGCAGAGAACTGCTTTAACATTTGGGGAAAAAAAGTTGGAAATTATAAACAAAATATAAATTTTGGTTGCCTTTGTTCAGAGGCTAGTGAGGAAGTGTTAAGTGATACAGGTGTCCCCGGTTTTTCGAAAGTTCGCTTTACATCAACTTGCTGTTATGAAAGTCCTACATTAGTTACCTGTTTTCACTAACAGAAGGTATTTTCACTGTTACGAAAAAAGGCAGGGCGTGCCGAGCAGCCAAGTTTCTCCCTGGAACTGCATTCTAGCCGGCATTGCTTAAACACGTGCCTGTGAGCATCTGTGCTTTATGTCGATTTATTTTGTGCATCCATTAGCAAGATGAGTTTTGAGGTGTCAGAAAAGCCTAAAAGAGCATGTAAGGGTGTTACACTTAGGGTAAAAAGGGTAAAACTAGGCAAAATTAAGCCTTTTGATTGTGGTGAAGGCAGTAAGGACATAATGAGTTTGGCTAAGGGTTTGTGGAAGTTGACGAAGATGATGTTAAAGAGGTTTTGGCATCCCATGACCAAGAACTGAGAGATGAAGAGTTGATGAAGAGGAAAGGATAACAATTGAAGCCGATTGCAGTAGCGAATGGCCCGGAAGTGAAGATGTCCAGGAACTGAACGTGAAGCAATTGCATGAGATTTTCGCTGCAATTGACAATGCTGCAATGATTGCAGAAAAGTATGACTTTAATTTTGAAAGGGTACTTAGGTTCAGGGCATATTTGTAGGATAGTTTGAGTGCTTACAAAGAACTGTATGATAGAAAAATGCGGGAGGCGAAGCACTCAAGCATACTGTCATTTTTCAAGGCTTCTACATCAGCCACAGCTGACAACGAAACTTGACCTTTGACATTGAGGCAGGCAGACATAGAAGAAGGCCCTGATGGAAATAGATGACGATGAGATGACACCCCAGCCTCGTGTACCTCTCTCCACCCCAAACTCTGACTCAGCCTAAGACACCATCAGTGTGCTCACTGTCTTCCTGAGTCTGGTAAGTGACACTACACTGTACATACATTATTTCTACTTTATATAGGCTGTGTATTTTTATGTGTTATTTGGTAGCTTCATAGCTTAAAGGTTACTAGAAAGAGTGCTTCTGCCGGGAGCACTTGCCACTAGTGTGTTTCTGCCACAAGTGCTGCCGAGAGCACTTGTGTGAGATTTTCGCTGCGGTGGACAGTGCTGCAGTAATTGCAGAAAAGTATTCCTATATTATATAGGCTGTGTATTTATCAATCATTCCTGCTTTTACTATATGTTACTATTATTTTAGGTTTTGTGTTACTTGGCATGATTTGATAGGTTATTTTTTGGGTCTGTGAATGCTCACAAACTTTTCTCATATAAATAAATGGTAATTGCTTCTTCATTTTACGACATTATGGCTTACGAACCATTTCATAGGAATGCTCTACCTTCGAATAACGGGGGAAACCTGTATTGTTAGCTTTAATGTAAGTAGGGGATGGTTTTCTAAATTTGTTAATTGTCAGAGGCTTCACAACTTAGTTGTGCGTGGTGAGCAAGCTATTGCTGACCGCGAAGCTGCTGGATGCTAAACGTTTGGACAGTATTCATCCTAATATAACAGTGCGTTACCTGCCGCCTAACACAACATTGCTGATTCAACCACTCAACCAAGGTGTGATATCCAATTTCAAGGCGTATTTTTTATGGCAGACCATATCTCAGATGCTGCAAGCAATAGATGCTTTTGAAAATCCCGGGAGATTACCAACGGTGAGGGAATGGTCTAAGTTCAACATCAACAACATTGATGAATCCTGGAAAGAGGTCAGGTCTTCCACTCTCAATGGAACGTGGAGATCATTTTGGGCAGAGTGTGTGCACACCCTCAAGGGGTTTCCTGCCTTCAGTGCAGCTGTCTGGGATTGTGTGGCCCTGAGCTGTAAAATTGGTGGGGAAGGATTCTCAGATCTCGAAGCTGCTGACGTGGTAGAACTCCTGGATTATCATGATGAAGAAATAAGGGTGGATGACCTTCTGCGTTTAACTCAGACTGAAGGTGATAACAAAGATGAAGAAGAAATTGCCGAGTTGCAGGTGAAGGATTTTATGGTGAAGCAACAGGCAGAATTTTTTAAGGCTGGGGAACACTTAGCACAAATGGCGATGGACATAGACCCAAGTTTAGAACGGAGTCAGCATTTCAGTCATTCCCTGCTGTCAATTTTTCTTCCCTGCAAGCAAATTTATGCTGAAAAACAAAATACTGCCAAGCAAACAACCCTCACCACTTCCTTCAAACCGGTGTCATCCACACCAACTCCACCTCCACCTGAGCACTCCACACTTGTCGCATCTCCTGCCACTGGCAGTTCTGAGAGTTCCACTAACTTGCCAGAGAGTTCTGTGAGTCTTCCTTCACCCCTTGCTGTCCTTGATCATCCTGGCGACCCACTACCATCCACCTCATCCATGTAAAGCTGCACAACCACTCATCTCCCAGAGCCTACACACCTGCCACTGTTGGTGAGCACTGTACACCTTAGTATGTTAACTTTCTATGATTTATTATGTTGAATATTACCTTAAATTGATGAAATATAATATGAATGTTGCCTTGTGGTACTGCTTTTTGTGTATTGGTATGAAAATGTGAATAAATTACAGATAAAACATATTTAGGAAGCCCTCCAGAATGCATCCCTATTTTCTTCATTTAAATAATTATTCACATGATGCGTTTTACACACCGTGCATCGACTGCAAGGGAAGTATCCCTCACATATAACGGGGATAGGGTGTACAATATTTGAACAATACAGCACTAGAAAAAGCATTTTGGTCCAGCTTATCTGTACTAACTGTGCTAATGTAACTCATCCCATACACCTGCACATAGCCTGTATCTGTTCATGTGAATGTCTAAATGCCTCTTAAATATAACTATTGTGCCAGCCTCTGCCTCCTCCGCCGGTAGTGTGTTCTAGGCTCCTACCACTCTCTGTGTACAAAGATGCATCTGAAACATCTGTCAACTCACCCCTCTAAACCCCACCCCACCACTCACCTTAAAACCATGCAATTTAGCAATTGTTTTCTCAGGGTGGAAATGTCAAATGCTAAATTACACAGTTATTTTCACCCAGGGAAAACAATTTTGACAATCTATCCTAATTGTGCTTCCCATGTTTTAAATTTTCTCCAGGTTACACTCAGTCTCTGTAGCTCCATATAAAATAATCAAAACTTGTCCAGCCTCTCCCTATAGTTAATACTTTTCCAGTCCACGCAATATCCTGGTGGGCTTCTTTGGTACCCTCTCCAAAGCTTCCGCATCCTGCCTACCTGAAAGGTAAAATGTCTCTTTTGATTATTGGTTGGAACATATCTAAATAATTAAAAACTTTAAATTATCAATATTGATACATTCATTTAAAACCACAATCAATTCATGAAAATTTAATATGGTATTCAAGTAAAATGGAAATTAAAAAAGAAACAACATAATTGCTTCCCATTTCCATGCAGGTTTGTGACTTTCTGTGACTGGCAGATATGAAATAGATCTTGTTCGTCAGCATAGTATATTACATGTTGCTGGGCCCAATGTGCTCTGTTGACCATATATCATGGCATACACTCAGCATACGAGCATGACATCATAGATGATATTTGGACAGGGTAGTTTTTTTATTCAAACTTAGCTGATAGATTCAGTTTATGAAATTTAAATATTTCTTTAAATGTAAAAGGTGAACAAGATGTCATTAACTCAAGTTGTCAGAAATACTCAAACAACGTTGGCTTAGTTGGAGAGAGGATTAAAGGGAAGCTATGGAAAATACAGAAATGATACTTAATATAAAAATTCTGAAGTGTTATGGAATTCTGCCCAAGAGAGTGTTGGAACCTGAAACCTTTACCATATTGGAAGAAGTATGTGGATGAGCATTTGATGTGCCAGAACTCTCATTTCTGCAGAAGTGGGATCAGCATCAATAGCTGCAGGCACAAGATATAATGACCTCCTCCTGTGCCATTCAGTAAGATATTCCTTAAATGCCCAATTCAATGTTAAGTGGTAGACAGCTGACTCTAACTTATTATTAACTGAGTTGTATAAATTTATAAAATGGTCATTTATATTAAGCACAAAAATGTATAAATGAGATTCCAGTGTGCTTTACATTTTTGGTTTGGATATCATGCAGGGTTAATCAGAAAATCTATGTGATTAAATGAAAAATGAATATAGAAATGCTGGCAGGATCCATTTAATCAGCATGTCAGCATCAATCCCCAAGCTGCTCAATCGTGGAGGAGCTGGAGTTAGGCTGGACCGTGTTACTGCCTGCTACAGGAAGATGTCGGAGTCTGCGCGCGAGAGCGGTGTGCGGTCTAACAGCAAGTGATTGCCTTGAGTTTCTTGTGATCAAAAGACCCTGCTGGGCATTGGTAATGCAGAACACTGCAAGTCCGGTTCACTGGTTTGCTAGTGACACTGGCAGCAGGGGAGCTGGGTGGCCTCGGTTGTAGCACAGACAAGATCTTGTGCCTGTTGTAGAACCCAGGAGTGGTGAGGTCCGAGGCAGTGCATGCTGAACTGGAGGCTATGCCACTCCGTCAGTGAAGCTCCCCAGTGTTTGCTTGGTGGAAGATGGTTGGTTGGTTAGTTGCAGCTGGATTGCGTCCACTGCAGACTGCTGTGAGCTTGCTTTTGCTTGCAACAGCCATGGACTCAGACTTGGGTTATCTTATGTCTTTCTGTGTGACTGTATATGTGCTGCTATCTTATGTGTGTTTGGTGCTGTGTTTTACAACTTGGCCCCAGGGTAACACTTTCGCTTCACTGTATTCATGGGTATTCATGTATGGTTGAATGACAATTGAACTTGAAGTTAATTAAACATTGGAGATGCAAAACTGTTTATGTTAAACAGTGATCTTCAGAGAAAGATCTGAATACATTCCCCTTAATGATTTTTTTGTTCACGTCATTCTTCAATACAACTACAAGGTAAAGATTGTGGAAAGACATCAAGATCTGTCCTTTGTCTATTCCACTATAGATTGTTAAGGGAGCCAGAATCAGGTTTATTATCACCGACATACAGAGTGGCATGAAATTTGTTGTTTTGTGGCAGCAGTACAGTACAATATGTAAAAATTACTTTAAGAATATGAATAAATATAAACAATAAATAGTCCAAAAAGAGATCAAGTTAGTGAGGTAGTGCTCATGGACCCATGGACTGTTTAGAAATCTGATGGTGGAGGGAAAGAAGCTGTTCCAAAAACACTGGGTGTATGTTTTCGGGCTTCTATATGCCCCCTTTGTTGGCAGTAATAAGAAGAGGCGTGAGCTAGATGGCGAGGGACCTTTACCTCCACCTTGAGACATTGCTTTTTGAACATGTTCTTGATAGTGGGAAGGCTGGTGCGTTTGATGGAACTGGAATCCTTTGCAGTTTTTTTCTGATCCTGTACCTAGACATCTCCATACCAGTTAGAATACTCTCCATATTTCTGTAGAAATTTGCTCGAGTCTTTGGTAACCGATCAAATCTCTTCGAACACCTAATGTAATATAACCACTGGTGTGCCTCCTTCATACCTGAATCAATATGTTTGGCCCAAGATTGGTCTTCAGAGATGTTGACTCCCAGAAACTTGAAACTGCTCACCATTCAATGGGAGCTGCTATGTGTCTTCCTGATTTCCCCCTCCTTAAGTCCACACTCAATTCCTTGATCTTACTGATGTTGAATAAAGGTTGTTTTTTTGACATCACTCAAGCAGCCTGTCTAGCTCACTCCTCTTCAGCACCATCTGAGATTCTGCAATACAACAATGGTTGTATTGTCAGATAGTTTATAGATGCCATTTGAACTGTACCTAGCCACACAATCATGATTTCTGGCAAGATGGTGGCAAGTTTCATTGCAGCGGCTTCTCCAGGTCCAACAAATGGTGAAAATGTTTTTCTTAATAGATTTTCTTGTGATCACAAGACCTTGTAGGACATTCATAACACAGAGTACTACAAAGTCCAGTTCTTTGGGTTCATTGACAAGACCAATGGTGGGGGAGCTGTGTGGCCTTGGTTGTTGCACAGAACAGGCCCAAGTGGTACAGTCTCACCTGTTACAGCCACCCAGGGAGGAGCTGCCAGATACGATTTGGGAGAGAGTACAGGTGTGGTGGGTGCACTGGATTCCTAATTTTGTTGGGGACTGGCTCCTGGCGGTCAACACTCCCATTGGTGCTGACCTCCATTGTTTGCTCCATGGAAGATAAGCTAGATTGCCAGTACCTGTAGTTGACTTAGTGTGAGATGAGGAACTGCTTCATGCTTGTTCTTGCTGAAACATGGCTCCAGGACAACATCAATCTTCAGACTAAGCCTCTCAGAGATTTGTGCTAATATTGTATTGTAACTATGTGCTGTTATAACCATATGTACTGTGCTTTTTGCACCTTGGTTCTAGAGGAACAATGCTGTATTTAGCTGTGTCCATGTGTATGGTTGCATGAACTTGATTGTAGGGAGAATAGAGCAATGGGCTAAGTAGGCATCCTTGATGTACACCTTTGTTGATTGTCAGCGAGGAGGCACAAATTCAGATCTGCACTGACTGTGGTCTCCCAAAGAGGAAGGCAAGGTTCCAGTTGCAGAGAGAGGTACAGAGGCCCAGGTTTGTAGCTTGTTGATTAGTACTGATGAGTTGATGGCTTTGAATGCTGAGCTGTGATCAATAAACAACAACCTGAAGTAAGTATTGCTATTGTCTAGATGGTCCAAGTCCAAGTAGAGAGCCATTGAGATTACAACTACTGTAGAGCTGTTACAGTTGTGGACAAATTGCAGTGGGTCCAGGTCCTTGCTCAGGCCAGAGTAAACTCCAGCCATTATAAACTTCTTAAGGCACTTCATCACACTAGATATGAGTGCTACTGTGCAATTCCGGGCAGCTCACCCTGTTCTTCTTGGGCACTGGATTGACGTCCATTTAAAGCAAGTGAGAGCCTCTGTCTACAACTGTAAGAGATTGAAGATGTCTTCGATCATTCCAGTCAGTTGTTTGGCATGTGTTTTCAGTGTCCATCCAGGGTCACCATCAGGGCCTAATGCCTTACGAGGGAGGGGTTTGCCCTCTTGAAATATATTTTGACATTGGCCTCTGAGACAGTTATCACAGGGTTGCTAGATACAGCAGAGATCCACACAGGTATAGTTTTATTCTCCTTTTCATAACATGCATAAAAGGTATACAGCACAGGGAAGTGAAGCATCACAGCCATTTTTGAATAAGAGAAAATCTGTGGATGCTGGAAATCAAAATAATACACAAATTTTATGTACTATAGCCATTATGATATTAAGTTTTACCTTGCAGGATGTAATGGTCTACAAATCCTGGATTGGTAATGTGGATCCGATTTCATCTCTGAACACTCCGGATTTTTTTTTTTATCTCTCTTAAAATAGCCTTCTGTAGGTCATACCTGGGCTGCTTGTAGAATTTTGGATCAGTGGTTTTTAGTGCCACAGATCTAGCTCATTGCATTCCTCTGCCTCTTTTTACCGCACCTTTTGCAGTCCTCACCCCTGGTGGTATCGCCCTCAGTCTCTGTCTAAATGATGGGAGTAGAACTACAGCGAGGTGATCGTACGTACCAAAGTGCAGGCCTGGAACGGCAGATTAAAAGTGCTCTTGATGGTGCTGTGATATGGTCAAGTGTGTTGGATCCTCTGGTTCCACAGATGACATGTTGGTGGTATTTGTTCAGAGACTTCTTCAAGCTGGCCCGGTTGAAGTCCCCCGCAATGATCAGGAAAGCATCTGTTTTGCGACTGCTGATCATTGCTCAGCTCCTTCAGTGTCAGCCTAATGTTGGCCAGGGATGGAATATACACTACAACTTAGATGATGACATCAAACTCCCTTGGCAGATAGAATGAATGACACTTGACAGCTAGGTGCTCCAGGTTGTGGCAGTATCACGATGAGCTTATGATGAAGCAAATGCCGTTGCCTGTGCCTTTAGCTGATACCGCTGTCCAGTCCACATGGTCGAAGTGCTGGGGTTAGCCGTGTCCCTGCGAAGCCAAAGCACGCGACAATTCCTGATGTCCCTATGGTATTGCGATCTTGCTTGATGTATTTAGTCTTATTTTCCAGAGACTGCACAATAGTCAGGAGAATGACTGGTCGTGGGAGACTCAGGGCCTGTTTCGGTTTTACCTGCAGCCCAGCCCCGCAGCCTCACTTTGTTAGATGGACAGTACAACTGCTACTAGAGTGGTGTGCAGCCTACCAATTTTGAAGATGAATGGATTCTTAAAAATGTTTTGAAACAATGTTACTTACTGAATTGCCTTTTACTGTTACTGGAGATTTCAGTGGTAGTAACCCTAAATGGGAACATTTGATGATTCCCTTTAGAACTGCACAGAGTCGCCATTCTCTGGCACCATCTTACCAGTCAAACTTCATCCAAGAAATAATTGGGAAAAAAAAAATACTTACCAACTGGCAAAGCCAACTGCCATACCTTTTAATGACCATGAGCATCTTTGCTTCTGACAGGTTCATATTAGAATCCTGAAGTTGTGGTGTGGAGAAGTGTTAGCCATTCCATGCAGAACTGGAGAATGCATCTGAATGGTGGATGATGACAGGATCAGTCTAGTTTGTCAAACCGTCTCAGGTGAATGGCTAGTAGACTACTCCAATGGTGTTGCCTCTTGGGTAAGGGAATGGCAATCTATTGGTATGTGTGAAAGCTGATAACTGCTTTTAAAAACACGAGAAATTCTGCAGATGCTGGAAATCCAAAGCTTTTATGAGATTATTTCCACGATACTGCTGTTAAGAGATGACTTCCACAATACTGTGACTAAAAGAATATAGTAGCTCTGGAAATGTTATAAAATATAATAGGTTTGATCAGCATGATCTACTGATAGCAATTATTTTTATTGGAAGATTGACTTTTTTAAAATTAGCATAATTTTTGGAATGAAAGAAGGTGCAAAATATGACTGGAGACTAACTGCTGATTTGGCAAATTGCTAGAAAGTCAGAGATGATACCTATTTGAAATACAGAGTTGGATAAGGATGATGGTGCCAATCAGCATGCAACACTGATTAGATGCAAGCGGTGCCAAAATTGTCCAATCAAGCGTGTGTTCAGCTTCAGGACCATGAATAATTACTACTGGCGGTTCAATTTTATTGAATGTTGCCACAGATCATGAGTTGTGTTTAATTCATGGCTCTTTCAAGTGATCAGAAGTAGACAGAGATGAACAGCTGAGGGTTTTTTTTGTTTTAAGGCATCTGTGCAAACCAGTTTCATCCTGTCATGGGTCCATTAGCAGACAGCTGATTGGGAAAATGGGCAGAGCTTATGCAAAATATGATAAAATGTGGAAAAGATTGGGAGAAGCAATTTTGAGAGTGAACCAGTTGGCAACTCTGTATGGCAAGATGGTAAAAGAATCTGCAGATGCCAGATTTAAAGCAAAAAATACCAGAGATGTCAGTAATTCAGGCAGCAGTGGTGAAGAGAGAAAAATATTTATTATTTCTGTTTGATAACCTTTCATTAGAACTGGATTACATTTGAATTGGGTTGAAGTAATCCTTCCTCACCACAAATATGGTGCCATTCATGATTACCCTCAATGAGAGAATATCTAACTACATTCTTTAGAATTTCAATGGCATTGATTTGTCAGACAATGAAGATTGGGTGTGTTTGCCACGTACATTGAAATGTACAGTGAAATTCATTATATCCATCAAATCAAGTCAGCGAGGGTTGTGCTGGGGCAGGCATGGGCAAACTACAGCCCGCTGGCCATATGCAGCCCGTTAAGCTTTTTAATCTGGCCCGCAGAACTTGATGAAATTATATTAATAAACCTCGTTAACGTTTTTTCCTCACAATTCTGGCGTTTTCCCAATAGATGACGCACTCTATATACATTTGTGGTGACCCATTTCCTGGCACATCCGAACCGGCTCACAATTAGCCAGCGTTCCGGCTAAGGGAGATAGCTTGCGGGGATTTGCAAGCACAGAGCTTTGGAGCCTCTGCGCGGGGGGCAGGTTGAGGGAGGCTTAAAAGTGAGGCTGGGGATTTCGAATAAAGTTTTTTTTTTCTTCGACTGCAGTTACCGACTCCATGTCGTAATTTTAGCGCTGCATGTAGCACACTGCTACACATTGACCTTTGTTGAGGTGCAGCGTATTACTCCACATTTGCGCTTTACTCTTTGTTCGGCTCGACCTATTTGTGTGAACAGGCGTTCAGCGTCATGAACATCAACAAAGCCAGCCACAGATCCAAGTTAACTGACCAACACCTCAGATCCATCCTGAGAATCGCCACAACAAAACTAACTCCAGACTTTGATGCGCTGGCTAAAAAGGGAGACCAACAACACTGTTCCCACTGAAATTAAAAATAAGTTTCTTCATTGTGTTATGTAAAAAATGCATTTTAAAATATTTTTTTCAATATGCCTTACATGTTACATGTCATTTCTGTTAAGTGATGGACATGAGTAGTGCGCAGGTGCATGTACGTTCTCAAAATAAAAAAATGCGCTCCAGATCAAATGACACGCTCCGCATACTGGCGCGCTGTCATTGTTCTGTCATTGTGTGGGTTATTGTTGAGTTTTGGCACAGGGGACAATTGAATAAGAAGGAGCAGGACAAGTAGACCTGCATCTCCTATTGTTTTTGAAATAAAGACAGTCAGGAGGAGAGTGATGATGATAATATCTTGAAGGATAACAGAATTTTCAGTGCTTTAAAATAATAACTGTTACTATTAAAAAAAAGCTGTATTTTATTCATTTAATTTTCAGTGTTTTAAAAGTCATTTCAATAAATAGCTAAATACCATGGGACTTCAAAGACAGATATTTTGTTGTAATGCATTTGTTCATTTTCAATTGAAATTAAAGCACATGTTTTCTACATATCCCATGATATTTTATTTTCTCCTATGAGGTGTATTACCAAAACATTCTGTCCATCTGCTCCTGGTCTGGCCCCCCTGTCAAATTTTAGAACCCTTTGTGGCCCTCAGGTCAAAAAGTTTGCCCACCCCTGTGCTGGGGTCAGCTTACAAGTGCTACCATGCTTCCAGTGCCAACATATTATGCTCACAACTCTCTAATCCTAACCCTAAATCAAGCCTTTGGAACAAGGATGATGACGATGAGGAAACCCTCCCTATCCATCCTCATTCTCACTGATCAGGAAAAGCCGCATGCAGTTATAGGGGACAGATGGAAGATTCGGTGTTCAAGACTTGAGTCCCAAATATGCAACTGTCTGCATGAATGTCAATGATCTCTGCTATTTGGCTAACAGACAAGACTAGAGGATGAATGCCAGCATTGGAATCAGTAATTTCCCATCTTGAGAGAGCTAATTTATTGTGCTTGGAGCCACTGCCTCCACGCTAGGCTTCTGCCTTAGCTGTTCAATCCATTTGCCAGAAGATGGAATTTGCAGTGAAGCCTTCAAAACTCCTTTTGAACATTGGTACTTAAAGCTATGATGGCAACATTCTAACCTTCTGTGGATCGGATCTGCTGCATCATGAAGTTGCACCACAGCCACCAGGCAACACAAAATGTATGGGTCATTTTGCATTGGATCTGCATTAGTCACCTTTGGAAAAGACTCACTTGGAATTCACAATCGTGGAAGGCTTGCACACTGACTTGATGCCTGCATCAGATAGGCCTGTCAATCCCTTTCTATTGCCTATTGTGCTTTGAGGCAGCTTTAGGCTAGCTCACTAAAATTATCATCATTGCTAGAAATCAAATCCCACCTTGTCTTCCAGACAAGTAATATCGGGGCTACCTTTACGTACTAATACTAATTAAAGGCAACACATTATTGGGGTCTTGTGGTATGCAATTTCATTCTTAAACTTGTCCCTATAATGCACTACTAAGTGCCATTAAATGAATTGATGTAACGGTTTTATTGATTGATGAAGCGTTTTATCTTGATGCTTCCTGACCATTGTTTTGCTTAGTGGGAGCTATTAAGTTCATTGATGCCAGAAATAAAAGAAGTATAGATTAGGATTCTAGGGAAGAGACAGGGCAAACTAAGAGCCTATTGTGTGATGAGAGCGAAATGGATTGTGAATTTAAATATAAACATGCCATCATCGATAGCCTCTGCTTTATTGCTAGTTATAGATTCTATGACAGCTGCCTCAATAATGATCTGTACCCTCTGCCTGAGGTCCCTGAGATGATGGACATGGGCTATGCTGCAACCCCCACCTCCACCTCTCAATGTGCAGTGATTGCATTGGACATCCACCTACTCCAGGACAGGAGCATCAGAATGATGTGCAAGAGCTTTGAGATATATAGTATAAGCAGAATCTGAAATAGGTATAATTGTGAGGATCAAGTGGGACATGGAAATCTTGTGTGAAATTGCTGAAAGGTGGGTTCCAGGGGTTACACTTTCTCTTGCATTTCATCCATGTTTTGGCCATCTCCAAAGCTACCATCATCATGCTTAACTATCGTCTTTGTCTTTTGGGCTACCCTCTGCACTTTATCATGACTAACAAGGAATCAAAGGTCACCACTGGAAGTTTGTGTGTGGAAGTTTCTGTGCTCTTGCATGGCTTCCCAGCCCCATGAATTAAATTTGGCCAACACTTGCAACCAATGAATATGTAAGGGGTACATAGTTGGGTTTAGTTAGTGCCAACTAGCTTCAGGTAGGGCTAGCCATTCTCATGAAATCCACTATGTGGATTTGTATTATGTATTGTGGAAAAACTGCTATCTGAAAGTTACAACAGCAGCGATCATGAAAGATGACTTTTTCCCCCCTTCATCTATACTGTATTGTTATCAGAATTAATTAGGCAATGTGATTCCAGCACACGTTTTCCAGTTTCCAGGATTTTTGCAAGACTAAAGATAATTAGCATTTTGGACATGTTTAAAAATATAAAGCAGATATTCTGTACATAATCTGACTTATAATTAATGGAGACATTGCTAGCTTTAGCAGTTTGACATGCAATTTAATAGAAGAAAGGAAGCTGTAAATTCATTGGCAATGTATTTTATGGCATGATTTACAAAAAAATTTGGATTCATTTGATTTTTGCATTTATTTAATTACGACAGCTTCTGATTTTCTAATTCGAGAGCACTGACGCGCATAGAATACAGCACAATGCCTAGCATTTGAAATGTATTTCTAAATATGACCTGTCAAAGTCCTCTAAGATTAAATTTATTAGCAATCTTTACAATCATATTTTGCTTTTGGTATCTTCCTTGTATTCTGCTTTATTTATGAATCTCATTTAAAATTGTATTGGGTATAAATTATAAACATAATGGCAGTTCTGATTAAGTTTTAAACGTGTGATATTTGGAGACTACATCATGTTCTGATTAAGACATTTGAATACTGGTCATCTTTGGTTCCATTTTGGAATCCGTAAAGACTGTAGTTTAAGTTTGACAGTTTTTATTTCTGCTGCAAATCTTTGCACAATTTAAATTCAGTTTATAATATATTCTGGAAGTACGAAGATGCCAGAGTTTTGGGACCACTTTGAAGAAGCAGTCCAATCATCATCATCATCGCAAGACATCCAGCATTAAATTTTGGGGGAGAAAAATGGCACATGCTGGAAATCTGAAATAAAAGCAGAAAATACTGGAAACACAGACCACCTCATCTGAGGAAAGAGAAACAGAATTAACTTTTCAGGTCACTGATTCATCTTTATAACTCTTAGTTCTCCTTCCACAGGCATTGCCGGTGTTAAATGTCCCCAGAATTTTTCTGACTTTTATCCAATATTAAATGCTACACTTGGCAATTCAACCTCAATTACAACCTTAGTGCTGGATTGAATTTTGTTGTGGTTAGCCCTCAGTCGGAGTATACACTGACTGGGTGAACAGCCATCAGTGCACATTCACCAATAACATTCAATTTGTGCTGAAGCAGTACCTGTAGGGACTGCTAACATGGATGTCAAGTATGTTTCTTTATATGTTTCTAATCTGCTGCCTTATCTGATGAATGCCATTTGGGATGCCCCGGGCACTTGCCAAAGACCAT
This sequence comes from Hypanus sabinus, assembly GCF_030144855.1. Classification (NCBI taxonomy): domain Eukaryota; kingdom Metazoa; phylum Chordata; class Chondrichthyes; order Myliobatiformes; family Dasyatidae; genus Hypanus; species Hypanus sabinus. The sequence continues at coordinate 170,511,009 of NC_082706.1, forward strand.
GGACTTACTGTGTCACAGAAAAAGATATTGCAAAACTCATTTATTAATCTTCTGTATTTCCCACAGACATGAACTAAGTAATGTAAATGTAAAGTAAAATTCACAAGATCTTCAATTCATTTCAGAATTAAGACCTAAACCTTAAGTTTATGGGAGATTGCTATGTTTTGTAACTCTAAAACATAAAACTAATTAAAAATTAAAAAGACGGGAGTCTGGGAAAACTTGCCTTAGTTTCATTCTTACTTCAAGCGTGGCACGCGCTTAAGACGTGATGACGTATGCCATTCACGTACTATTACATATAACACAAAATGAATGCTTTAAACAAAAAATACTTAATCAAATGGTATATTTACAATATTAAGTGCACAATGACGATCATAGGTAGTTTTATTTCCACAACTGAGGTGCTCATTGCACAATGATATAAGTATAGGATTGATCTGTAAGTATGGATTAATCCATTCTCTTGATTTCAAATGTAGTTAAAATAGGAATAGTTATACGATGCAAACAAGTCAGGTCCCTGAAAGGCTGGTGGTAGAGTAGTTACAGTTTGGCTTGTTATTTCCCCTGGATCCCCCCCCACCACCACTTCCCTTTCTCCATTTGTCCACACTCCTCTCCCATCAGATTCTTTCTCCTCCAGTCCTTGACCTTTCCCACCAGATTGACTTATCACGTTCCAGCTGATCTCTTTGCCCTTCACCACCCCCACCCCCCACCCTTTTTATTCAGGCATATTCCCCCCCTTTTTTCTTAGTCCTGAAGAAGGGTCTTAGCTTGAAACATCAACTGTTTACTCTTTTCCATAGATGCTGCCTGACCTGCTGAGATCATCCAGCATTGTGTGTGTGTGTGTGTTGCGTGTTGCTTTGGCTGTCACTTTTAAACCAATGAATTGAGGGCAATGGAGGAAAAAAAAGCTGAAGTCATACAAACATCTTCCAAGAGGATGATGATTGTGATTGGCAGTGATCTATTATCCCACCCACATGACATCACTGTAGGAGTTCCTCAGACTTGATGAGCAGCAGGTAATACTTGTGCCACAAAAATGCCAGGCAATGACCATATCCAGCATGACAGAGTATAAGTTCGATATTCAGTGACGTTAAAATCATGGAATCCATTGACGTCCTGGGAGGTCACTGCTAACCAGATACAAAAGTGCACAACTACCTAAATATTGGGGCTACAAGCACAAGCTAGAAGCTGGGGGAGTGATTCACCTTCTGAAAAAAGGCTCTGCACCATCTAAAAATTACATGTGAGGAATGTGATTCAACATTCTCTACTGGCTTTAATGAATACAATTCCAATAATATTCAAGAAGCTAAATACCATCCAGGAAAAAGCTTGATTGATTTCCCATAACCTACCGTCAGCAACCATTCCATTGGGCCATGTGGGAGTCAAATGCAGAAATTGCCAGGACCCTTGCAAAGATATCTAAATCATCCTTAGTGAAAGGAGAGCTAACAAAGGATTTGAGGATAACCAAGGTTGTTCCACTGTTTAAGAAAGGCTGTAAACATAAATATGGAAATTATGGACCAATGAGTCTGACATAATTTGTGAGAAGGTTATGGGAATGTATCCTAAGGGCCTGGATATATAAATATCTGGATACATATGCACTGATTAAAGATGGGTGGTATAACTTTGTGTGTGGTACCTTGTGCCTAATAAGTCTTATAGGGCTTTTTAAGGATGTTACCAGGAAAATGGATAAAGGCAAGTCATTGGATGTTGTCTACAAAGACTTTAGTAAGGCATTTGACAAAGTCCCACATGGAAGGCTGGTCAGGAAGGTTCAGACACTCGGCATTCAAGATGAGGTAGTACATTTGATTAGACATCTGGGAGAAACCAGTGTGTGGTAGTAAATGCCTCTCTGACTGGAGGCTTATGACTAGTGGAGTGCTGCAGGTACTGATGCTGGATCCATTGTTGTTTGTCAACTATATTAGCAATCTGGATGATAAGGTGGTTAAAATGATCAGCAAATTTACAGATGACTCCGAGATTGGGGTTGCAGTGGGCAGCGAGGAAGGCTATCGTAGTTTGCAGAGGGATCAGCATGAGCTGGACAAATGGGATGACAAGTGGCAGATGGAATGGGACGGATTGCACCTGAACCCAATATTCCTGTGAGCAGGTTTGTTAGAGCTGTTGGGGAGGTTTTAAAATAATTTGGCGGGAGTGAGGGGACTCAGGATAGGATGTACGGTAGACTATCAGGCAGGGCAGACAGGTGAAAGGACAAAATTGCAGCCAGCTGGGTAGGTATCTCTGCTTTAGAGATGAGAATTTTTTTTAAAAAGGTAGCAAATACAGCATCTTAATGCACGGAGAATAAGGTGGATGATCCTGTGCACTTTTACGGATTGTCGGGTATGATGTTGTGGCCATCACTGAATTGTGGCTGAATGATGGTTGTTGGGAGCTGAATGTCCATGGTTACACGTTGTATCGGAAGATCAGGAAGGTAGGCAGAGAGAGTGGCAAGGCTCCACTGGTAAGGAATAGCATCATAAACAATAGAAAGATGTGACATAGGACTGGAAGATGTTGAATGCTTGTGGGTTGAGTTAAGAAACTGCAAGGGTAAAAGGACCCGGATGGCAGTTATATACAGGCCTCCAACCACTAGCTGGGATGTGGAGAGGAAATAGAAAAGGTGTGTCAAAAGGGCAATGTTATGGTAGGCATGGGAAATTTTAACAAGCAGGTCGATTGGGGAAAATCAGGCTGGCAATGGATCTCAAGAGAGTGAATTTGTTGCGTGCTTACAAGATGGCTTTTTAGACCATTTGTTGTTGAGCCTACTAGGTGATCAGCTATGCTGGATTGGGTGTTATGTAATGAACCAGACCCAATTAGGGGGCTTAAGGTAAAGGAACCCTTAGGAGACAATGATCACAATATGATTAATTTCAATTTGAAATTTGATAAGGAGAAAGTAAAGTCTGACATAGTAGTATTTCAGTGGAGTAAAGGAAATTACAATGATATGAGAGAGGAGTTGGCCAAAGCAAATTGGAAGAAGCTGCTGGCAGGGATGGCAGCAGAGCAGCAATGGCTTGTGTTTCTTGGAAAAATGAAGGTGCAGGATAGATGTATTCCAAAAACAAAGAAATATTCAAAAGGCAAAAGAGTACAACCATTTGAGAAGTCAAATCTAATGTAAAAGCAAAAGAGAGGGCACACAACAAAGCAAAACTTAGCTGGAAGATAGAGGATTTGGAAGCTTTTAAAAACATATAGAAACCAACTAAAAGAACCATTAGGAGGGAAAAGATGAAATATAAAAGCAAGCTAGCAAACTATTAGGGTGGATAGAAAAAACTTTTTCAAGTGTACAACAATAATAAAAGAGCAATGAGAATGGATATAGGACAGCTAGAAAATGAGGTTGGAAAAATATTGAGGGACACGGAAATGACAGATAAACTAAATGAGTCTTCACTGAGGAAGACACAAGCAGTTTGCCAGCTGTTGAAAGGTGTGAGGGAAGAGAAGTAAGTGCAGTTACTATTATAGGGGAGAAAGTGCTCAAAGGTGCATAAGTCACCTGGACCAGATGAACTGCACCCTAGGGTTCTGAAAGAGCTAGTAGTAGAGACTGGGGAAACATTAATAACGATCTTTCAAGAATCATTGGGCTCCAGACTCTGGCATGGCTCCAGAGGACTGGAAAATTGCAAACGTCACTCCACTCTTTCAGAAAGGAAATTATAGCCCAGTTAGCTTGACCTCAGTGTTTAGAAAGATGGTGGAGTCAGTTGTTAAAGGATGAGGTTATGGAGTGTTAGGTGATACGGGAAAAGAAAGGACAAAGTCAGCATGGTTTCCTTAAGAGAAAATCTTACTTGACAAACCTGTTAGAATTCTTTGAGGAATTTACAAGTAGGATAGATAAAGGGGATGCAGTGGTTGTTGTATATTTGGACATTCAGAAGGCCTTTGACAAGGTGCCATATGTGAGGCTGCTTACCAAGTTAAGAGCCCATGGTATTACAGGAAAGTTACTAGCACGGTTAGAGCATTGGCTGTTTGGTAGGAGGCAGTGAGTGGAGGATAAAAAGGATCCTTTTCTGATTAGCTGCCAGTGACTAGTGGTGTTCCGTAGAGGTCGCTGTTGGGACCACTTCTTTTTATGCTGTATATCTGTGTTCTAGATGATGGAATAAATGGTTTTTGCCAAGTTTGTAAAATGAAGATTGGTAGAGGGGCAGGTAGTTTTCAGGAAACAGGAAGGCTACAGAAGGATTTAAACTGATTAGCAGAATGGGCAAGAAAGTGGCAAATGAAATACAATGTTGGAAAATGCATGGTATTGCATTTTGGTAGGAGAAATAAATGTGCAGACTTTTTTCTAAATGGGGAGAAAATCCAAAAACCAGAGATGCAAAAGAACTTAGGACTCCTTGTGCAGAACACCCTAAAGGTTAACTTGCAGGTCGAGTCAGTGGTGAGGAAGGCAAATGCCATGTTAGCATTCATTTCAGGATGTCTAGAATACAAGAGCAGGGATGTGTTGCTGAGGCTTTATAAGACACTGGTGAGGCCTCATCCTGAGTATTGTGAACATTTTTGGGTTCCTTGTTTAAGAAAAGATGCGCTGGCATTGGAGAGGGTTCAGAGGATGATCACAAGGCAGATTTCAGGAATGAAAGGGTTATCATACAAGGAACGTTTGATGGCTCTGGGCCTGTACTGGCTTGAATTTAGATGGATGACTGAGGTCTCATTGAAACCTTTAGAATATTAAAAGGTCTAGACAATGTAGATGTGGAGAGGATGTTTCCAGTGGTGGTGGAGTCTAGGACAAAAGGGCACAGCCTTGGGATAGAGGGGCATCAATTTTAAAATAGGCGCTGAAAAAATTCTTTTGTCAGAGGGTGGCGAATTTGTGGAATTTACTACCACAAGCAGCTGTGGAGACCAAGTGTATTTTATGGCAGAGCTTGATAGGTTCTTGATTGGCTATGGTGAGTAGGTGGGGAGTGGGTCTGAGGAGGAGGGGAGAAAAGGATCAACCACGATTGAATAGTGGAACAGACTTGATGGGCCAAATGGGCTTATTCTGCTCCTATGTCTTATGGTCTCATGGAATTTAATGCTGACAAGTGCGAAGTGTTGCATTTCGATTAGACCATCTAGGGTAGGTCTTTTACAGCAAATGGTAGAGTACTGAGGAGTGTGTCTGTGTGGCCTCCGTCGGTCATTGTTGACCACGCGTACTGCACCTCTGGTAGTCACTGATTTGTCGAGCAGCGTCGACTGTGGCTATTGAGACTGCCACAGCTGCTGCATGTGTAGGGCATCGTGGAATTGTTGTCTGCTGTCCGCTCTGTTTAGCTCTCTGCTCCTCAAACTGACTCAGGATCACTCTTTCACTTTTCTCTAGGTGTTGCTGAAGAGTACCTCGCCATTTGTTGCGGTCATCTGCTGTATCCTCCCAGCACTCTGTGTTGATTTTTAAGGCTTTCTTGTCATGCTTGCAGAGGTCCTTGAAGCGAAGCTGGGTGTCTACTAACATTCCTCTTGCCTGTTGCTAGTTCTCCGTAGAGGATGTCCTTTGGCAATCTACCATCCATCCGACAGACGTGGCCCAGCCAGCACAGTCTGTTGTCTTAAAAGCATGAGCATTGTGGGAAGTCCAGCGCAGGAGAGGAGCTCAGAGTTTAGGACTTTGTTTCTCCAGGTGATGCTGAGGATGTGGCGAAGGCTGCGCAGGTGAAAACTATTGAGTTTCTTCTCCTGTTTGGAGTAGATGGTCAAAGTCTCGCTACCATACAGGAGGGTGCTGATAACACATGCATTGTACACAACAGTCTTGGTCTTTGTAGCGAGTTTTGGATTCTCTCAGATCCGTAAGGAGAGTCGAGCAAGGATCGACGTTGCTTTGCCGATGTGTCTGTTGATTTCAGCTTCAAGGGAGAGAGTGTCGCTAATGGTCAACTCCAAGTATGTGAACTCATGGACCATTTCTAGATCGTAATTGTTGATGGTAATGGCTGGTGTCTCCACTACGTTCTGGGCAAGGACATTTGTATTCTTTAGGCTGATGGTAAGCCTGAAGTCTTTGCATGTCTTAGAGAAGCAATCCATGAGAGTTTGCAGTTGTACCATACAAGGAAATGGGAATACATTCCCATAATTTGTTGAAAGTAACATTGCAGGTAGATAGGGTCATAAAGAAAGCTTTTGGCATATTTGCCCTTATAAAGCAATGTATTGAGTACAGGAGATGGGATGTTATGTGGAAGTTGTATAAAACATAGTTGAGACCTAATTTGCAGTATTGTGTGCAATTTTGGTCACCTATCAGATGGAAAGAATACAGAGAAAATTTAGAAGAATGGTGCCGGAGATGAAAGACTGAGTTGTAAAGAAAGATTGACTAGGTTAGGCCTTTATACCTTAGAACATAGAAGATTGAGAGGAGATTTAGTAGAGGTATATAAAATTGAGTGGTATAGATGGGGTGAACAAAATTGCGGTGTATATATTGGGTAAATGCAGGAAGGCTTTTTTTCTGCTGAGGTTGGGGGAGACTACAACAGGAGGTCATGCGTTAAGGGTGCAAGGTGAAAAGTTTAAGGTGAACATGAGGGGAAACTTCTTCACACAGAGGGTTGTAGGAGCGTGGAATGGGCTGCCAGCACAAGTGGTGCATGCGAGCTCCATTTCAATGTTCAAGTGAAGTTTGTATAGGTACATGGATGGTAGGGGTATGCAGGGTTACGGTCCTGGTGTAGGTCAATAAGAGTAAGCAGTTTAAATGATTTTTGGCATGGACTAGATGAGCGAAAAGCCCTAGTTCTGTGCTGCACTTTTCTATGACTCTATCAGCAGCACACTATTTATTATGTGTAGTATCTACATACCACTGCATTAACAGTACTGTGATTAATCATGTATGTTATTCAGGCGCACCTCAGAAACGCACCACCTATATTTCCAATATAAATGAGTGCCTTGAAAACATGGGAATACCACTGAAAGTCATAAAGTCATACCCCCCCCCCCCCCCCATGATTTACTTGGAAATGTATTACTTTCTTCTTCACTGGGTCAAAATTCTGGAATTCCCTCCACAACAGGAATGCAAGAATACCTTCAGGAGAGAGACAGCAGTGCTTCAAGAAATCATCTCCCCACTACCTGCCAAGTTGAATGAAGGATGGGAAATACCAGGGGCACCATGCTACTGATGCCCAAACCTTGAAAGAAAACCAATCAATTGCAACTCTCAATGTAGTAAAGTAGTCTGACGTTGCAGGCATAAAGACTTGTGCTAGAAAATTACGTAACATTAGAACCTTGATTAATAATAATTTAAAATAAGGGAGGATCTGACCATGTCATTCTTCAATTCAACAGTATTGTCATCACCAAGCAGGTGGAAATAAGTATCAGTGACACTATCCTCTTCCTGCAGCTTAACAAGCTTCTGTTGGATCTTGGGCAATGCCCTGTATGCTGAAGGAACTCAGCAGGTCAGGCAGCTATCTATGGAAAGGAATAAACTGCCAATGTTTCAAGCTGAGACCCTTTGTCCTGATGAATCCTTTCCATAGATGCTGAGTTGCTGCAGCTTTTTGTGTGTGTTGCCGTGGATTTCCAGCATCTACAGATTTCCTCATGTTTGTGATTCTTCTGAACCTTGCCCAAGTCTGACATAGAGTCTTTGATCTGAAATATTATCTCTGCTTTTTTTTTCCCACAGCCTCATCCATTGAATATTGAAAGCATTTTCTGTTTTAATTACCATCACCAACTCTGACAGTAATAATAGTCTGGATGTCAGCATTGACCAGAAACTCATTTCGAATATCTACTTAAACAGTGGCTTCAGCCTTGATAAGAGGTTGGCAAGCTTGGGTGAGTGTTTCGCCTCCTGGTTCAGCAAACATTTTACCATAAGTACAAACTCCAAGGCAGAGTACAAAGTAAATGGCAGGATACCTGGTAGTGTGGAGGAGCAGAGGGAACTGTGGGTGCATGGTAGAGGTAGATAAGGTAGTAAAGAAAGCTTATGGGGTGTTAGCTTTCATAAGTCAAGAGGTAGAGTTTAAGAGTCACGAGGTAGTGATGCAGCTCTATAAAACTCTGGTTAGGCCACACTTGGAATACTGTGTCCAGTTCTGGTCGCCTCACTATAGGAAGGATATGGAAGCATAGGAAAGCGGACAGAGGAGATTTACCAGGATGCTGCCTGGTTTAGAGAGTATTAATTATAATCAGAGATTAAGGGAGCTAGGGCTTTACTCTTTGGAGAGAAAGAGGATGAGAGGAGACATGATAGAGGTATACAAGATACTAAGAGGAATAGATAGAGTGGACAGCCAGTGCCTCTTCCCCAGGGCACCTCTGCTCAATACAAGAGGGCATGGCTTTAAGGTAAGGGGTGGGAAGTTCAAGCGGGATATTAGAGGAAGGTTTTTTAATCAGAGTGGTTGGTGCGTGGAATGCACTGCCTGAGTCAGTGGTGGAGGCAGACACACTAGCGAAATTTAAGAGACTACTAGACAGGTATAGGGAAGAATTTAAGGTGAGAGTATATATGGCAGGCAGGGTTTAAGTGTCGGTGCAACATTGTGGGCCGAAGGGCCAGTACTGTGCCGTATTATTGTATGTTCTATGTTCTATTAAGACGCAAGGCCAGAATGCCATCTAAAGCAAAGTAGCCAGTATAAATGGCCCTCCGCTCCAACAATGCCACGCCATAGTTGTAACTTTGATCAATTAAAGATGATGTAGCAACTTACAGGAGCTTCTTTAAACACATCCCCTTACTGTAACTTCTACAATGAGTTCCCTAGAATTGGTAAAATGTTACATTTGCTTTATCATTGCTATCTAAATCCCAGTACCTGCCATACAACTTCATTGTAGGAATACCATTGTGACTCTATAGCAGTTCAGAAAGGAGGTGGTAGTCCTCCCGGCATGCCCATATCTAATAAAATGCAGGTACGTAAAAAAGCACCTTTCTGAATTTTGCTAGAAATACCTGTAGGTAGATTTTATGTGAACTTGTAACTGGGCTTGGCCATGATTTCCTTCTTCCCGTGAAGACAGCTAATGTATGATATCCAATCTACTGACAAAATGGGTAATTAAAACTGGGTAATTGTCGGGATGAAGTTAACACATTGCTTTACATCCAACTGATTCCTATTGACTTAATATAAATTAAACTGTGCAGAATGCAAAATAGGTGATCATTCTAATTTCACCAGGACGATCCTAAGGAATAATATGTATTAGAGCGACTGCAGGGGGAAAGTTGGCTAATGAACTCGGGTTCAGTGAAATATCAGTGTAGAGGGAGTGAGATATTGAATGAACAAATATATAACTTTCGAGAGACTAGTGCTTGCTTTGGATTTAAGTGAGGAAGAGTTGCACAGCGTCAGCCTCTCTCTCTCTTCCCAATTCCCATCCAGTGGCAAGACAGGAGTGGAGACGGCTGGGGATGGGACTAGGCGCAGTGGATGACCAGGACATCTTCTGTGTCTTGTTGTGCTCTAACGCGTTCCACAATGCTTACAGAGACCACCTACTTGACCGTTGGACCTTCCATTGGTCTTGTCCGCTCAATCCACCGGAGTCTGTCTTCACAAGCTGGGATAGACAACTCCCTATCTTACTGAGGGTTTGAGACCCCTCAGCTACCCCCACCTGGTTTGCGCCGTTGCCAGGGGTGTGACGGCTGTCACATGCAAACAGCTACAGGGAGCCACAGGTGAGAGCTGAGTGCCAGGGATACACTGGGAGCTGTAGTCATGGACCTGCACGCAGGCGGCTCAGGTCTAATGGTTGTTTTTTGCTGACCGAAGCAGCAGTGAAACTCAGCGTCCACCTGGGCGACCAAGCAGCCCTCCTCAGGAATGCACTGCTCACCTCCGTAGTATGAGGAAGGGGCTAGAAAAGGTGCCCTAAACGTTGCCAGCTTCATTACACCCTGGCCAGTTTACCACAGCTGAAGGGGATCCCATCTTGGCGGTCAAACAAACAAAATAAAGCGTAAAGTGACACCGCTCATCATTGGCACTCGGAATGTGCGCACACTATTGCACAACCCCACAGCAAACAGACCAGAGAGAAGAAGAGCCTTAGTTGCCAGGGAGCTTACAAGATTCAACATTGACATTGCAGCCCTGAGTGAGACTCGTCTTGCCAACATCGGTCAGCTGACTGAAACAGGAGGTGGATACACTTTTTTATGGAGTGGTCGCGGCAGCGATGAGCGTCGTGATGCTGGAGTTGGATTCGCCGTCAGGAGTCACCTTGTTCGGAAACTTGCCAGTCTCCCCAAGGGTGTGAACGACCGGCTCATGACACTCCAGTTTCCGCTACAGAACAGAAGTCAAGCCACCCTGATCGGTGCCTATGCCCCCACAATGACCAACTTGGGTGAGATGAAAGACAGGTTCTATGAAGAACTAGACACCCTACTATCAGCAGTGAGCAGCACTGACAAGCTGATCTTGCTCGGCAACTTCAACACAAGAGTAGGGTGTGACTCTGCAGCCTGGCAGGGAGTCGTTGGGAGTCATGGAGTGGGCAAATTAACAGTAACGGCCTACTCTTACTGCACAGCACACAACCTCTTCACCACCAACACAACTCTCTGCCTGCCTGCCTGTAACAAGACCTCCTGGATGCACCCCTGCTCTAAGCATTGGCATCTTATCGACTATGTCATTGGCAGGAGAAAAGACAGGCAGGATGTCAGAGTGACCAAGGCCATGTGTGGTGCTGACAGTTGGTCAGGTCACAGGCTCATTGTCTCCAAAATGAAGGTCTGCATCAGACCCAAGAGGCGACCACAAGGAAGCAAGGATATGAAAAAGATCAATGCGGCCAGGCTGAAGAACCCCAGCATAGCTTCAGCACTGGTTGAAGACTTAGAAACAAAACTTGCTGACCCACACCTTGTAGGGAGCTCTGTGAACGACTGGGAATGCTTCAGGGATGTTGTCCATTCATCTGCACTGAAGATGCTGTGGCCCTCTCCCCGCAAGCAGCGTGACTGGTTCGATGAGAATGATGAGGAGATTCGGGCTCTACTTGTTGAAAAGCACCGCCTTCATCAGAACGACCCATCATCAGCTGCCATGCTTTTATCAGTGGTCACAGGATAGACCAGAATAAACTGCGTCAAATGCAAGATGCCAGGCTGAGCGCCAAGGCAGATGAAATACAGGGATACACTGACAGAAATGACTTGAAACGATTCTGTCAAGCCCTCAACACTCTCTACAGATCGGAGTCTCTCGGGAGCTCCCCCCTCCTGAGTACAGATGGTACAACTCTCATTACAAAGAAGGCTCAAGTCCTGCAGAGATGGGCTGAACACTTTGAAGCCGTCCTCAACCGACCGTCATCTATTAACGATGAGGCATTAGACAGGATTCTCCAGGTCGACATCAACAGCACCAGGGATGACCCACTGGTGGTAGCCGAAGTCACGAAAGCTGTCAGCCAGCTATTCAGTGGCAAAGCCCCAGGAGCAGATGCCATACCTGCAGAGATCTACAAAGCCGGTGGTCTTGTACCTATAGAGAAGCTCACCAAGTTGTTCCAGTCTTTTTGGAAGAAAGGATCCATTCCTCAGGAACCTAAAAATGCATCCATAGTACCCCTCTACAAGAGGAAGGACAATCGACAAGTATGAAACAACCACCGAGGAATTACGCTGCTCTCCATTGCAGGAAAAACTCCTGCTAAATCGTCTGGTCACTCATGTGGAGCTGGGCCTGCTGCAGAGTCACAGTGTGGTTTTCGCAAAGGTCATGGGATTATTGACGTGATCTTTGCCGTGCGTCAACTTCAGGAGAAGAGTCAGGAGCAGAATCGTGAACTCTACACAATTTTTGTTGACCTCTCGAAAGCCTCCGACACTGTCTGCCAACAAGGCCTGTGGAGGATTATGTCAAAGTTCGGCTGCCCCACCAGATCCATTCAGATGGTAGGCCCGTTCCATGATAGCCAGAGTGCTGGACGGCGGAGAATCCTCTGAGGTGTTCCTAGTCACCAATGACGTCAAACAGGGCTGTGTGCTCGCACCCACACTGTTCAGCATGATGTTTACTGCCATGCTGAATGTTGCCTTCCAGGACAGGGTTGCTGGAATCAGCCTCAAGTACAGAGTGGATGGGAAGATCTTCAACCTGTGGAGACTTCAAGCTATTACCAAAGTGAAGGAGACTGTTCTGAGAGACTTCCTCTTTGCCAATGACTGCACCCTGTATGCTGGTTCAGAGCCAGAGGTGCAAGTCAATATGGACAAATTCTCCACGGCTTGTGACAACTTTGACCTCACCATCCACATCAAAAAGACCAAAGTCATGCACCAGCCTGCTTCTCATGCACTGTGCACAGAATAGAAAATCACAATCAAAGGACAGAATCTACAGACAGTTGACCAGATTTGGCAGTACCCTCTCCCGAGCAGTGACTATTGATACAGAAGTTAACTGCAGAATTGCAAAGGCAAGTTCTGCTATCGGTAGACTGCGCTCCACTGTATGGGAATGTTGAGGAATCAGCCCAGCAACACGCCTGAAGGTCTACAGAGCTGTGGTACTCACTACCCTCCTGTATGCTTGTGAAACGTGGACTGTGTATCAAAGGCATGCAAGACAGCTCAACTATTTGCACATGACATATCTTTGCAGGATATTAGGCATCAGATGGCAAGACAAAATACCAGACACTGAAGTTCTCTCTAGAGCAAGTCTGCCATCAGTCCACACACTGCTGATGGGAGCACAGACCCAGCGGGCAGGTCATGCCATCCGCATGCCGGACGAGCGCATACCCAAGCAGCTCCTTTTTGGGGAACGCTCTGCTGGAAGACGCTCATATGGAGGGCAGACGAAATGTTACAAAGGCACACTAAAGGCCTCCCAGAAGTCGCTTGATATAGACATGACCACCTGGGAAATGCTAGCACAAAACCACCCTACTTGGCGTGGCCTCATCCACAAGGGCTGTCAAACTTACGAAGCGAGGCGTACGGCTGAAGCACAACATAAGCACGATACACGCAAGTCCGGAGCCACCAGCACAACTGCAGTGCCTACACACGTCTGCCCAACATGTGCCAGGACATTCCGTGCCTGAATTGGCCTGACACACCGCATCCAGTCTCAAAGTGACTAATGGTGTCGAGGTCTTCATCGACGATGATGGATGAAATATATAACTTTAATATTAATTTAGCATGTAATACTATCATTGTTCTTCTGTGATATTGCTATTGCGAAGGTATAAATTGTTATCAGTAGGGGGGATGTGACTTGCAGTCAAAATATAATTCATCTTTCTCTTTTAGAGTTCATGTAGCTATCCATCTGCATTGCTCCCAATGCAACTTTTTCTTAATTTTCAAGAAGCAGAATTTATAACCTTTTAGTAGAAAAGCAAATAAATTACAGATGATGAAAAACTGTAATTTAAAAATTGAATATTTTTCTAGCAAAGCCCAAACTATCCAGAAGAATTCATTGGGCCACGAAGCATCTGTGGAAATAAATAGAGAGTTGACGTTCCAGTTTGAAACCCTTCGTCTGGGCGGGATAGTTCCACCAGCTCTTTTGTGTGTTGCTCCCTCATCTGTTGACTCTTGTACCTTCAGATTATTTCTTGTATTTCCACCGTCTGCAGTGTTTTAATTTTCCAGTGTTTTATAAAGAGTTCTAGCATTTTGAAATCTTTTTCGTTTTCTTTCTTTCATCTCAAATTTGTATCTCCAGAAACATCAGAGCACAAGAAATAGGTTCAGGGATAGGGAATCTGGTCTGCCATTCATTTAAAAGCATGGCTGATCTTCTACCTCAGTGCTGTTTTTTCCTCTTTCCCCTGTTTCTCTTACATCTTATATTAATCAGTTTTCATTTTAAAAAGTATCCAATTACTCAGCGTCCATAGCCACTGGGTGGAGAATTCCAAAGATTCACCATGTTTTCAGAAAAACCTTTTCTTCTCATTTCCGTTCTAAACACTCTACCCTTTATGCTGTGACATTTGCTTCTCAGCTAGGGAACACATTGTCCCTGCAACCAGCCTGCTTCATGCCTTTTTTGTTCATTTGAAATCTCAATGAGATCTTCTTTCATTCTTATAAATTCTCCAGATACAGGACTAGTCTACTCCAACTCTGTTCGTGTTACAAGTATGCCATCACTGGAACCAGCCTAATTAATTTTCACTCCATTCCCTTTGTGCCAAGTACATCCCTTGCTATTAAGGGTCATTTTCCTTTGGTGTCTACTTAACTGTTTATAGTAGCCTGGAAACAATGATTTTAATTGTTGAATAGAGGCAGAAAGTGTAACATTTTGGCTGAAAAGCAGATACGCTTCAGTTGGAAATCTGAAATAAAAAAGAGAATATTTTCATTTTGGATTTCTAGTTTCTGCATTTAGTGACTGAAACACCTTCATCACACACCCCTACCACATGTGTAATTCAGTCTCTTTTAAACTCCATCTGATCATTAACTAGCTCCATTGACCCTTCCCCCACTTCTCCGCAATTTAAAACATGCTTGATTTCTAACTTGATTCTTAAAGGGAGGTCATCAAAATGAAACTTTTAAGTTTTATTTCTCCATACATGCTGCCTAAACTGCTGAGTTTTTCCAGAGTTCTCTGTTGTTATTTTATAATATTTTACCTTTTGAAAAATTTTTGATTTTTATCCCAAACTCTAGGCATGCGGAAGCTATGGGAGTTGGAAAGTAGCACACATCCCTGTGGATAATGATCTCATCCCTAGTGAAATAATGAATCTCTGAGTCTGAGCTGCTTTTATTATTTATGAGAGATGCCTTTTCACAAATAGTATCCATGTGGTACATCTCCAATCTCTATGAGTGAATGACTGGAAGTATATGAAGATAGTTTACTACAATCTTTGAACAAATACAGGCGTCCCCCAATTTACGAATGTTTGCTTTTACAAAAGACGTACATTAGTAACCTGTTTTTGCAGTACAAAGGGGATTTTCACTTTTACAAAAATTTTTCTCATATAAATGAATGGTTCTTTGCTTTACGCTGTTTCGGTTTAAGAAAGGTTTCATAGGAACACTTTACCTTTGTAAATGGGGGGACACCTGTACCAGGAAGTATGTTTGGGCAACTTATAGCCTGTTGTCACAATGGAAGATTGGAGCAACTTGTTGGATCAAGTCACACCTCTGGAGAGAAATGGATAGTTGAAATCTGTTAAGTTTCCCCAGCGACTTGTTTTTTTACTCCAGAATGTAGCATTTTATGTCATCATTGTCAGAGTGATGTGTGTGAAATCTCCAAACTAAACAATGGAAATCTATATACAGAGGCTCTGTTTCTGAGATTAGTAACCCATCCTCCAGAGATAGCAAACAGACTGGAGAGGGAGACTTAAAAGTACATAATGGTACAGCTGGAATACTAGTAAACTGAATGTCGTAGCCTTGTCATTGTATTCATGCGAGAGTAAGCATCTACCTTGTAATTTGAAACCTGCTCTCAAAGTTGCAGTAATCTCTGTAGTGCTGATTGTGATAGTCAGTTTTTGTTAGGTGCCAGATTGAAAGAGATGACACTAAATGGACTGAGCACCTAATCACGTTGAGTGAATCACAAAGAAGGTAAACCAGGAGGTAAAATATCAGGGGTAGGTTTTTTACGTAGAGAGTTGTGAGTGTGTGGAATGGGCTGCTGGCAGCAGTGGCGGAGGCGGAAACGATAGGGTCTTTTAAGAGACTCCTGGATGGGTACATGGTTAACCCAGATATGTGTGAAGTGGTTGGAGGTGGATACGATAGGGTCTGTTAAGAGACTTTTGGATAGGTACACGGAGCTTCGAAAAAATAGAGGGCTTTTGGTAGGACATATTCGGCACAGCTTTGTGGGCTGAAGGGCCTGTATTGTACTGTAGGTTTTCTATGTTTCTATGTAAAAGCGCATTTGTAACATTTCACAGAGCAGAAAATAGAAATTTGAACGAAGATGAGCTTTAGGTAAAAGCTGAAATAGAAAAGATTGAAAGGAAACTTTGAAATTCATGTTGCAAAATTAATCTGGGAGAAAAACAATTAGCATGTATAAAATTATACTTAGAGAATAGGAAATTGCTTTGTAGTAATTGTGGACTGGTATCCTGGTACAAACTACGAAGTGCAATAGTTCCAAGATTTTTTTTGCGTATTTATCTGAAGTGCAGTTTACTTTTTGGAGATTACACTGGAGAAGGTTGCAAAACAGCAAGCTGACGGCGGCTTCTGGGTTCCCCTGTTTAATTACACAACAAATTTCTTCGGATTTTCTCCGTTGTAGCTATGAGCACTGACTGTCTCACTACTTTTGTGTCTTCAATAAACAATAGACAGTAAGTGCAGGTGTAGGCCATTCGGCCCTTCTAGCCACCACTGCCATTCACTGTGATCATGGCTGATCATACACAATCAGTACCCCGTTCCTGCCCTCTCCCCATATCCCTTGACCCCGCTATCTATCTAACTCTCTCTTGAATGCATCTAGAGACTTGGTCTCCACTGCCTTCTGGGGTAGAGCATTCCACATATCCACCACTCTCTGGGTGAAAAAGTTTTTCCGCATCTCTGTACTAAATGGCCTACCCCTTATTCTTAAACTGTGGCCTCTAGTTCTGGACTCACCCATCAGTGGGAACATGCTTCCTGCCTCCAGTGTGTCCAATCCCTTAATAATCTTATATGTTTCAATCAGATCCCCTCTCATCCTTCTAAATTCCAGTGTATACAAGCCCAGTTGCTCCAATCTTTCAACATATGACAGTCCAGCTATTCCGGGAATTAACCTTGTGAACCTACGCTGCACTCTCTCAATAGCAAGAATGTCTTTCCTCAAATTTGGAGACCAAAACTGCACACAATACTCCAGGTGGGGTCTCACCAGGGCCCTGTACAGCTGCAGAAGGACCTCTTTACTCCTATACTCAATTTCTCTTGTTATAAAGGCCAGCATGCCATTAGCTTTCTTCACTGCCTGCTGTACCTGCATGCTTGCTTTCATTGACTGATGTACAAGAACACCTAGATCTCATTGTACTTCCCCTTTTCCTAACTTGACTCCATTTAGTTAGTAATCTGCCTTCCTGTTCTTGCCACCAAAGTGGATAACCTCACATTTATCCACATTAAACTGCATCTGCCATACATTTGCCCACTCACCCAACCTGTGCAAGTCACCCTGCATTCTCATAACATCTTCCTGACATTCCACACTGCCACCCAGCTTTGTGTCAAATTCTAATTCTAGGTTGACTGCTTAACAGTGGAGCATTCTCAGCAGTTGACCAGCTAATATCTTCTCAGACTTTGATTTATAGTAAACTTTTTAAAAAGAAGATCCACCTGTACTAACAAGCCCATTAATCTCATTAATGAACCAAGCTGGCTGATCTTTCTTACACAGGTACCTCAAAATACAATAAATCAGAAGTGATTCAGTCTGCAGTGGGAGATCAATTTAGTTCCAAGTTTCCATCAAGATGTTTCATCTTAGATTTAACAATGGAAAGAAATCTTTTCTAAAGCCAGCCCTGCACAAGGACAAGAACGTGATTAGGGATTGCCTAAAAGGAGATCAATTTACAAAAAAGCAGTATCTTACAAATTGAACTTGCTGTTTATTATTCAGAATATTTGTTATCTATTATTCAGGATTCTTGTTACCTAAAGACATTTAAAAGTAGTCTATTCACAAAGCTGGATCAGGTGCATAAATAACTATTGGTTTTAATATTTAACTATTTGCTCTAAATTAGAATTCTCTTTTCTGGATGTGTAGAGGAAAATAATTTAGACAGAGTTTCCCCATGCACTTGCTGACGTTGTTATTTGTAGTTCTTTGAGTGTTGTTCTAAAAGTGGCAGCTCTGTGACATCAGGGACTTTGTATCTCAAGGGACAAAGTCAGCAATGCCAGATTGGATGCATTCACTGGAAAGGCTTTGAAACACCAGCTGAGCACTGTGATGGGAGCAGCTTGGAAATGCTGCATGCCTAGTGAATGCACTGGAGTATTCTGATTTTTAACTTTGCTAACAAAGAGATGGCAAGTCACATTCAGTATTGTGCAGAAAGGAATCAGATTTATTATCACTGACACATGATCTGAAACTTGATGTTTTGTCGCAGCAGTGCAGTGTGAAGACATGAAATTAAAAATTAGAATAAACAAACAGTATAAATAAGAATAACAAGGTTGTGCTCATGGATCTTTGGTGGAGGGGATGAAGCTGTTTCTGAATTGTTGAGTGTGAGTGTACAGACTCCTGAACCTCAACCCCACCACCAGCCCAATGGTATTCACGGGAAGAGGCCATGTCCCAGAAGATGAGGCCCTTATTGAGGAACCACCTCTTGCAGATGCCCTCACCGGCAGGGAGGGTTGTGATGGAGCTAGCTGAGTGTGCAATCCTCTGTAGCATTGGTACTGCACCCCTCACAACCATTCTGACTGATGCAACCAGTCCGAATGTTCTTCACCATAGAAATATGTGAGCGAGTTTGGTGACATATCAAATCTCCTCAAGTCCTAATGAAGTAGGGCTGGCATGCCTCCTTTGCGATTGCAGTGTGTTGAGCCCAGGGTAGATGCTCCGAGATGTTGGTGGCCAGGAACTTAAAGCTGCTCACCCTTTTCACAGCTGGCCACTCAAAGAGGACTGATGTGTGCTTTCCAGACTTCTCTTTCCTGAAGTCAACAATGAGTTCATTAGTCCTGAGTACAAGGTTGTTGTGACAGCACCCAGCTAGCCCATCTGTCTAATTTCTGTATGGCTCATCATCATTTGAAGTTCTTCCAACAGTGTTGTCATCAGTAAATTTATAGATGGTAGAGAAATTCGCACTGTGGCTTAGGTACGCATCCTTGCAATGTGCCTATGTTGGTTGTCAGTGAGGAGGAGACATTATCATTGATCTGTTCTGGCAGTGGTCTCCAATAAGGAAATTAAGGAAATCTTTGTTAACAGTTGTGTATTCTGCAACAGGTCATAGTATGCTATGTGTACAGAGAAGCTTGAAAAATTTGTAAAGTTTAAAGGAATTCCTGATTTCTAACTGCTTTTTGTGCATCTCAGAAGAAAAATACTGATGAATTTGTGAGCAGCCTTGGGTTCAGTTTGTGATGTGGAGCTGGGTGAGGGTTAGAAGGAAATATTTTGAATTTTCTCAGCTTTATTGGAAGTCTACTATGCTAGATCTACCAATCCAGGAGGATGTAGATAGTTGGTCTGAGAACAGAGTAAAAATATTGGTGAAATAGCTTATCAAGCTCTCTGTTTCTTAAAGCAAAATGAAAAATTACCTGGATTCACATTTGATGGACTGACCAAATAGGTTATCCAAATCAAGGTTTTCTCCTAATAGGTAATAGAAATAAACACTGAATTTATACATTTCTTTCAAAAGCAATTATTTAAATTGTAGTTTAAATTACAAATAGTAGATACTCTGTTTTACAATCAAATGCTCCCCATACCCCTTCCTTCCTGGAACATTTCTGTGAACCTCCTCTGGACCCTCTTCAATGCCAGAATATCCTTTCTGGGATTAGGGCCCAAAGCTGCTCACAATACAAATGCAGTCTGACCAATGCGTTACAAAGCCTCAGCATTACATCCTAATCCTGTCAACCTGAATGCTAACATTGCATTTTCCTTCGATTCAACCTGCAAATTAACCTTTAGGGAATCCTGTACAAAGATTCCCAAGTCTCTTTGCATCTCCAATTTCTGAATTTGCTCCCCATTTAGAAAGTAGTTCTATGCTTTTGTTCCTTCGACCAAAATGCATAACCATGTAGTTCCCTACACTATATTCCATCTGTTATTTGTTTGCCCATTATCACCACTATAATTCCTGATATGAAATATTAAGGCTTTAAAACATGGAATTATTGTGGGGGTGGTGTTCTGCTCAAAGACTGAATATTATCTCAGAGAAAAAGAAGCTGTTGCAATACATAGAAAGGGAGAACTGCCATATAGATGTTGGAATTCTGCATGTGCCAATTTACAGCAGTTTAGCAAGAATATATCTTTGGTCTCTTAATGTGGTGCCTTCTAGATAACTACTAAATAATGAAAACCAATTATTTAATTCATAATAATATATATAGTTTTAACTGGTAGGAATTAGATTTATTATCAATGACTTTTATGATGTGAAACAAACCCTTGTGGAACCATTGATAGTAGATATAATTCTCACCTTGTACATAATGTCATATTGTTATAGGATTTTTTGTACAGGAGCTTTGGATGTATAAATGAGTTGTCTCTGTTAGTCAAGCATTACTATTGCCAAGAAATTAGATCTGTTTGAAAGCATGACCTAAGCACTATTTAATAATTGACTAACCATGAACATACACTAAGCCCACTACTTAATTATCTTCCCCAGGGACTGTGGCTGCAAGTTTTATTGACAATCTGTCTCATTTTTTTTTATTTTGGTAGATGAGAATTTTTAAATCATTTATTTTGTTCCCCACCTTTCTGTTGACTAGTGCAAGTATAATTGGCAGCTCAAATCTATAAAATCAAAGCAGCATTTTAAATGTTGTTCTTTTTAAAAATATCTACTTACATTTGCGCTATTTTAAATGTTATGAAATATTTATTGCATACTTAAATTGCTCATTTGAGTGGATTCTTTTATTTTTGAAGTAATTTATTTAGCACATTTTAGACTTCATCTTCTTTACATTATTGTTAAATGTTTAGTTTTGATGTCATTTTAGCATAAATAATACTCAACATGTTGGCAGAGTATGGGCATTGCCTACATTACAGGAATGGGGTAGCTTGAGTTCCTAATGAAATGGTCCATATCACAATGATATGTAATGTCATCTGCACATGAGTTAAGAAACATGACCTCTGAAAGGATATACTTATTCAGTGTCTCAAAATTGTAAGGGATTTGTGAATTCTATAAGAGAAATTTTCCATGACTCAAATGGCCATAATAAAGGCATCGCTTGTACAGTATATTGATATTCAGATCCATGCTGATCCATGGTGTGTTATTCATCTAGATGTGCACAACAGTTGCTGTAGGTAATATAGAGTAACGTATCTTGCCCTGCAACTCTGTGTTGTTCAGATATCATATATGGTCTTTATTTGGGACCCAACATTTATTACAGTATTACATTGGTTCCCAGGCCAAAAAAGATAAATTAATTCATAACCAGCATGTGTTCTGTTGTTAGCACTCCCAATTATTGCAGATGTCATCCTTTTAGGTACATAGAAGTCAAAAGGACCTTAGCTTTTAAAGCACACTTAAAACATTTATTAATTTTCATAATAGATCAAGAATTTCAACTTGTAAGCAGAACATTTTATGTAGCATTAACCTTGAATGTTTTGAAGTGATGTTCATGGTGAAATCAAGCAACGGAAAAGCCTTTGAAATGTTCACAATGCATAAAATGTCTGAGTGCACTATTTATACCAATCAAATAAAATTTAAAAAAAAACTACTGATACACAATGTGAAAAGAAACTATAATCTTAAGTCATTTATAATTAAAACAAGTTTTATTTCTTATCCCTTCTAGTCATCAGAGTTAACATTGTGAGCAAATTCAAAATCAGGTTGAATTCTTTAATTGTTGAAATTTTTATTGCAGTTGACAATCAGTGCTGTTTTTTTATTGTTGTCCTGGAAAACCTTAGATAGCATTGGTCATGATGCCTGTGAGTTCCTCCCTCTTAGAAACCAAAACAGGATAGTGGCTGATTTGATGACCAGGCCTGCTGTAATTTGCATACTTTCAGAGTACAAAGAAAATTAGCAAGTCTCTGAGAATTGATTAATTAACAAATAAAGTTGATGGTAAGCGGTGTTGGCAGGAACCAAGAGGCACTGGCTGTGCTCAGGAGGAGATTCTTGGGCAGGTGAGAAAGCCTAGGGGAGAAGAATGCTATGATTTCTTATGGACTCAGAGCACCAGTTTCACACAGAAGCATAAAAGGTAAGCATGCAAATATCCTTTGCTGGACCTTCTTTGTCCTTTTGGCACTTTTCGCCAGTAGGAAAGCTCAAGTTAATATGGCAGACTGGATCCTGATTTGTCTTTATGGAACCACATCTGCCTATTTAAGAGGACTACACTGGTTTGGACCTGGTTGTATTTGGAGATTTACACATTTGGAAGAACCTGCCAGTAAGTGTGGTGGAAACAGATTCACTGACAAGTATCTATAAGAGCACTTGAATGCCCAGGCCAGGAGGTGGAGGATGGGATTAAAACAGATGAGTGCTAACTGATCAGTTTGGACATGGTGGGTTGAATGGCCTGTTTGCATGCTGTATGATTGCAGGACTTGACTTCTGTGCAGGATTCGGGAAGTACTCCATTGTTAAAAGTTCCAGTTCTTTAGGTGAGCAATTCAAATGTGCTTGAATACCTGATCCCACCATCTATGAGGATGGGTTGTTCTTGGAGGCTAGAGAAATAGGAGCAGAGGTGGACACTCATACATTTAAGCCTGTTACACCGTTCATGAAGATCACGGTTGATCTTCTACTTTGGTGACATTTCCCAGCAAAGCTCTTTAATTCACCTCTTATTTGCTGTTTAATTTTGTATTACTATTCGTACTTAGATGTGATATAGCTACAGAACTTTGATCTGATCTCTTGGTCAGAGGATAACTGGATTCTGCTTATTGCTTGGTATTTTTGCTGTTTAATACATTTGTACATATAGTTCTGTGCTAGAGGTTCTTGCATTGTCTCATCAATTATCAGTACATGTGATGCTGGTTCTGGTTAACCCTTCTTCGCCCTTCATTAAACTAGGGCTGAACTCCTCTCTAGATTGTAGTAATGGTAGAATGAAGGATATCCCTTGTCATATAGTTACAAATTGTGGTGGAATACACAGTGTCTGCTACATGATGACATAAAAGCTGTGATTATAATAATGGGAAAACACAGACTCAACTCAAGTGCAGACTGGCATTAAACAAAGCTGTGTCATCATTCCCGTCTTCTTCATCTTACTCATCACAATATTACTCTACAGCTCCATAAACTTCCCAGGGTATGAATAGGAAAATACCTCATCTGTCTATTCTATACCTGCAATATAAGGTCACCTCTATGTCAGTTGTTGAATTGTACAGCACAGATGACATTTGTATATGCCTTGGCTTGAGGCCAAACTCGGAGCTGTGGTGAGGATGGTTTTTGCACCCAATGAATACAGCAGAAAGATCCTGTACCAGTCTGGGCTTGTCCTTCAAAAAATGAACATAAGAAATGGGAGCAGGAGTAGGCCATCTGGTCCATTGAGCCTGCTCTGCCCTTCAATAAGATCATGGCTGATCTGACCTTGGACTCATCTCCACCCACCTGCCTTTTCCCCATAACCCTTAATTCCCCAACTATGCACAAACCTATCCAACCTTGTCGTAAATATATCTGCTAAGGTAGCCTCCACTGCTTCATTGGGCAGAGAATTCCACAGATTCACCACTCTTTGGGGGAAAGCAGTTCCTTCTCATCTCCATCCTAAATTTGCTTCCCCCAAATCTTGAGGCTATGTCCCCTAGTTCTAGTCTCACCTACCAGTGGAAATAATTTTCCTGTATCTATCTTATCTATCCCTTTCATAATTTTATAGGTTTCTATAATATCTGCTCTCATTCTTCTGAATTCCAGCAGGTACAGTCCCAGGCAACTCACTCTCTCCTCATAGTCTACCTCCCTCATCTTTGGAGTTAACTCTGGTGAACGTCATCTGCCCCGCCTTCAAAACCAATATATCCTTCCTCAAGTAGGGAGACCGGAACTGCATGTAGTACTCCAGCTGCAGCCTCACCAGTACCCTGTACAGCTACAGCATAACCTCCCTGCTCTTAAATTTAATCCCCCTAGCAATGAAGGCCGACATTCCATTTGCCTTCTTCATAGCCTACTGCACCTGCAAACCAACCTATTGCAATTTACGCACAAGCACTCCCAAGTCCCTCTGCACAGCAGCAAGCTCTAAACTTTTACCATTTAATTAATAATCTGCTCTTTCATTTTTCTTTCCAAAGTGGATCACCTTGCATTTGCCAACATTGTACTCCATCTGCCAGACTGATTACCCAGCACTTAACCTACCTATATCGCTCTGCAGACTCTCTGTATCCTCAGCACAAATTGTTTTTCCACACAATCAGTGTCGTAAGCAAACTTAGATTCACTACACTTGGTCCCCTCTTCCAGATCATTAATGTATATCATGAAGAGTTGTGGACCCAGCACCGTCCCCTGCAGCACACCGCTCACCACTGATTGCCAACCAGAGAAACTTCCAGATATCCCAACTCTCTGCTTTCTATTAGTTAACCAATCCTCTATTCCTGCTCATACATCACCCCCAACTCTATGCATCCTTATCCTATGGATAAGTCCTTTATGTGGCACCTTATCGAACGTCTTCTAAAAATCCAAGTAATTAACGTCCATCTGTTCCCCTCTATCCACTGTGCTCATTATATCCTCAAAGAACTCCAATAAGTTTATCAAACAGGACCTGCCTTTGCTGAATCCATGCTGTGTATCCTTCCAGGTGCCTCATTATTTCTTCTTTAATGATAGCTTCAAGCATTTTCTCAACTACAGATGCCAAACTAACTGGCTTATAGCTACCTGCCTTTTGCCTACATCCTTTTTTGAACAGTGACATGACATTCGCTGTCTTCCCGTCTACTGGAACCTGCCCAGAGAATTTTGGTAAATTATCACAAAAGCCTCTACTATAACCTCTGTCATTTCTTTCGGTTCCCTGGGATGCATTCCATCAGGACCAGGGGACTTGTCTATCTTTAGGCCCACAAATGTGTTCAGCAATACCTGTTTGTTGATTAACTATTGTATCGAGGTCCTCAACTCCCGTCAGTTCTATATCATCTTACTTTGACATGTTAGATGTGTCCTGCACTGTGAAGATCAACAGAAAATAGTCTTTCAAAGCCTCAGCCATTTCCTCATTACCCAATATCAAATTCCCCCCTTGTTGTCCTCCAAGGGACCTCATTTTCTTAAGCCACCCTTTTCTGCTTCATATATTCATGAAAACTTTTCCTATCCATTTTTCTATTTTGTGCTAGTTTATTTTCATAATCTATCTTACCTTTCTATATTTCTTGCTTAATGGTTCTCTGTTGCTTTTTAAAATTTTCCAAATCTTACACTACTCTTGGTGACCTTGTACGCTGGAGCTTTTAGTTTGATGCCTTCCTTTATTTCCGT
Source organism: Hypanus sabinus (assembly GCF_030144855.1). Lineage (NCBI taxonomy): Eukaryota > Metazoa > Chordata > Chondrichthyes > Myliobatiformes > Dasyatidae > Hypanus > Hypanus sabinus. The sequence goes on from NC_082706.1 coordinate 170,536,335, forward strand.
AGTTATCAATGGCTGGCTCCCCTTACCCTTACTGTCCTTGCTCTTAACTGGAATATTCTTCTGTTAAGCACCGGGAAAAATCTCTTTGAAAGTCTTCCATTGTTCCTCAACTGTCCCACCATATCGCCTTGGTTCCCAGACTACACTAGCTAAATCTTCCCTCATCCCACTGTAGTCTCCATTGTTTAGGCATAATACACTGATTTTAGATCGAACTATCACACCCTCCATTTTTATGACAAACACAATCATGCTGTGATCACTCTTTCCAAGAGGGTCCCTAACTACAAGATGGCTGATTTTACCTGTCTAATTCAACCAGATCCAAGACAACACATTCCCTTCTAAATTCAATAACATGCTGTTCAAGAAAGCTGTCACATATGCATCCTATGAAGTCCTCCTCAAGACTGCCTCAACCAACTTGATTCACTCAAACTATGTGCAAGTTAAAGTCCCCACGATAACTGCTGTTTAATTCTTGCATGCCTCAGATATTTCTCAGTTTATTGCCTGTGCCACTATTCGGTGGCCTACAAACAACTTCCGCCAGTGACTTTTTTTTTCCGCCTTTACTATTGCTAAACTCTACCCAGATGGATTCAACATTCTGCCACTTAGATCTTATAACGTCTCTCCTATTGCCCTGATCTCATCCTTAATTTAGAGTGCTATCCACCTCACTTACCTTGCTGCCTATCCTTCTGTATTACTTCCTTATAATATCCTTGGATATTTAATTCCTGATCCTCTCCACCCTGCAACCACAGTTCTGTAATGGCCATTAAATCATACCCTTTTATACTGACTTGTGCCATAAGTTCACTGACCTTGTACAAATACTACAGACATTCAGATAAAATGCCCTTACACTCATTGTGCCTTTAAAATCTTGCAATCTTTGTCTCTTTTGTACTTTTTTTTTGCACACCACCTTTACTCTTTTTATAACATTTGCTTTTACTTTATCTTTATTCACACTTTTCTCTTCTGCTTTATCCATACTTCTCCAATCTGAAGGTCCATGACAAAACCATTTTTTACAATAGTCTTGTCCATCTGTTCACTCTCAACGATGGCGAGGAATTTCACTACAACCTTTATTGCACTGGAACAGCTTTGCATTTTGAGATGTCTACTTGAAAATCGAACCATTAAAACCAACCAGAAGTTTTTTTGTTTATTTAGTTATTGGGACACATCATGGAATAGCCCTTTCAAGATGTGCCACCCAGGACCTCAGTACCCCCTTGTGCAAGTGGATCCTGGATTTCCTTGTTTGTAGACATCGGTCAGTTCAGATTAGCCAAAAACATCTCCTCCATGATCCCCATCAGCACAGGATCGCTGCTGGGATGTTTACTTAGCGGCCTGCTCTACTCACTTTACACCTGTGAATGTGCGGCTAAGTACAGCTCCAACACCATATACAAGTTTGCTGATGACACCACTGTTGTGGGCTGTATCAAAGGAGGTAATGAATCAGCATACAGGAAGGAGATTCAAAACTTGGCTGAGTGGTGAAATAGCAACAACCTCTCACTCAATATCAATAAGATCAAGGAACTGATTGTCGACTTCGGGAGAGGAAAACCAGAGGTCCATGAGTCAGTAATCATTGGAGAAACAGAGGTGGAAGGGGTCAGTATCTTTACATTCCTGGAAGTCATGATCTCAGAGGACCTGTCCTGGACCCATCAGATAAATATAATTGCAAGGAAAGCATGACAGCACCTCTACTTCCTCAGGAGTCTGCGGAGATTTGGCATGTCACCGAAAATTTTGGCAAACTTCTGTAGATGTGTTATGGAAAGTGTGCTGACTCGCTGCAAAACGACCTGTAACGAACAATGCCTTGCAGCGGAAAATCTCACAAGAAGTAGCGGATTCGGCCAATACATCACAGGAAAAACATTCCAAACCATTGAGCACATCGACATTTATCTTTGCCATAGAAAAGCTGAATCCATCATCAAAGCTCCTCACCATCCAGGCCATGCTTGCACCATCAGGTTCAAGAACAGTTTCAAACCCCTTAACCATCCAGCTCTTGCACTAAAGGGGACAACTACACTTATTTAAGGACTCTCTTCTCTTGTTATTTCATGCTCATGATTTGTTGCTATTTATTTATTATCTGCATTTGCACAGTTTACAATTCACTGTTCCTGCTGCTTACTGTTTACAGAATCTGTTTACAGTTACTTTTCTATAGATTTGCTAAGTACGTCCACAGAAAAAAGAATCTCAGGTTTATATGTGGTGACATGTCTGTACTTTGATAATGAATTTTACTTTGAACTTTGAACACGTCCCAGTCCGCTGACTTGAAGCAATTCCATCAGCCATTCCTCAGCCTTCCCCGACTCCTCTTTGATGTCCTTGTCTCTGGATCCTTGCTCTTTAGCCACTGCCTGAATGCAGGCAAGTGATCAGATTTCCCAAAATGCGGTTTAGACATAGAACTGTAGGCATTCCCAATCATACTGTAGCAGTGGTCAGTGTTTGGGGACCCTGGTGCTGCAGGTTATATGCTGATGATAGTATGGCAGAGATTTCATCAAACAAACGTGATTACGGTCCTTGACAATGATTTTCAATGCGTCAAGGTGGGGTATTTATCAAGTCAAGTCACTTTTATTGTCATTTCGACCATAACTGCTGGTACGGTACATAGTAAAAATGAGACAACGTTTTTCAGGACCATGGTGTTACAGTACAAAAACAAGACTGAATTACGTTAAAAAAAAACAACACAGAGAGAGCTACACTAGACTACAGACCTACACAGGGCTGCGTAAAGTGCACAAAAACAGTGCAGGCATTACAATAAATAATAAACAGGACAATAGGGCAAGGTGTTAGTCCAGGCTCTGGTTATTGAGGAGTCTGATAGCTTGGGGAAAGAAACTGTTACATAGTCTGGTCGTGAGAGCCCGAATGCTTCGGAGCCTTTTCCCAGACGGCAGGAGGGAGAAGAGATTGTATGAGGGGTGCGTGGGGTCCTTCATAATGCTGTTTGCTTTGTGGATGCAGCGTGTAGTGTAAACGTCTGTGATGGCTGGAAGAGAGAGCCCGATGATCTTCTCAGCTGACCTCACTATCCACTGCAGGGTCTTGCGATCCGAGATGGTGCAATTTCCGAACCAGGCAGTGATGCAGCTGCTCAGGATGCTCTCAGTACAACCCCTGTAGAATGTGATGAGGATGGGGGGTGGGAGATGGACTTTCCTCAGCCTTCGCAGAAAGTAGAGATGCTGCTGGGCTTTCTTTGCTATAGAGCTGGTGTTGAGGGACCAGGTGAGATTCTCCGCTAGGTGAACACCAAGAAATTTAGTGCTCTTTACGATCTCTACTGAGGAGACGTTGATGTTTAGCAGGGAGTGGTCGCTCCATGCCCTCCTGAAGTCAACAACCATCTCATTTATTGCTTGGTGACAGTAGCATTCAAAATTAATGTTGGCATTTGGTGGTATGTAAGCTGTGGTCAAGGTCATAGAGGAGAACTCCTTTAGTAAGTAGAAACAGTCGACACTTAATCATTAGGTGTTCCAGGTTGGGGAACAAGAGTGCGACAAGACCATAATATTTGAGCACCATGAAGTGTTTATCATGAAACACAGACCCCCATCTTTTACCTTCTCTGCATAAGCAGGCCATTTCTGTGTATTGAGTTGCATTTGGGTTTTGCTAACATATCCAGTATGTTCAGAGTGAGCCATGCCTCTTGTGAAATACAGAACGTAGCAGTTTCTCATTTCCCTCCAATAGTGCAATCTTGCCATTCAGTTCTCAATCTTGTTTTTCAGCGACTATACATTTGCTAACAAGATAACTGGGTAAAGAAATTTATATTTTTGCATTAGGAGACTTCCATGTCTCTTAACTTCCCCTAATGTTTCTGCCTCTACAACCAACCCCAGCAGTGTGTTCCATGCATTTTCCACTGTGTTTATTTTCAAAAAATCTACCTCTGACATTCTCTTTATACTTTGCTCCCTCAAATTACGTCCTCGCATATTAGTCATTGACACCCCTTGGAAAGGTGACACTGGCTTTCCACTTTTTATATGATTCTTATCACTCTTATCATCTTATACACTTTCTATAAAGTCATCTCTAATCCTCCTTCACTCCAAAGAGAAAAGCCCTAGTATTCTCAACCTTTCCTCCTCAGAACAATGTGGATGCAAGCCATCATTATTCTTATTCAGCCCTGGAGGAAGCAATAAATTCAAATGTAACTACCTTGCATTGTTCAGGTAAACGTAAAATACTTCATGACATCCACAGATCAATATTCTGACCTCACGCCATCAGAAATAGATTAATTGATCATTTTTACTTGTGATCTTTAGTGGAACCTCGCTTTGCTTGGAAAAACTGCAGTTTTTCTGCAACAGTGGCCATAATTCATGGTGTGTAAAGTTTGTCTCTCAGGCTAGAAGATCTAGTCCTAATCAAGTGCGAGTTCTGTTTTTTTTTAACTCTTATACCATCCATGTCGTCACATAGCACTGTGTTAATCATACCACACTATCTCATCCATACACCCTGTAATTTTATTTTCTTTTTTGTGTTCTTGGTTACTGAATGCCATCAAGCTATTCATGGAGTGGCATTACTGATAAATCTAATATTGCTATCACCAAAATATTATCTGTGTCATATATTCTAAGTTAAAGAAACTGCTATACACATACTTGCCATTACCTCTCATTTTACATCCCCTCACACACCTTCTGAGTACCTCCAGACACTTTAGCACCTGAACTACTGTCCAGGCCGATAAAAGATATTCCACTGCAACTCTGATGTGAATTCTAGATACCTGGAGCGTAGAAATAATTGTTCAATAGTTTTCTGCAGAAAGTGAACTTGGAGCTGTTCTTGACAAAGAATTAGTGAATTTATAGCAGTGAGGAACATTTGGAACAGATTTAAAGTCTCGTTCCATCTCTGGGTCCCTTTGCAAATCATGAACCTGGAGAATTGTTTTTTTTTTCCACCCGCTATTTTGTCACCAGAAACTTTGATTTGTGTAGAGTAGAAGTGGTAGTTAAGTTACTCAGGAGCTCTGCAGTTGCCCCACTCCCAGCCACATGTTATCAGTATGTGGGCCTTCTCATAGCTTATCAAAATGGGAATGAACCCATGGCTACTTTGAAAGAAGACCAAGTTCAAATGGTACGTGCCAGCTTCCATTGTTAAAGGCAACCCATTCCCAGGATTTCCTTCGGTAGTCTGTGCTAATCACCTGCTTCAGGCAGACCTAAATCATAAGAATATAATAAGCTGTTTCAATGACTATAATCCAGTTGCACTTGCATCCATTGTGATGAGGTGCTTTGAGAGACTGGTAATGAAACAAATCAACTCCAGCCTGAGGAGCGACTTAGATCTGTTCCAATTTGCCTACTGTTATGACAGGTCAACAACAGATGCCTTTACATTGGCTCTTCACTGAACCCTGGAACATCTGAGCGGTGAAGGTGCATGCATCAGGATGCTCTTCGTTGACTACAGATCTGTATTCAACAATATCATCCCCTCAAAGCTAATCAATAAGCTCCAAGACCAAGGCCTCAATCCCTCATAAGAGGGAGTGTGAAAATTTGGCTGAATAGTACCTCAACAACAACGGCCCTGGAATCTAATGGTCTTACAGGAGCTGGTGATCATGATTGTAAACTTCCTGTAATTCCAGTTCGGGTGAAGTCTAACAAAACAGTGCTTACTTATGCCTTCCTAGGTCAAGGAAGTACAGCAGTGTTCTGCACAGAGGCCTCATGAACAAGTTCGCCCTCACATGAAAAGGAACACACATTCTTTTATGCACCAGGGGTCAAAAGAATGTTGCGAGTAGCTATGTTGTTTCAGGATTGGAAGTGGCTGGCTTGGATAGTGAAAACTATAGTGTACTGCCTAACATCTATATACAGGAACGTATGCCTGTCCACAAAGGGTTCATTCCTCGTCAGAGAGATCTTTAGGAGTGGTTTCACCTGAAGTATATTTATTTACCGGAAATTGATTCAGAAATTAAGCTGCTGATAGGGATAAATCTGCCTAAGACATTGGAGCCATTGCAAGTGTTAATGATGGACCCTAGGCAGTCAGAACTATGGTGGGTTGGACTGTTAATGGATCATTGAAAGGAGACCGTGGTGGCAGAAGAGACTACACTTGGCCAGAGCTAACAGTTAATGGGACTTCCATTTTGTGCTTGGATGAGCTTTGGCAGCAGCTTTTCAAGACAGATTTTCATGAATGCAGTCAAGGGACAACCTGGTTTGGCAGGGGAAAACACGATCCAGGATGGACAGCGACTTTAAATTCCTTGGTGTTATCATTGCAGGGGATCTGTGTGGGTCCAGCACGTAAGTGCCATTACAAAGCAGGCACAATAGCAACTCCACTTTCTTAGAAGTTTGCAAAAATTCAGGATGTCATCCAAAACTTTGACGATCTTCTGTAGATGCATGATGGAGAGCATACTGACTGGCTGCATCACATCCTGGTATGGAAACACCAATGCCCTTGAAAGAAAAAGCCTACAAAAAGTAGTGGTTAGAGCATAGTCCATCACAGATAAAGCACTCCCACCATTAAGCACCTCTGCAAGGAATGCAGCACCCACATTTAAGGACCTCCAGCATCTGGGGCATGCTCTGTTGCTGCTGCCATCTGGAAAGAGGTATAGGAACTTCAGGTCCCACACCACCAGAGCGGATAACTTGACTCACCCCAACACAGTATGAATTCCACACACTATGAACTCACTTTCAATTACTCTACAACTCATGTTCCCAATTCTTATTTATTTTCTATTATTACTGTTATTTGTTCTTTTTTGTATGAAAATGAACCACTGGGAAGTATATGATGACATACAAGTACAATGATAATGAATTCTACTTTGAACTTTAAACACTGGACAGTGAGAATGAAGGAAATATTTCCAAGATACTGCAATGCCCTTTTGTAAAGCATCAATATACTGATACAGACAAATGTCATCCTGAGTTTCAGGATCACAAGGTGAGGTACCAGGCTAAATACTGATAATTTCATCTTTTGTTCCATTTGATTTGGGCAATTGGCAACTCTAACTTGAAACATTTTAATTCCACTATTTATTTACTTGCAGATAAATAACTATTTTATCCACATTAATTTGCAGTGGATCCTGGTTAATTGGGCCATTGATTTAATCAGGGCAATTGCTATTTCGGACAACGCTTTAAAATAAACAGAAACTAATTGGGAAAATAGCCTGATTACCTTTGTTTGTTCGGAACAATATGCCACTTAAATGGGAGTTTCTAACTAACATCAGCCAAGAGCGCTTGTGTGGCCTTTAGACACTGCTTGGATTGAACAGTTTTGCAATAGCATCAGTTGTTTGTGTTTGTGTTTGTCAAGGGAATTAAGCAGTAAGCCAATTCAGAACTGTTTTGCTCACTGCAGTTTCAAGCATTCGAGCCTGGAAATACCAGAGATGTATGGCTGGGAATGAAAATGAAACAATTTCATTACTTCAGTAAGTTAGGAACGTTGAAGAAATTGAAGGTATTGACAATCATCTTGAATGTTACCTTTGGTCCCCACCGGACACTCGACTCTCGCATGTGGCTTCAAGTAGCTGTTTGCAAGTGACAGTGACCACAGCCTCGTACATCGCTTCGACAAGCGTTTCTCCAAAGCTCCGTGGAAAGTGAAGGTCATGGCAAGGCACAGAGGAGCTCTTGGTCATTCATTGAACCCAGGGAAGACCACATCTTCTCATCTTCTCAGATGTTCCAGGGTTCAGTGAACATAACCTCTCGATCCAGCCTTCTGAGGCTGAGAGAACAACCAGTGCAATGGTTTTCCCACTTTAAGAAAAACTCTCCCACCCAAGTTTCCTGTCATCTTCAGATACAACGGACAACCACAAGTACTGTTCTAATTTGTTCTGTGTTTCATTTAGATGCTTTTTTTTACTCCATTAAACAGTAGTTTGTCTTTTTTTAATACCTTTTTAATTATTTCCATAAAACTTGGGCTAACGTGAGACAACCACATAATTGGGCAAAAATTTACTGATCCTGATGTGTCCCAATTAACTGGAATCCACTTTTTTTTTTAGAAAATATGTATGGTTAAAAGGAGAAAATCTCAGGAACCAGGCACTGTTGAGTTACAGTAAATATTATTTACACTCCACACGGTAAATAAATACTGCAGCTGTGGCTTCATTCTTGGTAGTTCACCTATTTTTTTTTTCTAATTTTCCTTTTGCCAGTTCTACTTAACCTTGGAAGTTTAGGCCAGTCCCTCTACTTGTGGTAGTATTTGTCTTTGGCTATAAATGCTAGGAAAACCTTAATCTAATAGTCCTTTATAGAATTGAATTTCCAACATGAGCAGGACAATCTCACACACTATTTAATGGAAATGTGTATATATAGCTTTAAATATCCCATGAAGCAGCTTTATACAGCTATCCATAAGGTGAAAATACCCCTGAAGTAAACATTTATTGCTTGGCTAGGACTGCCATTAACTGTTCCTTGAAGATCATTTAAGCAGCTCTTGAGAGTTTGTGAAATTGGATATTTAATGGTTTTAATGGAATATACAGTATGTGAACTTGACTCTTGGTGCTATAGGATTTAATTTTATAAGAAGCTTTAATAAAATGCATTGAACTTGCAATTACAAATTTCAACTATGAAATTTAGCTCCCTGCTGTATAACCTGCACCATCTGTCGTATTGGTAAGGCTGATAGCTCAAGTGATGATTGTGCATGCTAAAGGTACACAGAATTGACAGATTGTGAAGTCAGTTCTCCTTGTAATGTCGATTTGATGGCAACACTGTAAAAATTTGTCTGCAGCTTACCATCCGTGTTCAACTTGCCTGTGTTTACCAATAGTATATTGGTGAATTGGTTTATTAGAATTAGAATCAGTTTTAATGTCAGCAACATACGTTGTGAAATCTGTTAACTTAGCAGCAGCAGCAGTAGAAAACAATACATGATAATACAGAGGCAAATAAGTAAGTCAATTACATTAAGTATATGCATGTTAAATTAAAAATAGTGCAAAAACAGAGATAATAAAAGTAAGATAGTGTTCATGGGTTCAATGTTCATTTAGGAAAATTTTTGCATACTGCTTGTACAGATCATTTCATTACAACAGTACATTGAGGGAGTACAAGGTAAAACAGTGCAAAATAAATTGTTATAGTTACAGAGGAAGGAAGGGGCATCCATTCCCTTTCTACTTCTCCACTGCCACGTTAACTACACAGGATGTGTCTTCATTAGGTGACAACTCAATAAAACAGAGGCAGAAGGATTAACCACAATAGGTGGCCACTATGCCTTTGATTTTTTTGTCAACAAGAGGAACAGTGGACAATCCTAGTCAAACTTGGCCCTCCTGAAAATATCCTCTCCGTTTTACACCTGGCCCATCTGAGCCAAAATCTGAAGAATCTGCACTATGATCCATCAGTGATTTAATGACCCACAGAAGTAAAAGAGAAACAAATTTTCCTCAACCCAAGGAACTATTGAAGAATAACAATAATAAAAATATATTTTTAAATTTAATGTTTATTCTGGCGTTTCGAGAAATTGCCTTAAAATACTTAGGAGTTCTTTGTTGCTTTGCATCACAAGAATTGCCGTGTTAGATACTAGTAGCTTCCCATAATTGCAATATATGTTCAGATAGCTTCTATGCCTCTATTATAAGAGAATTTATCCTCTGTCTTTGCATTGGGCATAATGACCAAGTTTAACAATCAAATCTTTGCTCGGGAATGAGAATTATCTGAGAAAAGGGCTATCAATGAGAAGTTAGTTTACCAGACTTGCATATAAATACCTGTGCACTTGATAACCTGTGAAAATGACTACAGAGAGCTTGTAATACTGGGTTAATTTTGATTATTGCAGATAACTTTTTTGTGCCAGGACACCCTAGAACCATAAGAGATATTTAACTGAGAGCAATGCCAATTAAACTTGCTGCCAAACCAGTAAAGATCTTGAGGAAATACCTCTCATCCAAAATATTTTACTACACAAAAAAATTACCCTGCTTCTAATATATGTTTGAGTTGTTTGAACTTAATTTGGGAAATCAGGCAGAATAAAAAAGCCTGCTGTAGCTCCAGATGGATTCTCTTCCTTCCTCAGTTGCTATCTTTGATTGCAACTTGCCCTGATCTCACACACACGTTCCTGGTTGTATTAGTTAATAGTTAATGTTTCCTGCTCATTCAGTTCTGTTCCTCTCCCTTTCAAATTTGTTTTTACTTCTATTTATTTTAGTTAGAGATACAGCACAGACAGGCCTTTCCAACACTTCAAGCCGTGCTGATCAGCAACCCACTGATTTAACCCTGGCCTAATAATGGGGCAGTTTACAGTGACTAGTTAACTGTCTAACCGGTACACCTTTGGGCTGTTGGAGGAAAATGGAACACCCAGAGGAAACTCACAAGCACACAGGAAGAAATCTACAAACTTGCTTACAGATGAGGCAGGAATTGAGCTCGTCTCTCCAAAGCCCTGAGCTGCAATTGTGTCAAATTAACTGCTATGCTCTGTGGCACCTTGTCATTAAACCACCACCTCATAATAAAATACCTTCGACCTTTTCCATCAAACTAATGGCCTTATCCCCAACTTTAACTTTCAGTCCATGTTACCCCTCAATTCCCTAATGGCTCTAGGTCTGAATTTTTTAAATTAAACAATTGTCTCGGCCACAGCACTCAAGTAGTCCTTATCAAATCATAGTTATATAGCCTACATTGGTAATCACTATTTACTGGATCTCCCCGTCATTTTCAATCTGTCCGCAGCGGATTTCCCCAACCCCCCCCCCCCCCCCCCATTCTTCTAATCCAGATCTGGAGACCCTGAGCCATCCAACACTCCTTGTCTGGTAACCCATTCACTCCAGAACATCCTCACGAACCTCCACTGCACCCTCTCCAATGCTAGCTCATCCTTTTGTAGATCAAGGACCTGAAACTGATTATAATACTCCAAGTGTAGCCTAACCAATGCCATATAAAGCCTCAGCAATGCATCCTTGCTTGTATATTCTAGTCCCCTCAAAATGAATGCTAACAGTGCATTTTCTTTCTTTACACTGACTTAGCCTGCAAGTTGACCTTTAGGGAGTCCTGCACTAGGACCCCCAAGTCCATTTGCAACACCAGTTTCTTAATTTGCTCCTGCTTAGAAAGTAGTCTGCCTTTATCCCTTCTACCAAAGTGCCTGATCATACACTTCTTTACACAGTATTTTATCTGCTATTTCTTTGCCCATTCTCCTCATCTATCTAAGTCCTTGATTGGTCTCTCTGCTTCCTCAACACTGCCTGCCCCATCACCTTTTTATCATCCACAAACTTGGTGAAAAGGCTATCAATGACATTTAACATGTAAAGAAGCAGTCCCAACACTGATCCCTGCAGATCATCACTAGCACTGGTAACCAAAAGTCCCCTGTATTCCCACTCTTTGCCTCCTGCCAGTTAGCCAATGGTCTGTTCATGCTGGTATCTTCCCTGAAACACCGCAGGCTTTTATCTTCTCTAGCAGCCTCGTGTGCAGTATCTTGTTGAAGGTCTGAATGCTCTCCACAGTACATCTATAGAAATTTGTAAGAGTTTTTGTTGACCTACCAATGCTCCGCAACCTCCTAATGAAATACAGATACTGGCATGGCTTCTTCATCATTGCATCAATAGGTCGGACCCAGGACAGATAGATCGATTGTTAAGTAGAAAAGAGAGGAAAATACATTATTGTATTTTTGCTAATGATTACGTATAGCTGTTAGGAAATGTTCAGGTTCAGTTTCCAATGACAATAATTAAGGTGTAAATCAAACAGTGCAAGTAACAAAGCTCTTACCTAATTGGGTGATTATAGTTGAAGATGTGAATGTTAATGCTTCTTTGTACATTGTTACTTTTTAGAGCTTGAGAAGAAGATTAATATTTTTTCAACTTATTTAGAGATACAGCGCAGAACAGACCTTTCTGGCCCACCGCTCTGCAACCCACTGATTTAACCCCAGCCTAATCACAAGACAATTTGCAATCATCAATTAACCTACTAACTGGTACATCTTTGGACTGTGGGAGTAAACAGGAGCACCTGGAGTTACTTTACAGAAAATTGTTGGCTTTAACCATATAACCATATAACAATCACAGCACGGAAACAGGCCATCTCGGCCCTCCTAGTCCGTGCCGAACTCTTAATCTCACCTAGTCCCACCTACTCGCACTCAGCCCATAACCCTCCACTCCTTTCCTGTCCATATACCTATCCAATTTTACCTTAAATGACACAACTGAACTGGCCTCTACTACTTCTACAGGAAGCTCATTCCACACAGCTATCACTCTCTGAGTAAAGAAATACCACCTCGTGTTTCCCTTAAACTTTTGCCCCCTAACTCTCAAATCATGTCCTCTCGTTTGAATCTCCCGTACTCTCAATGGAAACAGTCTATTCACGTCAACTCTATCTATCCCTCTCAAAATTTTAAATACCTCGATCAAATCCCCCCTCAGCCTTCTACGCTTCAATGAATAGAGACCTAACTTGTTCAACCTTTCTCTGTAACTTAAGTGCTGAAACCCAGGTAACATCCTAGTAAATTGTCTCTGCACTCTCTCTAATTTATTGATATCTTTCCTATAATTCAGTGACCAGAACTGTACACAATATTCTAAATTTGGCCTTACCAATGCCTTGTACAATTTCAACATTACATCCCAACTTCTGTACTCAATGCTCTGATTTATAAAGGCCAGCGTTCCAAAAGCCTTCTTCACCACCCTATCTACATGAGACTCCACCTTCAGGGAACTATGCACTGTTATTCCTAGATCTCTCTGTTCCACTGCATTCCTCAATGCCCTACCATTCACCCTGTATGTTCTATTTGGATTATTCCTGCCAAAATGTAGAACCTCACACTTCTCAGCATTAAACTCCATCTGCCAACATTCAGCCCATTCTTCTAACCGGCATAAATCTCCCTGCAAGCTTTGAAAACTCACCTCATTATCCACAACACCTCCTACCTTAGTATCATCAGCATACTTACTAATCCAATTTACCACCCCATCATCCAGATCATTTATGTATATTACGAACAAACAACATTGGGCCCAAAACAGATCCCTGAGCACCCCGCTAGTCACCGGCCTCCATCCCGATAAACAATTATCCACCACTACTATCTGGCATCTCCCATCTAGCCACTGTTGAATCCATTTTATTACTCCAGCATTAATACCTAACGACTGAACCTTCTTAACTAACCTTCCATGTGGAACTTTGTCAAAGGCTTTGCTGAAGTCCATATAGACTACATCCACTGCCTTACCCTCGTCAACATTCCTCGTAACTTCTTCAAAAAATTCAATAAGGTTTGTCAAACATGACCTTCCACGCACAAATCCATGCTGGCTACTCCTAATCAGATCCTGTCTATCCAGATAATTATAAATACTATCTCTAAGAATACCTTCCATTAATTTACCCACCACTGATGTCAAACTGACAGGTCTATAATTGCTAGGCTTACTTCTAGAACCCTTTTTAAACAATGGAACCACATGAGCAATACGCCAATCCTCCGGCACAATCCCCGTTTCTAATGACATCTGAAAGATCTCCGTCAGAGCTCCTGCTATCTTTACACAAACTTCCCTCAAGGTCCTGGGGAATATCTGTCAGGACCCAGAGATTTATCCACTTTTAAATTTCTTAAAAGCGCCAGTACTTCCACCTCTTTAATTGTCATAGGTTCCATAACTTCCTTACTTGTTTCCCACACCTTACACAATTCAATATCCTACTCCTTAGTGAATACAGAAGAGAAGAAATTGTTCAAAATCTCTCCCATCTCCCTCGGCTCCACACATAGCTGACCACCCTGATTCTCTAAGGGACCAATTTTATCCTTCACTATCCTCTTGCTTTTAATATAACTGTAGAAACCTTTCAGATTTACCTTCACCTTATTTGCCAAACCAACCTCGTATCTTCTTTTAGCTTTTCTAATCTCTTTCTTAAGATTCCTTTTACATTCTTTATATTCCTCGAGCAATTCCTTTACTCCATGCTGCCTGCATCTATTGTAGACATCCCTCTTTTTCCAAACCAAGTTTCTAATATCCCTTGAAAACCATGGTGATTTCAAACCTTTAACCTTTCCTTTCAACCTAACAGGAACATAAAGATTCTGTACCCTCATAATTTCACCCTTAAATGACCTCCATTTCTCTATTACAGCCTTACCATAAAACAACTTGACCCAATCCACTCTCTCTAAATCCCTTCGCATCTCCTCAAAGTTGGCCTTTCTCCAATCAAAAATCTCAACTCTAGGTCCAGTCCTGTCCTTCTCCATAATTATATTGAAGCTAATGCTATTGTGATCACTGGACCCAAAGTGCTCCCCAACACATACATCTGTCAGCTGACCTATCGCATTCCCTAACAGGAGATCCAACACTGCCCCATCTCTAGTCGGTACTTCTATGTATTGTTGCAAAAAACTATCCTGCACACATTTCACAAACTCTAAACCATCCAGCCCTTTTACAGAATGAGCTTCCCAGTCTACGTGTGGAAAATTAAAATCTCCCACAATCACCACCTTGTGTTTACTACAAATATCTGCTATATACTGAGCATATACTAATAAATGCAAATCACCATGCAACGATTAGTTGTAAAATGGAGACGTTTGCTACCAATTTGCCAGGAATTTCTTTTGGACACTCAGCTTCATAGGATGGAACAGTGTTCACCATATTGATCAGGGGAGCAGTGTATAAAACCAGTCTCATGTGAGATACACCAGAGTGAACAAAGATGTTTAATTGGCTCCCTTCTAATCATGTCGTAGGGTTGAGTGACAAAATCTACAGGTACTGGAAATCCAAGCAAGACACACAAAATGCTGGAGGAACTCAGCAGGCCAGGCAGCATTTAGGGAAAAGAGTAAACAGTCAATGCTTCGGCCCAAGACCGTTCAGTTCTGATGAAGGGTCTTGGCCCAAAGTGGCAAATGTTTTTGCTTTTCCATAATGTCGACTGGCCTGCTGAGTTCCTCCAGCATTTTGTGTGTGTTACAGGATTCTTGTTTGTACACTTGTATAGTTTAAAAATGCCTATTTCTTACTAACCATCAAACCTCTACCTTGATATCATTTCTAACATCTCGGAGCGGAGGTGGGTTTGTAATGCACAAATAATTACTGTTACTTCCTCCCCTCCCTACTGCAGGGATTTCCCCCTCTGTTAGTTCAATTGAAGTTCTGGTGTTCTACTGTTCCAATGGAATTGTTCATTCATATTCCACAGCATACCACATTAAAGTGTAGTGAGATGACCTTCCATATTTAGCAATGCTTAAGTATCAACTTTGCTTTTTGTATATACTGCAAGTCCTAAATTCAATCTTTTGAAATCTTGATTTTTTTAGCTGATCTTACCATTTGATTTTTAATCTTCAACAACAATACTTATTGTAACTCCCACATTTTGATACCTTTTCTTTCAAAAGTGTTATCAGTTTTTGTGTTGTTCAAACCTTGCTCCTAATGAGTACCTTGCAATATATTAAATCTATTTAGCAGGTGTTAAACCTTGATTAATTGAGATCATTCACCACTGTTCCATTAAACATCTCCATAAGGGCATTGGTTTCATTGAAGCCAATCCCACTTCCAGTTCTTGCTCAGTGACCTAATATTCCTGGCATACTTTATCCGCAGTATCAAGTGGTTTACCTTTGTAATCCCATGATAGTTCTCCAGAAATGTTCTCCAAAGAGCTTGTTAAGTCTTGTATTTGTTGTAGTACAATCACAAAGATTAATTATGATGGAGAATTAGATCATAAGGCTAACGTGCACAAAGTTTGTTTTCAATGAATTGGGCCATAAAGAAACTGCAGGCATTTAAGCATTATTAAAATTACTGCTGCACCTTGCTACATTTCTAATTTTTCAATAAAACTTAAAATTACAGTTGTTAATTTATAATTTGCAGTGCTTAAGGGGGAATTTGAAACAGGTGTTGCAGTTATTATACAAAATTTTACAATTATGCAAATTGCATTCCATGAAGCAAGGTACTTCAGGGTGACCTAGAACAGCAGATGATAAATAAACACATTTGATATGAGTGCTTTTCCCATGGACTATCTTGATGTACTGATGTGATGAAATGGCCAGTATGAATGACATGGGGATTTTTAAAACTGTTCCTTTGTACATGTGACAGTAATAAAACTATGTACCAATTTACTAATGAGGATAATCGCAATTTAGAAAAGTCAGTATACTTCTATCAGAAAAAGGTTTATAGAAATAATAGCCAAAAAAAATCTACTCCTCATCTTTTTTTTCTCCAGTCCTGCTGAAGGGTCCCAGCCCGAGATGTTGACTTGTCCTCCTTCCCATAGATGCTGCCTGGCCTGCTGAGTTTCTCCAGCAGTTTGTTTATGTGTTGCTTGGATTTCCAGTGTCTGTACATTTTCTCTTGTTTGGAATATGTTCCTGCATCTTCACTCAATTTCAAGTAATGTCAGGATCGCAGGCTTTCTAGAAACTGTGCTGCCATTGTGATAATTTTTGGACTATGTGCAAGTGTGGCACAGCAAGTAGATTTCATGCCTCACTATCCCTGTAACCCAGATTCAATCCAGATCTCCAATGTTGGGCATGGGAATTTTGCACATTCTCCCTATGACTGCACGGGGTTTCCCCTGGATGCTCTGTTTTCTTCCCACATCCCAAGGACATGCTGGTCAATTGGTTATTTTGAACTGCTCCAAGTGTAGATGGATGATAGGGGAATCAGGGTGGAGTATCTGGGCTGCATCTTGCTCTGTCAAGTAAGTGGGTTAAACGGAAACAAGTGAAGGAATAAGACTGATGAGGTTACTTTGAGAACTGATATAGACTTGATCGGCTGCTTGGCCTCCTTTAATGCCATGAGGAAGCATGAAAATAAATATGAAATTAAACTGATTGATAGGCACACAGTTACAAATGTGAAAGGCCTTTTATTTTGTGTGAACGTGAGCAACACGTAAAATACTGAAGGAACTCCTCAATGAAAGAGAATAAGCAGTTGACATTTTGGGTAGAGACTCTTCACCAGGCCATGCTGATTTAATGAATTCCTCTAGTATCTCATATACTGTATGTTGCTCAAGATTTCCGGCATCTTTTGTGCTTATGTGAGCATGGCCTTTTTTTCTCAACTGAAAGTAATGTCTGAAATATTACCTGCAGAGAAATCAGTGCACTAGTAATTGCTAAACAAATTTTCCTTCCTCCCAGGGAACATTCAGAAAAATGTAACATTGTTCTTTGAAACCAATTACTCAGCTATGCTGTTTTCCACCATGGAATGACCATTGCAAAGTATATGGTCACTTCAATGAACTTTGGCTGACTACTAGCAGTATCTGTAAGAATACTCAGGAGGGAAATGCTGGCTTGCAATTCAGTCAACTCTTCCTGTAAACCAGCTTTGTGATGAATGAGGGAAATTTTGGAATTTGCTATTGAATATTACTGTCATACCAACTGGAAGTTGAACATGATTTTGGATAGTCTCAGAGGGAAGTTGCTTTGACACGAATATACGTGATGGATAAAGCAGCTTCCATCTTATGGTTACTGGTGGATTGTTTTCCATGCTGCCTAACATCTATGCTCTTAGAGTGAACAAAAGTGTGCTTTTAGATCGAGAGATCAAAGCTGGTGCAGTATTCATGATCGACAAGACGGCAATAATCCCTGTCCTCCTGTATTTTTCTGAAAGTCCGGAAAAAGTTATGGCATGGAACAGGATCCTTGTCCATTGCGTTTCTCCATAACCAACAGTTGTACATTTACATCAACCCCTCAATAATCCCTCTACTTGTCATTCTCCCCAGATTCCATCAACATTTCCTGGATCCTACATCTCACCTAAGCACTAGGGCCAAGCAACCTACCCAACCCCAAAAATCTTTGGGATGTGTGAGGAAATCAAACCATCTGGAAAAACCCACTCAGTCAGAGGGAACATGCAAGCTGTATACAAAAACCACCCACAGTCAGGTCAGAATTGTGCCACTGTGCTTATTAACCCCACGCCCCCCCAGATTATCTACAGCAGCCTGTCTGCACAAAATCCTCCAAATACATTGTAATGATAATCAAACCAATGTCAATAGTGTTTCCCAGGCCAACACATCAGTATCGAGTCCTTAATTATACTCAGTTTGCACCATTGGACGTTCATCAAAATATGAAAAAATGCTGTTGGAAATCAGAGATAAAAATAAAGTTCTACAAATACGTGAGGGCATAACGTTAAGGTGATTGGAGGAAAATGTAAATGGGGGTGTCAGAAATGGATGCATGGAGATAAAGGGTAGAAGAAATGGAAAATAAAATAAATATATGGGTGGATGACCAATCGTAGTGAGATATGCCCTGAAGCCAGCTGATAATAATGGAAAAGGCAAGAAGCATGTTCAATCATATTCAAGAAGAAGAAGAACATATGCTGGTAACATGGTTTTAAACAACTTAGTAACCTCCATGGTGTATATATCTCTGGTGAAACGGCTAGTGCAGACAGCAAGGTGACCCAGGATTTCCCTGCAACTCCAAAGGCCAAAATCAAAAAGGATGATTATCCTCCCGAGCTTGTCTTCAATTTGGATGAAACAGGTCTATTTTGGAAAAGAATGCCTTCTCATACTTCAAGCAAGTGGCTTCTTGAATAAGTTACCGTCGTGGATGATAACTTTAAGGTCGTCATTGCAGAAACTTGTATCTTGTTTGCATTTTTCTATATAACTGTTCTGATCATCAATGAAGCCAATTTCAAAGAGGTGCCAACATCAACCTGATGCTCAGCAGCAGTTCCACATCAATGCTAATGCTTTTCCTAGACCACTTAGAGATACTACTGTCACTGGAAGTTGCAGGCCATTTTCCAGACATGATGGGTGAAAGAAATGGAATAATTTGATGGGGGAGCAAGAACGTTTACACACGCGGGGGAGATAGAGTGTGAATTAATACATGATTGGCTATGAGTGGCTCAGAGTGAATGCAAAGTACTCTCATTGGCTAATTGACTGTAGGTGCTTTTGAGAAATTTTAAGTGTTGTTTAGAATGAATTTTTGTCATTCTTTAAAAATTTAAATAAAGAATTGAATAACCGCATTAACCGAATAACCCGTGCTATGCGGGGTCTGAGTGTACTTGGCTGAGGAGTTGGTGCAGGGAACAGAAATTCAGGTTCTAGGATCATTATGAAATTTTTTGGGATAGTCTTGGCCAATTCAAGAGGATGAGCTGCAATTCAGCCAGAGGGATACCAGTAGCGTAGCTGGGGAATTTGCTTTTGCTGCCAGGGAAGGGTTAAACTAGATTTGCAGAGGTTGGGACAAGAGAGTGAAGTCTGTGAGACGAGGGGTTTATGCAGCAACCAGTGGTGGCAGCCTAGCAGTTGGGAAATGCTATGTTTACTGTAAAGGACAGGTGGGATGACTGCTATCTATTTCAATGCATGTAGCCTCGGGGAAAGGGAAACAAACTGAAAATGTGGATTGCCTCTGAGGACTTGGATATTGTTTGGCCATATTAGAAATGTGACTGAGAGAAGGAAGGGCAAGACTGGCAGCCTAATGCTCCAAGATACCAAAACTTTAGGCATGACAGAGGAACAGGTAAGAGTGGTGGGGGGGGGGGGGGAGGGTGGTGCTTCCTTTTTGATAAGAGAGGACATAACAGTGGTATTGACAGAGGATATTCTTGAGGGATCATCTAATGAAGCCATTTGGATAGAACTTAGAAATAATAACAAGATGGTAAACATGAGATTTTACAAATGTTGGATATCTTGAGCAACACACAAAAACAGGATGGTAACCTTGGTAAGGCAGTGGTATAGACACCCACACCCGTCCCCTTCCCACAATAGTTAACTGGAACTTGAGAAGCAAATGTGTTAATAATGCATGTAATTGTGAAAATAGTAGAATGGTGAAACATCTCAGCATTAGCTGAGTTACCGAGAATGCAGTGCAGCCAAAACAGTTTCCTCATGCAGTGTACAGTGGAACCTTCTCTGGACCTCTGCTTAGGGAACGAGGCAGGCAAAGTAACTGAAGTGTAATTGGGGAGCAGTTCAGGTCCATTGACCACAAATTCTATTAGATTTAAAGTAGTTATGGAAAAGTTAGAACAGGCCCACAGGTGAAAGTCATGAACTGGAGCTGGGCCAACTTTGTGTACATTAAGAGAGGATCTAGCTGGAGTTGATTGGGTGACTTCTTTTAAAGGCAAAGGAGCAGATAGCAAGTGGGAGGCTTTCAGTAGGGTCATAACCAAG